>NC_133932.1:92108326-92729159 GCF_031877795.1 Strix aluco | reverse complement strand
GCCATATATGGATATTAAGGTCAAGAAATAGCCTCAGAGGCAGAAGATGCATAAACTACTGATTTTTTTAAGCTGTAAAGTAGAAGATGGATAGAAGGAGGGGATATAGGTATTCCAGAGGAATAATCCCTCTATATCAACCTTGTTTTTCTGCTCTTTTGGTAAACACTAGCCAGGTTAATGGGTCTGCTTGGACCAACTCAGTAGGAAGGATTTTAGACTTTGGTCAGTTGTTTCTACATGCACACTAGTGAAACATGCCCTTTTGAAACCAAATGCCAGCTTCAGTGAAGGACTCCCATGTCAGAGTGGGTAGGCTAGCTCTTATGCCATCAGGACAAGGATGACCTCCAAATTCCACATTGCTTGGGGTATTTACAAATATATGGCATGTGCAACAAAAGACAGCTTTAAAAATAGCAGACCCAAGGAATCATGCTCATCCAAAAGGAAAACAGTTTGCAATATTCAGGCTATCCTTCAGTCCAACAAGGCAGGGCTCTTCTCTGTCCATTGTTTTGTTCAGGTTGAATCCAGATGACAAGCTGATGAGTGTAGTACCATTTCCTATTCAAAAGTATTTTATAGTCCCATAAGGACATGTCATCTTCTCAGTATCATCTAGCCCAGAAAGCAGGTGTAGGGAGCATGAAGAAATATCTAAGGGCATGGGAAGGTGGTGGGTGGGCTTCTCAGTCTCGGTGCAAGAGGCTGGAGAAAGGGTGAGGAGCCATTGCCAAGGCAAATGGGAAAGCGACAACAGCAAAAAAGAATAGGACATGTAGGCTGCTGAGGTGACTGAAGCATACTGGAAGCAGGAACGAGCAGTCTGAAAGGTTGAGAAGTGGTGGAGATTTCAACAACTAGCTCAACCAAACAAGTCTCCTTGATCTCATTGTTAAGCCAATTTTCTCTAAAAACATCCCTCCTCTAAGAGCAGGATATTTTAGCAACTTTGGCTCATCAGGTCTGGTGGTAGAAGTAACAATACCATGGAAACCACTTCAACTTTCTCCACTGAAATCACTGTAGTGCTTAGTGCTTGCACCAAGATCATACACAACAGTATTTAACGATATTACCATGACACAGTGATGGAGAGGATGGATGGGAAAGGGGAACCTAAAAAAAAAAAAAAACCCACCAACAAAAACCCTCCACAAAATTGCCTGATGAGTCATTTTTGTGAAATGAAAAGTAATTTACACAGCAGTTTTACAGAAAAGAGAATTATGCAGTTAATCGGCGCTGCTGGATAATTACATTGTACATGAGGCCTTGCTTTTAGGGAAAAATATAAGCTAATAAAGAGAGTCAGACGATCAGTAATGGCAGGGCTTTTGGGAGATACTGGAGACACAAAGCTAAATAATTTAAAGCTATGGAGTATAATGACTGTGAAACTGAATTATTTTAAGTTTACATTAATTCTTCACCCAATTACATATCTAACATTAAGTCCAAAAGCCACAGAATTCCCCTCAGCTGCAAACAACCACAGTGACAACGAGAAAGCTGAGGGGATGTGATCCTGAACATGACCGGACTCTGAATGTGTCCTCCCTACTGCTGTGTACATCCTTAATATTCAGAGGTCTGCTAGAGAATTAAAGCCAGTTTACACTTCCCTCCAGTTACAGCTGGTTCAAGTAAGGTCTCTCCCTAATTCGGTCAACTGCAGTCAATCAATTTTCTTTGCGATGCCTTTTTGTACCTTGTAAGCACCAGCAGCAGATGGCTCAGCCTGGCTGTCTCACTGCCACATTTGTAATGGAGAAACCAGTAAAAAGTTAAACAACATTGAATTAACAATGAAAATGATGACCAGTGTAATGAGAGCGTTTCATTACCTTTGCGTTGTAAGCAATTTAGCCCTGATTATTATTGACCTTTGGCGATACTGCATCCAAGTAAAATGCGCTATCCTATAAAAGCACGTGTATACTGGAAGGCAGACATTGTTTCTGAGCGTATTCATAAATAAACTAGACCACTTCCCTTCCTGTGTTAGAGGTTTACCTTACAGCTGAGTTATCAGCATTCAGCAGTCACCCTCACTTTGTGTCTGCACAACAAACAATACAAGAACTTGACACAGTACACCTGGCAAATTATTATCATTATTATTACTTCTATGGTACCCAAAAGAGCACTAGGTACTTCACAAAGTAGTTAAAAAGACTAACTATGTGCCCCAGCGAGCTAATACTTGGTGAAATGGTAGAACTACAGAGGGTGGAAAAACAGGAGGAGGTGGTGTAACAAGAAGAAGTATACAGGTTACAGGAATAACATTAAACAGTGACTAATATGGGTGACATGAGGTTCAGCACATGCTGCCTATTCTTATTCCACACTGAGTTCAGAGGAATCCCCGTGACTGGACACTTTGTTAGCATGCTTTTCAAATCCATTGTTTTTTTCCAAAAGTGCTGTTTGCTTGCATGCTAATCTGCCTCTTTTTTCACTTAGGTTTTGCAGCCTGAAAGCAGATTTATTTGAAAGTTTTGTCAGTTCCAAAGTAAATATGACAATTAAGGATTTATGGTTCAACAAACAGCAGCCACAGATTTTGAAGCATTCACTGATTTCACAGTGACGGCACAGTAAAGTCCGTGACTTGGGCCAAGATGCACCAGGCCAAATGCACAGGAGCAGCTCGCTTCCCTACGCACTACACAATGCACCAACAAACTACACCATGGGACTCTGCATGCTCACAGCGCAAGTTTGAAGAACTTGAGACTGACTTGTTTCTCTTGCTCACTCTTTGATTTTTAGGGCTCACTGTTCAGGGAACTGCGCAGCCCACTTGGTGTAGCTGATCTATTCCCACTGAAGTGCTACAATGCAGTGTGAGCCTGCCGCTCCCACGCACCTCCGTGTCCTGACAGCACTTCCCTCTCCTCTGCCAGAGGGATTACAGCATCCTTCACCTGCTGAGCGCAGTGGGGCAGGAGGCAGAAGAGAGGAAGGTGCATTAAAAAAAACCCAAACAAAAACAACAGGAAAAACTATAGCGCTCATTACCAAATCCATCTACCAGTACAAAAACAATTGCCACACAGTTCCCTGCTCTTTGGGCAACCGCATACCATCCAGAACAAAGCACGCTGTTGGCGCCTCCGGCCTATTAATAATAGTAAGGTATGTGCTGCAGCGGGAGGGAGAACTGCGAGGGGTGGTGCTCCACAGGGCTGGCATAAGGAATGGATCTGCTCCAGGCTGCCTGCCAAATGCACTGGAAAACTTGACTTTCTGGGGGCCACTGAAGGATGCTTTTCTCCTGCCTGCAGTACTCTTCGGAGGGCTTTTGCCCAGACCAGGCTGCACTGAGCCAAATGCAGGCAGGAAGTATTCCTGCTTGCTCTCCAGTCTCCTCAACTGGTACTGCTGTCTCCTGATGAAATGGAGTCACTGGGCTCCCTAACCACCCTACAGATAAAAGCTTCCACTTCATTCTGTCACGTCCATGGGGGTTTATATAGGTCACTGGAGCCAGAGGTAAGCACCCAAGAAAGAAATCATTCCCACTAGCCCCTTAACCCAAGGGGAAGCAAGAGGGACAGCAGAGGCTCCCTGAGAGACTATTCAGGTTTGTCCAGGACTCATGGCAAATATAGGGATTAGGACGGTCTCATACGATACAGAGGGGAGAAGAGAAAAATTCAGAACGTTTCCATGAAAACACCTCACTCCCTTCTAATAACCTCATATACCAGAGGTCTTGGAAAGGGGCAAAGGCAGTAAACCAGCACTGAGAAAGACAAAAAAAAATTGAGATGCTAGTGTCCACTGGTCCACCACTTAGCATGGGGAGACATGGCCAAGGGATGTAAAGCATGTATTCCGGAACAATCTGCTGCCAGTTCAGGTCTTGGATCACCTTTAGGTTTCCACACACACGATGCACTCCTGAGATGCAATGTGTCCCTGGTAGGGCGCTTCCTCCCCCTTCAGATGGCTGACAAACTGCAGAACAATGCACAGAGAAACGATTGCTGGCTTAGTTAAAAGGATTGCAAACTGCTAGCTGCTAGAAGCATTACTAAATATGTTGATGTTTCATAACCGAGTTTACTCTCCTTGCTGTTTGTGTTTCTGGTTTGCGTATAGCAGGAACGGTCAGGCAAGACGAATGCTTGCTGTTGTGCAGATCTGCTGCAATACCTCATTTTCACCGGCGGAGCTGATCGAGGATTCCCAGTTCATTTCTCCCGGCAGCCTACCCTTGCTGCGGAGATGTGCTGTGGCGCATTGAGAGAGAGCCCAGCTCCCTACAGAAGTGCATACAGAAAATGTATACCTTGTCTATATACAACCTTCAGCTTTCAAACCACTAGCACTGACTCCACAGGTAGGAGAAGCAATTTGGCTTCCATGTGTACTGGCTGAAAGAATCTGAGATACCATCTATTTTGCAGAGGATTAAGGCTACCAAGTGTCTATCTTAAAATATCAGCCTGCCTCACAAATACTAACATGCAGTTAGGGTTTCCAGGGACACATTATCTCACATTATGGTATATGCCAAGGGGTTAACCTAAGCCTTGGTGATATGTTTTGAAACTGGTTTTGTTAAGCCACTGTCATCTCCTAAATATAACTTTGTTTACATTAAAAAAAAAAAATCCTTTAGGAGGTTCCTCTAAAAAAAATAGTTCTTTGAGGTGGTCTTGAGGATTCCTGGAAGTTTTTCATGTGTTCTAAAAATTACCCCTGCAAAGCCCTGCACAGCCCTGCCTCCCTGGCGCAGACACCCAGAGTATGCAGAGCCTGCACGGCTCCTGCACTGGCTGCCCCCAGCTCTACAGCTCGAGATGGCCCTTCCTGACCAGAGCTACCTCTTTGCCCAAGTAATTTTCACGTGATTTCACAAGCTACTTCTTGTAGAGAAAAGCTTAACTGAATTATCACCTAATTCCAAACTAGTTCTTATTCAAATAAAAAAGCCCATGAGCATAGCACTGAAATTTATTGAAATGCTTATTTTCCTGCAACGGTTGACAG
Source organism: Strix aluco (assembly GCF_031877795.1). Lineage (NCBI taxonomy): Eukaryota > Metazoa > Chordata > Aves > Strigiformes > Strigidae > Strix > Strix aluco. Next base: position 92,724,149 of record NC_133932.1, on the reverse strand, counting down.
TGTGTGTATAACTTTTCAGCAGCTAATACAATTTTGCTCCTGTTCCTATAAAGGACCAGCCATGGTTTCTTTCTAAGACGGAGCGCACCTCTGTGCTCACAGAGCCGATATTCTTCCAGGACTCTTTATTAACATTTTCCCTATGACGGCTGCCGCAGCTGAGCTGTTCCGCACAGATTTTCTGCTTGGTATGGGGGGGCTGGGGAGGGGGGCGTTAATTATACAGAAAGATGGAGCGGGGCCAGGCAGCCCCTCTGGAGCACTGTCTCCTACATGCACAGCCTCCTTCCTGCTGTTTTGCAGCTACAAGGATCACCTGTTGGTCTTGGCGCTCACCCAAGCTGGGGCCTAGCGGAAATGACAGAATCAGCTAGAAATGAGAGCCAGCTCCTATTCCAGCCACCCGAATGAGGGAAATACAAAAACAGATGATGGCAACGTGATCTAGCTGCTGCACGTGGGAGCCAAGAGGGGGCGGGGTAGAAGGGAATGGAGAAAGAAAAGGTATATATTGAAAAAAAAACCCAAACCAAAAACCAGAAACCTCCCCAAAACCACTAAAAAGAAGCCTTTTTTCCTGTTGTTCTTCTCTTTTGATATTCAGCACAGCAAAAACATTAGGAGAGTTTTTCTCTATACGAACACCTGCCGATAGGGAGAACTAACTACCTTGTTCCTGCTCCTGCTGGGGATGTTGGATGTTTCCACCTCCCACATGAGAAATGTCAAAGGGATATTCAGGTACACGGCAGAAACAATCTGCCTTTTTCAGATCGGCTCCTCTCGGTACCGTGTGGCGACAAACTGTTCAAAGATCTGTGTCAGGAATTCCCTTCTCCCATAACAACAGTGCTCAACAAAACCTCTTCCTTGATACTTGGGTGAGCTGCAATGTGCAGCAGACGGATTAAGCACCACTAACCTCTCATTTTGTTCTTCTGGGCAGAACAGCAGCTAAGTAATCCAACAGAAAAGGTAACCATCACTAACAGTATTTAAAAGAGAGCAATGCTGCCTTTGAAATGATAAAAACACAAGTTAATTACATACTGCGTTTCCAAATATAACCAGTTGCACACAAGCTCTTGGAATCCACATTTACTCAAAGCAGTAACCATCCTAACATCCAAAATTTCTCATCAAATTTCTCTGGACCCTTGAGTTCAGTGACACTATAAATGCATACACTCTCAAATAGCTTAATAGCTTTAAATGAGCTTTTAAGATTATTTTTTCTTAACCAATATTTTTTAGAAACAATAACAATAAAAGAAAGAAAAACCTAATTCTTAAAAGAAAGTTTTTCCCCCTCTGAGAGCAATGGAATTGGTCCCCAGAGCTTCCTTCTTCCTGAGAAAACACTTCATGAATAATCAATGTACAGTCCAGTTCTGCAATAAGCACCAAGCCTTCAAACACACCCAGTATTCAGCAGTCTCTGTGACGCTGGCCTTTAAACTGTAACACTTTTTGCCTGGCTCTCCCTAGTTTCCCAAGCTTCCTTTATTTCTGTTCTTTCTAGCAACTAGGTAGGTAAGCAGAAGCAAAATTCAAGCAGCGGGAGCAAGCTGGGGCTAATTTGCACCTTATGAATTATTCAGGCCCTCCTGATTCCTGCACCTGCACCAAGGCAGGAAGCTTGCGAGGAACAGTCATTACTCTTCTCTTGGGTTTGCACAAGCTCGGTTACTGCTCAGACGCTTTGTTCTGTAACTAAGGGCTTCAGGTCTTGTATTAAGCAGTGGAAGTGGGGGAAAAAAATAACCTCACATTGCCACCCCCCCACCCCCCCCTCCGCTGCCCCAAACTCAGGATAATCATTCAACCCCTATTGAGACAAACAAATTGTAGTGTGTATCAGACTGCTGAATTCATCTCACATATGCCAATCCAGATCAGAGCATCAGCAGAGAAAAAACAAATGTGTACACGAGCTGGTCTCATCAGGTATTTACTCAGCTGTATTAGATTGCACATTTAAACTTCTCCCTAGCTCAGTAGGGAGTATTTCATGTGCACCAAGTATTTCACATGCTAACTTGATCATTAAGGCATCCTTCACCATAGATACAGCACAAATAAATTATCTGCCTGGCATTCTGGCTAACATCAGGGGTACTAACAGTTTAATACTATTGGAAGAGCCTATACTGTGCTTTCAAAAGGATGGATTTAACGAGCAAGTAGGTCTTTTACATCTTCACCTACTATTACCTTGGTAAACAGAACGTGACACCTAACCACAAATCCAGATATGACCCATGAATCTAGACAGCCATTAGGAACATTTGCAGGGAGCAGATACAAAACAATTAGCACTATGAACATTTTAAGTTAATGATATGTTTTTTAGTTAATATGCTAAGGCAAACAAATCTAAGAGTATTACGCGAATTCAAAGCAGCAGACACCATCTTTACTGTATCTCATGTCCAAGGTTGCATTGAGTATCTCTGGGTCTTGTCCTTTATTAACATGCTGTTACCAACAAGTTCTCCAGTTAAAAGATTGTCTCATTAATCCCAAGCAGCTAAGCATCATGCTTTGATTGATTCAGTAAAACAGATCTGCAGTAACTGATAATGAAACCTCTTTAATCCCTCTTCCAAACTAACGAGTCAAACACAAGTGTTAAGCATTCAGAAAGGTACAGTCAATCCTTATCAAATCTTTGCTTTTCTTCTTTCTATGCCTGAAGAAGTTAATTCATTTTCCTTTCGATGCAGAATGCATGATTGGTCCTACACTGCTCTTATCTCATTCCTATCCAATAATAGGTACTCTGGCTCTTTAAGGTATTTTAATCGTGCATGTAAACACGTTTTATTCTTTGATGTTCTTTCATTCAGCATCATTAATCCCCAGCATGAAATCAATAGACTTAAAACATTTAATCACGTCAAAATGCAACATACAAATCCACAAATGACTTCAGCTCATCACACACACTGAATAGCTTTCAAGTTGGAAACTATGCCTTCTTTTCGCCTTGGGAATCAGCAAACTCTAAGCTAGTCTTTCACTGAAGTAAACAGATTCTCTCTCCAAATATCTGTGATTAGGCAAAAAAAAAGATGTTGATAAACAAAACATGGGATTTTCTGTTTGCTCTGTCATCTTTTTTCATCCCTTGTGGTCACACCAGCCTTATGAGAAACACTTGTTTTACCACAACCTCTTGACAGTATGCATGTTTAAAAAAGTTTAAAAACAATTACAGTAACTGGGTTACAGAATGTACTGGAGGTGCAAGGGAAGGGAAAAACATCTTTGCAGTTGTTTATTTTCCTTTTTTTTTTTTGTTTCTCTGCTTGAAAAGAATACATAAGGGACAACATAGTTGCTTTTTTTTAAAAAAAAAAAGAAGATAATTTGCTCTACCTTACCTATGACTTCCAAAGCCATTGGGATACAGAAAGTGACAAGAATATCTTCAAATGGGGCAGAAATTGTGGCTGAGATGTAAAAATTAAGGACAGCCAAACCCATCCTTTCATAGTCAAAAGGGCAGAAACCAGTAAACAGGGAAAAGGAATACTCTAAATAGTGGAATAACAAAATTCTACTACAGTAAAAAGCACTGAAAGCTTGCTCATTTGAAAGGAGAAAATATAATCTGGAAAGTGAAATACATAGAGAAGTCTAGAAACCAGCACGCTGAAACCCTGATTTGGGAGGCAGGCACCCATAAGCCTTCCTAAGTCCACGACTGCATTCCCACCCACTGTCCCATGAACAGTCCCACCCAGCATGTCCCTAAACTCATGAGGTCCTTCACTGTTAAGCTGGAGCTTCTTCAAGTACCAACCTCAAGGCACATGCTCACACAGACTTGTTCTGGCAGGTGCCCATTTTCCACCTACATGCATGGCAATGTCCTGAACTTTGCCTGTGTCTTGTGAAGAAGCCCCAAAAGGCAGGTAGTTTTGGTGGTGGTGGCACTGGCAAGGTGTTGTACTGTAGTCTTGCAGTCAAGTAATTCACCCAGGGAAGGAGAGACTTTGGTTGTATGTCCTTCTCAGACAGAAGGTTGATTCAATATCTCCATCACCCCAGGAATAATCTGGATATAAGGACTCAAGGTCTTCTGCATGAGAATCCATGAAAGCGAGGCTACTCTGCAACCAGGAATGGAAGAACCATGAGGCTAAAAGGTTGGGCAAAAAAAGGGGATCCTGGCTCCATACTAGAAATCTGGACACTCAGCTCCAAGAGGGGAAGGGTGAAAGCTCCATTTCAGTACCCATGGCTGTTTCTGGCCTGATGTTGCTCCAGGGAATGGAGCTTACAGTCCCAGTCCTGACCACACTCAGGTAGGGTTCAGGCTCTTCTTATGCACTCTCTTTTCTATCCCATGACTTTTGTGCTCCTGCCTATACCATTGCCCATATTCAGCAAGAAGGGACATGAGAGACTCCACTGCTCCCCAAGTATCTCATCTGATTAGGTCTGTGCCAAGGAGCCCAATAATTAAAACACCCCTGTGATGCTTGTGCTGAGAACCTAAACCTCACATCTCCCACTTTGTTGTCAAGCTAGTTAACAAAGCTCTCCCGTAGAGGTGGGAATACTGCTGTTGCTGCTGCTAGCTTGTTTTTCAAAAGAATCGTCTCTGCTCCGATATCACCTGAAAAAGGTTATGCCAACCACCTCTGAGTGAAACATACTTTTATTTCCTACTGGTTCCCTATATAGTCCATAATGACTTATCTAAACTAACATGGCTGTATTCCTATGGAAGCACGCTCCATAGGCCATTGGCGAAGAGGAGTATACACCTAAACTAGATGGGTACGGTCTCCTTTTTCATTACTCCTGAGATGTGCACTTGTCTACAGTGATTATAATGGGGGATTCAGGTGCTTTTCCTCAGAGGTCAGATCACCCTGCAAAGCTTAACCTTAACATACAGATAGGAGCTTGTGTCCAAAGCAGGCACAAGTGCTATTTGCTCAGCATTAAAAAAGTTTTGTGGGCGTGTAATAGGGATACCACTGACTCCAGTGCAGCACAACATACTGTCACCGCAGCTGAGGGAATGAAAATTCCATAGCCAGTATGACTAATCTGTACTTTACTCTAAGTATCCAGAGTCTTGGTGACCTCCTGATTTTGCAGTTCTTCCCACTGAAAGTAACGTTTATGCACTGAGCTGCATGGAGGAGAAGATGTAGATTAGGGAATTACTTCAAGTGCTTTGGCTATCTTAGATGCACTTCTTTTTCATTACCTCATTTATGAAAAAAACAAAACAAAATAAAAAACCTGAGTTAAAACTAAAGTATGTAATGAGGACATTCCAAATCAGGTATAGAGAAGATCAAGCGTTTTCTTCTGGCAGTGCTCTTAAGTATTACCAGCAATATCCTATTTATTATCATCATCATTATTCTTTATCTTTTTCCTTTTAAAATTATCCAGATTGTCTCCCCAAATGTGTATTTTTTTTCTGTTTGACAGAGGCTAGATTCACTCATGGTTGAAAGCTATGAAAGTTTAGACATAAGAAATACATTTTTTTAAAAGCCTGTGCTCTGTAGTTATGATTTGGTCCCAGAGATGAATTGCAAGTACAGACTTGGGCCTTACATTCCTGCTAACTGAATGGGAATCCTAACAAGTGAAGCAGTGTACTCTGCAATGCTTATTTTCTTTTTGAACTGGTGACAAATGAGAACTACTGCATTGAGTTAGTCTTACAAATGGCAGGAATAAAACAGAACAGTGCAAACATTTGTCTTTGAATAGTGGAGAGTCAAAGCAAACTAAGGTGAAAATGGTGTCCGGCAGGGTAATTCAGATCAGGAAAGTCATCCAACTCCATAGCAGCTTGACCCTAACGTAGCCCCAAAGGCAATGCTACAGCTGCCAGCTAGACAGCTAGCCAAGAAGCTAGCAGAGGTGCAAGCCAAGAAGCCAGCCATGAATCCACATGCCAATGCAGGAAAGCTATATTCCAGAAATTGGCATCTGGGTCCTCCAGCTGCCAAACATCTCCCATCTGGCCCAGCCTGTGGAATGAGGTGTTAAAAAGAACAGGGGTAAATTATACAAGAGTAAAAGCAGTATTTTGTGAGACATCAAGGATGAAGAGGCACGTTGTGCCCACCAACATCTGCAACTCACAGAGTATCACTTTGTCACCAGTGAAATGGTGGACCAGGGCACTTCTGGATCAGGGAAGGCAGTATGGACAAAATGCTCAACATTTTATAGGAAAAGAACAGTTAGACATGTATGAATTGGAGCAACAGACCCAGCCTGTGGCTATCCATAGAGGTCAGCAGATGCAGAACATTTGTGTGGAACTGGGTTTGAGTAAAACTTACACCTTTTAGTAGATTTCATGAGCCTAATAAAAAAAGGGGAAAGGAGCCTACAAAAAACATTTCTTCAAGACTTTGTGATCCATTCTGTTCCCCCGCCACCACAAAGAAAACCAAATATCTAAGAATGTATTTTCATAACTAGAATATCATCATTTTTAGTGTAATTTTATGGAAGAATAACTTTCTTGACATTTAGTGGAAAAAGATAACTTTAGTAATACAAAATTGAAAAAAACCCCAAAACTGGGCAGGCATGAAATTTCATTCAGATGAAATATATACACACACATAGCTGCACTTAATTGTAGTAGAATTCACTTCTGACAAGCAGTTACTGTTCCTAAACTGCAATAACGCCGTACTCCAAGAGGCAAGACCAGCTGTGAGGAATACTCCTAGCACTGGGAGCAGTTTTAAGTGCACCATAAGAATCCATACTTTCAAATGATACCCTGACTTACAACATTCATCTCATTGACCTCATTTCCACCTTTCACTCTACAGACAGGTCCACATGGCCTAAACAAGGTTTGACAGATGTGACTTTCTTGAACAACTTGGTCCTTTATTTTAAAAAGACATAGAAGATCCTACATCTCTTTTTCAAGTTTCTGTTTTTATTAGCAGCTATTTGCCTCACCAAAACACTACATTTCAGTCTCATCTCACTCCAGTCAGAGCCAACAAACTTTTGGTGGCTTAGAATTGGTACATGAGATGACTTACGCCATCATCATCTACATCTAACCATGCATGTTGTTCAGGGGGCCTCATTAGTAGGACCTCATATCCATTGTCATGGAATGCATAAACTCTACATGTAAATTCATGAGCAATTTTTTTAGCAAAATATTGATAAATTTAAAAAATGAGCAAAAAATTGACAACATAAACATCCTCCTTGAAAATGCTTCCTGTAGAATAGAAGCTGGTATCATTGTTGATTATATAGAATATTATTGCTAATTTCGGTGAAGGAGCCTGCATTCAAAATTGTATCTGAAATATAAATTTATTTTAGAAACACATTTTGGGAAACTGGCAGGCTCTTCAGAATAATTTCTGAAGTTGCACTGATAACTTCAATCAGATCAAAGAAAATTCTAAGGATTTTTAAAAAATAAACATATCATCTCAATTTCATACCCAAGGAAACGTTAAAAGCTTTGTATTGGCTTTATCAGAGAAGTTGCTGCTGCTGCTACTTTGAAAATGTTTGAGTAATAATATCCTGCAAATTTTTAATACAAATATACCAGTTGTAATGCAATTAACTACAAATTGGAGATAGGAGTAGATTTGAGGAACGATTTCTGTATTTGACTACTCATTAGTAATTTGAAAGTGTAATTGCTCTTAAACATGCTGTCTTCTTAATTTTATTATAGAGCTTAGCTCTACTTACACATGTGGAGAATTAGATTTATTCTGCATTGATTTGCTCATACTGAATGTGAACTTGGTTTTCCTTCTGTACTCCACAGATAGAGGGCCCATGAATTACCAAAAGCTGATAAAGCATTGAGTTGATGGGTTTACACTTGTCACACAATGAACACAACTCCAAAGGAATCTCTTTAGGGGACCACAAAACCAACAAAAGAATGGGGGAGGACAAACAAGCAAGCAAGCACACTGAGAGTGGACTTTTAATTGAACAGTATTTTAAAACCCAATAAAACAACAGCAACGAATCCAACAAAAACAAGAACCCTATCAGCGTTGGTACATCCCTTGTGTCATATGACATCATTTCTACTTGGGCAAGTGAGGTGAACCCGAGGTATGTTATGGCATCACAATGCTTGCTGAAACCTCCCAGTCACCTCCACACTGGATTTGTATATAAACTGCATTCTAAAGCAGGGCATCTACTAGGAGCATTAGACAGTAAGGTTTTAAAATGTTTGCCTCCTTGAAAAGAAAGCAAGGAGACATTTGCAAAGACCTTTTCCTATATTTTACAGTTTTGCTTGTCAACTGTTTCATGGTAGCTGGCAACGACCCATTGTAACATGAGCTGTTGATTCACATTAACTCTGTTACTGAATTTCAGTAGACTATTTTCAACATTTTAAACTGCATTATTGAATATCAGACAGGTTATTTTTTTCCTATTCTCATATTTTAGTCATTGGGATTTGGAAAAAAAATTTGCAGCTTTCCCATGATGCACACCACCACCCTCCCAGCCCCAACACAGCAACAGCAAAAGTCAACTTTGGACCTTGCCCAGTCCCCACATATCCCCCAGCTGTGACATAAAGAGGGAAAGAAAGCTGAAAAGCACTGCTACTAGACTTTGTCAATAAAACAGAACATTATATAATACACAATAAAATGCTTCATACCTGGAGTTGAAAAAACGAAAAGGGTTAACAGCTGACCTGGCACAGCCCCACATGCTCTCTCTGGAAATTGAACACAGACAATTAGGAAATTTAAATTACCCCAAACAATTGCAGGGGACTTAGACATGCTTGAGGAACACTTACTGCAAAGTAAGCACATGGCCTCATTCTGGAAGGGACTTTAGCTTAGGATTCACTTAAAGCTCCTTCTTAAACTGAAATTGTTCTGTAGAGGTCCCAACTAATGCTAAGCAAGTCATTAGGAGCTCTGCCATTAATTTGCATCCAAGAAGAGTCAAATCTTAAGGACCCAGGCGTCACTTAGTGGTAATTCTGGATCATGGTGGATCATATTTTCTTATTAAAAAATAATCAGTGACCAAGAGGAAAACATTAACGAGAACCTAGAGCAGGCAGACATTGCATGATGAGGAAATAGAGGTTGGAGCAAATGTCTACTCCCAGAATTCTGCTGCTTAAGTAGTATTATTCCCAATATATCACTGAAAAACCTAGACTTTAATGCTTTTTACTTAAAACCGAGACTCCAGGGAAAATAGATAATCTTCTAGAATATTATCTGTAATATTGAACAACACAAATATATGATGTCATAGATGTATAAACTCCTATGTTGGGATTTGCACTATGCGGAATGCTCCTTTTCACTGACAAATTTTGATCTACTGCATGTGCTCAAACAAGAAGCATCATACAGCTGGCTTTTGGAAACAGTTCCAACACATTAGGAAAAAAAAAAAGAGAAAAACCTGTAGAAAGCCAAGTCCATGAATAACCCCCTTCAGTTCTCTCTGTGGTTTAGACCTCAAATGTACCATGAAATTAGTCTGAGGCCAACGCCCAAGAAACTAGCAAAAATATTAGAATAACAACATGAATCATAAAAATCTTCTAGCACACTAGCAGTTGAATGCATTTGTAATGGAACCATTTTGGATCATTTATAATGCTCAATTAAAATGGCCAGGTTGGCATAGTAATTGTTGAAAGTGAAAAGGAAATTTTCAAAGCAACTTCTCTTGATTTATATAATTGCACTTTTCCATTGGCCCTTGGAAACCTACACATAATCTATTTTCTCCCAAGATTTTACACTGCATCTTTTGAAACTCTCACATTTCCCTGCTTCAAATGTACAGTAAATACTCATCTTCTTTACTGTATGCTTGATTCTGCCATTTGCTAAATGTTAAATTTCTGATAATGACAGAAATCTTCTATGAAGATGACACAATAATGTAAAGAATTTTCAGTCTAAGTTATTAGCTCTATCACAACCTGACACTGGTTTTTTTTCCACCTTCTTTTTCCACTCTCCGTGTAGAGTCTCTTCCTTCTTCAGAAACATATCTCAGGTACCTGTCCCATGGTATCACCAGGTACGGATTTTATTTCACAGTTGCATCAGCACTTAATCAAAGGGCACTGGGACAAAATCTCCCCTACCCCATTAGGCCTCAACTGAAATCAATATGCACTGGAAAAATGGTAACTGGAAACCATAACATTGACTGTTCTCTCCCATGTCAATTAATTTATAATCATCTTCGTGTCTTATTGGAAAAATATTTATTCCTACAGCTGATACAAACAGCAATACGTTACCCAGAAGTCATGACTCTAAATTTTATACACTTCATAAGGGTCCCTTTTTAACAACTAAGAATAAGGCAGACAAAAATACAGTTGGTGAGGATGATAAGTACTTGCATGCTCAATTTTTGTCAGTGGGAAATTTAGCAGACAACTAAAACTCTGGTTAGAACCTACAGTATCCAGGCACTGAAGCAAAAGACACCCAGACATTCTCCAACCAACCTTATAGACACCTAAAACTTACTATGTTCCTCTCTGTTTGGCCTGAAAGCCAAATGGCTATGGCCTCCTACCCTGCCTCTGCTCTGATCCAGAAACCATGGGGAGAAATGCCCAACCCTTCCCGCTCCTCTGGGGCTTGAATGTTTTCTGTGCAATGAAAATGGCTAAAACACACCTGACAACATGGATTCAGCATAAAAGGGCTCTGTAATAGTCACTTTTCAATCCAAAATGTAAGCGTAGGAGGAAAAAGAAGAGGAAAAGCACATTGTAGGACCACTCCTGGATATATTTTGTACAGTAGCCTTGTGTTCCAGAATTGGCAAATGTAGGTATCTGGCTTCCTGAGTCAGTGTTAGAACTGCTAGGTTTTTATGTCAGGAGTGGGTGGCTGCACCACTGCTGCTGCTGGCCATCACATTTAAGAGGACAGCATGCTCTGGGTTTTAAAACAGGTAGAAATAGGTAAGCTCAGAACAAAGTACTTAATCTCTTATTTTCCACAATGGGAAGTTGGGAACTAAAGTGTTTTTTTTTTCCCCAAACTGTATTTTAATGAACACCTACAGGTCAGAAGCCCAAGCTCCAAAGAGAGCAGAGATGATTCACAGCCAAGTACCTAGCAGGTAAATGGAGCCAGCTCTAGGAAGCTGGTTGCTCTGCCCATTGAACTTCAGAGCATTTAACTCTATGTTGTCAGAGTGATGATGCCTTGTGTAGGTGCTCTGAAACACTGCTGGAGCAAATCACCTATTTTATAACCTCACACCACCTCCACCAGACCCCCCTGAAACAGGCAATCTGCACCTCATCTCAAGTGCCCATGCTGTTATGGCTTATCCTGGTTCGGGGCACCCGAAGTATTTCGCGTGTGTTGCAAACATATGGGGATAGTGGCACCTCTACACCACGCAGTATATTGACCTGTTACAGTACCTGTTACAGACCTGCATGTACTTGGTAGCCCCTCTCAAGCAAGAGGAAAAACACATTTTATTTTGACTATGCCTTAGCAGTGGCTAAGAATCTCAGAAATGATACGGTGACAGAGACAGCAAGTAGTTCGGAAATACTGAATGCAAAGTGAGTCAGTGTGTTCAGCTGAGTAAATAATTTTCAGCAAACAATTTATTATAGGACGTTATCCTGTTACTCTGATTTTGAAACTTTTATGACTGACATTTCGATCATTATTCTAGTTCCTCCTGTGAACTTATTTGACTCTTTGGCCCTGATAAGCAACTGATCACAGAGATAGCAATGGTCATCAGTTCTTAAGAGAAACACCATGGTGACTTCTATGTGAAGCTATCTGTCTATCTGACAGCAATGTGTGTCCCTGATTTATCACACAGTAACCCAGCCCTATGCTAAATATCGTATTTTTAACGCAAATAATTGAGGGAGATATTCTGACAAGATTGAGACTCCTGCTGACTTTTAATGAGTACATAAATGCAAGCATTTTTTTTCATGCCTGCCAGCAGGTTCTACTCATTTCCAGGTTATTTCATTTTTCAGGCTGTTTGCAATGCTGGAGATTTCTGCCAGCAGCAAATACTGTAGGCAGGCCTTAGGACGAGCACTTTTTAGGGCAGTCTCTGACCTCAGTACCTGCCAGCCTGCTCCACACTGCCTGAGCTTAGCAATACATGCTAGGCAAGAGTGGTTTGCTCACTGCCTCCTCTGATCCACCCTGGTCTCTTCCTTATTTTCTACCTGCCTCAGTTTTTGTATTACCTTGCACTGCTGTATTCTGTAGCAACTCAGTATATCCCAGAAGGGTAAATAAACAAAAATGGGACCCAAAACTTCACTCTTGACACATCTTTTGTTTGTCACCGCTATAATAATGAAGGTGCTCAGCTTGACTCTGAAGCCTGTGACTATCATTACTTCTGACACACCACAGGATTAGATGCCATTATCTCAGCCAGCGTGTTGCTTTCCTGCTTGTTTCAATCTCCAATTCCTTTCATTTTGGCTAGAGTAACATCATCTGTATGGTGGCTTTAAGCTCCAATTATTCTTCTCCTGATGTGTCCATATCAGTAACGCTCGTGTCCTCAGCCACATACACATGGAGAATGGCATCTCCTTGGCACACGGGCTCAGCACAAAAAACTCTTCCATATTCATCATCCAGGAACTTCCTTTCACTCCTCTTTACCTCCAGCTTAAAAAGACCCTGCTGTCAGAAAAGAGGTTGCAGTGGAGTCACTACTAGTGAAAGAGATTGAACTAATAAAGGGGAAAACCTAGCACACTTTTTTCCCATTGTGCAGCAAAATAGGAAAATGGCAGAAAAAAATGTGGGGTTTAGGTTTTTTTTTTAAGATCCCTGTATTCACATGCTCACTCAATTAGGCCTTGCTAAACAGTGTTCCCTTCTTAATAGCGCGCTCCTCTGCATGCAGTTTACATACCTCTGACCTACTGTGGTGGGTTGGCTGTGGCTGGATGTCAAGTGCCCACCAAAGCTGAGCTATCACTACCCTCCTCAGCTGGGCAGGGGAGAGGAAATATAACAATAGGTTCTTGGGTTGAGGTAAGGGCAGAGAGGTCACTCACCAATTACTGTCACGGGCAAAACAGGCTCGACTTGGGGAAAATTACTTTATTACCAATCAAATCAGAGTTGGATAATGAGAAATAAAAACTAAATCTTAAAACACCTTCCCCCCACCCCTCCCTTCTTCCTGGGCTAAACTTTACTCCTGATTTTCTCTACCTCCTCCCCACCAGTGGCGCAGGAGGATGGGGAATGGGGGTTGCGGTCAGTTCATCACGTTGTCTCTGCTGCTCCTTCCTCCTCAGGGAGGACTCCTCACACTCTTCCCCTGCTCCAGTGTGGGGTCCCTCCCATGGGAGACAGTCCTCCATGAACTTCTCCAATGTCAGTCCTTCCCATGGGATGCAGTTCTTCCTGAACTGCTCCAGCATGGGTCCCCCGTGGGGTCACAAGTCCTGCCAGCAAACCCGCTCCAGCGTGGGCTCCTCTCTCCATGGGGCCACAGGGCCTGCCAGGAGCCTGCTCCAGCACGGGCTTCCCATGGGGTCACAGCCCCCTTTGGGCATCCACCTGCTCTGGTGTGGGCTTCTCCACGGGCTGCAGGTGGAGATCTGCTTCACCATTAACCTCCGTGGGCTGCAGGGGCACAGCCTGCCTCACCATGGGCTGCACCACAGGCTGCAGGGGAATCTCTGCTCTGGTGCCTGGAGCACCTCCTCCTCCTCCTTCTTCACTGACCTTGGTGTCTATAGAGTATTTTCTCTCACATATTCTCACTTCTCTCTCCAGAGAGAGTTTTTTTCCCCTTCTTAAATATGTCATCCCAGAGGTGCTACCACCATCACTGACAGACTCGGCCTTGGCCAGCAGTGGGTCCATCGTGGAGCTGGCTGGCATTGGCTCTGTTGGACATGGGGGAAACTTTCAGCAGCTTCTGAGAGAAGCCACCTCTGTAGCACCCCTGCTACCAAAACCCTGCCATGTAAACCCAATACAACTACACAACTTTTTTTTGTTTTGAATGCACTGATCTAAACACTCAGGAAACATTTTTCTGTAAGTCAGTATAAGCACTGCTATTATGATTTAATTGTGCTGCATGTTTGTCTGTCACAAAATCACAGGAACTGCCTTATGGAAAAGGAAAGATAAAAATTTATCTGATCTAGATAATGAAAAAAAGAAGTAATTTTGGCTCAAGTGACAGCAGAGGACAATGCTCTTTCTTTTTCTTATCAGTTTCTTTTTCTTTGCAGTTCACTGAGGTAGTTTCATTGTGGCTTTTTCTGGCAGTGTTCTGCTATCTAATCCACACTGATGAGTATTTGCTACAGCTGTGAATTTCTTAATGCACACAGCCTCTGCTTTCTGGGCTGAATTAGGAAGAAAAAACAGAAAAAGCTGAATAACAAATCACTGGGGAAACAGCTGCCAAATAGGTGTACAAACTGCTAAATGGGTAGCAGTAATGCATAATGTTACTTATAATTCATTCTTCAGTGTCATGCTTTTCAAGCAATTACACAATGCCTGCCTCCCTATCAATAAAATACATTTCACATATCTAACCACAAATGACTCAAGCTTCATTTTGGAGCAACACACTGTAGTGGATTAAGCATGGGACGAGAAGGCAGACATTCCTGATTCCAGCTCATCTTCTGCCTTGTTGCATGGCCTTGAGCAAGTCACTAACCTATGGATAATTATAATATGTGAACACACAGGGGACCTGTATAGTTTAATTAGTTAATGTTTGCAAAGCACTCCAAAGATAAAAAGTGCTATATGAATTATAATCGTACGCTATTGTTTTGGGGCATTTTATTCTAAAGCACATTTGTGTAAACATGTTTAGTAACATAAAATCCCAATAATGGCACAGTTCGGCAACTACCTTAAAATGACTGGCCCTTCTTAGACTAAAATTTAAATTAATTAACAAATTTAATCTATTTTTGAGAAGACAATTATATAAGACAACTCAATACAGACACTGAACTGAAGCTGGGAAACAGGATCTTTGAAAGTTTGCTTGTGATGGATAAAGGTAATGAAAGTGAACTCATACATGTTACAAATACCTTTTTTGCTGCACCATACTGGTTCCCCAAAATAGCCTAAGTGTTGAGTTACTTTTTTTTCTTTTTAGCATCCAGACTTCTGTTAGAGTTTCAGGGCTAATCATTAGCCCCAATGAAGTTAATGGTAAAACTTCCCTGAACTTCAGCAGAGCCAGGATTCCTTGGTTCTTCCAGCTTATTGTGCAATTAATTTAAATATTTTTCTTAAAAGGAAAATATTACTCCTAGCAATGGTGTGGTAAAATATGTATTGAGGAGCAGTATCTGGGACATTGTGATTTGAGAGAACAGACAGCCTAATGGTAATGTGTCCTTGCTCTAGATTCATCTACTCAGCCGTCATGGTAACTTACTGTTACAGGGGAGATAGGAAAACATACTTCTGCATAGACCAAGCTAAAAGCACTTTTATTTTCAAATTAGCTTTCTTCAGGGAACAATTTGACAATATCCCTGTCTCCTAACACACTGTCATTTAAGCATTACCGTCCTTTCAAAGCAGGCAGCGAAGTCAATTTTTTTGTAGAAGCTGCTTTTGATTTACAGTTGCTGTCCACCTGGCCCTTGTTCCTAATGATCACTGGCTGATGGGAAATCTGTTATCCTGGCAAAAGGCTCTGGGACATATACTGGCAAATTTCCACACCAAAAATCCTAGAATCTCTGTGCATGCACAGAATGGAATCCTTCAATTTTACTATCCAATTGTCAAATTATTAAACTTTTTTTTGGTAAAATATCGCATATGCAAAAAAAAAAAAATAAAAAATAAAGGAACCTTTTTAGAATAGCATAGGTCCATTTGGATTACTGAAACCAAAGGCTCATAGTTAGTACCTAAAGAGAAATTCCCAAAGCTATGTAGGGCTTTCAAACTCCTGCAGTAGAAGTCCTTAGTACAGCTTTAGGCACATTCATTTTTATATACAAACAGAGGATTCTGAGAATTCAAATTCTACTAGAATAAAGTTTGTAAAGTGCCATATAAATACACTGTAGAAGTCAGTACTTCTTTAGCGAGTTATCTGAACCGCATGTAGGTAGGAGAAATCACACCTATAGTAGTTGCATGGGCCCAAAGTTTAGATGTACTGGTTCAGTTTCTTTTTGAAAAGTCACAGACCTCCAGCATGGCCTTAGAAAATCACGTAGAGGGGGATTCCTCATATATAACTTCAGCAATGTTAAGTCTTATCACTCTCCTTAAGCCATTTGTCCAGGCAAATGGGGAAGGCAGGCACCTCCAAAAGGTAGATGATCACAACTGATGAGATGATTCGACCTAGAAGTATGCACATCTCTCCACTAAGGAAATCCAAATTACTGGAGCCTAACTATTAGATAGATTAAACTGTGAGAGATGAACCTTGCTGCAAGGATATGTCCAAACTGGACAGTCCAGTACTGCCCAGAGGTTCCCTAAGCTGGCTGAGACACAGCGCACCTCTTCCAGATCAATGGTGCCCTTGGGTCATTAGCCAACTTCCAACCCAGCAACACCTTTCATGGCAGAAACCTTTTATTTTCTACACAGGATACATGACACAGTGGGGGCATCAACTATAATACAGGTGATTGCCTGCCTTACAGGGCTCTACGTCACCAGTGTCTTTCACTTGCATATCTGCATACACACCTCTCTATGAATGTTTAGTAAGTCAGTTCAGTTTGTAAAGGGATTCTGGTGGAGGCTGAGGAGAAGTCCCACCACATAACAGTCTGTGGGGAGGTGGGAGGCTCACAGGCAGTTCTTCTACCTTGTGAGTGTGGGGTCCAATTTTCCCCTCAGGAGTGTTGCAGCAACCATGCAATCTTCTCCTCTAAAGCCTCACTGCAATGGAAAAATGCATCACAGACTTGGGAAATCTTCAGGAGAAAAGTAAAATTGAAACTGATGTATTCCCACGATTTTGCTGTAGACCAATTAGCATTCTCCAGTGAAAAAAATACTTTACTGAGAAATTCTGGACCAGCACTAGTCAATTCTCTATCTGTAAAATCACCATCCAATTGTGTGCTAGTTTTAAAATGAGCATTTGTTCACAGAGGGCGGATGTACCAGAGGAGCGAGAAACAAAGTTCACACAAGTACTGCCAAAACACCCTCGTTTATGTTTCTTGGAGACTCAGGACAAAGTATTTTGTCTAAAAGTAGAAGAAAAAACTGAGGTGAAAGTTCCCTATAATGAATACCACAATGGTAGTAATGATTGCAGCTGAAGCAGGAAAACAGACAGTTTTTATCAGTGTAGGAAAATAATGGCTGATGAGAACACAGTTATAAACTTCAAAAGACATAAAAATCAACAACAGGAGTTGATTTACATTGAAGAAGAGGAGGGAGAAAAAAAAAAGAGAACTAAGGAGAAAAAATCAGACTTGAAAAATACATACCAATTTAAGAGAGTACATTGGTACTGTGGCTATGCTGTCTGTCTGCTTTGGATTTTCTTTTTCACTAGTGCAGTTTCCAAAACTAACTTCCACTGTATTGCAATAACAAAAGCCAGCAGAATTTAAAAATAAAGTAAGGTGATCACATTAGCACCAATGTATCAATCTCATAATGCAGCCAAAGAGAAGGGGGGTAGGGTGAAAGCCCCTAATCTCATTTTTATACAAGAACTCAGAGACACTCAGCTCAGTGCAAAGAAGAGTTCACGTTAAAGGTCACCACAGTCACATCCAATTGACAAATCACATTTCTTTTAATTAACTGCAGCTATTACTACAAGTATTCAAGACTTCCTCTCTGAATTTTGTCTCTCCATTACTCCCAAAAAACAAGAAGTGACCTTAAGCATCAACAGTTTATATGCACAGTCCATCTTTTCCTTGACATTATTTGAAAGAAAAAATGGTTTTGTCAAAGGGGTTTCCCTCTGCCTACAACCCCTAAGGAGAAAAAAGTCTAGAGACAGAAGGAGGAAATTCTGGATCTTTGGATTTTTACCGATACACTGCATAAAAGTTGATTCTAAAAATCACCCCCTGCCTCTCCCACTTCTGCCCTCAGTCTCTGCAAGTAGATCTTCTGTTGTGCATCTTCAGGGAGAGAGAGCTGCATGCTGTAAAATAATGTATCTTACTGCGCAGTTGTGCAGGGAAAGAATCACAGAATCACAGAATCATCTAGGTTGGAAAGGACCTTGAAGATCATCCAGTCCAACCATTAACCTAACACTGACAGTTCCCAACTACACCATATCCCTAAGCGCTATGTTGACCCGACTCCTAAACACCTCCAGGGATGGGGACTCCACCACCTCCCTGGGCAGCCCATTCCAATGCCTAACAACCCGTTCTGGAAAGAAATGCTTCCTAATATCTAGTCTAAACCTTCCCTGGTGCAACTTGAGGCCATTACCTCTTGTCTTATCGCTCATTACTTGGTTAAAGAGACTCATCCCCACTTCTCTGCAACCTCCTTTCAGGTAGTTGTAGAGGGTGATGAGGTCTCCCCTCAGCCTCCTCTTCTCCAGACTAAACAACCCCAGTTCCCTCAGCCGCTCCTCGTACGACATGTGCTCCAGACCCTTCACCAGCTTCGTTGCCCTTCTCTGGACACGCTCGAGTAATTCAATGTCCTTTTTGTAGTGAGGGGCCCAAAACTGAACACAGGAATCGAGGTGTGGCCTCACCAGTGCCGAGTACAGGGGCAAGATCACTTCCCTGTCCCTGCTGGCATGAAGGAGATGCATGCCTTGTTCAGGGTTTGCATTACTGCTTATCATGGAGATGGCTCCTGCATCAGGGCTGCCTAGGGATAGAAAGGCTGCCAGGCTGAGGGAACAGCACATTGCCTCTGACAGGGGCCCCTAAAAAGTTTTACTGGTCTTCTAGGGCTTGACTAATGCCTTCTCTTCCCTTGCCTTCATAAAGATTTCTAGAGCATATCTGAGATTTGACCCTGAACATATGATGCTATTCTTGCTGTGTAATAAGCAACAGTGGTGTCAGACATACAGAAGCAGATCTGCTCTTTGTTAGAGCGCTACATGTCGAAATGAGTTTGTAAAACACGCTACAAAAAGGATGAAATGCTGCTTACAATGCAAAGCCCATTGAAATCTACATATTGCTGCAATATTCATTATCAGACAGAGCATATTATCTGAGATTAATAAATTATTTTTAGTCCATATTACGGTAAGGCATAGCAACTGCCATAAAGCAGCACTGTCACATAAAGAAATTTCACCAAAGTACCGTGCTTGAAATAATGACTTTGTTTATCTATAATTTTACATTATTGATTGGGTTTGCTGAACTGAAGAAGGACCATGAAGTCATTCCAAAAGAACTCCTGAGAAGTCTGGAAGCTCAGCCAATACAAAACTAGCAGCAAGAAGGCAATTTCCCTGACAAAAAATAGTCATAGTTGATTATTTTACAAATATGCAAGCGAACTACACTCTGTTTAAGTAAATAAGAACTAATGCCAAACATGTGGCTTTTAGTGTCTGATTGTCACAATTTTTACTGGTAAGAATTTTTTTCTTCTAAGACTACAGCAGACCTGAAACAAAGCAGCAACACAGGCAGATGCCTTCCAGTTTCAGAGGACATGAAAAGCAAAGCTTTCATATAGACATTCCAGACTGTCCTGTGACCCAGCCACGGAAGGGTAATTTCCAAGACAACAAGCTTAAAAATGGCTGTATTAAAACAACAGTTCCTCCCGAAATATTGACTAGTTGATTTCCTTCTGCTGGTGGTTAGAACCTTGGCATTGCTAATCCCACCTGACAGATTTAGATCCAAGGAAAGATGCTGGAGCATTCAGCATTGTCCTGTCACTCCCAGCTTCTGGCACACTGACTCCCCACAGTCAGGCGCCGTGGATTGCTGTACCCTCACCTCACACCAGAAATCTGCAGTGCTGACACGTGTGTCCGAGGCAGCTGTCTGCACCACCTGCAGTCAATGGAGAGGAACGGGAGCTCATGGGCTTGCGTCTCTCTCCCTAAATTAGACAGCTAGAATAGGTCAAAAGAATTACCGCCTGGACACGTCAACTGCCATCCAGTCTGTATACAGGGATGTGAGGTAACTAGCTTGAATCATGGAATCATAGAATCATTCAGGTTGGAAAAGACCCTTTGGATCATCGAGTTCAACCACCAGCCCTACTCTACAAAGTTCCCCCCTACACCATATCCCCCAACATCTCATCTAAACGACCCTTGGATGCAGATACCTACATTGCAGGCGTCTAACTAGGTGTCGTGGCTTAACCCTAGCCAGCAACTAAGCACCAAGCAGCCACTCACTCCTCCCCACTCCCAGTGGGATCGGGAGGAGAATTGAAAAAAACAGTAAAACTTGTGGGTTGAGATAAGAACAGTTTAATAACTAAACTAAAATACAATAATAACAGTAATAACAATGAAAAGGAATATAACAAAGAGAGAATAAAACCCCAAGAAAGGACAAGTGATGCATGATGTAATTGCTCACCACCCCCTGACCAATGCCCGAGCAACAATCCACCCCTCCTGGCTAACTCCTCTGAGTTTATATACTGAGCGTGACATCTTATGGTACGGAATATCCCTTTGGCTAGTTTGGGTCAGCTGTCCTGGCCATGTTCCCTCCCAGCTTCTTGTGCACCTGCTTGCTGGCAGAGCATGGGAAACTGAAAAATCTTTGACTTAGGTTAAGCGCTACTTAGCAACAACTAAAACATCAGTGTGTTATCAACATTATTCTCACACTAAATCCAAAACACAGCACTGTACCAGCTACTAGGAAGAAAATTAACTCTATCCCAGCTGAAACCAGGACACTAGGCAAGACAAATCCTGAACCCCACAGACAGCACACAGGGAGTCAGGAGCCTCACCGAGGCCCCACATTGCGTGAGGGGCTACACAGGACCAACCCGAAGGAAATACCCACCACAGGGTACTTGAAATCCCTTTGCTCCTGGAGAATAGGCAACAAGAGGCAAATAAATATACATACATATATATTTATAATCCTTATGCAGGATAATTTAAAACATGTCTGAAAACCAAACAGGAAAAGGTCAACTGTTGTCTGGCATCTGCCACAACCATCTGCAAACTAGGCTTGGTATCTTCTTTAACAAAGACAAGATTGCACAACAGCAATTCGGTACTAAAGGAAAGGATGCTGCCATCCCTTTGGAGATGCCATGCTATACTTCCCAGTCAATATATGCAAGAAGTTATTTTTTGTTGTTAACTGTACAACTACTCACACGAAAGAGCTTACAAGTTCACTTAAGAAAGAACACACTCTGTGGGACAGTCTTCTAGACTCTGGGGTCCAGCCTGCCTCACTTGGGCACTTAGCTTAGACCTAAGCTTTACTGCCTACTGAAGCAGTCTTTCCATGCATGCCCCTACACTGCCCAGTTATTCAGCAGAACAGTTTCCACATCCTCAAGAGGAAATTCCTGTCCGCTAAGTTTAGACGCTGAAATTGAGCACACAGGATCTCCCTTTGGAAGGCTTGAAAGGCACTTTCCTCTCTGCAACAAGGGTATGTAGAATGCAGCCTTTTATTTTCAGTGGACTGCTCTGCTAAACATCTAATATTAAGGTACATGTTAGATGCCTAAATTCAGAATAGAGCCTGCCTGTAAGGCATGATATTATAGACTGGGAAAGAAATGGATTGAGTGAAGTTGGTATAATGTGCTAATGTCTGTTTTCAGCTCAGCAGCTGTATGTGTGGTGTCTGTGACTGAGAATAAAATAAAGAAGACAAATTGCAGATCACAGTCAAATTAGATTTTCCTAATGGGGCTTTTGAAATAAACTAACAGATTACTGTTTAAATGAAACCTGTAACAAGGATGAGTTGATGTTATATTATTAAATTTCTTAATTTAATTCTTAAGCTCCAGAGCCAGACAAGTAATATTCAACACATTTACCTTCACAAACTGTGGAATGCATTGTGGAAAAGATGAAAAAGCTTTTCATGGTTTGACCAATTCTCTAAGTGTTCAAGCAATATCAAACACAGAGAACAGTATCTGCCTGACAGTCATATATTAGAAGTATTTACTAGCACCCCATGCTTCCTCTTTTCATTAATTAGACAGAACTATGTAGTGCAAAATCATGACGGGTTGTTTGATTTTTCTGGCTTATTATGTGTGCTGTAAACTGAGAAAAAATACTTAGCACTTCAGGGCCTAGTGTTGCAACTAGCGAATTTAAAATATGTGTGAGGCCTGTCTATTGAGCAATAGTGTCACTGGTGAAGAAACCTTCCCTTCCTTTATCACTTCAGAAGGGGAGCATGCTAATTACAGTGAGAGCCAACGCCCTGCCTTGCCCATAGAGACCTCCCTCTCTGCTTAAGGGGAATACAAGTTTTGAGGATCACAGTTACTGTGCTTGACTAGAAGATGAATTAGCAGATTTTAGATACTACATTAAGACATTTAAAATGCATAACAACAATGTCTAATGGCCGATTATTATATCCCTTCCTATTTAATAATGTCCATAATGCCCATATTTTGAACCTCTCAGATAAAGTAATGTGTTTTGTGGGTCTAGCACAGGCTTCAGTGCCTGGAGGCTCTAGTTCTATTTCCAGCTCTGCTTCAGACCTCCAGGGTGACCTTTACGCATAACCTCATTTTCCTCACCTATAAAATGAGGATATTAATACTTATTTACCTCACAGTTGGTTCCCTTCCAGCTGCTACAGTCACTGAGCAAGCTCATGCATCTACAGAATTGCTAATGTTCATGATAAACTATTTCTTTTTTTTTTTTTTCAAACAAGCAATGCAGACATTAAATTAAGAACTTATTTGTCTGTCCAGTGAGTAAAGGTACACAGAAAAGTAACAGCAATAGAAAAACTATTCAAAGCCTCTCACTAATTGCCTTTCAATGACACTACCCTTCAGGAGAAATGTAGGTAGCTCCTATTTGACAGCAACCAGAATGAACTTCTTGATGCTGCTTCCAGTCAAGAAAAAATTTCATGTTTTTTGAGTGAAAGTCTAACCTGGTCTCCCTTTGGAGAGGATATAAAAACACTGCAGGCTTTGCAAGTAAATAAAGGGGAAGAAACAATTCCAATTTGAAACTTTACCTAATAATGAGTGCAGAAAGAAAGAAAGGAAAAGAGAATCAGAGAGAGATGAGAGATACAGCCATCTCTTCCCAAAGGGAACAAAGCTACACAGAAGAGATGCTGGCAGGTATGCCAGCCCACAGCTGGGGTGACACCCCTGCAATGCCACCGAGGGCTGGTACCTCCATCCGCCCAGGAACTCCTCAGCAACACTCATCTTGCTCTGGGAATGTGATACTTACTCTTGTACTGCTCTGGCTATGGAGAGCGCTGTAGATCCAGTTTCATTAACGCTATCTAAGGTCACATTTGGCAGGTCGTCATCATCACTGTCACTTTTAATTTGTCTGGGAGATAGGCCTCGGGGGTCCATTTGTGCTGGAAAGAGACATATAATGGATTAATATGAGCGTGCTGAAATTAATCTCGTCCCAGAACAACATCAGGGCGCACAATGCATCCGCTTGCTCAGGCCGGATGGCATTGCTTGTGCTGAGCTTCCCAAATCAAGTGATGGATGGGCAAAGTCACCTAGCAGTGCTACAGCTGGGCACAAGCATTTCCAGGGGCATGCAGGCGTGTGAACACAGGCTACACCGACGTCTTCGGCAGACCTGAAATAAAACTGCACATACAATATCCATCAAAAACTCAGTTTACCCTCAAGTTACTTACTCTGCCCATCTTCAGAAAGTGAAGAGAAAGAGCTACATCTGCTTTGTACAACACAGCACACTTGAGAGTAACTTTTACAGCAAAATTTCAGGAGCAATCTTTGATTCTGAGTATTCATCATGAGATAGCAGGCTGGGACCCATGTCACTCCAGTCAATTAAAATTTAGGCATTTGAAAAAAACCAGTTGTCCTCATTGCTGACTCAATTCAACACCAGTGTCAACCTCTGAAGGAGCCTTCCCTTCACATTACACGTGGCAAAGCCGCTGCACATACAGGCAACTAACTTTCAGGTGACTCAAGTTGGGTAGGCCTAGTCAGATTTTTTAAAAAGTCACATAGTCTAGGTCTTAGGAACATACGAAGATCAGCAATTGCAGGATTGTTTTGTCCATCCACAGCTTACAGTAGCTGTACTGTACGGCAATGGTGCAGGTGCCCAGGCGCTGGCAGCGGCGACAGGAGGTGAGAAGAGGCCGGGGCTGCCCCAGGCCGGACACAGCTGGTTGCAGCCAGCTCCAACCCACCGCAGGGCACAGCTGAGCCCCTCAGACAAGGTGGGGGCACCTCAGGTTAAAACATATTTAAGAAAGGGCAAAAAAATTCTACACAAGCAGATTGAGGACGAAGGCGTGAGGAACAGCCCTGCAGACACCAAGGTGAGAGGGGAAGGAGGGGGAGGAGGTGCTCCATGGTGGGGCGGAGAAAGATTCCCCTGTAGTCTCTGGAGAGACCACTGTGGATCAGGCTTTCCCAATAGGAATTGCAGCCCATGGGGAATCCACGCCGGAGCAGGGGAACAGTGTGAGGAGGAAGGAGGGGCAGGGAGGAGCTGTTATGGACTGACCCCAATCCCCATTCGCTGTCCCCCTGCAGTGCTCTGGGAGGGGGAGGTAGAGGAGCTGGGAATGAAGGAGTGAAATTGAGCCCTGGAAAAGGAGACTGGGAGGTAGTGATGGTTCTCACCATCCTAATTTACTCCTAATTAGCAACAAATTAAATTAATTTTCCCCATGTTGAGTCCGTTTTGCCTGTGATGGTAATTGGTAAGTGATCTCCCTGTCTTTATCTCGACCTAGGAGCCCTTCCACCTTATTTTCTCCCCCATCCTCTTGAGGAGGGGGAGTGAGAGAGCATCTGGGTGGAAATCTGGTAGCCAGCCAAGATCAACCCACCAGTTACATTTTGTGCCAAAAAGAGACAGGAAAGGTGAAGAGTGAAGAAAGGCAGGCTACCTGCCTTCCCTCTTCTCCTGTCTGCTGCCCTCCAAAGGGAAAACAGCACAACCTACATATAGGCAGGGGGAGGAAACCAAGAGACAAGCATGGCAGGGACGACTATGGGGCACAAGTGTGACCTGGGGTAGTCCTGAGAGGAAATGGGGGTTGCTTGTGTCAGGGGACAGACCCAGAGACAAACTTCAGAGGTAAGGTAGAGGAAGAGGCATTCCTCCTCACTCATGAAATACCACGCAGGATTAGTAAGTGCTGAGAGACACCAAAAGCAGCTGGAGTAGAGAGCAAAAACTGGAGAGATGCCTGACCCTGCAAGGGAGGCGCGGGAAGGGGAAAAGCAGGCAAAGAGATTTGTTTAAAAATGTGTTTATTTTGTTTGGTCAGGTGAAATAGGGAAATCCAAGATTATTTAAAGAATTAACTTGAAGTTTGTTAGCTTGTGCTCTCACTGTATTGCAGTGTCACAGATAGGACACTTCTTGGGTGTTACAACACGCTTTTCAAGAAGGTAGCTGTCATTCCTACTCTGGCTAACCACAGCCCTGGACAACAGGTATCACAGGCTCCCTTTAGAGATAATGAACAGTTCAGCGGGCCTACAGCTAGAAAGCAGTTCCAAAAGTCACAGTTAAATTTCCCATTTTGCCATGTCTCTTATGTTGCTGTGTTCACTGACTGTAGAAGAGGGACTGTTACACTGAAAAATGGGAGGGCTGTAGATACTCCAGGAGCTGTGCAGCCATAACAGTAGCACTGATGGATAGCTGGGCTCTTGAAAAGAAAGCACTCCCCAAATGAGTGATGACTTGAGGGAAAGTTGGTCTTAAATTTTAATTTATGTCTTAGCTATGAACCACCTCTGAGTAAAAGAACAGTGAGTGATTATAACTACCCTTCAGCTGCATTTTTTATTATGTTAAAGAACTTCATAAAGAAAATACTATTAAAATATGTTCAGTAAGCTGATGCAACAACCCCTTCTGAAACACAGTGCATTTACAGATGCACAGTATGACTTCTATTAGCTTTCTACTAGCACAGTTTAGGTGTCTCAGTAATACTGGCTACATCTGGACTGCTTATTATTTCTTCTTTTGCCTACCAAAGCAAAAACTGTTGACAATGAACAATGACCTGCTTGAGACAAACATACAGCAACTTAGAAATTGTTCAAAACATTTAACTGTTTTAGGTAGAATGAGCACCATTCTGACTGTGTTTCTTAAAATCACGACTTACACATGACAGTATTAAATGCATACCTGAGCATTAGGGATAATCTAGTATTTGATTTAAGAGCAACCGAACCATCTAGTCAGCTGATTCAGCCCCAGAAAACTATTTTGAAAGAAGTGCTACTTCTGCCTTGTTTCCTAAATGTTCCTTCTTGAAAGCAACTTCAAGCATGAGAATTATTACTTATTTCATTACTTCTTCAGTTTTTCTTGAAGTGAATCTCATTACAAGAAGTTATATATTTGTATCTGCCCAATATTTAGATGTTGCTATACACAATGCTTTTGTGAAAGCCAATGTTTGTAAATAAAATTAAAACTTTAACAAAAACCTATGTATGCGACACTTTGTATTAACTGTGGCTTAATCTGACTTGCACTACAGCAAGTTTTAATTAGTTAGTTCAGAAACTTTCTTAATGTTTAAACCTAAGCCTAACTTGAAATCACAACAGTTGTTTCATAATTTAGTCTGTATTAGAGTTATACACCAATTTTGATCACTTAAGCATGAATACACCTACATAAAAAGAGACAGTATAAATGTCTATGAAAAATCTTACGTACTTCTGTCCCTTCCAGGACACGTTGTTTTATTGCAGATTGCCAGCTCTTAAGATATTATTGAGACTCCTATGATACTTGGTGGTGGTTTTAGGTTACCGGAGGAACGTGCCAGGATGAAAACTCTCAATTACCTTCTTTTTGTTTCTGGTCAGCGAGGTAAACTCCTAACACAGCCACAAAGTTGCCAATGGGGTTGTGTTTTTGCATCTAGGAATACTTTGGCCCACCAGGCATGGTTTGCCCCACCAGATGCCAACTTTTGAGCACATCACAAGGTGCTGTTAAACGTGAGCCTGGTGAGAACAAAAGGCAAGGAACGGAAATGTATCAGTGGGCAAATTCAAAGGCGGGCAATTCAAGGACATTTTTTGTTAGATTTTTGCAGTGACCCTAACTAAAGATGGTAATTAAATTAGAGAATGATCTAGGGATGATTCCCTTATTTTTAATGTCAGCCCATATACATATGCTTTTTTGTCTCCCTCTCCATTTGTGACCTCTTCTCTGCTTGCAGACTTGGGTAGCTGAGTCGTTGGGGAGCTGAGGTGACTAACCAGGAGGCTGAACTTCGCTGCTGCCAGCTGGTGTAAACTGCCCTGTTTTCTCATCAGCATGGCTGCAGCTGCTGCGGGGACAAACAGCCTTTAAAGCTATTCTCCTCCCCCAAATGAGCCATGTGAATAACCAACTGGCCGAAAGCCTAACAGATATCTCCTCCTCACCACTCACTACAGTGTGCAAACTGCAGTACAGGATTTTTATACATTTAGAGTTCATGACTCCTACTTATGTCAACAGCTTTGACTTTCTCTTGGACATCTAAGAACAACTGTCGAACTGCTGGCACCAAGGTTTATAAATACCAGCAGTAGTTCATAAACACTGAATTAAGAGTAATTATTGGCCTAACAAACATCAAACTGGAAAGAATGAAGAGATGAAGGGAAGAGATAATTTAGCAAATTAGATGAAAAAGGTGGAGGACAAATGAGTAATGGAATGCCATTGGCAAGCAAGGTGGAGGAAAGCTCACAAAACATGCCACAGCGCATTTTAACCTCCCTTCATGCTGTACCTTGCTCTGACAAGCAAGCTTTTCCTTGAATTTAAGACCATGGGTCCAGAAGGGACCCAGCTGGGTCACTGAATCAAGTCATCCCTATCACAGGCAGACACATTTAATTAATAAAGGTCAGGCCTTAAAAACGAGCTTGTTTTCTTGCCCTTGCTACTCCTCTTGAAAGGCAAGATTTGTCCAACAGATCTACCCAGTGGTTTTGTGAAGTGTGAATGAGGCTAAGGCGAGGCAAGCAAAAAGAAACAAGTCAGAGACTGCTTTTGTGGGACAAAGGTGTCATTGAAAGAGTGCACAGGAACCACAGAAGCAAGCTGTTAGCACTCCACGCTGAAAAGACTGGCAAGCCAGGGGTATTTAAGAACGTCTGCAAGTGCTGAAGGCTGCAAGTGGCCACGCTGCTTTCCATCCTTGTTAGCCTCAAGAAACAATGATCCTTTTTGCTAAAGGAAGCACAGAGAGTTGCTCTTGATGCATGTACATATATGCAATCACTTCTCAATGACTCCTTTGCCAAACTGTACCAAAAAGAAGTTTCCCTTTGGGCAGAACGAGCAAATTCACTCTCTGCACTTGTTTTATGGTAAGATGTGCAAATGGGTCTCTCATAAGATGCATACCAGCCTGTAAATACTCCAGAACTTGGTCTACTATCATTATTATTGTATCTGCCAACTGTCAGTTGCCAGTAGGAAAAAATCTGACCTGGATCAGATAAAAGCTTGCTTCTATTTCTATTGAACTGAACAGTTTCTTGGCTTTAAAATTTATGCCAGACAATACCTGATCCCGTTTCTCAGGACAAAATTGCCCCTTCTGTAATGCTGGAACAGATTTAAACTCACACAGCAACTTTCTAATGAGCACTGATTGAATTTGTGCTTTCTGGCACACAGCTGTGCCATTTTTGACACGGTACAGCATTAGCCATGTCATGGAAGCAAAATCTCCAGGAAGGATCCAGCCTGCCATTTGCTAAGGGCAGGTGAACCCCTCAGCACAGGATGCAGTCTCCACCTTCCCAGGGGAGTAATGTGAGCACAGGGCCATGCCATCAGGCTATTTTTCTCCTTCTCCGCTCTCTAAACTTGTGCTTCTGTCTGCATTGGGGCATCTCTTGGGAAGGGGGGACTCTGAATTTAAATCCCTCCAGGCTGACAAGAGCCCCGCATGCCGCCCTCGCTTCTCACACAAGTGCTGGTGTTATTAAGCTGTCGGGTAAATGCTATCCCCTGTTTGTCATATGTGGGCTCCACCCAAATACATCCTATTCTCTTTGCTTCCTTCCAGTGATTCTTTAGGGATATGCAGCTCAAGTGCTCTGACCTGGTTGGGTAAAGTCAAGTGTCGTCAAAAATCCTGCAGTTGGATGCCTGTAGTAAATGGCCTGAATCTGGGCCCTCTCAGGGGTGAAAAGAGCCATATGCTGCTATCACCACTTACCACAACCTGATTTTTTTTTGTCCAGACAAATTCCCTGTGACTGAAAGGGATGAAAACTCATCCCATCAGTAGGCTCATGAAGACCCACTAGAAGTAATTTCACGCCTACACACTATCTTTGATTTAAAGGCAAATCTGAATCCCTTGGGTTAAAGATAAATTAAATATTTAAGAGCAGGAGAAAACTAAGTAACCATCAGGAGTTCTGCCTCTCTTTATAGCTAAGCCACATAGTATTAACTAATGCTGAAATGACTCATTATGAGATGATCCTTGCTGGTGTGAATGCAGAGAGAAAATTTCAGCATTCTGAAATACTGAAGCCTCTGGCTCACTTTATCTTAATACCTCAGTTTTCTGCATTAAATTAATTTCTCTGCTAATAACTTTGTAAACATACATACATGTAGGCCTGCTGATACGCCACAACATAACAAAAAATGTATTTCGCTTCATTGCTCTCTTAAAATAATTAAATCTATTCCTGCTTTTTGAAAGGATTTCCAAATTCAGAGCCCATTAGCTTTTGTTTCACATATTCAACTCCCCACCCTGCTTTCTCTGAGGGATGCCTAATATTCAACCCGCTAGTCAAAATGATTGTTCATGATGGGATTTCCAAGTGGCCCTGACATCCACACACTAGACTTGCCAGCCACAAGCAGGGTTACACAGGTCTGCAGTGAGGTGAGTATTGCCAAGACGTGTGCTAGGTGAGACGTCAGCCTGGATGGTGGGGAGGCCCCTCTGGCCTTGCTAGTTCTAATCCACGTCCGGGTGATGTGTTTGCTCTTGCAAACATAGCTACAGGTTCTTATTGCAATGGAAGTTTAAGTTATGCAGAAACATGAGGTACCTCAAGCCAGAAAGGGTCATGTTTGTTGTTGCCAAATGTCTGTCTTAGAAACTCCTCTCCACTTGCTCCCAGTACATGCTGGCATTCAGCAGGTAAAAGAAGATTATCTCTAGCTGTAAGCAACAGTTGCTTTGCACTTACCCCTATTAGGAATGGAAAACCAAATACTACCCCAGACCCCAAAATTAACATTTAGAAGAATCTCATTAGTACTGCTGTTACACATGCGTGTGTCCATGTCTGCAGAGCATGAAGGAGTGAAGTAACAAAGAGACATTTGCTGCCAAACTCCCAGAGGAATGATATTGGAAAATATGGTTAAGAAAATTATATGGCACTCATGCTTTAGCAAAGTATGCTATTAATCTGCCAGCATCAGAAACACTGTGAAACAAGTAGTTTGAACCTAATAATAATAATCTGCCACTTGCAACGACCCCATGACCCAACAGCACCTAAGAGTATGTTTCCATCAGCCCCCATCCTCTCTCTGAGCCCTGGACCTCAGGAGCTCGGTGACACAGGGAGGGGAAGGGAACAGTCTCTCACCTCCTGTCTTCAGGCACCTGCATTGCAAACACAAGCACCCCCAACCCGCCCATACAGCCAGCGGAGGGAGATGGGTGCCTTCAGGGGTGCTGAGCCCACCCACCTCTGTGGACTGCACAGGGAATTCAGTGGTGTGAGCCCCCCTCCCTCCTCTTGCCAGGTGCTGGGGCACCAGCCTTGGCAGAGGAAAGTGGCTCGGTGCCCCCTTGAGCTGCTGTGGACCTGCTCCTTGCTGGAAAGAGGAAGAGAGTAGCCTTTGCCATGCGACTCTGTCATGCCTTAGTTTTCTGGGAAAGGAGAAAAAGTGTCCGAGGGATCTCAGTAAGCGCCTGAAGATAGGACAATGGCAACAGCACTGCGCGGCCTCGCTTGCTCCCACTCTCTCCCCACCTCCCACTGTTCGCTTAATGCCAAAGAGGTGCCTCAGTCCCCAGCAGCAAGGCCGGAGAAAATGATCTTTGGTCTCAGGGCCCTAATGGGGAAATGTGCAAAAGAAGTAATTCACAGGGGGACATAGTAATTACCATTAAACCCAATAATCTGCCAACAGATATGAATGCTGCAATGTCTAAACCATTACTTTGTTCTCTACATTCGGCATACGGCATAGTTCGGTACCTGAAATACTGCAAGAAGGAAACTGCTGGCCAACAGTGACTTCTTTTTCTCGCTCTTAATCTGCCACTGTTTCAAATACCTCTGATAAAAAAATGCATCTGGGTGGATCAAATGCCAAGTAGAGGGACCGACCCATCTCCATCCTTTTCAGTTACTCTTGCAAAATAGGTTTTACAACTGTGCAAGCCCAGCCTCACACTGCAGCTTGATGTCTGAAGCAACTGAACATCCCCCTCCTTGACAGTTTTTTTTAGAGAACAGGAGCCCAGCATGGATTTCCCCAGTAGGAGAATGTCAAAGGAGAACGTCACAGACACCGTTGTGTGTTTTAATGGTGGAAGCAACACTTCCGTATGCAGATGTACAGGAGCTATTTGAAATTACGCCCTCGGAGATTAAGTGTTATACTCAGGTTTACCTAACATGCTTTAGGAAACCGAATCCTGGCTTTATGAACCTAACAAATGCACGGGAATGACAGTATTCATTACTTTCTCCTCCTAAGCTGGTCCATATTATATAAAGAACATATATGACATTTTTCTTCCCATTTAAAGTTCATTATAAGTACTTTATGCATTGGAAAAATGGTCTGAATGCACCTATCAGATTTTCAATCAAAACAGCTTGGTGTCTGGGCAGCAGAATTGGTCGATTTATTTCATAAAACTTTATGTACAAAGCAGCAGTATCCACAAACGTAATGGTCAGAATATAGAGTCTACAGGGGTAATTTTTATTACAATTTATAGCAAGATTACCCATACTCCACAGTTTTAAGATTTTATTGAGATTTTATGGGACTATATGGCTAGAGCAGTTAACTGCACCCAGCATAGCTATAGTTCACAGAGAATGGGAACTGGCACTGAACGCACAGTGTAACTAATCTACCAGAGAATATTAATTGCTATGATCCAATCAAAGGCAATATTTAAAATCATTTCACCAGTCAAATAATTTGCCATAAAGCTATAAAAGAATAGCTGTGTGGAGAAATGCAGAGGTGAGAGTGATTGCATGGATGTAATATATGCACATATTTAAGCATCTCTGTCATTGAGTTGTATACATAAACATACAATACCATTTTTTAAGCAAAGGACACTTTCTCTTTCTAAGCTATTGAATGCCACAAGACCTCATCTACAGAAAAAACAAACTACTAAGACTACTGAGATTTATATCTCACTGAGCATCCAATATACAAATACTCTATCACCAGAAGTAAACAGGGAAAAAAATAAGGACAGAATATATTTAATATTAAATAAAATATTGCAGAGCCACTACAAAATGGTAACAGTTTGCAACCTACACACTGCCAACAGTCTAGAGATATTTTAGACACCAAAAAGTTTCCAGCAGGTTGGTCCAAGGCACAGTAAAATCCAAGACAGGGATAAAATACATGAGAAATTTTATGCATGTGTTTCTGCTGGATCCAAATTTGTGGGATAAAAGCAACTAGATCAAAGCTCAGCCCTGGTGAGAGTAAAGAGCTGAAGGACCAGAAGCACTCTTAGCATGAAAGACAAGGAATTAACAGCTTCCAAAAGGTGCAGGGACTCAGGATATGTCACAATGGACTTCCTCATCCTCCTTATGCTGGGCCTTCACAAATAAAGTTGAATACACACCACCTCATTTGCTTCCCCAAACCTGTTCCTTGTTAAAAACATACATGATGTTAAATTCACTGTTGACAAATCTTAGAAGAGCATGTGCTTCTACAGTGGAAAAACCTAACCACGTCACTAGCGAGTCACCAGACATATGACTTCTCTGGAGATTTAAGTAGAAGACTGTTTATGGGACTCCCCATATTTAACCACAGCTACTTTGTCTTCAGGCAACCTCTTTCTCAATTTCAAATACCACAGCATATCTTGTAACCTGTGTTTTAACTCTCCATTCTGGCAAGAATTACTATTTACTCTAGTTCTTAAATATATGCACCATCTCCAGTAACACAGGTCCCGCCCTGAATGCAAAACCTCTCCTCTGCCTGCTTCTCTTCCTGGCTAGCCATTGCCAACCTGCTTCTCCTTTCCAAGAACCACTAGTATTTCTTCCAGATGAACCAAGCAAATAGGGGGAGAGAGATTCAACATTCTGGGGGGCTGGAGGGTGGAGGTGGACAGGTTGGAATACGTACAGCCGCGTAAGATTTTTGCGCATAACAAAAAAATTACAGCTAAAGTAGAAACTCTCTGCCTTAAGGCAACTCAAATCCAAAATAACCATCTACTAAAATGTAGAAAGGATAATCACTTCATATGAAATAAAAAAGGCAACACTACTGGTTTTAATTAAGAGTCTCTTCCATAGCATAATTTATACAAACAGACCATATAATCTGACCTTTAAACATATGGAATGGCTGTCTAAATTTCTAGTTTTGTACTACAAATTGGGTTTACTTTTGTGGAATAAACTACAGTAGGCAGAAATAACAGTCTGTACTTTAAAAAAATCCACAGCAGTGGGTAATGTAATCTAGTGGTATTACCTGTTACAAGTTGCAGAAAAATCCATAGCAAAAGGTACTGCATTTACTACCTATTAATGTCCCCACAGCGAGGAATATGGCATGTGTAAAATGCGAAAAGACACAATCTGTGTATTTCTGCTAGGTCTATACAGAGCCATAGTAACATAAAAACAGTCCATGACAATGTCATTATGGATGTTTACGTACACAGGAAGTAGATGAAGTTCAGTTGGCAAATTTAAATTTATAATGTTCTGACCACTGGATTTTGCAAGTGGTTGTGTCTTCTGAAAACTTTAAAACCCATAAGAAACCAGAAACTTGTAACCCGAAACCCCAAGAAATATTGAAGTTGCACAGGTCCTTGGTGCACCACCATCAGCGGGGAGCTTCTAAAAGGCTCTTCAATGAATGGAGTAACTCTTCTGAACTACAGAAAACAATTTTTAAGGATATTATCTTTGGCAAAACCTGCTGCTAGAGGGACATGATTTGACAGTAGTATTCATGGATATCTTCTAAAAGCAAAGCAATGGAAAGACTTGAGGTAATAGGACTATATAGGGGAACATCTTGCTGTCATGGCGGGCCCTTCCCATCTATCCGAACCTCGCCTTGTTCCCCTTCACTCTGTCCAGACCTCTTTTCTATCCTCCTTTTGCTTCCTCCACCTTCCTCTGTGTCCAGCCCTTGCCCACTTTTCCTCCTGATCAAGTGCACACATCCATAGCCATCTCACCACCTCTCCTTTTCTCCCCCACCCCTTCCATCCTGTCCCTCTCCCCACCACCGAGCCCCTCCCAACCTCATCCTTGCCTTTACCAGCTACAATTTTTTTCACTTTACCCTTTAGGGGACTCGTAATTTTTTCAGATCTCCAAACTTGGCTTGGTTTCTACAAGTGCTTATAAAGACAAAAAAAAGGACAGTGGTCCAAACCAAACTTGAGGTTCATGGAACAAAACAACAGAGGTTCTAGAGATTTTCACTAAAAAAAAAGCTGGAATGAATTTTGCAACATGGAAAATGCTACATTTTTTTCTCTACACTCATCTCAGGAAGACTGGAATAGTTTTTTCTTGAAACTTTCCTCAAAAAGAAAGAAAAAAAGAAAAAAGAAATAGCCTGAGGCAGACATACAGCATGGAAAATGTTAGCCTAAAGGTTAACACATAGACAGACTTTGAGCAGCTGAAGCCAGGGTTTTAAGGGAAACCATCAGGCAACCTTATCTATAGGTGCTGCTACCTGCTGTGCCTCTAATTACACCTTTTAGCAATCCTCCCCATTGCGGAAAAGGGAGAAAAAAAGGTGAGGAAAGAGTTTTTCATGGGATTTTATTGCTCTGGAATACTTTAATGTATAATAATGTCTAGTGGTCGCCACCTACTTCACTCAGAAGAAAAATCTCCAAGCGCTTTTTAAGGCTTTGGATGACAAAACAACAGTGGTGACCACTGAAGGAAGTGAACTTTTTCTCTTTGCCACGTTGTAGGGGGGTGGCAGAGGGTGCAGCCTGGACCCACGGTGCCCACAGGGACTTGAGCCTGACTCTCATCGGCTCCGTGCCCCAACACCCCTAACACATTACTACACTTCGCGCAAATGAAATAACGCAAGGATTAGGTTGTAGGGGGCAACTTAGCTTGTCAGGAGAGGAAGGTCCACAGTCAGCAGGGGAGTTGCATATAACTGCATGTGTGTACACACATATGTGAGTATTGTGGGATTACAGAACAGTGATAGAAATTTGTAGGAATTTAGTAAGATTTTGTAAATGCCTAGTGTTTTATTACTGATACAGAACATATCGCCACTGATTACATTCTAATTATGTGTTGTTAATGAATTCCTAAAAATCCTTCGATCCTGATTTTGATTTACACTAGGTGAACTGAGAGGTTTTTTTCCTGCAAAAAGCATCAGTGTGGTAGAAGGGTGCTTTTATTGCATGATACCCCCAGATCTTGTTGCCCCCCTTGGGGTGTAGCATGTTGTACAGGACCTGGCAGGATGCTGCCGGCAGCTCATATATACAAGAGCTAATTCTCTGCAAACCCATCCG
This sequence comes from Strix aluco, assembly GCF_031877795.1. Classification (NCBI taxonomy): domain Eukaryota; kingdom Metazoa; phylum Chordata; class Aves; order Strigiformes; family Strigidae; genus Strix; species Strix aluco. The sequence continues at coordinate 92,688,151 of NC_133932.1, read as the reverse complement.
GTTTTCAATGCTGCAGAAAGGGTTTGGTTTAATGGAAAACCTTGCAAGTAAAAAAAAAGGGAAAGAGGAGGCAGGACAGAGAGCAGAAACAAGCAGCACAGGCAGAAAAGGAGATCTGAGACACTCCTGAAGGAAGGTGTGACACAGAACACCAGGATGAATGATGCCACAGAGAAGGATGCACAGTGGCAGAAGAGAAGATGACAGTACGGGTTAGAAATATTAACAGCGAAGGAGGAAGAAAATAAACTGGCACTCAAAGAACAGTCAGTAAGATGGGAAGGACTAGAAAAAGTGGAAAAATAGAAAAAGAGGGGGAAACGGTAGAGGAGGTAGTGATTTCTTGTGCTGGAGGAAAGAGAGAATTCAATAGAACATGAAGAAGGAAGTATTTGCTTGAACTGCCTAGAAAAGCAGCTGCCAGGAGGACAATTTTATCTGACAGAGAGGAAGGTGGACTGGGAAACATCAGGGGAAGCAGAAAGCCACCTGAGCAAAATGCCTGGAGGCAGGATTAGAAGGATGGTAGTGGCCTGAGAAGGTTTTGCAATAAAATTAAAAATGCAGTGGTTCTAGTCAAACCTGGAAAGAAGAGGAAAATTCAGCATGAGGAAAATAAAACTGGGAATAACAAGGAAAAAACCTTTCTCTGCATCCTGTTTCTTGCATTTTTACCCTAAGTACCTGTATCTAGAAAAACAGAAGTCTGAACTTAAGTCTGATGTAATTTTCAGTAATTTTAGCACTGAAAGTATCTCTGTTCAGGAAAGTGCCTAAATCTCATTCGAGTGAAAAGGACTTGGACACAGGTTAATGTAAAATATAACTTAAAGCGCTTCCCAACCAAACCCCTGGATCATCAGTATGGGCTCTGATTTAGCACCAAAGCTGCAACAACACAGATTATGAGACAAATGCTGCTTATACTATCTGTGGATTGACTTTGTTTCAGTGTGTGTATTTTTTTTTGTTTCTGAAAATGATCAACGTTCATGTAAAAGTTGAAAGTTGTGACTCTAGATGATTCTCAGCATGCATTTTTCCTTCAGCTGGTAAATTAGCAACCAATTAAATTTGACAGCAATGTCCTGTTAGCATCTGTGTACATTTATTTTCTGCTTTCAGCGTGAGAGCTGACCACTGAAGGGAAATTAGTCTGCGCATATATGAGTTAATTTGTGCAATATAATTGCATTTTATTATTTACATTGTTTTACATTAAAAAAAGAAAAACACACTCCAGCAAAAGCTGACAAAAGGTGACTACCTAGAGTGGATCGTTGCCCATTATTCTTCTGTTGTATTTATTCAAATTAACGTGAACATTTATATCAAAAGAATTAGCGATAGCAAAATGGGTACAACTGATGAGGAAAAAAAACAAATTAAAGAACACTTAATCCCTTCTTTTTCTTTAGCTGTACATTAAGGGCTGGTTAATGATCTCTGCCAATAATAGCACAAAGGCAATACTGTCAGGGCAGCTCAGGAGGCCCGGAGCTCACAGGCTGAAATCCCTATGGCACGTTAAATTCTGGAATTTTGTTGATGAAACTGGGGTAGCGAAGTTCCAGTTTTACAAGATCAGGAGGAGCTTCCTATAGAGGAGACTCTTACCAGAGCCAACTAGCACCTCTGAAAAGAAAACAAATGGGAAAAATTCTGGATGAGCTCAAGGTCAGGTGTGGCTCAAAAGCTCCAACAGCAAAATACAGACTAAAACTTTCCTTGTTCTTTTTTCCCCAAACAACACGGGGAAAAGTTCTGTTTTCATTCATCATTGCTTGACATAATGGCACAAAGTCCTAAAATTACATCACTGTATGGAGTGCAATAAAACTTCTTAAACTGTCATTCTGAGGCTTAAAACAAAACCCAGATCAGCTGTGAGCTTGTTTCCTATACCCAAGCCTGTTGAGAGGGCACAGTCCACACTCGGGTAACTGAGGGAACAGGAGGAGAACCAGATTTATGGACAACAGAATGCTACTAAACATCAGAATGACCCATCACTATAGTCATGTACAATAATACACAGTTGCCACTATATCAAAACCAGACATGAGTTGAAGAAAAAAGGTCTTATAGTTGTAGAGACCTGTTCATTATGTAATTAGGTACACAAGAGATGTTATAAGATGTATTACTAAATGCCCTGTAGTCTCGTAAGCCCTAAAGTAAGGTTATCTGTCAGTACCCTCCCTTTCCGCCTCAAGCAATACCTCATTTCAGGGAAGAATTAGCCATACTTTATTCACTCACATGTGATGAACCTTGAAATGAGTCTCTCTTACTCCTTTCCTCATGTTCCTATCTCTGTCACTAATGCCTTTTTTATAAAGCTATGCTTTTCGAAGTATCTGGGCACATCTGTTTTCTCTTTTCTCCCTCCACCCATCATGTCACCATCTCTAACAAGTTTTTGTTCCCTCAGTAACTGTTATGTTCTCATTTTTTCATGCTCTCCAACTTCCCTTTCTGTGTTCTTTGGACACCTCTCCAAGAGTGTATCTGTCTTTCTGGCATGTGCTTTCTTCCTCCCTTCACACCTCCACGTGCCTCTCAGGTCCTGTGTCTGCAAAACTCATTCCCAACATATACACTCTGTGTGGCTTCCTTCCCCTCTGCTGTTTAATCTGGAAGAAGAAACCTAATTCAAAGTATTGCACTGCCACTCCTTGAGCTTAATAAAACCAACCTCTCTGCATCTGCTACCACTCTTTGGTCCAAAAGCCTTTTCTTCACACGTTCCTACAGTCCAACAATTGCTCTCTCTTTGCATGGAAACAATCTCTGCGACATTCATTCCCTTGCCAAATCTGTATCACCTGCTGAGTGATTTCCATGTTCATCTATGATGTTTTATATATTGTCACTATTCCATACTATTCCTACTTCTTCAGCTTCTTCAGCTTCTGAGGAGGATTTATCTACTCTTCTCAGGACAAAACTTGCCACGAGTTGTCTGAGCATCTAACACCACTGCTGACCTCAATCTTTATAAAAATATTTATTTATTTAAAAAAGCATCTGGGATAAGACTTTTAAAGTTTCTTCCCGATACTGCAAGTTACGTGTCTTTTCAGCAAACGACACGGTAAGTTTGGAAACTAATAGCTTTATAATGTTGTTACATTTTCCTCATATGAGAGCAGTTTTAGAGATGCCACAGATGCACAAAACTGGTTCCACCTTACCTTTGACGTGGCTTCTCCCATCCTCCAACAGTGGGACTACTATAGTGTTGTTCATATTCCCAGGTGATCTCACAGCTGTATAGACAACAGGTACCGACTGTACCACCACAGGGATACGGTGCACGTGACTCATTTTGTTGGACTGCAAGTTCATGGGGCTTGAAGGTGGTACTGGATGGATAATGTGCAAAAACTGCTGGCCTCCAACACCAGATGCAGAGGCCACAAGAGGACCTGGAGTTAATACTGACGGTACAGATGCCGCTGAGGATACCGATGTTATTACTGTGGGTGATGAAGCTGGCCGACTAGAAGAAGAAGAAGTAGAAGTAGAAGAAGGAGAGGAGGCTGATGCTGTCATGGAAACCGGTGAAGATGAAGCTGCTGTAGGAGATGACCTGGCTTTGTTTATTGACAAGTCCACTGGTTCAGTCTGTGTTTGGAAATGGTCTGTAGATAATGAATCCTCCACGGGGTCTGCCTTCATGTTGTTTAGTAACAAGGGTACAGCTTCCATATCTGGGTAGTTGTGGACGTTTGGAGACTGTTGAGGAAGGACAAAGGGACATAGTTAGATATGGGGCTAAAGATGACTTGCACACCCTATTGCTAACGTGTATCACATAACTTGGTCATGAAAGCCACAGGATTTGTTTCCTTTTCTTGTGTCAGCTCATAATTTTAAAGGACAAATCATGCTAGAAAGCACAGACATGTTCAGTTTGAACAGAATATTAAAATTCTACTCCCATTTCTTAGAAGGTGACAGGATTAACTGTACAAAATCACCCTGTTTCTTTGCACTACACAGTCATCAGTGACAAAAAAATTAATATCTCTGCAGGTAACCACTATATTGACAGGACAGTTCTTCCCAACATCTAACTTTAAGCTATGGCACTACTTTCTTGTGTCATCTCCAGCGGACATGAAGAAAAACTGGACACCGTTTTTCAAACAGTTTTCTGGATGCTTGAAGACTGTAATTTCCCCCTACTTGTCTACCTTCTTCCAGACTAGGCAGACCTTGCTTCTTCTTTCTGCCAAAAGTCATCTTTAAAAGAACAAGCCTTAGCACTGTTGCTTGCTCTTTGCAGCTATCTTTGCAGTTTTGTCCATACTGCTTTTCAGAAGGCAGTGCCCTACGCTAAACAAAGTCCTTTAGTTCAATGTCTGACTTTCTGCATTCTGCAGGGTTACTGATAATAAACTTACAGGTCAGTACAGAGCCCCACATTTGTACAGTTGCCCTGTTAGAGGCAGCAATAGCTACAGCGATTTGTTACTATGAATAGCATGTTAGATAGCCTTCCCCATGGTTATAATTTTTTTTATTTTTCCATACTAATTAAGAATAATTTTCCTGACTTCATAAAATAATTTTATGGTTTAGACCAACTTTTTCAAAGCTGGTTGGTCAAAATTTATTCTAGACTGGTGCCATCTGCTACTTTTATAGTTTTATTCCTTATTTCCATCATTAAGGAGGTTAATAGAATTTTTGAATAATACTAGGCCAAAGACAGATCCCTGGAGAAGCTCATTTGATGTATCTTTCCTTTTTGACAGTACATCATTAATAACTACTCTTTAAAAATGTTTTCTCAAGTAATTTTTGATAGGCAGAGCAAGGAAGGAAATGCCCATTGATAACCTCGTAGTAAGACAAAGCACAGCTCTCAGCTCCTCAGCTAAGAGTCTCCATGGCACTGCACCGCAACAGAGCTTCTCTACAGGCACACACATGCCGTTATGTGCTGTAGTATGGAAAACCAGCCTCAATAAAAAACATTTGCCAAGCTACTTCAAATCTCACTTGACCCAAAGCAATTATTCCATATACAGATCTAACAAGCAATCTTTTTATGGTACCTAAGCAACTCTAAATGCATTCTCCAGATTATAGTATTTACTAAGTATCTAAAAATATTAAGTCAGAAATATTTAAGCCACAAATATTTTAGTTCGTCTACTCTAAATAAGCTAACAATCAAGCAAGCTATGATTTCACTTTGGGATTTTTATAAGCAACTATGTTAAATATTTTTATGGAGAAGCCTCCTGGTTTTGAGTCAAAGCCAAATTTCATTACAGAATGGAGTTCTATTGCAGAAGGAAAATAGAAGCACTAATATTAAAAATTGTAGTAACAACAGCCTAAGTGGATATTATCCCTGGAGTGCTGAAAGATGAGATTTTCTAGTAGATCCCATCTATTCAGCTGATTTAAACTCGTTCTTGGATCTGACATTCTCCACAATTTGAAAGCAAGAACATCTATGGAACAGCAAGTCTCTTCCTCTATTCATATACAAATCAACTTAAAACAAAGGGACCTCAATTCATCCAGCCCCAGGACCCTGCTGTTCTGCTGTAATACAAATAACAAAAGCAAAAAAATCCCCTTATAAAGACAACAGGAAGTTCTGCTAAAAAAGAAAACAGAGTAAAGAACAGGTTACTTTTCAAAGTGCATAACCAGCCATGAGTAACAAGGTTACGAAAACCTCTTCCTCAAGAAGGCAAAACAGCCTGTAAATCCCCGGTGATAATTCCTGGTAACTTCCTCTGAAACACCTTACCCTGGATATTGTCAGTAATGAGATTCCGCATTAGGCATACCATATGTGCTACAATAAAGACAAAGCCATAAACATACTGGCACAAGTAGTTCATTTGCCAAATCTTGACAAGTCTTACATATGCTGTAGGCAGACAGACTGGTTCTGCTGAACTAAACAGATTGGTGGTAGAGAGAAGGCAAGCAGAGAGGGACACCCTGCACAGGCTATGCCCAAATCTTCATAAGGCCAAAGGCAACATCTTCTATCTTAAATGTTTGAGAGAAGTGGGGATAAATGGGATCAACTGATGTACAAGGCAGTGCACATGGCTGGGCAAGGGTCATCCAGAAGCAGTAAAATCACCAGCTCCCTCCACAGGGCAAATAAATGTGCCATGGAGGAAATCCTACATGTCGACATACTTCCAGGCTTCCCCTGGGTGCCAGAGGCAGATTTCAAGTTGACCTAATGCTGCCAGCCTCAGCAGCACAGCTTGTTACTCTGTGAGATGAAAGATGAATTACCCTGCTACTGCTGTGCTCCGTTGCTCTTCAGAGCACCCTGAAGTGCTCCAAGGGCACCAGGGACTCAAAGTACCTGGTGTATACACATGTCAGACTGCTCCCGACTTTGGGGATATTTCTGAGACTGGACACAAGGGATCCACACAGACCTTGAAAGCAGTCCATCACCAAACCGAGAGCAGTCTGCCCCAAAGTCCCACCTGCCTTTGCAGCAAGGAGCATCAGGTCCCTTACAGGACGAGTAAGGAAGAACCTCAAACCCTTATGTTGCTGATGCCACACAAAGTACTTGTTCCATGGATAGAGTCAGTTGTCTTTGAGACAAAGCACAGGTCATGACTTACAGATTGTTCTAGTCTGTGCTAAGAACAGGCCTTTGTTTTACTACAGTAATTACACCAAGTCTTTCAGGAATTTTAAATAAAAGGAAAAAAGTATCACATAACTGCAGTCTATCATACAAATCACCTTCTCTTTTAATAGCTCTTCTGCATCTAGTTCTGTACTATACATTCCTTATATTGCATCTACCTTTCAGTAGGTACTCTCTTCTTGTCCAGAGCTGCTGGAGGTGCCATGCAGTCTCCATGTACTGTGGTAATACAGTTGATATTATTATTTCAGTCTTCAGGAGTGAAAGTAAACTAAAAACCTTTACAGTCTCTTCATGAATTTCTCCAAACAGGATGAAAACTGATATGCCCTTCAATGACCTCCTTCTCCTGTCAAAACTCTAAGACTAAGAATGCCCCTTCTTCGGTAAAATCAGGCTGTGACTGATGTCAGTCGACATTACAAAAGACAGCAGGATCCTTATCAAAACAGGATTGTACATCTCATACTTAAGATAAAAATTGTAAACAGATGTTATTTTTTTTCTGGTGGTGGTGAATGAAGAGATCTACCCCAACACATGCTCCCTTACAGTGACCTACAAGCGGTATAGATGTTTCTCCATGATCTCAGATTTTATCTAAACTGCTAAAGCTCTGTTTAAACTGTATCTGAATAAAAACTTTGAAGATTATCATTATTTTCTGAAAATTGATGTTATAAGCAAACCCTTCTCAACAATGACGACTATTCCAGAATTAGGAACTACGGGGCGAAGAGTAGCAATGAAGCCAAAACGGATGGCTGACTTCTCAGCTCACTATTTCTTAGCATCTCGCCAAAACGTTATTAACTGAGAATTAACTGTTCATTTCCCTAGATGATGAGTGTTGCTGTTAGTTTTACTTAACGGAACTACATATTTTCTAATTGAGAAGATCATAACACTATGGCTAGGATATTCAGCCATTCTGTCAGCTCGTAAAGTCAACTGGATGAAAAATAAATGGTTGTGTGTTTTCTTCTTCTGTCTCTCTATTCCTGCCGTCCTATCCTCATCTAGTGAACTGGGCTTCTTGTGGTGGTGTGGGTTCAGCTAATCGCTAGTTTGAGCATCTGAAACAGGTTTTCCCCATGTGGCTCCCTAAAGTGTCTATGTTGGTCTTGCAAACTTCATTTTGGTTTTAGGGGTCTAAACTCTGTTGTTGAGAGTTTGGCAGCTTCCAGAATATCTGGTGGGTTAGAAAGGGTTCAGCCTAAGGTCCCTCTAATGCAGTGGGCTGCCTTGGATGCAGCCCAGACCATGGAAATACAGAATGAAAGGGTAGAGCTCCATACCACTCCCTTCATCTCTCTGGTACAAAGGAGAGGGACAGCCTCAGCCCTGCCTCCAGCTGGGACTCGGAGGCAAATCTCAGCAATGCCTCTCTCTGCAACACCGCTGTCACATCCTTAGGCCGTTCACCATCCACTCAAATCTAGGCTGAAACAGAACTGGAAGGCAGGTTAAGATGGCTTGCTGCTAGAAAAGCTGCAGCCTCTATTAGTCAGTGCTCTTGGCTCATGCTTTTTGTGCCTGCCCTTTAAAGCAGTACACCAGTATTCTCTGCAGTGCTCTCTTTCATTAGCTTGTCATTAATAAACACCTCCAGGAACATAACACATGATTTCCCTATTCACAAAGCTTTTTTTGGCTGTGTAAAAAAGCATTCCTTACTGCCCTCTTCCCCAACCATTACGGAAAAACCACCAGTCAGCTACGCAACTAGCCAGAAGACCCTGAGCAAAGGATGGTGAAGTTATGTCTGATAATGTCTTATGTGCTGGATGGCCATCCTTTCCTGCACAGTTCTACTTCATCTTCTTTCCAGCCCCCTGAACTCCACTTCCTCTTAGCTTACTTGGGAGGAAATTTTCCAAGAGCCCCTTTCCACACTCTTACTCTACTCATGGCAATCTTCTCTGTGTACCAGCATTGTCTCCCATCCATGACCAGGCCATGAAGAATTCAGTTTCCACAAGCTGAGGTTAAAACCAGTGAAAAACCAAAGATCATTTTGTTTTCAGCAACTCATCCTGATGCCTTGCAGTTCATCAACTTCACAGGGTACTAAGCTTCAGTCAGTCTTTATGCCTTTGTGGAGTTTTATTGCGCCCGCACAACAGAGTTTACAAACCTCCAGCCATCAGTTGTCAGCTTTTAAAGTGTTCTTCCTTTCTGGCAGCAATCTCCCAAGGTCAAACAATTTGTAAGAAAGCATACCAAAAAAGCTGTCCTTGATGACGGAAATTGAACAGACTAAATTTAGCATTTATAAAATAAGCCGGCTTTGAGGACAGGAAGTTAAAAAATAAATTGCTAAGCATTTAACTCTTCAGTCAAATCACACAAAACCCCTTCTTGGTTGTCATTATGCTGCCCCACCTCATTCTGCTCTGGCAGGAGAAATTTCAGGCAGGATGATTTTGTTTTGTCAGAGTTAAAAGAGAGTGAGATGAGAAAAGCCTTCTGAAGAGCTATCCACAATTTTAACCACGTCGTTGCCACTGCCATACCAAAACGCCGAGGCTCGGTGGCGCAGGCACGCAGTCTTCTGCACAACTGTGCCTTGCTAGTGCAGCTTTCAGCTCTGATCATCACGCTTGGAGGGTGAAATCTAAAAAAACAGGAATATTCTGCAGGCTACATATTTTCTAACACTTCACAGCAAAAGAAACACATGCTAGGTTTGAAATGACAAAAAAGCACTTGCTCTAGCAAAAGTAATTTTGCTTCTGCATAGCACACAGATGAGTTTACAACTAATTCCACGAGAAGTGCAGATAGATTGGGTTTAGGATATGGTATGTTAATCTTTGGCATACAATTTCTTTTTTCCAATTAAAATGGAGCATTCTCCTAATCTTTCCTGCAGATAAAGGTAGAAAGCTCATTTCCCCAAAACTGCAGTTCTGTAGGTGCTTGCCATGAAGCATATCCGCCTGTATCTGTCCTGTCATGCCCCAGCTAGGCACTTGCAGAGTATGCAAGGTTGGCACACAGCTAGCTTGGGTAAGGAGCAGCTGGAGCACTTCAAAGAGCCCTGTAAGTTATGATTTAAGTATCTAGAGCTTTACTCAGTCTTTTTTGGTTTATCTTGCTCATCCAGGAGTGAACTCTCTTTTAAATTACGGGAAGAGATGTTTTTGAAAACACCTTCCCATCACGAGAAATTACATTCACAACAGTCACACTCTTCTGCCTGAAAATCTCCATTTCAACCAAAGCAACAAAATACTCTTAAGAAAAAGAAGTAATATGACCTGGAAAAAAATGAACTAAACAACCTCTACTTGAAACACTGCTGTTCGCCTGAAAAGAAGACACACATCTAAGACTCAACTATGCTCACTTTCAGATGCGGCTATCATTATTAATCTGTACATCAAGGATGCATCAGTATAGTGGTGACAGACAGCTGTATAAAATCAGAAGGGCGAACACGTAGACAGCTGAAAACTAAAACCGAACAAAATACTTAATAATTTGTTTCCAAATGCAAAAGCACCAAGTGAACAAGCATTTGTGCCTTTTTGCTTGAGGCTGCTGCTGCAGGCCTTCCCAGGCTGACAGAACCACTCAGCTCAGATGCATTGGACAAATGCAGGAGGTCACGCTGAAGAAGAGAGTAAAATGCAAGACAGCTGGATCTTTCTGCTTTTTTTTCTGGAAGCATAAATTAAAAAGTGGCTTACTATCAGAAGAAAATTTCAAGAAATGGTTGTTCAGGGTCAAGGTTAAATTTGTGTTCCAAGAAAGAAAAGAGATCTCCAAGAGACAGCACTCCCAAGTAAGGTTGAGTCAGAGTCTGTTACAACAACTCCCACTGAAGCTTTTCTAAAAAGCACCAGTTGGCACCGAGAAAGACAGAGGGTTGAGTCCAGGAATTATTAAAATAAAAAGAGGTTCAATGAAAATGCATTTAAACAAATTGGAATCGATTCAACAGGAGAGACTGAGCGATATCCACTTTAAAGTACTCGTGATTCACTTAATGTATCGTTATCTCTGCATAACACTTGGATGTTTGATTTCAAAGTGGATGTTTCCAACCCTCAAGGCCTAAAAATAAAATTTCTGGTCTCTGTGAGTCTGAAGAGGCAAAAGAAACTCAGCACATGCTATGAGGCGCAGGTGGCCTTTGTTAGCAGTGTGGTTAAATGTGTAGAACCTCATAAGATGCCCAAAAATAAGAGAATTAACTAAGAGCTGGGGAGACCAAATTCAAAATAACCATTCATAAATAGACAAGCAAAATTAAAGCTCCAAGGCTGTAAAAATTATCTTTTAACTTTTCCTGAACAGTCACACTACAGTGTTATTCCACAACTACTTCAACAATAAAAAAGTACCATGGGCTGCAATCTTTAGTAACAGCTCAAAGTACAACCGGGGAAATGTGTTTCAAAATTAAAGGAGATCCCTATGCAAACAGCATTAATTTTTAAACACGTTTAACAATGAACACAAATACATCTAGTGCGAAATGACTTATTTTTAAATAAAACATTTGCAAAGACAGAGTAAGTATTAAGGTTACTTGGCATTTAACTCTCCCGTCCCAAAACTGACAGGTTTACCAGAGGGTTTCTCCAATGGCATGTAAGGAGTGATTACAGAACAATAAACTAATCAGCCCCTGTACAATCTGGCCTATTAAATGTTAAAATGATACATTTCTTGAACATGAGGCCGAATTCTCAGTATCTTAAACTCTACGTGGGCCTGCAGTGATTTTTTTTTAAAGCAACAAAACCTACCCCCTCAATCCCTAAATCATTAACACATTCAGAAAACTAGCTGTTCAGCACAGATGTATTATTTATATTTGAGCAGTGTTACTAGAATGCTCTATCAAATGAATAATCTGTTGAAAGAAACTAATTTATGGCCATCACTTTGACACAACTGTTGAAGCAAAACAACTCTAACAAAGGTGTGGAACAGTATGGTAAGACGTTGCTTGCAATATTACTTGCTTAAACATATAAAGAATACTGGTAATATACTTGTATTCCTTGTCCTAATCCATTTTAGATTTGAGAGTTGTTTCTGAACAAATGCAGATCCCTAAATAATTGTAAAGCAGAGGTAAAATACCATTAAAAAAATTTTATTGCCTCCATTTCAGAATTATTTTGGGGATTTAAAAAACTGTTAGTTTATGAAATCCCAGACAAGAATTTCACACATCCACTTAGCAGCTCTCCTCAGAAGGTTTTCTCTCATGTTTTTGGAGTAGTTCTTCCCCCTTTTGACTTCCCTTCATTCATTATTTTCTCTAGTCCAATTTTAAATCAGAATCTTTCCATTCAGTTTATCAAAAACTTGAGTTAATAAATTTGAAACATTGATGTTTACATTAGAAAATAGTAAGAAAAATTGCACTACACATACATTGGGATTTTTTAATGCATTTGGTTCTGTCAATCAGGAGTAGTTACGTATCCTGACATGGAATATATCAGTAACTTTCTACAAGTACCTACCAAGCAGGTTTGCTGATAGAGAGGTCCACCAAATTAACAAGGCTTAGTGAAAGTAATTTTTCAAAAAAATACTCAGCAGCATTCACATTTCTAGGTGAAAATATTCAAATTATATTCTAAGATTTATTTTTATCTAACATGGAAGTAGCCAATATTTCCACACAGACCAACTTGCACTGAAAAACAATGATTGCAGCCAACAATTTGCTGGAGATCTGCAAGATCTTTCAAAACCAAAATTTTGATGCAAAGATTTGGTAAATATTTTCCTATTCTGCACTTTATCACAGAATATTCATAAATGTATTAGAAAAAAATGACTATGACAAATAATGCACGAAACTATTATTTATAACTTTTAACCACCTGCAAGGTGTTGCCCAGCTCCAGGCAAAGCTTGACCATGTTCCCACCGGCCTTGGAGCTCAGCACTCCCAAACTGATCTTGGAATTCCAAGTCATTCCTCCTTGGGCAACCAGTGCCAGGTACTGCAAGAGGACTCTGCACCCGGTAAATACAGCTGATGTGAGAAAGGCATAAAAGACTGAGCAGTTAATTCTTTTTAATTACTTCTCATTACTCAGTCTTCATTGAATGTCCTCTGTGGTATGAAGATACCCATAAACTATGGTAACATTTTACACAAGGCATCAATAATTCCCCAGCTAGCCAATAAATACATCAGCAGTGGTGGTGGAGATGCCAAGCCTGAAACCCACATCTAATGCTACCCATACACCGCAACTGGGCTTCTCTCTGTCTCTCTCTACACGTTCATCTTACTTTCCACCAGAAGGATTCATTTTCCCAAATGAACCTCCTTTTTTTGTTTACTGTCCTTCAAGCAGAAGTTTAGGTTCATTTTGCTATCCTGACCTCTCAACTGAGACTGCATCTCAATTTTGACACACTTTTCTTTACTATAATAAATATTTTGAGCAGAACTAACTATAGTTGGATTTGTCTGAAATTAAGCCTTTCAGTGGTTTGGGGGGGAGAGGGGAGAAAGGTTCACCTCAGAGAGAAAAAAAATTGAAGAAGTTTTTACTAAAACTAGCACTTTCGAGTGTCTGTTCCTTCAACAGACTTCCAGGACCACCCACCTCAGAACTGGCTGCCGGTCCTAGTAAAACAAACATGCCCAGTCCATTCACTGGTACCGATGGTCCACAGCCTGAATTTGTACAGCTGAGACCTCTCATCCTCTGAGTGCAGGTGGCTCTACCCCAGGCTCGTTAAACTGGGTGCAATAAGCTCGCCTCTAACCCCCTCAAACTTGTCCTCCTGCATCCCACTGCCTCCCTTCCTCTGGGACCGGGTGGCACTGAGGAGGACATCAGCTGACCTCGAAGGAGGAAAAGAGCCAAATTTGGGAGGAGAAGAATAACAATGGCTGGAAAAAAAGCCCTACAGAGGCAGACAAAATGCAGAGATTGGGTCTGGGGCTGTCTGAGAGAGGAAACTGATAGTTAAGCCCTGGCTGGGAAGGCTGGGATATCATCAGCAAAGAGACCAGGGCTCAAAGGGGTCACACAAGGTGAGTCTGTGAATTAAGAAAATCAGACATTTAAAATCCTAAGCAAGCCATTAGGTCACCTAATGTCACCTCAGATGCAACTGGGAGGATTATAAGATTAAGATGAGGGTGAGAAGGAAATGGTGCCCATCTCCCTGGGTGGTGGGGTGGGCTGGGAAGGCTGCAGGGCTTGGCTGGATATGAGAAGAGCATCCCAGCCTGAAGGAGAGGAGACAGGTCAAGCTTGGGGCAACCAGACAAAAGGGTTTGTGCCAAGTAAAGCAAAATGCCCTGCCAGTGCCTGGCATGGGACCTGAAGCCGCTGAGGTTCACCACTCCTCTGCTGTCAGCAGATATTCCTGAAACCCGCTGGCGAAACATCCCGTCCCTCCACAACACCCCTCCACAAAAAATGAAGACGAGAAGTGCGTATTGCAGTAACTGCCTGCTACGGGGTCTGATCAAAGTTAGCAGACAGTCCTCCTCCTTACACTGCCCAAAGGCAGATTGCTTCATCGTTCTGGCTTACTAATGTTCTTTTAACACAGCTTTTGGGAAGGGAGAATTGGGATGGCTTTCTTCCCTCCAAACTGAATGTGCTCTTATATAAACTATGAATATGTATATTTGGAAAATTAGTTTTTAATGCCTCTGGAATGGATTTTGATTCAACTCACTGCCCTGGTTTGTCACAGTACTTACTGTTACAGAAGAAAAAACCAAGAATAAAAACCTAACTCTCTCTGTGAACCTTCTCTGAGTCTTTCTATAATAAAAATTACAGTTAAAGGCTAAATAAAATAGGATATGGATTATGAGATGGACAACCTATTGTCACATGGACCAACAGACATTCAGGTACTGACCAATTAATGCAATACTCTTGAGCTGACTGTGAAGACTTCCTTGTTTCAGTTACTATCCTATGGCAATAATAGCCACTTACTGATTATTGCAAACTGATTAGTCTTCGGAAATCTCCTTTAGATGGGGACAATACAGACTACTTCCACTTTACAGAAGGAAAAATGTAGGGGGAGAATCTCAAAAGTTTTTCCAGTACTACAATATCAAAGTTTAGAGTTACAACATTAGAGCTAAAGCAATAACATTCAATAAAAAATTAAATGCATTCTAACCATGAAGTCCTATTTGTGTTATTTTATTCTTTCTGATTTTTAAAGGTACTTAATATAAATAGCATAGAACAAAATCTATCATTATTCACAATAATTTTCCTGCTCTAAAGTAGAGCCTGCAGAGTGTAACAACTTTCATAATTTGAAACTATCACATCTGAAATCTCAGACAACTGTACACACTCATATTCTTATTTCT
The DNA here is from genome assembly GCF_031877795.1 of Strix aluco. Taxonomy (NCBI): domain Eukaryota; kingdom Metazoa; phylum Chordata; class Aves; order Strigiformes; family Strigidae; genus Strix; species Strix aluco. The sequence goes on along the minus strand of NC_133932.1, from coordinate 92,673,149 downwards.
TTATACTTTTAATCTTAAAATCAATATGTATCCCAGCAACTGAACTAAGATGAACTCAAACTGAATATTTTTTTAATAGCTAACAGTATCACAGTGATTTTTATTATACAGCAGAAGAAACTGGGTATTTACTTGTTTTTCTCAGAACAGAGTAATACAAGACTAATATGATCACTGTGTTATTAGTTATGGATGACATCACTCTAAGTTTGTTCCAGAGGACTAATTGTTTTTAAACAGAAGAAACACCAATTTTCAAAGAAGGTGTTCGTAACAGCAGTTTAGTAAGTTTACACTTCCTAAACTTGTATCAACTTCAGAATATATGACAGTCCCTAAAATTAAATTCTGTTATGAGTCAAAATTGTTGTTTTTTGACAAGTAATACATACAAAATACCAGATTAGACACCTGAAGCTAAACTGTAGGTAAAACAATTCTCTTGAATCCCCTTAAGACATACATACTTTAATTTAATGGAAACTTCTTATATGCTCCCCCTGGTGACAGGGGCAACAAGGCACAAACTCTTTCTCCCACTTGTCGAGAGAAAAAGTGGAAGAAATGGAAAAGGAGAAAAGAACCCTTTTATTTTGGTCCACCAATTATTTTTCAACAGAATGAAAAGCTTTATTTTATCTTCAAACTCTTTATAAGTTTCTATTTTTTAAAAAAAAGGGGGGTGGGAGCAATTGTTAAAATGAACCATCATTAGTGATGCACACTGACCCATTTATAATATTTAGGCAGTCAAAGAACACACATCAGTTATTTTCTGATCTTTTTGTTATTTCTTTACTTATTATAACAAGTCAGTGAAATTGAAATCAATTCCCAAGAGTTTTGGTTGACCTAAATCCCCTTTCCCTGCCTCCTCCCCACCCCTTTCCTTTGTTAACAAAACAACATTTTGTACAAAGTTTACCCTCGGCTCTTTCTCTAAGACAAATGATTTGGGCTCAATTCGGATGCCCAGGCATAGGCACATGGTGCCATCTGAGACCTCCCGGAGTACGGAAGATGGCACAGAGCTGGGGGACGGGCTCTGGCACCCTCACAGGGAGGTACTGGCAGCAGCTGGTGTATGCCAGCACACCTCTGAGGGCACAAGATGACGACGTCGGCAGCCGTGACTGATGCAAACCCCAGCAAAAGACGCACACAAGCACTTCTTGCAAGCACAGAGGAGCCTGAAGAAAAAACTTCATATTTTGTACTGGTAAAAAGGTTCTGTAATGCTTTATTTCATTTTCATCCAGAAATAAACAGACTGCCTGCTGCATGATGTTGTGTAACATCACAACAGTGATGTTAGGGTAAGTGCTGTCACACATACCCATGTTAGATGCAACAGGACATAACACCTGGTACTGGTTATGGAGCTGATGCTTTGCCACATCACTGAAATCACTCCCCATATTTGAGTCAAAATTATTGTTTACAGTCAAAGAAATAAAGTCCTTAACTGTGTGCCCATTGACTGAGAATTTATTGTTGCATTTTTAGATGCATACAGAGACACATGGATTCGCCCTACTCAACAGTCAAAGCTTATGTGAAGGATCCAAAGCTCCTGAGCATTTCCAAATACTTACTGCTACTTCCTTACTCCTACTTCAAGGAGCACCGCCGTTTAGGGCCAAGTCGATCCCTACATGTGTGCTGCTCTGCTGCTCTGACTCAGAAGGAAGCCTCAAGTTAGATGTAAAACCAATGTGTTGATTTAATTCAGGAGGGGTGCCTGAGGTAACTTTAAAAGGAGTATAAATTGAATGGTTCTATTTTTCCACTAACCATTGTTAACCATGCACAACCAAATGAAGATAAGCACATCAGATACATCCCTGAGTAGACATACTCAAGTTTCTGCTTCTCCTAAGATACAGACACCATTTGTTGACACGTGGGTCTTATGTTTAAGATATTTTACAGCACTAATTAGTACTGACAACTCTTACTATATTACAAATTAAACAGGAGAATTCACACTTAGGTATAGGGGTTTTTTTTCCCCTGAATTAAGAAGAGTATCTCTAGCTTTAATATATACATAATTGCATGTTACAGCCATGAAAATCTAATGTGAGAAAACTAAAAGCTGTAAAGTGCAGCTGCTTCATAAATGGCTTGGTGTCTCACAAGTTTGCTTCAGTAATTCAAGGCTTCTACATTCAAGCAATACAGAAGACAGCTTCTGACACAGAGCAACACCTGAGCAGATAGGGCCACGGTTCCTCTGTGGCGTTACCTGGGGCAAAGCCACAGCGTAAGTGTGCTGATCAGCTCAGGTACCCCCTTTTGCTCCATTTAAAATCATAGAATGGTTTGGATTGAAGGGACCTTCAAAGATCATCTAGGCCACCCCCCTGCTGTGGGCAGGGACATCTTTCACTAGATCAGGTTGCTCAAAGGCCTGTCCAACCTGACCTTGAATGCCTGAAATGATGGGGCATCCACAGGTTCTCTGGACAACCTGTTCCAGAGTCTCACCATACTCATCCTAAAACATTTCTTATGTCCACTCTAAATCTATGCTCTTTTGGTTTAAAACCATTGCCCCTTGTGCTGCCACTACAGGCCTTGGTAAAAAGTGTTTCTCCATCCTTCTTATAAGCCCTGTTTAAGTACTGAAAGGCTGCTGTAAGGTCTCCCTGGATCCTTCTCTTCTCCAGGCTGAGTAACTCTAACCCTCTTAGTCTTTCTTCATAGGAGAGGTGTTCCAGCCCTCTGATCATTTTTGTGGCCCTCCTCTGGACCAGCTCTAAATGTTCACCCTATGGTATCCTCATGTCACAACAGAAATTACCCTTCTTGGTTGGTACAGAGCCAACCACTCCCTCACCTGCCAAAAAATATTCTAGAGGCATAATGATAGTATAAATAAAAATCATGCTTGGATAGCCTATATAACACCCTTTTGCAGTACTCCCCTTGCTGCTTCAACAGCTTGTTTAGTCCATGATTTGCAACCCATTACACATGGGCAAGTTTGCCAGATATTTCTCATCTTTACAGATACATTGGTCATGTCAAGGAGCTCATCTTGTGTGTATTTTGCAAGCAATAAATGTCACAGTAATTGCCACACCAGCAAAGAACAATGGGTCTACCACTTGCACCTCCAACTGTGAACAGGCCAGTCTTCCAAAGAAAGGTTGAAGCAGCTACGAAAATGAGCAGGTATGGAAAATTCTGACAAGGAAGGTTTTCTTATGCCTTCATTAATTATAGACTATAGAGAGTTAAGCATTTAACTCTGTACAAAAAAAAAATGTCCCCAACAAATAAACCCCATCACACTGAATAGAAGCCCACCTAACTTAGCAAGTAAGTGGTCTCTCAGAGCAGCAGAACATCCCACTGCCTGTCCTGATGGTGCCTGCCACCAGACTCCAGCACTGGGGTCCTCTTCTACAGCCCTGAAGTCCCTTCTGAAAACAAGGAAGGTGCAGTTGGGAGACCTGAGTCTCACACAAACCTTTGCTTCACATCTTATAGGAAAATAATGACTATTCCTCAATGAGTAGACATTGAGGAGGGACACTTGAGATCTGGTCTCATGTTATTTTTAGATAATCACTGGATGAAATCAATGAAGGGTATTTTGTAAACAGCATGTGAGATGGTGCGAGCCTGCCTTCCTCTAGCACAGCTGTCAGCAACCTCTGGCCTGTGTGCCAGATGTAGCATGTGGGTAGACTGCAAATAGTGCACAGCAGGAATTAGATGCTAAAATCATCTGTCTCTCACAGAATCAAGATGTCATGAACTACCTGTCTGGTAATACATGTCCAGTTAAGAGAAAAATCCTGTTGAGAACACCACTCTTGAAAATTTGCCTAGCAAGTAAACTATGACAAAAATATTCTCTCTCTCTCTTCCTGTGCTGTAAATCTTAAAACTTGTAAAGCAGACCAGTTTGAAAAGGATGCATCAGAAGGATCTCATCTCAGAACAGCTTCATAACTGTACCTCGTAAACCATAAAAAGCCTCATAAATAGAGCTCTCCTTGCAAGTGCGGGAGACAGATTTTAATCTCTTCAGGCACTGGTGCAAACTGAACCCAGGTCTTTCACATCATTAGTGGTTAAGTGATCCATGCTTCTAGGTAAAAAAGAGGGCAGGAACATCACCTGCTATTTCTCTATTTTAAAATAAAAGGTTTCAGGGCATCTAAAGCAGAGTCTGAGTCTGAGCAGTAAAAGTTTTGACATCTCAACTGCCAGGGTCAGCTACCCTCAACAGGAGATATATAGATCACCTCTCTTCCTAATCCTGATTAGATGCACACATCACCGAGCTGCTCTACCTTTTAAAAGGACCACATACACATAAACAAGATTTTAGGCCCTAAGAAATGTAATGTATTATTAAAAAAAAATAAATTACATTCCTCCGAATTTTTGTGGTCAAACAGAAGATTTAAGGATGTCAGTTCTGAATTCTGGCACCAAAATCCCTACTGATGTTCCACTTCATGAACAGATCAGGCTAAATGCCCATTTATTTTGCTGTGTAGAGAATTAGGAGAAAAAGAAATTCAGATTCACACTTGCATATGGACTAGGTGTCCAAGCCACTAGCTGACATGGACATCATTTAACAAGACAACAGTGCTGTGAAAAGACTGTTTATAATCCCATTACAAGATTTTAATAGAATGACTCACAGTTAATAGAAACCCAGGTGGTCTTCAGAGACAGATGAGGTACTTCATCATATTACATGGTAACAAGAACTTTGATATACAAGGGCCTATTCCTCAAGTGCACTAAGCATTTCTGAGGACTCTGTTTAACATCAAACCCAGTGACTCTACAGCTTAGACAGCAATTTAGATTCAACTACTAACTAATCTAGTGCCCACATAGGATACAATTGAGAGCTTTATTGCATTATTATCCTGGAATGTAATGACAATCTTTATCACCATTTTCTTCCCTTCCCTCCCTTTTAAAAAGCAAGTTGTTCTTATACGGAAGGAAAATAACAGTTATATTTTACTGTCACAGATACTGCAATTTTACTAAGTTTAAAGTAAGTTAACAATCATACTGAAAGGTCATCACTTGGACTTTACAAAGCCAGCTGTATTAGCCCAAAGACTAACTACAGTGGCTGTGCTACATGGAGGAATACAACAAAGCTGATACACTCATAGATTAAAGGAAGCAGATTTTGCTTGCCAAATTCTAATTTTGTTTTGTATGTGAACATGTCATCCTCTACAATTTGCTTATTTCAATTTATGTTGTATTATGTGTTCAGCATAACATTAGAGAGTGGATCAGCCCAGACACCAGTCCCATGGGATGCAGGCATTAGAGTGACCAGGGCTGTTGCTAATGACTCCTATTCTGAGAGAACAGTCTTCCCAACAGCCACAAAAAACACCTTATCAATTGATCCACTCTGACTATGAAAAATATGTCCCAGCAGGGCTGGTAGTTAAAAGAGTAGGGCCGTCTGGCTGCCAATAAAATGACTGAATGAGAGGATCTATTGAGAGAAATCTCAGGTTATTTATTCATAGCATCTCAAAAGAGAAAGAACATTTGTTTAGACCAGAATTTGCAGACTGTGCCCTGCTTCAGGCATCAGTGCTGTTTCAAAATGTTGGCCTTGATGTACTATAGACGTGAAAGACTAAGGAACCTTAATAAGACAAAACAATCAAACTTTTTATACTATTACATAAGTTATAAATCTAGGAAAAAGGACCAGTTTGGCAAGTAAAACCTAATTCATGATTTGCCTTCATCCTACCTGTGTCCAAAGATAGACAGAACAGTATTAATGCATATGATACATTTGATCTTAGAAATATTGATTACACACCAAGATCATGGCATTACAAATCACATCTTCCTTATATCCTGAAGTAACAGGATATCATAGAACATAACAGGATACCACAGAGGGATATGTTTATCATTGTGAGGCTAAGCCAGTTATTGCTGGAAAATTAGTTTACTCTGTAACTCTTTCAGATACAGAAATATATCTTACAACAATAATGCAGCACTTCCAATAGCAATTGTGTACAACAAAGACGACAAATACGGTAACTGGTGGTTCTTGGAAAGATATTGTTAAGTTCACGTGGAGTTCAATAAGCCTCTCCTGCTTGAAAGGTTGTGAATAACGTGAGATGTTTTTTCCAGTATTCCCCTTACAGATTAGCTTCATCCAGTAAAAGAACTAGTCCAGCTATTCTCAAACAAGCACTCAAATCCTCCTAGGGAACAGACATCATTGGGTTTTGTCTTCAATCTTTCAAATCTGTCAGAAAGGCCAAAACCTTAGTATATAAATAGTAAGAAGTATGCCATTCATTTTACCTCCACATGCATTTTTGGTAATGACACAGAACGCTGTAAAAATTAAGGAAGAAAAAAAAAAGTCCAAACAATGACATGAAAGAGAAATTTTAATAGATTAACCCGTTTAGTTTATCTAAGTTATAACTAAAGGATCTAAGAAAGAAAATTAGGAAAAGCAAGCCCTCTGCTTTAAATTCCTAGAGTCTCGCATTTCCTTTGTACAGGTGTGTATGAACAGGGGGAAGAGAACATTGCTGGGCGAGATGATCTCGAAACCACAACTAGCACTGAAACTTCTCTCCTCAAACAAGTTCTCCCAAACTAGAATACAGTGGCTTAAAACCCAGAATTTATCATCTGTTTAAAATATCATAACATGGTATTTCTGGTATGTTACTGCTATTGATGAATTTATCTAGACAAAACCCCTTAACAGATAAGCAGCTTATGAAATTTGAGAGCCACTTAGTTATCAAATATTATTCTGCTTATGGTACTTATGGGTCAGCATGCCCTTTGAAATCTTGCTGTGAGTTTTGAGAGCTGGTTTTTAGTTCACTTTAAGTTAACCACCAAATAAACTTGGTAAAACACTACAGCTGAAGCCAATGAACCAACATACACAGAATAAAATCCAGAAAATTTACTGATGGTGAAAAGAGCATGTCAAACTGCTTTTATTATAACAATAAAACAACAAAATATGCATTAGACTTAAGTAGCCTTTATGAATATTTGAAGAGAGTGTACTTTGAATATTGCAAAAAATGCACTGACACCTGCCATCATAATGGTGTACCACAAACAGGTTTCAGGTAGGGATAATATTCCCTGCTCCTGTAGTTGGATGTCTACAATGTAAATGTTTGCACGTGAGCTATAGGAATTTAATCTTTCCCTATAGTCAGTAGAGCCAAGAGAGGCCAGAGAACTCCTGGGATGAGTGGAACTGCTGTATCCCTGAGGACTAGATCAGCCCTCTGGGCTTCCAGCAAAAAAACTTACCCTTATTAAACAGGTCCAAGTACCAGCCTATGTACAAGTACTGAAATGGGCTAAAGCTATGGTAAGAAAACACATCACTCGGTAATTTTTCCAATATTCCACTTGTATAATGAAGGAGGCAACTCTTGCCCTAATTACAACATACAAAAGGATAAGTAAGATTTCAGGTTGGGAGCTGTTTACTCAGCCCTTTCTAATTCCTAACTGTAGACGCCAAGTTGAAAACACGTAAGTAACAAAAAGGAATAAAAGGGATAGTCTCATTAAGAAATTCTGATTTCCTCGATCTGCCAATATCCCCTTTGTTTTGTCCAGATTAACCTTCAGCCAAAGGTATGCATGGCCGGAATGAAGCTGAAGTAAAAATATAAAGAGCACAGGAGGAAGCAGAAATAGCACGATTTTACTCATCCAAACAGAGCTGGCTATAGGATGGTCCAGAAAGACACTTTTTCTTCTTCTTTAAATGAGGCACCATTTATATGCTTTTAGAGGCACTAGACTTAAAAGATGTCCAGAATACTGAATTTTAACTTCAGCCTGGTTTTCCCTGAAAGGATATTAATACTTTTAGGGCAACCAAGAGAATCACAGGTATTAAGAATATTTATTACCAGAAACCAGTGAAGTGGTTAAACTTATTCTCAACAGGAAATTCTGGAGTGACCAACACAATTACAATATCTATATGGTAATTAATTACTTCGATAAAATGGAGTAAGATTCATTTTTTTCATTCATGACAGAGACATTTTTGAACAGGAAAATTAACAATACATAGGAGATTAGAAAGAACGAGTAGGGGACATGTGAATTGCTGTCTTTTCTGTTTTATAGTGCATCATAACACTATTGAAAATTAAGATATTTAATGAGCTTGTATTACAGAAGTCACAACGTAATCTGATACACTTTGTAATTTACATATTCTTACTATCATATAAAACAAATGGAAAGTTAATAAACAACACTTGTTTTAATAAACAACAGTTGTGTGGTTACTAAATGGCACCAGTGCCTGTGAACAAGTTCAGTTTGCAGCTGAGTTTGATGTACTGAATGGGCTCCCCTTACAGAATAACAATTTCTCATGAAGTAGACTGTAAACGTGAAAACCAAATTTTATTTTCCATTAATAGCAACTAAATTCAACTGCTCTCCAAGAACTATGAGCTATAAGCTTTTTGCATGCTTAAACTACCAAGATTACTACCAATAGAAGACCAGGCATTAAATGCAAGGACTGCAGACCTGACCTCATGTGTCTCTAAAAGTCCCCGGCAGTTACAAGACCACCACTGTGCTCCAGCAATGATTAACTTCATCAACGGTTAACTGCCTCCACCAGCCATCTGCTTACACCACAGTCAGAGAGGTGGTAAATCCTTAACAGGGAGAAACTGATGACTGAGTATTTGGCAGCTACAATCAGCACAGCACTTATTTTGGGGTGATGAATCACCACTTTTATCCCAGCCACACGGTGCTGCTACATTCACGGCATAGAAAATCTCTTTTATGGATGGGGCTGGTGGCAGGGCAATGAACGCTACTCTTGGTAGAGCCGTGTCAAGAGACTGCTTTGGACAAACCAGAAGATCTTATGGTCAAAGGCAGCTGTGTGCAATACTGCTCACTGTCATTTGCCAGCCACACACTAAGCTCTGGAAATATGAGACTACTTGTCTTGAGACCTCCAGAAGTTTGTTTATAATCAATAAGGATTGCCTTTCCTTTCATTGACAGTGAAAATAAGATTGAGCATGCAAGGAAGTCATGGCAAGGTGTCAATGACAGTGCCCAGGGCAAAAGTTGGATCCACCCCCTTGTAGCCCACTTGCATTGAAGTGATGTCACAACACAACAATAACACTTCAAGCTCTGTCAAAATTGTGAATGAATTCACAAAAATTGGAAAATGGGAAAACACCTGACTAAACAACGTTCTAATACTCTCAAGCATATCTCCAAAATCCCACTCCTTCACAAAGACCTTGGCAGGCTCACCACCAGCTGCCTGGGACCAGGGCCACAGGAGCTACCCAATGTTGTCATCGGCTAGAAATTTCACTCCAGCCACCTTCAAAGTCCGCCAAGATGACAGCGAGGTGAAGCAGCTTTATTTGGCACTAGAGTGCATGTGCTCTTTATCGGTGCTACAGGTTGTCAAGATTTATTTGCCCTCCTCCCCTTGCCTCTCATTCAGAATTTGGGACTAGTTCAAGGTCTGACCCAGCTTTTGGTGGTACTTCCATAGTTTCTTGAACACAGATTTCCACCACAGCAGCACTCATGCTCACAGCATAATTACATATAGGTCAGCAACTACTTTTTATGGCGTATCAGCTCTATCGCAAATGACATCCCAATAAAATGGTAACAGATTCACTGTCATCTTGTCTTAACATTAAGAGATGTGACAAAGTCAACAAATGCATCACACACGTTTCAGAGTAGTGAATGGGTCAGACCAGTGCTTTTGCTTTAGCATTAACACTTTGGTGGAATCCAGAATCTCCAACTAACTTGGCAGAAGATTTCCTTTTGCCACCTCAAAAGGGGCATCTCAGAATTCAAACACCTGCCTTATCATTGCCTACAGTACCAAGTTATTCCATCCTTTTCATTCTGCCTTTAAATTGACACCAACAAGTGCCAAGGCTTTTATATAAGCTCAAGCCTGAGAATGCATCTGTCTATTAATATGCACCCCAAATCCACTCATTTTGGGATCCATCAAGAACAGTGAAATAATAACTATTACTTATATATAGACAAACACACAAAGTATAAAACATAAATAAAAATATATAATTCTATATATAGTATATGTTTGTGTATATATCCATATTATAATTTATCCAAACATATATAGACTTAACTGTAAAGACAGAAAGACATACGTTTTTTTGAGACCAGGGTTATTCTTTGCACCACTGAGCTTCTACTCACTTTTTCAGCTTCCACATCTGAAAAATCAGCATAGAACATTGACTTCACTTAAGTATCTCTTCTTCTCTTTTTTCCCCTTTGAAAAATCTTTAGAAAAAAAACCCCAATGGACACCAGTTCTTCCTCTTCAGCCAGTTAGTTTTTTACTGCAATTGCCCTCAACATCCTAATGAACATTTTAGTTTGAGAATTTCCAACTCATTTCTGCTTATGACAGTTAGTGTTAGACCAGCAAAACCCACTGTCCCATCAAAGATCAAAGCAGTAGAGATTGAATTCTAGTAAATTCAGCTCTAGATCCATTAGATGTCAAGTTGTGGTTATGAATCTGCTCCTTGGGGGTCAATCACTAAAATGCCTCTCTCAGCTCTGGCTTCTTTTATCTTCTTCAGAAATTCAGTAGCCACTTGTGACATTCGTCAATGAATATTTTTGTACTGTATATATAATACATTGCAGTGACTACTGCCCAGAAACAGATCCCTAATATACAGTGCACACACACTTGTTGCTTCCAACTTGCAGTCCTTCAGTGTGTAAATCAGACGCAAAGCCATAAGGCTATTTCAACTCCTCATCTCCACTGTCACCTCTGGAACACAACTGCAATCGACCATTTGCAGTTCACATATAACTCAAAGGGTATACAGCAATGTGCCATACATCACTCTGTAAAGCAACAATGTCTACGTAAAAACCTGTTTGTCAACTCTAATGAATCTGCATTTAAGCTCTATTCCTGTTTTTCAATTATCATACACAACAGTATTAAATTTTTCAAAAAACAAAGTTCCGCATGATGCTACGGGATACATCAATGTTTTTAGAGTGACTAATACAAAATCTTTACTTTGAAGCCACAATACAAATACAGTCAGGTGTTTCGCACTGCATACTATTCTTTCAGTAACATAATATCACTTTCCAAAATAAGAACTTAAACATACAATATTTTCTTAGTTAATTTTTCATTCAAGACAGTTACAATTAAAGTTTCAGTACAGTGATCTATTAAGAGCCCCTAAGAAGGCTTGGCAGTGCTGTATATAAATTTAACTATACAGGAGATTTCAGTAGCATACATAAAGAACCAAAATTTGCAGAAATTGTTTTCTAAGTTTACACATTACGATAATCTTTTTAATAGGACACGTAGACCAAGATGAGGGATTTCAGAAAGTATTATCCCTCTGCTATAGAATATTATATTTCAAAATTTCCACAGAAACATTAATACCCTTTTGAAGTGCTATCAGGCTGCCATCACTAGTATTATTTGAAACACCTGAGCCCACAACTATGAAACTCCTTCAATTCCTTTGGCACCATTACAGAGCAAGGGTGCCTGACACCTTGCATCCTGAGCTATAAAGCCACTGAAAAAAGAGCAGGGCCAACACTACAGCTGGAAAAATACCTTTTTTTTTTTTAAAATGAATTAGCTGCATCTGTGACTACATACACATCACTAAGAGATTAACAGAATTAAAGACCTGATTTACATATCTAGTAGGTACCTAAATCCCCTTTGTTTAATTGGAAATTGGGAACATAAGTGCTGTGGTGGGTCTGGAGCACAGTCTGCTTACTACAAAGCTGAGATTTACCGTCAAGCTCTGTCCATCTGTCCTTCTGCTACTTTCTTCTCTACCATGTACATTGCTGCCACCAGTGTAAAACCAAAGGTGATCATTTCTCAACCAACCTGTCAAACAACCACTGCTGCGCTATAGTTGGTTAATCAAACGCGTTCCTTTTGAAATGTACATGCTGGTACTTTATCTGCCATTTCAAATTAGTGGCTCTGAAAATTCAGGTCCATTTGCAAACCACAGTCTGTCCCAATCTATTATCACATGACACTTGGTCAGCAAGCAGATTGTAAATTAACATTTCCATCTTCTGCTGTAGCCTTTTAGTCATAGTAATTACAATAAAATCTCTTTAATCAGCAGACTCATAAAATAACCAAGACGGATGTCTTTTATTTGAGGAAGACCTTGTGATACACATTATGTCAACCAGCTGCATGGGGAGAGTATCAGGCTTTGCTAAGGTACCAAAGCAGGAGGCTTTCTCACACTCAAGCCAGGACCAGTTATTTGAGTTCCTTGCTGATGCAATGCCTTCTGCTGCGATGAAACTGAAACAAATAACAGACATTTCCAGTTTTCTCTTGTATTCTCAGTGTATTTACGATGATTTTAATAAAACAGTCCCAGAAAATGCTTGCAGATCACCTAAGCAAAGTCAGACATGCTCCTGTAGTATCATTTCTACAGCGTTCAGTGCAGCCTTTTCAATGGGGCTTATAATTAAGAACGCTTTTGATGGCAAAATTGGGCCTCCACTGTTAATCAAAGGACCAAAGACACCCCTCAGCATGCATAATTCTGCACCTCTTTGTTTCAGGGAAATCTTGACAGGAAAATAATGGTTCCTTCCATTTCTTTCTTCTCCGTCAGTTAACCAGGAAAGGTTATTCTGCTCCAGTCTCCCAACTGCTGCAGCATAAATTACCGGAGGGGTAAAGAGTCGGAGGCACATACTCCCCAGGAAACCTTTTGCATGTGTTTTGCACTGGGGGTGAATGAACTGACTTGGGCAAAACAGTCTTTGCCAGAACTTATGGGTACAACCCAGAGCAAATTCAGTGCTTGTTTGAAATTCAGGAAAATTGTAGCCAGCTGAAACATTCTGTCCCCCAAACCAAACCCATTTCTCATTCTTCAGATTACCCCAAATATGATCTCATCTCAGACCCAGCTAACCTCAGAGGCACAGCACTGCCAAGACTCTTCAAAGGCTTGAAAGACCTGAAAACAAAACACAACGTATTTTTGCAAAGCTTCTGTGTTGAAATGAGGTCCACCTTAGAAAAATCTTCCAAGGTTACCCACTGCTTGAATTTCCAGGGAAAATTCTTAGGTTTATAGGACACATCTGAGTTCCCAACTTGTACAGCTAGTTGGTACTCAAGACGAAAGAATTTCTGGTAACAGGAAAATAAATCAGAATTAAAAGGTACACAAAAAATAATGGGGAAAAAGTATGCAAACAGAAGAAATCTAGGAAGCTTTGTTCAGTCTCACTCTTCAAGACAGGTCAAACAGTTCCTGATCCTGCTTTTCACTGTTTTGATACTGTCATTGATTTATCCCCCAGAGAAAGCAAAGAAATTTAATCTTCAGACAGGTATTGAAATCACTGCAGCTAAAGAGGTAAAGAGCTCTCAGAAATAAACCATTTTGGTTTGCAAAAGCTTTTTATACTTGCAAATTTCATTAATCATTCTTTTCACAATGTCCAAGTTCAAGACAATAAATTTAAACCACTCCTAAAAATTATCAAACTAACAAAGATAGAGGTCCTAGGTCAATCTCGACCATGAGTTACTATTCCTGTGCTGCTTCCTTCATGTTACTGGCCAAAAAGGCTTGTAAGAGATACGGATATCCCCTCACCTTGGCTGTATCCCCTCCTGTGCCACATCCACATGCCTCCCCCATGCAAGACATTCATAATTCACTGAATTTACAGTCTTATTAGGAAAGGATCCATTTAAAGAAACTCCAGCATGAATTTTACATCAGTTTGCTCCTTTGGGTATTCCAGTATTCTTCAAAGAGAATGTGTCAGTAATTAATGCAGGTTCATATGCTTCTTCCTAGGAGTCAGCCCACGTACGTATTTTTGTCCAACAGGATACATCCCTCAGCAAAGGCCTGAGGCGCACTGGGACTACTGTTAGTTCTCTAGTGAACCATCAGTCACTTCAATGTAATCATCTTGGAGGTCCTTCTGAAAGAAACATGGTCTTTATTTTTAATTGTTCATACAGAAAGACCTTAAAGATCTCCTTTCCTGACATAAGCTACTTTTAATGGCTTTATATTTCTTCTATGCTACCCAACTTGGTATTAGAAGCCAAGTGAAAAAGTTTCAGAAGTAACAGAAGTATTTCATTTGTGTTGAGGAAATGTAACAAAGTTTCTGGAGGGAACATCATTGCTATCTTCCCACCAGAACCAGGTAGAAGTAGTGGGAATTACAGCCATCTCCTTGTGTTTGCGGTCACAGAAGGACAGGAGCTGCCACAGAAAGACATTTGGGGACACAAAGATCAAAGAAGAAAGAGAACCTAAGCAACAGATACAGCATTACCAGTTACAAGAGCAGCTAAATCCTATTCTATCGAACATCATCATGTGGCTCTTACAGTAGACTTGAGGGCACAGTATTACAAGATATTGTAAGAGAGCTGCATCTAGTCTTATTTTTAGTTTTAAATCAGATAGCATTATAAAGACAATGTCCCTAAAGGCCATTCCCACACACTAAACATTATCTCCTACCACCCACAGAGATCATGGGGCACAGCCTTTCCACGCTCTACTTTGCACTCCATACTTAAGCAAACCCTAATAAAAGCATCTTCTTCTAGGCAGCTCTCCACCCCCTGCCCCTGAAACTACCTTCTCTTCCAGAATTACTGATTTATGCTGTTATGCAATGTCTTCCAAAACTTACTTTGACTTTCTTCCCAGACATGCTAGTCCAACCACTGGAACAGCAGGAGGGAGGTTAAATTTGATACCAGAACGTCTCCACCAAGGAGAAGCCAATTTTTTACATTAGGAGCTGTTTTTAATCACTACCAACACTCTGCGGGTAACAGGGTTTCATTCTGATCTCAGCTACAGTCACAGCTAGGAAAAAGAGCTATTAGTCTGAAACTGAAAACTTTACAAAAATTGGAGGACATTCTTGATGGATTTTTTTCCATGAATAATCAAATGTTCTATCTGCAGTCATGGTCAGGGGACGAACATTATAAATTTCCATATTTAAGTCCGAAAGTATACAATGTAAACTGAAGATTCAACAGAAAATATCTTCAGATATGCTCTGAGTCCTGGTGAGTCTATGCAGTAAGAATCCAAAAGCTTGTCTGTAAAGGCAATCCAAACCCAAAAAACTTCCACAGACTATGTTTGCTGCTTGGTTTCTCACAGCTTTTTTATGTCAAAGGTGCTGTATAGAAAAAGGGGAGAAAATGTTCCTGTAACAGTATGTACAAGAATGTGGAAGTCTGAAAAAATACAAGCAAGCAAACAAACAAAAAGACCCCAGACATTTTCTGTATACAGTAGCAAGCAGTTTCTTTCAAAAAGAAAGCTGTGTCATGACACATGCTTCTCAGATTCCTTCTTTCAGGGCTCCCCCCCTTTTTTTCCTCCCTGCCATAGCATAGCAAGCTTGTATAGGGTCTTTGTAAATGAAACGTACTGGTTCAGTATTTTTCTAATACCTTCCATCAGGCAATGTTTTGGTTTTTTTACTACTGTTAAACTATATTTTCCTCATAGTATAGCTACAATTCTACAAACAGATATATCTGAGTTTTGACACTTGGACCCCATTCTTTGTGAAGTTGGCATCCTTGCAAAAACTAGATTGTGAACTCAGACTCACATGGTACAGCAAAGCCAGCTGGTGTGCTATCTCCCTGTATCTCTTTAAAAATTGTGTATTTTCCCGAGCACCAGTCACTGTTCAGGCACTTTCAACTCCGATCCCTTGCAGACAGACTAAGCCTGTATTTTCTTTTCAAAGTCCTTTTCACTACTACTTTCCAGCAATAATAAACACAATTCTTTCAGGTAACAGCTGTCCTGCAGCCTGATGCTCTGTTCAGAAGCCTATTACAATGACTGCTACAGAAAGGTATCTTAAAATCGGGCTAGTCTCCAACGGACTTTAAAACTATCTAAGCTTTTAAATGTGAGGGTATGAAGCTTATTTTCTTTGTAACACTTGAAGCCAAGCGGTTACCTTAACTGACCCAGTGAAGAGGAAAATGTCAAGCAACATTTCTCTGAACTGGGCATGCACAGCCAGCTCAGAGAGTGCAAAACAGCAAGGGCAGGACACAGCACTTGAAAGGAAAACGTATTTTTTTTTGAGTTGCAAGCAGTGACCACATTGCTTTAAGCATCTAAAACACAATAGCAGATCAGAGTTTGGTGAAACAGGATGCCCGTCACTGCATTTTTGTTTTCAAAGACTATTTTAGAAAAGACTTAAGTGTCCACAGACACGTCCCCAGTTTACTCCAGCACTACTCCAACAGTAACACTGCTACGTGTTCATAACTCCTAGAGAGCTGAAAATGCAAACTCCATGTTGACACTAACAAGCACACCAAATATATCACCATCCCTTTTTTGATTATAACTATGGGTGGGACATATCAACTGGGCATGAAAAACAAGTGTATTTCTGTAACATCCATGAAGCACAAGCAAGAAAGCAATGCAACATGTAGCATTACGTTCAAATGCTTTGGTCATGCACAACTTCTAGACTTCGAAATCCTTCAGAAAAGCTCTTCTGCACCCGTCTCCATCTGATGGTAGGGGGGTATGGAGAGTTAAAATAAATATAGATTCAGCCATTCTTCTGCTGAAGAACACTTAGAAAATAAAAAAACCAAACATGTTCTCAAACACAAACATATTTTTGCATTGATTAGTCTACAGAAGAAATTACTTTTTTTCAGGGCGTAGGGTGGGTTGAAAACAGGACCAGCTCCTACAAGAAAGGGCTCCTATCCTGCAACAGAATTTTCTACATCCCAGTGCAATACAAACCTAAACTTCCATCATGAACACAGCTAAGGGAGGAAGGACTGTATGGCTGCATGACGTTACTCACCTCACCTAGAGATGCCACAGATTATAGCAACATCAGTCATTTACTCTATGTGTGCATAAAGCACAGAGACTGAAGCAGGCACCTCCTTCCTTATCTATCTAGTTTATAAAGAAAAACTTTTAGGCTTTTTTTCATTTCTATGGAAAACTAGCAGATGACTCAGTCTTACAGCATTAAAAAAGTGTATTCAGCATAAGACACAGTTAAAAAGAAGTACCTCAGCTTATTATTCAACTTGGAGACTGACTAGCCTCAAACAAGTACCTCAGAATCTCTCTTTTCTCACTTCTAGAAGTGAGCAACCTTCACTATCTAATTCAAATAAAATAGACCCGCCCCCCAGGAATCTTCCTGTAGTTATAGCAAGCTGCAGGTAAGCACAAAATAGTTGTAAGGCTCTGACAAAGTAAGTGAAAGAAAATGCTCAGGTTCACAATGCTTGAGGAACAGCCTCAACTGTTTGCAAGGCCACTGCCTTTCTCTTCTCCCCACACACACCAACCCAGATATAATTAGGGGTTAACTTTATAAACAATAAAAAGGTTTCCAGGAGATGCGAAAATGATAACAAAGCTTCTGTCTTCTGTGTCTTGTTGATTTATATAAAATGCTGTAGAAGTAATCAACACGGCTTTTTAATTTTTGCCAAGTTTTAGACATTGATTAGGGATTGGCAAAGTTCTGTAGAGACAGGCTAGCAATAAATCAAAGGTTGATTTGCTCTTGTCTTAAGGTAGACAGAGATGTCCCTGTTTTTACCAGATTTGCTGTTGTTGGGCCGGTGTATTCTTGTTCCCATCTCAGCTGAGATCATGTACCACAAAGTAATATGCAAAATGCCTCACTACCAATATCAACAGAAGAGCACTGTACCATATTATTCATGCAAGATATTATCAAAAAATTATTTCACAAATCTATTTGCTACATTTCTCCTCCCCTCTTACTCGCTGTTTACTTAGCTGCCGAAATCACTACATTTCAAATGCAGACGTGAACCTTACCATGAATATCAACTAACACCTTCTGACTGAGCTACAATTTAAAATGTCAGTTCCAGGAAAACAAGTGAGCAAAACTCACGAGGGCATAATTTATTAACACTGCAAAATGGACTGCTGCTAAATTTTTTCCTCTAGTAATGACACAGCTGGCCCCTAATCAGACATGCACACACTACAGGGAGTTACAGGATCACCCTAATTCTGCCAGCTGATTCAGGTTTTCACATTTGCTTCAGTTCTTAACTGAAAACCAGGCAAAACATTAAAGAAAAATATTCTATGGTAATGATGACAGACTACATCCTAAAACATATTCAAAGGATGCCCCGCCCCCTGCAACAAAGAAAAATCCCTTCGTAGAAGATCACAGCAGCACAGAAATGTAAAACTGCATGTGATATTAAGATAGAAACTAATTGATTTTGTTGTCCTAAAAATTGAACCAGAGAGATTTAGAAAGGTTTGTTCAATTTATTGTTAAAACTTTAAGAACTCGGGTTTTACAACCCCAGGAGCCAGCCTGTTAAGAGGGCTTAGCTATCACTAAAGTTACATGGTTTTCTTTGGAAAACTAAACTATCTCATCATAGTCTCAGAGAATAGGAAGAACAAATGTTTATTGTGCTGCCTATAAACAACCTTCTCAAAAATTTGAATGCTATCCCTTTTTCTCCTTTCTAGACTAAACAAATGTTTATCCATCAATACTACTTCTATACAGTTATTTCATGCTATGCATTTAACAACTTGATTTTCCATTCTAAAATTATTTGTCACTTTTCTGTACTGATATTCCTCGTAACAATTCTGGATCTCACCTCCAGTTTCCTGATCTTAATCTGGTCTTCTACAGTGCCTGCAGTCCAGCTTGAAGTTTACAGGCTTTGTTTAGCCACAGGAAGAGAAGGTGTGGGGATCTTATCCGTGTTTATAATAAATACCTGATGGGAGAGAGAAGATGAAGCTGGATCCTTCTCAGTGGTGACCAGCAAACAGCCAAGAAGCAATGGCACAAATGAAAATACAGAAAAGTCCTTTTAAACATAAAAGAAAACTTCTGTATTGTGAGTATGGTCAAACACTGGAACAAGATGCCGAGAGAGGCTGCAGAGCCTCCATCCTTGGAGATACGCAAACATGGACAGGATATAGCCTTGAGCACCCTGCTCTGGATGGCCCTACTTGACCAGAGGGTTGGACCAGACAATTTCCAGAAGCACCTGCCTGCCCCAGCCACCCTGTGATCCCGTGGTTCTGTTCAACTGCAATCTACCATCCACAAATTGATAACCCCACTAGATAAATCCTTCTGCCGGACAGCCTACCATCACCATTTATTCTGTGTGTTTGTGGTCATCCACATAGCATGCCTGTGTATGTTTGCAGTCATCCACACAGTAATCATCTTACATACAGTGTAAATCTTCAGATTGTTTCTGAGATGGCATATGTGACTCTAACCAAAGCCTCACTCAAAGTTGAGAAGGAACACTTGGACTGTTCCTCCATCCTAGCTGAGCTTCAGTGTCACCAAATCAATCTCTCAAGGAATCATTTCATAAAATTCATTTCACAAGCTCGCTATATTCCATCATTACACTTGTTTTTGTTCTCAGTACTGTAACTGGGAGACTTAAAGCCTATGTGCTCTATTACAAAACTGTCTTAAAGCTTCCAGTTTACACTTATTATGGCCACTTGCTTTTGAAGAGTTTTGCGTTTGAGCATCGTTCATGGTACCAAATTTGGTTGACCAGTCTGCAACTCCAAGACCTTCCTTCTTTCTCTGTTTAAGAACATACTCTCTGTGTGCCCTCTTACAGGATCTCACCTGTCCTTTACGGTTTTTACATGGTAATTGCTCACAGATTCAAAACTGCTTCAATTAGTTGCTTGGATAATAAACATCACCCTAAGCTTACAAACATGAACGCATCTAACTCATGAAAGTGTTCTTTAACATGTTCTTTCCTTTTTCTGCCATGTGTTCCTACCACCTTGCTGTTAGTTTCAACCGTGCTAAGCAGCTGATCCCAATTAACCTTCTTCGTAAAGACAGAAGCAAGAAAGGTCGATCCATATTCCAGCTTCTTCTGTCATCCATTATTTTCTCATCTTCTCCTTTAGATAAATCTTACAGTTTCCTTTGTCTCCCTCTACTTACAGAAGCTTTTTGCTATTTACAAAACCTTATTTTACTGTGCATTACGTCCCTTACTATCTGTAGCTCTGCATTTTTTAATTTGTCTAGCATGCTTTTGATGTTCTTTTATCTTTAATAGTCATTGTGCCAAAAGAGTTTAAAAACATTTCTCCTTATCCTCCCCATACTGTTCTTCGGATACTTCACTCTTATTAGCCAACAGTCTCAAATTAAGTCTCAGCTTACCTGCAGAGAGAAACTGCTAAATGATCTCAGGTTTTTAATATTCTTTTGTAACTGTATTTCAAAGCTGTGCTAAACAAATCAGTCAGCCAAGCAGTCCACCCACGTTCACAACCTTTCTTTACCTAATGATAATTACAGATTGTACTACAGACAGCCTTTAATAAACAGCATCAAGTTTAGAAGGAAGACATCTGTAGGGACCTTTCTGTTGCCATGGAAATATCTTCAGGCCAAGCTGTCTTTAGCTCCACACATTACCTCCATATTAACCTATTATTATGCTTTTCTTTGGGTATTAGTACAAATTATGGACTAACTCACCCCAATCGGATTATTATAAATGATAATACGTCTGACTGAGGGATTTCAAAGAACAAGGAGTCACAAATGCTACAGAAAGGGGTAAATTCCTGGACTTCCAAACTGAATACTTGACTGATGTTGCACGGATTTTATTCTACAAGGTCCTGAATATTTTCATCTTCCACCGGTAACTGGGTAAGTCAGGGCTCTCAGCAAGAAACTGAAGCACCACAACCACCACTGCACTTTCTGAAGGCTAGCAAGCAATTCACAACTAAGTATTTTTTGTATCATTGTAAAAGTCTGGATGAAACTTAAGTTGTGCCAGCTCAAAATATTAAATAGAGGATTACTTTTTGAGACTGATTAATGCAGTAATAATTACAAATACCATAAACAACACTAACAAATAGTGTAGAACGCTATAGCGATAGGCACAATAAATGTGTGCAACAGACACTCTCACATGGAGGACCTTTCACTTTGAAGGACCCCAAAACATTTTGCAACTATGTACACATAACACTGCTGAAATGTAGTCATCTCAAAGGGTAGAAGGTATTAAGCGACTTGCAAACAGCATATAGCATAACAGTGAGATCTTTAACACCCACACAGAATAAACAGGATCTCAGTTTTTAAGATCTCATCCAAAACACACCCACACAGACAAGTGTATGGTATTCAATTTACTTATTTCATATAAATGAAGAAAGAAATTAACCTCTGCTAAGATATGAACCATTGGTCTCGAGCAGAGTGAGGGATCTAAGCTTGAAAATTAGATTTTTCATAATTAACTATGACATTCTGACTGCTTCTCTAAAATTAAATAGGACATAATTGAAAATGTTCCTTACTCTGACAATATTTCATACCGTCAATAACTTTAAACAGAAAATCAATCAGAAGTTTTCCCTAGTGGCTTGAATTGCAACATTAAATTTTTTCAACAGGTATTTGATGATATACTTTTGAAGATGATCATTAAGATTGCTGTCCAAAGAAGTAGAGGCAACCTCTTAAGCAGGAACCAAATGACATAACATGAAACTCACAAAAAACAGACTTGAAGAGAATGCCAGGAAATACAAAGCTAAGGCTGCTGGTGTTTACCCTAATATGAATTGCATCTGTTAGTGAAAAGGCTGTAAGTGGAGTTTTTCAGATAAAGAACATCATAACAAAATTATTTTCTATAAAAGTTTTTTTCTATATTTTTCCTAATACCTTATAACTGTAAAATGAAAAAAAAAAAAAAAATTATCAGGCTGCCCAGACTGTCAACAGCAGTTTAGGATCTATTTTTGAACTGCTGACTCAAAGTTCACAGAAATCTGCCCATGGACCCCTGAAAATCTGTGTTTGTTGCTCAGAAGTAACATGAAGTTCAGTCAACAATTAAAAACATCTATTTTCATAATAAAAGCCGAGTTTTTCCTCTTCTTCCTTACATCTTTCTTTCAATCTTTATTCTGTTTCTGCTTGATCTTATTACCTCCCATGAAAAAACTGACTCTTAGTAAGCAAAGGGATATGGTTTTACCAAACAGTAAAATTATAAAAACTTGCAAACAGGCCTTGCAGGCTGAATATCTTCATACAACAAGAAGTGGCCTAGCCACCACCAGTATCAAACAGGCAGCACAACTAAGGAATTAACTCGGCACCTTGATCTTTCTAACCGAGAGCAGCATTTGCACTACACCACCATCCCAAGGTCAGTGTAAACTGACATTAAACCCTGATGTTACGAGAAGCAGCAATTCCACCTCCCTCCTGCCCCCAGCTTTCCTCCTCGCTCATGCTGCCACTGGGATTCGCACAGCAGCACCAGGGAACTGGAGGGTTGAAAATAATCTCTTCCTCCCCAAAAATGATTTGTTTTTATTGTATATCCGTTTCTCAATCCAATGCACTAGAAACACTTCTGTTGGTGATGGGGAATGAGGTTGGGGTCAACATCGTGCAGCCAAGATGACAAGGTGGGAGGATTCTGCATGCTGGCAGCAGGACAGGCTTATGCCATGGTACAGGGACGATGAAATGAAGCGGGGAGCTGAGGGCAACACAAAAGGGACATTGACATCCCCCAGAGTTGTTGAAGTCCTGTATAATCAAGTCACATTCAGAAGTCCTTCTTCTGTCAGTAATACCACTGGAATCAGCAGGACCACACAGGGATGACTCTGTTGTGCCACTGTCCCTAAAATGTTTTCCCATGTGTTAATTTACGTGACTGCACACTACCATTTGTGCAAATCTCTCCATTCAGCACTCATGATAAATGGCCATCAGTGAATGAGACAACAGGTCATACTTGTTATTCTGCTGTCACCAATGACTGCTCAATGCTCTATTTCATTTGGAAGATGCCACTCAGCTACTTTAAGTAATATTAAAGCTTTCTTATTCATGTCATAGAAGACACAAACCAAGTTCAAGGCTTACTGAATTCCCCACTGCTGTACAGACCCACCAGCCAGGCCTCAACACTGTGGGAAGCTGAGACCCTGCAGCGTAGAGGACTCTATGCCTCCATGAGCTCCACTTCTGTTCCTGGCAGGGCACAGGAGATCTGTGCTACTTGTCCTGCCAGCCTTCCTCTTTGGAAATCCTCCCCCACATCAAAGTGCCACAGGGGTGAGGCTCCATGGATGTGAAAAACACACCCACCAAACTAAAGGGACCCAAAGCAGATGGGGCAATAATGCCAATGATAAACTGTGCGTGGAAGAAAAAGAGGATGACGGATATAGGCACTGAGCATCCTCTACACTTCAGAAGCTGAAGAAGTTAAAGACAAACAGCTGAACAACAGTGGAAAGTCAATCATAAGGCTTAATTTAAGGATCATTACATACAAATGATCCCTGATGAACAAGCAGGCACAATAAGCAGGTCAGGAAAAGTAGTATTTTTTTTTTAATTAAAAGAGAAAAACTAAGATCTCTGCAGATCCTAAGTTCAATACAGTTCCAATTAAGAACAACGAGATAATGACAAACAATCTAGCAGCATTTAACTATACAGCAAATGATCTCTGGTAGCATTACTGGCTTCACAAACAATGTATGTGCCAAGAACAGTGCACATATTTAAAGAAATAACCAATAATCTCACTAGCACTTTCCATATATAAAACATATAATCCTGTGATTTGTGAGATTTTTTTTTATTATTCAGAGTAATCATAGACAAGAAAATGTTTTAAAATATAGTTTCCAACTAGTCAAACCCTGAATCAATGAAAAAACGGAAGTGGGTAGCAGCCAAAGCACTATGTGCACAAAGAGAGTGTCTTTTCCTAGGCAAGAGGACTTTGCACTCAGCGGCGCAATGCCGAGAGGGAACTTGCCACTTGACATACAGCAGTTGCATAAGTGAGAAGACCGATGCTAATTAAATCAAGAGATTGCCACAAAAGGTCATGTTATTTAGTATGTGGTACTCTTGGGCCTTTAAAGAACACTTAACATATGGCACTTCCGGTTTTTTAAGTCACATTTCAGAGACTCTTCTTATATTAAATATATCAGATCTCCATCTACGAAGACCTGCAGAACAAACTTGCAATACTGAGTGACAAGGCAATAACACGTAATTCCTGTGGGAAAACTATCCCTTACTGTGCATATACAATGATGACCTGTAAACTGGCCACGCATGTAAATGTAGCTGTTCTGGTGGTAATGGGTTATATTACAGTAGTTCTCTTGGGAAACAAGCCATTTCCTTAAAGAAGATGCCAGGTTACGGACTAAGATGTGTAACACATGGGCAAAGTGGTAAAGACCTCCTATCTTTCAAGAATGAACTTCACTTACATTGGGGACTTTGATTAAATCAGCCTTCCTTTTTTGGTCAGGGGCTGGGGGGGTTAGGTAACATTTTTGTTTTAAGCCAACCACAACCTAAAGCATGAAAACTCATTGTAAATCTGTCTCACATATATAATGAATGACAACACAAATGCCTCAAGAGACCTCGAAGCTACTGCGAACACTTGTCTGAGAACATCAGTTCAACCATGTTTGGGCATGTTATCACACATGAAGAATATGCAGGGAGGGACCAAAACACAAGAAGCCACTGCGCAACTGAACAAATCCAATGCATACCATATAGCTCTGATTCCCCCCGTGGGACTCACCTCCTCGAGCTTCAGACGCATATTTGACACCTTAATCTGTGCTAGTCATCCATGCACCCATTCTACCCAGTGGAGAAAAATCAGGGGGCCAAAGGATAATTTGTCTTGCCTGTCCTAGAGGCAAAGGATGATTAGCTCAGACACTGCTATTTAACATTTAAATACCTAACTTACTGAAGAAGAATCCTGCATCTGTTATTTAAAAATGTATGATAGCACTGAAAAAAAATACAAAAAGTCTACAAGGATAATCTACGAAATGAACATTCAAGGATATATAAAGCAGATAATACACTTTGGTTTTGGAAAATGATGACTGAAGTCCTATGATAAACATCAAAATCCTGATTTACATGGAAACTGTTCCTCACAACATAAGAACAAGTGCAGTTGGCAGACAACAGCCATAATATAACTGAAAATAAGCAGCCTTTCATGTAACATCTACATTTACCACCACATTGCCACAGGTATTCTGGAGACCACAAGCATAAACAAGTTAAAAGGTGGATTAAACAGTTTCATTGGGAAGAGTTCATTAGTGGTTATTAAACACAATGGTCCAAGTATAGCAATGGGCTTAAAATCACCTAAAAACTGCTGAATGATTGAAGTTATGTCCAAGGAAAGATCACACAACACAGACCTTTTCCACCTTCCCTGTTCTCCTCACCTGCTGGAGACCCTGCTGGTGTGTGTGGCCAAATGGACCCTTGGCTCTACCCACCACGGTGGTTACAGTGGTTCTGAATAAATCAGCCCACTACCACTACCACCTCACTCCACACAACCAGACTTAAACCATAAATTGCTGTAATGCACAGTATGTTTCACCACATGCCCACATAACGAAGGTTTCGGATTGGTTTTTTGTTAAGTGTCAACTTAGCTCCTTTGTGGATATTACCACTGAAAATGTCATGCCACATACTCAGTCAAATACCCTTTGGATAGAAATCTAATGAACAGGTTGTGAAGCATCTACGCTGTCACGTTCCCAATAACAAAACCACGAAAGAGGTGGTTTGGTAAATGACATATGAAATAAAGGAACAGTTTCTTCCTTCAATATAGGTTTATAATTTTCCCCAGTTACCCTGAGCTTGCAGCAACAAGGTCAAGGCTCACACCTCTCAGCTTCCACAGGTAGAAGGTGAGGCTTTTCCAGTGGCTGGGGGTCCATCAGTTACCACATGGCAACAATTCTGAAGACCAAGGTACTCCCTTGCCAATTGCCCCACTGCTTCCCAATGAGGCTATGAACGGCTTCAACAGCTGCCTTGCCACTGAAGCCACCCAAGGCATCAACCAGGGTAACAGATCTACAGAACATTTATTCTGGGGCAGAAGTATTAAAAGACAAGAGCTGCACTTGGATTTAAGAAGTGAAGTCAAATACACAGGGTTGATGCGTAGATTTTGAGCACATTTTTATTTTTAGACTGAGGAAACAACACAGGGGTCAGTACAACACGGTAAAGATGAGACCACACTTATTAGATGTAAAGTTAATTTTTCCTATTAGGGACACAAAGTTCATTTGAACATCATCTAGTCCAGCATTCAGTTCATGCCCCCAAAAAGAGCAACAAAACAGATACCTGTGTTTTGCAAAAGGCACAGACTTCTTGTTCTTATCAGGGTGCAATGGAAGCAGTTGTTTTCCATCTGTGAATTCTTTACTGACTTAGAGGCTGGTTAGCCCAGATAAACTCTCTTCCATACATTCTTCCCTGACAACTGAACTCAGATAAGGTTCTCCAGCTAAAATCTGACCAGATTAAGATGTTCAGGGCAGTCGTGACAAGAGTGTTTTCCTTGGCCCAGCAGAGCCCAATCTCCCCCCCCCCCCCCCCCCCCCGCCCCTTCCCGAGTTTATGAGAATGATGAGAAGTTCTACTTCCTCAAGGTCAGGCCTGAAGTGGCGGGTAGCAGTGAACTAAATGATGTACTTGGGAGGAGACACACTCTGAATTCAAAATTAGACTGAGCCTTTAACTGAAGCTGGACCATAATGAATACATTTATCTGTATCTTATATGAAGAGGGGTTTTTTTTGAAGGCTTCAGTTTAGGCACTTTTTGCCTAGAGCAAATTGATAAGTGAATTTTAAGAAACAGCTATATAAATACACTACTGTGCTACAGATAAACAAAACTCTGAGAACAAGAAATGCAAAATGGGAACAGTCTTATGCACAATGAAGCTCATACTGAAAACCCCAGATGCTGCAAATGCTTCAAAACTTTTATGCTCTAATGAAACAGTAACAACGTCTAACAAATAATAGTATAATCCATATTGATCACTGTTTTTTAAAAGCTGATCTGATCAATGATCTCCTGCTATTAGCCTTCCTTTTTAAGCCATTCCACTAGCACCAGGCTCTATCCAAGTTAAAACATGGCAATTTCATGTTTGGTGCATCACTTCCAGATTATGAAGCTCCTCATACAAAAATGGGGGGCTTATTCACTTCAAGTTCCTTTCTCAGCATACATATTAATATTACATTAACACTGTATTATTACTCATTAATAACGCTCCCCAAAAACTAGTCCTATGACTTTAGACCAAATAGAGTTATGTCATGGGTTGTATCCTGAGCTTGAGCTGTGCAGTCTCCTGTTGTTTCTGCAGACATCAGTAACTGCTGGTCTGTCACACTCAGAAGATAGGGAATATATTGTGTGCAGTTTGTTTTTCCTCCAGGTCTGTAAGGAGAGGTATTGGACTTTATGTTTCTTCAGTGTAAACTTGCAAGTCATCTGCTCAGGGGCTTTTCTGTCAGGTTTTATAGGAGCAAACAGAAGCCAGGAGGAGAAACTGTTCCCACTTACAGAGTCTCACTAACGCACAGATGAACACATCCCATCTATGGAATATACTGAAGAAGGAAACATGACGTAGATCAAGCTTCCCTCCTTCAAATTACTATCTTTCAAACTATGTGAAACAAAATACCTCACTGCTGAGGATGCCTTGGCTCACGGAAATGTCTAGGGGCAATCAGCAGGGCGTCAACATAAATAATGATACTCTCACACCATTGTTTTTGCTCAGTCATGCCAGGACGATCTTACTGTTTCATGTGAGATAATGATGCAATAAATCTTAACAGATCTGTGTCACTGCACCTTTTTTTTTTTTTTTTTTTTTTATGACAGGCTCCCAAGATTTCTAGCATGCAGATACATTGCCTTCATAAAGAAAGGCCTTGATCTTGTAAGTCCTTGTGTGGCTCAAAAGGTGGATGTACTCCACTACCAGAAAAGCAAAGACTACACAGGGACTAGAAAGGATGAGTTGCAGACATAGCTCTCCACGGTGATTGAAAACTGCCGTCCTCTTGCACACGCGATCCTGCATGCTCAGAAACACAGCTTTAAAAACAAAACAAAACAGCAGCAGATTCCATCAGAAAAACAGGGTTGCAGGGAAATCTCCATATCATCCTAACCAGGGCACGCTGTGCTGTCGTGCAGCTCTGTTATTTCATATAATGTCACTTAACTGTCCTTTGCTGGAGTCAAGATGCCTGCCTTGTTCAGTTCTTTAGCACTTGCAAACTGCACGGCAAATCCTAAACCGCATGTTTCATCCACATGGCATGACCAAAAGCACAACTTTAAGGGCAATGGAGGTAAAGCAATGCAACTGCCTTGCATTGTTAATTCCTGCTGCAATGCATGAGTAAAACAAAAATTCAGCATTTCAGATAAAACCAAAAAGCTCAGTGAAGCTTTTTTTCCTCCTTTTTTTAAGTCAGAAGGTTTTACAGAGCTGCAGACAAAATGCAAATAGCACACGTCCAACTTTCAGGACACCCAGCTAATCAGGGTTTAGAAATAATTTTTTAAGTAAATTTGTAAGTAAATTATTTGTAAGAAATGCCAGTGCTAGAAGTTGTTCTCCTCAGCATTTTCACACTGTGTTAGAAGAGACAAAGAAAACAAAAAGTAAATATGCTAGTCAGTGATTTAAAGGAAAGACTCAAAACAGTTATTAGGGAAGACAGACTTGTGAAACCCTCAACTGACTTTCACAGCTGCTGGAGGAAGGATCCACGCAGGGCTGCGGTCAGCCTGTGGCTGCGGGCTCGGCAATGGCACCCATCACCACACTGCAGGCCAGCACTCCCCAGGCTCGGCAGATGGGCACAGCAGGGTCTGGTACAGGACAGCAGGAAGCTCCAACAAGAGAGACTGCCAGTGCAGGGTTTCATAGGGGTGGGGTGAAGGTCAATTATCAAAAATATAACCTTTTGTTTTTTCACAGGGCATATTTTTCTCTTAAAATTCCCACTCAGCAGTTATTCATTACCAGTTTCCTCCCGTTAGAGAAACTGGTTGGCAGGGCAACATATTCCCACCCTGAATTTCTATCCTTGTGCCTCCTTTCAGCTCCCAAGGACTGCGAGCATCACCAGTCCCTCTTCATCCTTTCATCCCATTACTGCCATACCCAAACTCCTTCACACAGGCGATTAATTAAATTGCATTTGGCATCCATAGGTGTGCACAGTCCTCTTGTTCTCTGGCGAACACATTCTGCAGTGGAGCTGGGGACTGAGCTGCAGTTCAGGAACACATGCTCAATGTAAAGCCCAGCTCCTAAATGTACATGAGAAGTGGTCAGGGCTCAGTTACT
The DNA here is from genome assembly GCF_031877795.1 of Strix aluco. Lineage (NCBI taxonomy): Eukaryota > Metazoa > Chordata > Aves > Strigiformes > Strigidae > Strix > Strix aluco. The sequence goes on along the minus strand of NC_133932.1, from coordinate 92,643,652 downwards.
GATCTATGTCACACATCTTTTAGATGAAACAAATTACGGTTTGGGAGAAAAATATTTTTCCTTATTTTAAAATGAGTAGGGCAAATCCATCTAATGATACTACATGCAAAATTTTTAAATAGAAAGTTATTTTAGCATAGCATGCACTCCAATGGCTGATGTAATTTGCACTCACCATTAACTACTGGATAACAACAAAAAACATGTATCTTTTTAGAAGTTATATGGTTCTAGAATAGAACCAAGGAACATAATAAAAAAATCAAGGTAGACAATCAACAATAAACCTTGTCTCATACACACTTCACAGCATCCCTCCATTTGATAGGAACAAAATTAGTCCATAAGGAATATTTAAAATTCACTTCTTCACAAAAACATCTCTTGCTGTAGGATGTACTGGAAATGGATTAGTTTAATAGTAGAGTTAAAACAAAATTAAGAACAACCATCATACTTGACATGTAATACATTACTCTGCCTTAAAAAGCGAGGAAATTTAATCTAGTTGATTTCTTCCAAATATTTTAAAGATTTTTATACACCTCAATGGTTCTAGAAATTATGGTAGAAGGTTTTACAGATTTAAGGTTCCTGCATGGTATCCTGGCCCCAAGCCAGTGCCATGAGTAGGCAACAGAACTCCTATTCTTAAAAACTAAGCAGATATTTACATTCTCTGCTGGATGCTGAATATTCAGTACCTTTCAAGATCAAGCCCACATCACGCTTTCCACCATGGATCAAGTACCTCATACTCCACATATGTGACTTGGATTTAGTTTATTTTGAGCACCATTTATTTCTTTTTAACTTGGGGTTTGCAGGCAGGAACTTGCAAATATCGATTTATGGGAAGCTGCAAGTGTTTCTGCACAATCCATTTAAAGCTAACAAATTTCTAGATAAGACAGCTATTTTATTGTTCATCCTTTAATAAATATTTGATCCTTTCCTGACAACAGGAAGGTCCCAATCTAGGCAGTGAAAGTGGAATGAAACTCAAGTAGTACTCATGGGTAGGCTAGAAGCATTTATGGAATTTTAAACCAGGAAAAAATTAATGTTTGTGTATTCAATACTAACAACATGCGTATTTATTTTATGCTAACAGCTGTCTTAAATTACCACTTTATCCCATCAATACTCTGAATGGTTATTCAGGAAAAAAAATTAAGTGTATTTCATGTTTTAGACAAGCTATTCAGCCTAAATCCATTCACGAAAACTAACAAGTATAGTAACAAAGGAAGCAAACTCAAGCTTCAATAAGTCAAACTATGAATTGTTTTCCAAGAGCAGAGGTAAGTAATACTTACCTTTCCACTCTGGATTTTTTTAGTTTATCCTGTGAAAATGAACACTATTCAAAAACCAACTGGAATAGTTTTGGCTTCTATTTCTATCCGCTCTTTTTGAAGTTTTCTATCCTGAAATCAATAACGTTTTCCGTGCCAGGTTTTAACAGCATGTTTCAACTTGTAGACCACACAGAACTGTGGATGTTGCAGATCTAACACTGTAATCAGTTTATACCTACTCCCCCTAACCTGAATCTGTGAAATAACCTAAATTTAGAGAGAAAAACTCTTTAAGGTGTTCTAGCTTTTTTCCCCTCTTTTTCTGGTTTAGAGCACATCCCTGCACATGTCTGAACTGGCACAACCACAGAAGAATTCCCAGACCAGTATTCTACCATAAAAATCACAGCCCAGACCACTACTACTTCCACGGGGGGGCTTTTTTTGTTGAAAGCTGTTAATGATGTTAGTGCTTTATCTGCTTTTTATTCAACAATAGAACAACATATTTGTATACAAACCTTAAGTACCCTATTAAACATAAGGTTTATAGTCCTGTGAAGTTTTTACACAGCATTGTTCCACAATATCCAGTAGCCAAAGGAGTAAAAATCTTTTGCATGTCACTATGTTCTGAAGACCACAGCTTCTGCCCTCCCCAGAAACCTCATCCCACGGACTCCCTAAAAATCCACAACTCTGTTCTGCTAAGACTAATGGGAAAATAAATCAAGAGTCTATCACAGGAAATGCTCTCTTTGCCACTGCCATCTATATCATTAAATCTTAAGCTCTTATTGTAGTCTCAGGATGGCAGCAGGCAGGTGCAAGATATTTTAAGGTTTTGCAGGTCAAAACCAACACCACAACCTCTGGTTATCAGGAAATTCTCTGTGGAGCTCAGAGCAGTGACAACTTGCAATACCAAAGGTCAGAATCTGTTCACGCGGCTTCCAGTCTGAACACTGACAGACACTGGAGAGTGTACCAGAGTAGTATTGCTGTATGCTTGCTTTTTGCTTGCACTTTCTCTAGGCACATGCTATGAGCTGCCATTGTATGGGTAAGAACCACCTTTCATGTGATCCACAGTGGTCGCTCTGGTGTTCTCGTAAAGTCCCACATGGTCAAAACCAAAACGACCACTGTTTGTGTGGAAGGAAGAACAGGTTGGAGCTGTCGTAATCAGTGACAGCTTTGGTGTGATGACCTTTAAGTAATGGAGTTTGAGACCCTGATGAGAGTGAGCAAAGAAAGACAGTAATAGAAACCTAGTCCAGATTGATCTAGACCCTCGACTATAGAAGAGCAGAAGTTTTCAGGAAACTAAGTGGGATCCCATGGGCGGTAGCTCTAAAAGGGCTAAAGAGCACAGAAAAACTGGAAGATCTTTAAGGACAACATCAAAATTCAAAACCAGGGCATCCCACAACTCAGAAAAGGAAGAACTATCAGGAGACCAGTTTGGCAGACATGGAACACATGATAGAGCTCCAGTGCAAAAAGGCAGTATATAGAGCAGGAGAAGCAAGCAGGGACAGGCTACAAGGGATGAACACAGAAATATCGCACAGGCACACAGGAGTGGTATCAGGAAAGCCAAAGCTCAGGTGGAGTTCAGACTTGCAGGGAATATCAGAGGCAACAAGAACTTCTACCACTACATCAGCAGTAAAATGCTGGACAAGGTAGCAGAATGAGGGTGGGTAAGTTATTGACAGTCAACATCAGTAAGGCCAAGGTACTCCACTGCCTTCTCTGCACCACTGCCTTCACCAGCACAGCCTTCATGCTTAGAGACAGAGTCCAATGCGAAGAACTACCCGTCATGAATGAGGACCAAATCCTGGCGATTACCAACAAGTCCATGGGACCCACGTGCCTGCATGCACAGACATTGGGACAGCTGGATGACATCCTTGCAGCACCCTCCTCTGCCATGCTTCAAAGGTCCTGGAGACCATGGGAGATCCCTGATGACTAGAAAGCAAATGGAGCACTTCTCTTCAGAGAAGTCCAGAAGGGTGATCTGGGACACTGCAGACCAGTCGGCTTCTCTTTGGTCCACGGAAAAATCACAGAGCGAGTCCTCTGGGAACAGATAGTCTGGGCACCGTGAAGGAGGAGAAGGTGCCTGGCAACAGTCAGCATGGATGCACCCAGGGTGAAGCATTTGGTTACACTAATGGTACCCAATCATGCCTTTCCTACCTCAGTTGTCCCTCCTCACCAAGAATTCCCTGTTCCACAATGCAAAACAGAAATCCACAGTTGGTCTTTTATCAGTTTATACCTTCCTATTCAAAAACAGCTGCTGTTCAGCATTAAAAGAGCAAAACCACCAGAGAAATCCAGCAAAGAGGACAAGAAAACATTCAGAGCCACCAGGCACCCAGTACTTGAGAACTACCAAGCCAGAATACAACCAGGCTGTATCCAAACCATCTATCTGGCAAAAAGCTATTAAAGAAAGTGGCAAATGTCATGAAAGGGCACCTACAATATTAAAAACATAACTGAGCTTATCCATAACCCAGATAGGAGATGGTGATGCTGCTGTCTTCCAAGGACAAACTGACACAACTGCTAGGGAATTTCCAGTAACTCACCTACCACAATGACATAAGCTCCACACACAGCATCACAGATGAAGATCAAAGTCGGTGCCTTGATATCAATATTGATCTCTAGTGTAAATTACGAAAGTAGGAAATAGGCTACAAATGCCATCAGAGCAGCCTAAGGAGGTGGGATGCAGGTGACACCCACGTGGCTGGTGTCACCCCAAGGAAGAAGGTCTGTGGAGGCATCTAGAGGACACAGGGCTGGGGAGGCTGATCTGACATGAGCCTTTCTGTGAACAAGCCTCACTCGAGAAGACCTGCGGTTCTCCCTCTATTGCATACCCAGAGCCTCTCCTCCTCTGCCAGCCCCTTGCTCCCTGCCCACCCCAACTAGCTGGGGCTCCATCACAGGGGTGTCCTGTGTGGAGCTGCCACAGGCCTCGATGTCCTCATCTGCCTGGACTCCATCCTTGGGCAATGCCAAGCATGGGCAGCAACCTGTGCAGGCAGGGGAGGATGAACTTTTGTTGCTGTTGGCTTTTTTGCCTGTGATTCTTATGATATTCTAGCGTGTTTAAGTGATGCAACCAAGCAATAACAACATTTATAAAAGGATGACTGTGAAAGCAGATGCCCCTTAAGTAACCATTTATTAAATACTCATCTGCCCAGTGTGAAACAAAGGGGGATGGTATGAAGAAAGGGAATTTTACAAAAAATAAAAATAAAGAAAATATCAAGAAAACAGGATCCTTAAAGTAATTTATGTCAGGGCTCATCTCCACAGGGAGAAATAAGGAAAAAAGCCAATAATGCTAAAAAATATAGAGCACTCTCGGTACTTCCCAGCAGGATACAGAAGAAGAGTAAAATATACATTAAAAAGACTATTTATAAGGCAACCTGAAAAAGAAGAGTTAAGAGGCCATCAACAAACAAGTGAAAACAGAAGTAATCCCTTCTCATAACAAACAACAAAGATTAAAATAATTTTGGTACTATCATAACATAGTGGCATTTGTCTCACACTGCTGAAGTGTTCTGTGATACTGTAAATTATTAAGTTATATTCGCTTATGCTTATTTTTTCTTAAGCTAGCCAGTATATAATAATAATAACAACACACACTTAGACAGTAATTCTCACTTCAAGTATCTCAGTGTCCTTAAAGAAATAAAGTATAGCAATTATTCAGACGAAAACCAGGAACACAGAAAGATTTGACTTCACTCTGAGCCAAAACAAAGGGAAAGGATGAGAGCCCAGTCACTTCCATTTCTCTTCCATTCTGAACATACCAACATGCCCCGTTCAACAAAATACAGACCATCATAATGAACTGACTACTCTAATGAGCATCTAAAAAAAAATAAAAATCCATTAAACTCACCAGTGAGTAGAACAAGATGACATGTTATGATTAACTTTTCTCCTAGCAAAATAATTTAAAGATTTTGTGATTCACAAGTATTTCATTGAGACGTTTCAATGGAAAACATTTTAAATAAGGAACTCTGAACCATGAAGAAGTTACTGTGTATCAGCAGGTCTGCACTACCCATCTATACACATAATCACAGACAAGAGGTAAATGTGAGGTAATTCAAGGTAGCTTTCTTGTTAATAAAAGCAGGATTACCTAGCTCACCTTCATCAGTTTCTCCATAGGAGCAGAGGGACTACATTTGCTTGGAACGTACTGAATTTCACTACAGTTGCAACCTGGATTAAACTTCAGATGCCCTAACAGGTAAGTCAGCAGATCAGAAGAGTAACTGCTTTTTAGATGCCAATAACTGTTTTGCATGAAGTCTAAAACTCACATTACTGTATCTTAGAATTGCATTGCACTGTGACACAGAGACCTGTGTTGAGTTTCAATGCAGAAGTGCAATAGGATTTTAGACTGCAGTGTTGTATACAGCTGATATACGGCATGCTCTGTGCTCCTATGACTGTAGTGTTAATACCTTTTTGGCAGGATGCAAAGAGCAAAAATCAATACCTTGCTGGTTCCTCAATCAGGATTGCAAACTAGACAAAATTATAGTTAAGCTGTGGATACTGGATTCCCAAAAGAAACACACAAAATTCATCGGAACTGGGGTTATCAGGGAGAATGACATAAGTGTAGATATTAGAAATTTTTCTTACACTTTTTTTAATATTTTCAACTATTTTTTAATGCAGTAAAGGAAATGTTGACCTTTCACATCTCTATAGAACAACCAATTTTCAACCCAAAACATGGATTTAGAAACACACAGTAATTGACAGATATACAACTTGTATGTACCATGCTTGTTTTTCTTTATGGCTAGAGCTCCTCAGCTGAATAAATCTTCCATGAGATTCCCATCATAAGCTCTGGTAGCAAAGCAAGCTGAGAGGTCATACATCATCAAAAAAGTGGACTGACTTCAAGGTGAGCTCACGAAATAATTGACTGGGGACAGAAGGCAACCAAACTGTAATCTCACAATGCACTTCAGCACTACGCTCAAATCAAAGGCTTGACTTTCCCTCTCCCAAATCTAGCATTATTTTTCAGCCCATATAAACACACAAAACTTACCAATTCATGTATTTAACACAAGACATATTGTGTAACTATGATTTTTCTACAGAATTATAACGATATTAAATTATGCTAATTTCTGGGTAATAACACACATTCTCTTTGAAACTCTTTCCAGTCTTGCAGATAAAATACTATGCTTCTCCTCTACCAAATCCATTCTCATAAAATCTAATCTTTTAGTAAGTGAAATCATCTTTTTGCTGCCCTTCTATCATTATAGATATGGGAAACCTCTTTCTGGTATGGCACTGTTAGCTAAACAAAAGCTGCTTGGAGCAGAGATCTTCCTCTGCTTCACTCCTTCTAGACTTGCTACTACCTTCCTAATGGATATGATCATTATTATCTGAAGATGCCCATTAAAACAGTGTGTAAACACAACTTCTGAATAATTAAGCCAAGATATCCAGGACCACCCTTTACTTATGTAGTACCCAGTGCAATGAAGTCTTCACCCACAACGGAAAATCTCCCTACCACACATACAACAAATGATACCAGACAGAGTAAGGAGTACATTCCCTGCAGTGCTCTATAACAGCCAACTTAACTGCCTAGGAAAGAAAAGCAATGGCAAACAGAGGTCAGTAAATTAAGTCTCAGAGGATCTAGGATCCTTCTCTTACTGAGAATTTCAGACAGCATCATATATCTTACAACCCCACCTGCATTTTCTATCTGTAAACTCAGTTAACTTGGCAAAAAGACTGCCTGGCAAGCGTGACAGTGAGTGTGTGCTGACTGAGCTGGTTAAGCTATCATTTCCTATTAGTCTTAAATCTATTACCTTTCTATTGCATTTTTATGTCTGATCCCTGGGGAAAACAATCCCAAATAAATAAACCACATCTACAACCATGGCGTAAAAACCTCTTAGCTCTCTATTCTCTATGAGGGCTGACTTCAAAAGGAGTAAGGAACATGTGCAACACTGTAAATACTCAGTATCTGGCAAGGCAGCAGTGCAGAGACATGCCCAAAGCAGATAGTTTGCATCCCAGAAGCAGTAAAGGTGTCTCAGGATGTAGTTTCAGATACAGTTAACCAGCTCTAACCACAGGCCTTTGTCAAAAGCAGCACCCACAATCTTCCTCCCACCCTTCCCCTCTCCATAGGATAGAAGATACCCAGAAGATTTCCTAACAGCGTCACTGCAGGATGTATACAGCCATTCCCTTTCTCCTGCTGGGTTGGGTTTTCTTGGATCAGCGATCGGTTGACTCAACTCTCCCCAATGTCATTCAGCCACTGGCAATGGATACAGCAGGAATGTCAGGTTGAGAGCAAAGTTGTAGGAGCTGGCTACCTTTTATTGTTCACGCGAGCTTCAACATGAAACAGCACCCACAGTACTTATCAGCTTCTGGTGCTCCACTTGGCTTAATTAATTCAACTAATGTAGCTGTGGTGCACCTTTCTGGGTTGCAAGCATATCCTTCAGCAGTGCTTAGGGAATACAGCTGTATCTCCTTAGGTACGTCTCACTTTGCACCATGACTTTGCACCATGCCCTGTAGGTTATGTCCTTACTGGTCTTTGTGATCAGATCTTGATCTCCTTCTGAAGAATGCCATATATTTATGGCACTGTAAAGCAACTAATGAATTGTATCAGCTGTGTTTCTAACACCTCAATAACACTCCTCGAGTATCATCTATTGCAAGATGAAGAAAACCAACAGAAACTAAGAAGGGCTAGTTTCTTTGCAGAACAGATTGTTACATGTGCACTGTCCCTATGACATTTGTTTCCCCAAAGCAGTTGTTCTAAACATGAAGTAATTCAGAAAAGAAATTCAATGAAGCAGAGATTCATAAATTACAACAGCAAATACTAGAACTGCTTTTTCTTCTAATAATACAAAGAATATACATAAGCTGAATGAATCAACATGAAACAGTTCCCCATATAGACAAGGTTCAAGCTTTGCTATTGAGACTACTCTCAACTGAATTTCAATAGGTATTTTTGGAAATCTTTGAAAATGAAACAGATTTCTGTCACTATGACCCAGGCTGATGTAGAATACATTTATGTATATAACAACATAAGCACGGACAGCATTCTTCAGACGCAAGACAGCAAGATAATTTGGCTGGAGACGAAAGACACGGAGAACAATATTGGCTTGTTAAAGGGTTTTGTCATTGTAGTCATTCTTCTCATAATTCAGCCATTATAAGGCATGGGAACAGAGATGGATCAAGCAGAATTAGGAAATTAATTCAGAATATAGAATCTTCAAATAATGATTTGAGGGGGCAAAATACAGGCATAGGAATGGATGAGACTGTAGATCTGGAAAGAAAAAATTAGATTGAATCTGATGAAAATTAGAGGTTCATTATTCTCTGTATTTGAAGATCAATTGTGGACATAAGTCCCACATTCATATCTCCTTTTAACAAAAGCTTATGGCCCAACTCTGCAAATACCTGAGAATGTGTAACTTCATGTGTCTAAGTCAGACACATTTACCAGTTTTAGAAACTGGGCCACATCCTGCAATGACCAGCAAGACTTTCAGACTTCACACTGAAGTCAGTCAACACTGTCCCTCCTAACTTCTTGATAGTAGCCATCAGCTCACAAATTCACTGCCCAGTCTGTATTACCATTTAAATTAATCCAGTCTCTGCACATTTTTATAGTGAGGAGTATTACTTTTCAATTGACTCAGCCAAAGAATGAATATTTTTTCCTGCTGAAGTACCCCACCTACATGGGGAGGGACCACCTTCTTCACATCCTTCTCTGAAGCTGGTTACTGACATACAAAAAATTTTACTGCAGACCAAAAGATCTAAAGCTGTAGGTCACTGGAGGATATTAAATGATAAGCAAATTCACATTTCTAAAGTAATTCTACCAATTTATTAGCAATGCTAGCTCCTGTTCCACAGTAGGGGAGATAATAACGAAGCCTTGTTAAAGGGCAATGCGATATCTTTTATGTAATGTCTTTTTTTTCATTTGTGATAAAGTCATTAAAGCAGCACTGTGTCTTCTTGAAGCCTTGAACAATAGACTGCATTAAATTTCCTGTGCAAAATTAAGGACAGTAGTGCACTGGAAAAATAAGCATCTATTCTTGCTAATGCTGATGGCCTTCTAAAAATCATTAAACTATTCTAAATTGGTGACAATAAAACAAAGCAGAACTGTTTTAACTTCTTCCAAAGCAAAGAGTAAATCCATTTCCCTTGTAAATACTTCTTTGTTCCATACTTGCCTACTAACCTATATCTCATAAGGCATGTCTCCTTTATGGGCTGCTTAAATCCCATGCTCCCACAATCATCTAGCTTGAACTCAGTGTCTTTTAAACCTGGGTTGGTAACAGTTTGTCTTCACTGCATCAATGCAGGCTGTAGCTCCTAAGTCCTGCCCACCTCTACCCTAGTCACAAGCTCGAAAGAACTGGTGCACTGCTTAGCCCTTTCGGGGCCTGGCTGTACGAGATCGTCACACAGCACCACGAGGGGATTTTTCTGCTGCCACTGGAAAGGGCTAGAAGCTGATATTAGATAAATTCAGATTAAAAATCAGGTGCATGCTTTCACAACAAAAACAGGTATCCACTAGCACAGTTGTGGGAGGTTCTTCACCATGATCGGTCTTAAAATCAAGATGATGTTTATTTAAAACATGGGCTCAGACTTAACAGCAGACAATTCAAAGTGGTCCCACACCCCTTCTCAGACATAAGATCAGATGATAATATCCCAGCTTCTCCAAAGCCTCATTAGCGAGGCATGGCAACTCAGTGCTCTCTGGTCTGATCACTCAGCACTCACCACCCTGGTTGATGGCCACTGGTGCTCCCGACTGTTGGTTTCACTCCTCCACAACTGACACAGCCTGAAGGATCCCCTAACCACAGACAAAACTTTCTTTTCATAACCCTTAAACCATGTCTTTTGCCCTTGCAGCAAACCTAGAGCCAATAGCAGATACCAAGCAGGAACAGCAAAAAAATCCAGCTGTCTTCTTAGGGGTTTTGGAAAAGTTTGCCCAGTCTTGCCTGGTGTTCAGCATCCTAAGTGATGAAGCTTTGGCCACTACCTTCAGGAGACTCAGAATGCTGTCTTAGTTTGCGAATTTTCAAAGTAGAAATCACATCTCTCTGCATATGCATACACTGCAATGGAGGTGCAACTCTAGGGACTCTGGGTACTGTAACACCACAGACATCGTAATTTCAAATTCATACTACTTGGATCACACTTTAGTTCCCACTCCATGCTTCCCAGTTATAATATTCATCTTCTCAAACAGCTCCATTGGCTGTTTTCGGTAATCACATCCTTCAAACACTTGTCCCTGTTATGTCTACCAACATCTACATATTCAAAACAGTCTCTGAAGCACATGCTAAACATCTGTTTCAACCACCTTTCTCTTTAGAGTTTAAGCTGTTTGCTGGAAAACTGCCATCCTAATGGCTAGCTCCTCTGTTAGTGAACTGGAGAATTCATTCTGTATTTATTGATTGTTCCCTAATGAAGAGTCATAAAGGTGCCAGAGACTCTTGACCAGACACTACTTAATTAGTACCAAAGCACATAAAATCCCAAATCAAACCAAGCTCTTTGTCCAATGGCTCAGTCGCTGGAAAAGAAAAAGATTACATCATTTTCTGCTTACACAGAAGTCCGTAAAAATTTTATTAAAAAAACCCTAAGGAAATTAAAAAAAAAATATATAAATCGTTCATTTCCTTCCAGTTCCTAAGACACCAAATAGGTCTTCAGAATCAAATCACACTTTGCTAAAGGAAGCATTCTTCATAAAGGTCCCAGCAATATGCATCATGCATAGAATTTATTTTAAACTAGACAAAGGCAAATACCAATAAAACATTTGTCTTCTGAACAATATAACGAAAGGTTTTTGCTACATATAAAGACCTAATGCAAAGCGTACAGAAGGTATTAAAAATCACCTCTGATGGATCTGTCTATGCATCATTGTGGCTCATACAATAGTCCGACTTTTATGTTCCCTAAAACTATGCTGTATTGGAGTATTTTCTGAGGGTACTTGCTGTTGAGAAGGCAAAAGATGAGCAAACACTCCATCAAATGTCAAGGTTTTTTTCTCTCAAGCTTAAAGCCTCAAAAACATCCTGAATAGCTGATATCTCCTTGCAAGTCTTTCACATTAAGTCATCCTGAAAGTTAATTCCCTCTCTTCCATATCATTTAAATTCTCAATTAAATAATTGAGAAATTAGCAGGAAGGAAAAAACACCAACAGAAGGAGGCAAAAGCCTGTCCCTACATGGCAAGTGATGCTGCTTCTGTTATGTTCTCTGCTTGTTAAGGGCATGCGTCTTCAGAGCAGTAACGTTGCTTGGATTCTTTGGGTTAATGTTAAGATGCACACAAGGAAATAAAGATTCATGATAACACAAAATCCATTAAACACAGGTGCCCTCATAGTAATCTACAATCCCTGATGTAATTATTACTATACAACTAAGAAAATACCCTTAATACATCAAAAAACATATTCTTCCATTTTCCTAAAATCTACCACTCCAATGTCAAACACTTGTTCTGCAAAAAATTCAAAATCCTATTCATGATCTCTGTCTTGTATTCAGCAGTTGACGTGATATCAGCTTAAACCACCTTTAGCCTTCTTATCATAATGATAAACAAGTATATTCCACCAGAAAGAAAGCAGGTTTGCAGAAACAGAAAATGGAGTAGGACAAGCATATAAAGGATGAAACAATCACAGTAAGGCAAATATCCCAAAAAGGCAAAATAGCAAAGATATGTGTGGGCTTCTCAGACATAAGAATTCCACCTCTTTACTGTAATCCCTTCTTCTTTCCTGTTTCTCTAAACCGCACCTTTTTGTAATTGTAAAATTACACCAACAGTATCTCGGCTATCCCAGATAACTTCAGTAAGTCTTCCACAGAGTTATTTGTGCTCCTGGCAGATGAGACTAGATGCTCACTGGTACGTCTCCCAGGAAAACGAGCTCCAAAACAGCAGAAATGAACAAAAACATAGAAAAGAAAATGACAATACAACAGGAAGGACAGCTAACCAAAGAGAAGCTCAGGAAGGGCCACCAGTGTGCTGCAGAGCAAGGTCGCACAGAAATCTCTGCTTACCCCTTGCTCGGATTCCAGCAGCTCTGTTTTGACTCTGACTGCCGGCATCCCATCAAGCATTAACATTCTGTTCTCAAAGGCGCTGATATCCTAAGGCAAAAAAGGACAAGGTTAATCAAAAAAATGATGAAAACACTGGTTTAGTTCTACTATATTGCAGAAATAAGTTTCTTTTAGTGGAAATGAAGTTAATGAAGAGGTAATACTAATTTCAAGGAGTAGCTACCAAGTTACTACTACTGTTAAAATAGTAAATTATACTTTCAGTTATCCTTAAAAGACAACTAAGTCTTTGTAAGCAACAAGGGAAAATCATCTCCAATTAGTACTTTTTAATTTGAAATTAATCACGTAGGTGCACATATATAAATTCCTTGCTTTAGACCTGGAAAGGAGAGCAGTGATGTCAAATAGATACTGGTTTTTGGCAGCATACTTAGGTATATCTGATTTCAGTCAAAACATTTGTACTTCTCTATTACCTAGAGAAAGCATACATTTGAATTCAGATGTTATAGTGAAGGCCTGTACACACACACCCCATAAATTAACACACATCAACACCACCTCAGATTTTTATATCATTCATTATCTTGTAAAGTTATCAGTGTTTGTCAGTGAAAATCCCCATGCACTCTGACACAAAAGAAATAAAAAAGCATGTTAAAAACATGTGTTGTCCTTGCAGTAATGGGCAACATATGCTGAGAGCTTCAATGTGAAGTGAGATTTGCAGAATTGTGCTTCCCTGAATCAACATCCCTGCTCTGAATGTATAATCCCACTGTTGCTGGAGCAGTTTACACAGACATGCAAAACAACCTCTTGTGCCTTCAATTCAAACACTACCTCCCACCTGAGTCAATTTTCTATTCCAACCAAGGCTCAAGGCCAGTGTTTGAAAGCTAGCCCCTTCAGTTGCCATTCAGTTTGGAAAACACGGAAAGAATAAAAGACATTTTATCCCTCAAGCTAGAATCTGACCTTATGAATCCAGACACCTTGGTCAGCTGTACAGAAATACGAAGATGTCACAGCTGTTTTTCAAATTGCTAAACTACAGCAGGTATCACTTATAAGTAAGTGGCTGTGAATGAGTCGCTTATCTGCAGCCCCCTTTGGAAGGCAGCACTTAAGACTGGAAACTCACCTCTGCTCTAAGCGTTACCTAGTAGTCCTCAATAGACATATTGTAATGGAAAAAACACTTCCCCTGTGTTTCACGGGCAGCAGATCTGTTCAGTGCTGCATGGTGCTGTTATTTATAAGGAATATGCTCATAGCCCAGCTTCTTACCATGGCTGCTTCAGGGGAATTTTAAGAAAAATAGCCTGTCCTAATGGAGCTTCCAAAACATGTTTTAAAAATTTACATTACTTTAAACATTTTCTTTTTTTCCAATTAATCCACCTCATCCCAGGATCTTCATTTTTGGGGATATAAATATTGCAGCAAGTGTTTATTTTTGCATATTCCTTTGTTGTAATTTAAATAACATGCTGAAAAGCAGGGAAACTGATACGACCATGCTCCAACACGGTGCCACAGACAGAGCAAATGACCTGCTTGCAATCCCATTCGCCCTCACTTTGAACCCCATGTATTACAGCACACAGAGCTGTGGTTTGATACTACAGGGCAGGCAGGAACTTGATGGGAAAGCTGATAAGCGAATGCAACAGCAAAGCAAATGCAACTGCAATCTTTTTTTTTTTTTTCCTTAAAAAGTAGATTGAGATAGTTCATAAAAAGCTCTAAACACTTAAGTTATAAAATTTCAGATCAAACAAGTAATTTTCAGAACACCTCTGCATTCAAACGTGTGAATGAAGATGAGTCAAGCTGTTGAGATGTCCCCAGTCCATGTTATGCTACCGCTGGATATCTACTGTAGTTTAAGCTTGACACAACAGGAAGAAGAAGAAAAAAAAAAAAAGTCCTTCCTATGTCTTCGCAGCCGTTTGTTTTGTGCACCTTGATCTTTATTCAGCATTCGAGGCATGAGGTAGGGAAAGAGCAGGAGGGACTCCGATGCCACAAAACAGCTAGCTGAACTTGTTCCAGGCTTTACATCCCTCTTCCCAGCAAGGGCGGTGCACTGTTTACTTATCAGAAGCGGATCTCGGGTGTCACTGAGCTCCAGCGGTTTGGATGTGGTTAGGGGTGGAGCAAGAGCAGGAGCCACCCTGGCATTCCTGGCTCTCCCAGCGCCTATTCTGTAAGCAGAGAGGTCCCTCTCCCTTCTTGATTTATACGCAGCACAGTTGAGTTTTACAGCAAGATCAGGAATATACCATCATCAAGCATCCCTTAGGCTGTTTAGCTCATAGACAAAGAAGGATGAGCTGATATTGCTTCGTGTCCCTGAGGAGGTCTTACCCGCCTGAACCAAGGGACGAGGCTGGCTAGTGCAGGAGGCACAGGCAGGAGGAGCGGGGAAGACAAAGCGCCATGGAGGAAAGGCAGGTTTAATGAACTGTTAGAATCTGATTAGAGGCTAATGTCCCTTTTAGTGCTTTGTACCAATTTACAGCTGATATACTTGAACCATTTTTCCCCACTGGCTGTGATAAACTCATTAGTTTTAAAAATGCAACCTAACCAGAGCCTTTGAAGTTTAAAACTGATAAATCATGAAAACCTGACTAGTTCATGTACCATTTAACACATTTACATTTAACTAAATTTTCATAGAGCTTGCTTCCTCTTTTGTTCTCTAAAATCGTATTTCTTAAAAGCAGTGCTCTGCCTTTTGAGTGCTGGTATGAAGAGTGAATGCAGTGAATAGCTCTGGCTTTGGGGTCATTTATAATTCAGAGTAACAATAATCACAGAAGTAGATTGTTTCCAAGCTATTTCATCCCTTCTGCATTTATAACTGGAAGGACATTGTGTGACACATCCTGGGGGACCACTACATGGTAACAGTTGAGTAGATCCAGTCTGTGTGCTCTACATATGGATGACATGTTTAGCCCAATGGTCGTCCAGAGAGCAGATCTTTCCAAACTGCACTCTCCTGCCCTAACGAGCGTTTATGCTACAGTATGTTCAAAGCCATTCAGCAAATAGGATGTAATTGCTGAGGTTTGCATACAGTGGGCAATCATCTAAGGCAAAGGGGCTTGACTCTTTCCCACAGGGGCTGGGAGTGTGAATTGAGATCCCCCGGGAGCCTTTCCGGTCAGCCAGGCAGATGGAGCATCCACACCTGAGTGAGGCCAGGCTGCTCCAGCGCCCCATGTTAATTGACGACACTCAGGAGACCCACCAGCAGAGATTGCCGATATGATGTATTGAGTCAACACATTTTTCAGGCCACAGTCCCCTTCTGGCTCATTCAATTCTCTTCATCAAATGCAGCAGCCAGCTTCCAGCTCCCAACATTGCCCAGGTGAAGGTGACCTGAATTTGTGATAGCCCTTCCTTCTCCATCCTCCTACCTCCTGCCCCAACCCACCTGGTGGACTCCAGTCACTCACCTAGGTAAAACACATAGCAGATGTATGTCCTAAACTGGGCATATAATCAAACCAAACACTGAATGACCTTACCAAAACATCTGTTCTCTTGGATCAATAAACTAACTCATCCTAAAAGAGATCAAACTCTCTTTCTCGGTGCCATGCGCTGAAGCCTTTCACTAATCACTTTTGGCCATTTATTCCCTTGAAAGATTAATTAAAAACACAAATCATACCCAGGCCTGTATGGGCAACTGCTATTAGAGCATTCGTTATAGAAGACAGCTAAGCTTCTGGCCTTAAAAGCTCTTCTTCTGAGAAGCTATGGCAATCGGTCTACTAACAGCACTCTCCCTGCTCCTAAAATGCCTACATTTTCAGTACAGCACCACTGTAACTACAACTGGCATCTTCATGCAGATGACTTTTTGTTGCAAGTTTTAATCAAATTATCTTTGGCTACTTTAGAGGAAGAGAAAACAAAACAAAAAAATTCTATCTCAACCTGGCACACCACCACCCTCCCCCCCCCCCCCCCCCCCCCAAACCCTGTAGTGCTTACTTGATTATGAATTACACTACTATGAAATTTGGCTCCATCCACGGCTGCGGTTTTGTGGCCAAGGTTGTAATTTGGCCAAGCCATACGTTTAAGAATCATGCTGCAAACTTTTAACAGGGGAGCTACTGCCACAACCAACCTCCTGTCCTGAGACGCCACCAAAGACACCCCTAAACCCCCTCCATAATTTCTTCTAAGCAGAAGATGACAGAAACTGCACACTCCACATTACAGTTGTCAGCTCTCCCACTGTCTAAGATTTTCATGTCTAGCTGCTTAGTACTACAGCATGAGAAATGAAACGATGCTTTCTCAGACCTGGCCAAACTGTGATGGGCACAACCCCATGCAAGCCCAGGAAGAAAGCAGTGAGCTCAGGCTTCAGAGCACCCAGAACCCAGATCTCACATTTCCTGCATGGATCGACAAACATTCCCGTGCAAGACAGCCTCCTCCTCGTTTCATCTCATGAACGCAAGAGATATACAGAAACAAGGCAGATGATGCTAATTACTGCTGTCACTAATGAAGGTAATGGGTTTGCTCAGTCATGCTGGAGAGCTGCACACTGGCAAGACAAAGCCACTGATGGTTCTGAACTTCTCCATGAGACACCGAAAACATCCAGCTGACAATTCAATGCTTTGTAACTTCTGGTGGGTTGACCTTAGCTGCCAGATGCCCACTCGGGCGCTCTCACACTCCTCAACAGGACAGAGGAAGAAAATAAGATGGAAAAGATCGTGGGTCGAGATAAAGACAGGAAGATCACTTATGAGGTACCATCACAGGCAAAACAGACTTGATGTGGGGAAA
This sequence comes from Strix aluco, assembly GCF_031877795.1. Lineage (NCBI taxonomy): Eukaryota > Metazoa > Chordata > Aves > Strigiformes > Strigidae > Strix > Strix aluco. The sequence goes on along the minus strand of NC_133932.1, from coordinate 92,626,230 downwards.
ATTAATTTAATTTATTGTCAATTAGAGTTGGATGGTGAGAAACAAAGACAAAAACTAAAACACTTCCCCCCATCCCTCCCTTCTTCCCAGGTCCAACTTCATTCCTTCATTTCAACTCTTCCTTTACTTTTCTGTGCAAACTTAACTTCTAACATGACACACTTTCATTTTTGAGAAAAGAAGTATCAGCTGGGGGAAAAGCAGTCTCATATTCAACATTCAAGCTACAGTAAAAAGTTTCAAGTTTAAGGGGAGTACGTTTGAATAGCTAAGAGCAGAGAACAGCCCTTAAGCAGTCTTTCTGTCTCAAAGCTATGACTTACAACTTCCCCTGCCCCATCTTCTAGTTAATTCTACATAAGTTTTCTGCACATGCAGTAATTTAATTCATCATTATATTCTCATTTTATGGCTCCAAAATAGAGTCATTTTTGTGAAAACAGTGTTCTTGATAGCTCAGAAACCCAAATTTTTAAGTTTTTCTTTTTTATACAGATATCTGAGAAACATCACTGAATTAACCATGAAGTAGCCTACATCACTTATATGCCCTAGCAATAAGATTACCTTGTTGATTTTTCTGAACATAAATACCTAAATTTATATTATTCTCATTACTTACATTACTATACTGAAGTTATCCATCAGTGCAAGCAAGAGACAGCATAACACCTCAGGTCAAAAAATCTGAAGTGATCCACTCAAGGCAAAGCTTCTGAAGATATGACAGATCCTTTTAAGGATATGACTAGATAAGATTTCCAAAGTTTGAAATTGTTTTTTCTCATTGTTTCAAGGGGTAATAGAATGAAAGATTACCATCTCTTCTCAAATATAACTATCTCCATAGGGAGAGGAAGCCAAGGAGAATGTCTTCTTTCCAAATTCTCACAGGAAAAAATCATTCAATTGTCTACTACCTCAATCTCCCGAAGACCTTCATTTCTAAAGAAGTCCTTTATATACCATACAAGGAGATTTGTTAGTCACTTAAACGTAGTTATCTCTAGGGTGAAGCATACCAGTTAACATTGCCACAGTATAAGAGCAGTTCATTCCAAAAAGTGAAGGAAACAACTATCTGATAGAAAATAAAATTAAATTTATGTGGCTAGAAGATAATCACTCAACTGGGAGTTCTGCCAGGAAATCAGGGTTAACAGCCCATGTCTTGCCATAAGATCTTCATCATATGTAATTATGTCTATAGCTGTGTGAAATGTTCATAATGAAAGCAGAGATTCTGGTAGTTCTGCATTTTACTCTGAACTTGAATTTCCAGTCAAATTCCCCAGAAATAAAAGGATCATTTGCATTTATTGATGCTTCAAGTAAAACCAAAACAATTTCTTAAGAAAAAAGTAGAGTGAAGCCTTAAACTTCACAATGTTTTCATGTGAAACTGGGTGGGGTTGATTTGAGTTCATTCCAATTCAAGATGAAATTCCTTTAGTGAGAGAGAACGCAGAATTTGTGAAAGCCTGGGTAAACAATATGGACAAACAAGCTGCAGTTTATGTCCTATCTAAAAAACAAAAGCTTAAAACACCACAGCAATGGACTTCTGGAAATATGCTAGGACAGCAGCTCAGCACACGAGTGTGAAGAATAATTAACTAAGGCTAACAACAAGGTTTTTTCTCACTGATCTACAAACCTCTCTCAGGTCTGCTTGTTAGCCCCAAACAGAGTTCAGGGTGGACCCAAGTGCAGCACATGATATTCCATACATCACCTCACACTGTAAGAGGTCATGGGAGGAGTGCAGTCTAGGTATAGGTATATGTATCACAGACATGTATCTGCATGGCATCCACTGATCATGGAGGCGTCACAGCTCTACACTTTCCAGGAAGGCCTCTGAGTATGGTCTCCTATTACAACCATGCATGCCAGGTAGATCCCAGACCTGAACAGCAGCTGTGACTCAGTGCTTCAGTACCTGAGCAGCACATGCAATGGTTGGTCTCCAGCTCGTGTTGTCCTGCTGAGATCCTCATCTGATGTACCAGACCATGTCCGGCTGTATTCCGCTGCTACCAGTACAAAAGATGAACACATGCAACACAAGCTTCTTGAATTCCTATTCCTTTGCCTAGATCCCTTAGAAAAAAACCACAAACTAATTCTGCAGACAGCAGGTTTCCAAAAGTTGTTAAGTAGAGAAATCCCTAAGGATGTAGCTATGTTTTAATTTGCTATGTATTTTTATAAATCTATCTCCAGGGAAAAAGTTCAAGTCCAGACAATATTCAGTGAAGAGAACCAAGATCTCATGTTTTGCTTCTGAATTCTTTTTGGTTTGTTTGGCTTTAAATTAGTTTTAGCAAATATAAATAGAACCAAAGAGATGTGGTCAGCTTCCAGGTGACAGAGGAGCTTTGAGTGCATTGGCAACTAGAGGCCAATCTGCTATTTCGCGGACTCAGCAGGCAACCCTGTCAGCTTAGACTGCGTAAAATCCCATTACATCAGCTCTGCTCTCTTGCCACTTTCAGCTGTCTCTACAAAGAATTACCGTTCATTCCTATAGTATGTAATTCAGACACAATATGTTACAAGTAACAGTAATTACTGAGCCATACATTTAACTTTTATCAACATTAATGGCTTCATTGTTCTCCTTCTAATACAATATTCACAGAATATTTGATAAGGTTTTAGTGAATACCAAGGGATTCATTAAGTATTTGTGGATTTTCTTTACCTTACGCTTAAAAGTCCTGCTTACACCCCCCCCAAAAAATCAACAGAAAAAGAACGCACCAAAAATAAGTATATGTGTCTCCTAAATGATGGCTCAAGTGTGGTGGGTCAACCCTGGCTGGACGTCATGTGCCCACCAAAGCTGCTCTGTCACTCCTGTCCTCAGCTGGACAGGGAAGAGAAAATATAACAAAAGGCTCCTGGGTCCAGATAAGGGCAGAGAGGGATCACTCACCAATTACTGTCATGGGCAAAACAGACTTGACTTGGTTTAATTTATTACCAATCAAATCAGAGCAGGATAGTGAGAAATAAAACCATATCTTAAAACACCTTCCCCCCAACCCTCCCTTCTTCCTCATCTTAACTTCACTCCTAATTTCTCTCCCTCCTCCCCACCAGCAGTGCAGGAGGACCGGGAATGGGGGTTGGGGTCAATTCACAACACTTTGTCTCTGCTGCTCCTTCCTCCTCAGGGGGAGGAATCCTCGCACCCTGCCCCAGCATGGGGTCCCTCCCACAGGAGACAGTCCTCCATGAACTTTTCCAGTGTGAGTCCTTCTCACAGGCTGTAGCTCTTCATGAACTGCTCCAGCATTGGTCACTTCCATGGAACTTCTTTGAGGAACAGACTGCTCCAATGTGGGTCCCCCACAGGGCCTGCCAGGAGCCTGCTCCAGCACAGGCTTCCCACAGGGTCACAGCCTCCTTTGGGCATCCACCTGCTCTGGTGTGGGTTCCTCCACGGGCTGCAGGTGGAGATCTGCTCCACCGTTAACCTCCATGGGCTGCAGGGGCACAGCCTGCCTCACCATGGGCTGCACCACAGGCTGCAGGGGAATCTCTGCTCTGGTACCTGGAGCACCTCCTCCTCCTCCTTCTTCACTGACCTTGGTGTCTGCAGCGTTGTTGCTCTCAAATATTCTCATTCCTCTCTCTGAAGAGGAGACCGCAGTTACACAACAACCCTTCCCGCTTCTTAAATATGTTACCACAGAAGCGCTACCACTGTCACCAATGGGCTCGGCCTTGGCCAGCGGTGGGTCTGTCTTGGAGCCGGCTGGCATTGGCTCTATCAGACATGGGGGAAGCTTCTAGCAGCTTCTTACAGAAGCCACCCCTGCAGCCTCCCTGCTACCAAAACCTTGCCATGCAAACCCAACACATTAAGAAAGGGTAAGTTTGGAAAAAGCATGCACTGCATTTACCATTACACTATAATTAATTTAAAAAACCCAAACTTTTCATAACACTTCATGATGCATAGTAAAATAAACTCCTGGTAGTTTCCTTTGGGTTTTTAAAGCACTGACAAGTAGTGAAGACTGCTATCAAGTGGAAATTCATTACTTTTTCCACAACAAAAAATCCAACCTAGTAATTGACCTAGACTGACACATTTCCTTGACCAGAGTTACAACGCAAGTACTTTCAGAAAAGTACTACTCAATTTCCAAAGCAGTTTTCTGCTCTCTTATGTCAACTGTCCTCAAGTTTGGAGAAGAGTTTGAAGAATGAAGCTTAAAATTAAAAACTAACATAGCTGGCCACCCCTCAAAAAAATTGCAATGGGAAATATGAAAGAATTTTCATAGTCCTACATATATTATATTGATCAAATTTACTAAAACATATACTACTTAAAGGTTACCTTTACTATTGTGTGGGTTGTTGCCTCAATTATTAAACTTGAGGAAAAAAAAAAAAAAAATCACATGAACAGCTGCTGAGAACAGTTTCAGGCCAGGTTTTCATTCCAGGTCCCCCACCTTTTGCCTTTACCAAAGAATAAATCAAAGTTTAGATAATCAAAAAGTAAGTCTCAGGTCACAACATGTTTTTAATTAGCTCTGGTGCTAGAAGAACATCAATAGAGTGTCAGGGGAATAATTCTGCCATCTGACAAAATTTTCCTGTATCTGTTATGTAAATTGTAATTATTTTGCATTTGTTGAGCAAACAAGCGTTGAATGGCATTGCCCAGCAGCTTACCAGCAAATACACAGTGACTGAAATTTTACTCTGAATTCTGCCCTTACCTGTTCTGGTAGGGAAATGAGCTGCTGAAAGCATGGGGAGCTGGCTGGCACACATTCCCCCCACCTGCCAACGTGCGAAGTCTGCTTCCACGAAGACAGACGCAACATAGGCCCTGCACTCTGGAGAATAAAGGAACTGTTTAGCATGTAGCAGTAGCCACAGTTTAGTCCAAAATTTTTGTCCGAGATGCCGCATGGCAGGCCAAATGGCCTGGACATTATTGCTTCCTCCATAAATTACGCTGGCCCTTTCCATCCTGGGTGTCAGAGAAAGCAAACGAGCTACCAGCAATACTGTATGCCCCACTGGAGCATGACTGGCCAGCAGATCCTCCCCAACCTTTTAGCTTGGGGAGAAAACTGTTGCTCCTCCAGGTGCCATGTTCCCTCCCTCTAGGGTAAAATAGAGCAATAAATTGATTGTCAACATCAGAAGCTGACTTCTTATAAATCATGGACACTGCAAACTGCACCCTCTGAGTACGAGGAATTTAAGGTAATGCTGTCATTAAATATGCCCAGCTCCCTTCTAGCAGCTGGGCCACAGAAACATTAAGGAGCTGATATTGCTGTTAGCCAGCAGAAGTATTTCTCGCTTATCTGAGGGCTCACATGTATAGGCAGAATTAAAAAGAAACCAGGATAAGCTAGCTTTCCCACTTCAGGTTAAAAATGTAAAGCTAAAATTTAGGAAATTCAGTTAAGCCTTATCTTTATTTCAGATTTATTTTGTTCACAGGCAATTTTAAAAACTTTTTTTTTTTTACTATTAAAAACAGAGCAGCATATGATACCCATAACAGAACACCTTGTACCCAGAAGTCAGTTGTTCATTTCCAGCTCAGCTCATTGCACTGCCAGCTACAGGGACAGAGGCAAATTCACCACAGCCTTGAGAGGAGGAGGAAGAGGAGGAGGAGGAGGAGAACACGCTTGTGTGCAGCTGCACCCTCCAACACCAGATATCATAGGTCACACCTGCAAGGAGTGTAGCCAGTTCTCATAGGACCTCAAAAAGTGTCTGCTGTGGTTCACAAAGTCATAGATATGATAGGCAGTAAGCAGTGAAACAAAAATGTTCTTTTCAATGGCCAAATTCCAGCTGCTAGGAAGAGATGTAACCACAACCTTCACCCCAGCAGCTCCACTGCAGCAGAAGCACTGCCAGAGTGCCAGTGCTTGCAAAACTGTGCGTAAAGACTGTTTGATTTATGTACATGCCAAAATAACAAAGGAATAATTAAATAAAGCTGAACGATTGCACGCTCAGATGAAAAAGTCAGACTATTTGCCAGAAGCTAAGCATTACTCCACCACCTTTCCCTGCACCTTTTGCACAGCACCTTACATGCACGTGGAGGAATGGTAATTGCTTTATACGCTTCTTGCCGTGGAGCAAACAAACTGCTTATTCTGACATTTCGAAAGAAAGGCTGTATGCTCTGATGAAACTCCCAAACTGCAAATGTTTAACATCCTGTCGCAACCTGATCTCTGTTCTATTTAACATCAGTTTGAGGTTTTCCTGCTCCCCACAGGCTTCAGTGCAAACTCCTGGGAAAATATTAATATTAAAGCTCGTGAGCAGCACTCGGTACATTTCAAAAAAGGGCAAACTCTGACTTTTGTTCACTCAGTGAATAAGTTATAAAGCACCTCAATTCATGAATGAGAATCTGTAAGTATCCACCAAATACGTGAAAAAAAATTGTCTAAAATAACTTATTGCTCTCAGACTGTTCACATTGACTTAATAGACAGAAGTTGATACCTGACTGCTCACGTGAGGGGTTTTCTCACCCAAGATAGGATGACCAAAATGCTTATGTACAAAACTGTCAAATTAGATTCCACAAGCAACAAATTATTGTGGAACGAGGGTCCACTTTAAAGACAATTCTAATTAACTGTTAGGAATTCATAATTAACAAGTTTCACATGTCACCAACACGCATTTCCCACAGATTCTCAGAGAAGCTGTGATTCCTCAAATATGTTTGGGAAAAAAGTGTACTGCACATGAACAAAATTACTGCCAATAACTGAAATAACCGCCTAACTTCAAGATTAAACAGTACTTTAAGTAACTATGGGTACAGCCATAAAAATGAGAGAAAAAAATCAGAGATACACACGAGTAGCACATATAGCACTACAATAATAGATCATTTGAACTTTTCTTATAGCATCCCTAAAATTTAGAGATACAAAATTTGCTATATACACTGAAACTGGGCATATATAATAAGTTTAAGTCTATAAAGAAAATCCATGAGCATGTGTCTAGGGGAAAGACAAGATAAATGAGTAATTAATTTATAACATATCAGTTCACAGAAAGAAACATTGTGTAATCCTGGAAAAATACAGGCAGCAATGGATGTACAGCCAATGTTTTGATTTTGTGTTGGTTTTTTTTTTCCTTAGGATCCCAAGATAATTCAGCTGGGAAGGCACCTCAGGAAATCTCCAGTCCAACCTCCTGCTCAAAGCAGTTGTAGCTCAGAGGTCAGACCAGGTTGCTCAGGGTTATGTCCAGTCAGGTCTTAAGAACCTTGAAGGATGGAGATGGCACAACTTCTCTGAACAACCTGATCAACTAGGAGACAGACTCCATGGCGGGGGGGTGGGGGGGAGGTTTTCCTCACACCCAGCCTGAACTTCTCTCATTTTCAACGCACTGTCTCTCATTCTGCCACCACGTATGGCTATGAACTGACTGAGGACCCCTGAGCCCACACATCCTACCAGTCTTTGCCCATCTGACTGTGCACCCATCCAGGTTGTAATAACCATAACTCAGATACAAGAACATTGTTGGAGACACTGTTGAAAGCCTTGCAGAAGCTAAGGTGAATGGTGTTCACTTCTCTCCCCTCACCCACTATTCCAGTTGCTTTACACTGCAGATGCAACCATGTAGGTCAGGCATGCTTTATCCTGGGTGAATCCATGCTGATTGTTCCCAGGCACCTTCTCTTCCTTCACAGTGCCCAGATGTCGGTTCACAGAGGACTCATTCTGTGATCTGAGGACCAAAGAGAGGCCGACTGGTCCTCAGTGCCCCAGACTGCCCTTCTGGACTTCTCTGAAGAGAAGTGCTCTATTTGCTTTCTTCCAGTCATCAGGAATCTCCCATGGTCTCCAGGACCTTTCAAGAGAAAGGTGCTGAGAAGGGTACTGCAAGGATGTCGTCCAGCTGTCCCAATGTCTGCGCATGCAGGCACGTGGGTCCCATGGGCTTGTCTGGGTTGAGTCTTCACAGGTAATCCCCAGGATTTGGTACTCGTTCATGACTGGTGGTTCTGCTCCTTGAGCCTTCTCTGTAAGCAGAGGCCTGTGAGAAGGCCACTCAGATGAAGGCTGAGGCAGAAGGCAGTAGTGGAGTACCTCGGCTTCAGGCATTCAGACATGGACCCTCATTTTCCTTGTCTAGCATTTTACTGCTGATGTAGTGAAAATGCTCTTGTTGTCTTTTGTATTTCCTGCAAGTTTGAATTCCAGCTGAGCTTTGGCTTTCCTGACACCTTCCCTGCATGCCTGCACAGTATTTCTGTTTTAATCCTTTGTAGCCTGTCCCTGCTTCCACCTCCTGCTATATATACACTGCCTTTTTGCAACTGGAATCCACGGGTTTTGCACTGGAAGCCACGACTTCTTCACTTAAGAGAAACTGGTCTCCTGACAAATCCACTTGTCTGACGAGCTGGAAATTGGTTCAGAAACAACTGGACTTTTCTACAGATTTATCAAGCGCTATCGAGCACAAAAATACAGATGCAACCTCTGGTTATGGAAGTATTTGTGCCATAGTTTTATTACAAACTTGAAAGATGTACCAGGGCAATACCACTGCTCACATGCAACCTTGCTACATCGTTTCCCTAAGCATCCGTTACTGACTGCTGTTTGAGGAAGCATATAAGGTAGACGGTCCTTTGCTCTAACAGAAAACAGCCACATTTACATTCCTATGTCTTTTCTTTACGTATAGTACATGCCAAAACCATGGAAGTTAAACCAGCTCTAAACCACGAGATTCCAGTCTGAAGACTTGTACTCAAGAATGAATTGACATTCTTCTGCCAAGTACTTGGTATGGATCACTACCAAAAAGGAACCTTAAGCTAGGTGGGCCACTGTCTGTTCTTCTGTAGCATTTCACTCCATGAGATTTATTCCAGAGGTAAATGAGACAGTCAGCACATGGCACCTACAGCTTAGTATGGACTTCAAATGATACCTTCAGACCCCTCTTCCTTTGTTTCCCTCGGTCATTACTCGATCTCTTGTAATGCAGCAATACAGTCTGTCCATGTGTGCCACCATTCCTGGCTGATTTCATGAACAGTAAAAATCACAGCCAAACGATAGTGCCTGGCAAAGCACCAGAACATTGCAAGTTATTGTTATTCTCACTGAAATATATAGAAGTATTACACCAAGCTATACAATAAAAGTATACATTCCTACCTGCTGTTGAACTCTATTTTGCATCAGAGGTGCCTTATGCAAAAACATTTGACAGAACTGTGTGTGACTGCTAAACGTGCCCCTGCTGGGTCTTTAAATCCTCATTAGCGTTCTTTAAGTCAGTGCTCCTGATTATACATCGCACAGCAGGAAAGTCTAAAAAAGTATTGTTATTTGTATTATCTTTTAAAACCTAGCATCATGCTCCCATTAAAAATGTATAGTGACCTTACCCATGTCAAGGCTTTCAAGAAATAATGCACTGAGATAATTGGTTGTTTGGCATCATACATAGCCTTTATAGCATGTGTCAAGCCCTGAGTCATACTAATATATTTAACGTCTCTCATTAGGACATAATAAGAAATTGTGCCTGTATAAATCACATATTTATTCCCAGCACATGGCTTAGTTACACTGTGTAAAATGATGAAAACGATTTCCTGTCCACACTAGCTATGTCTCACATAGAATAAAACGCTTTTATTAGATTTACTTTGCACCAAAAGATCTGGATGGGTTAAACTGCTCATTTTTAAGCAACGATTTCTGCACAGACATAGAGTTTTATGTGTACTGCATCTTTCTGAAGAGATCTGCACCCCTAACATTAATAATGTGACAAACTGCCTCCACCATCATTCTGGATGCTGAAATTCAATAAACATTACTAAAATATTCTAACCGCTAAACTTACAGCCACAGTGGTTTCAAGAGCAGTGTTTATCAGACACTGAATGATGTTGGACACAAATGCGGAGAGTAATTCCCTCAATCAGTGTAGATGATTCACAAGAATGCTTTTTACGTTGAAAGCTCATGCCAAGTTACCAGTTCACATGTAAAGTAAAAAATAATTTTAAGAACTCTTTCAGGAAAATATACCTGTTCTTAAAAATCACTCCTCACAGGACTTCAGCTCAAAGAATCTATGTTAGGTACCCAACTCATGTTTTGTCATTAAAAGCATCAAAACTATGTCACTGTTGGTGCTGTTTCTTCAGATGTCCATCCCGTGGCTCAGTGAAATGAACACAGAGCCCCCATCCAGCTTTTGTGTGCATATGCATGCATTGTGTATGTGGAGGTATACTTTATATTGTCTGAAGACATTAATAAATTCTGCATTTCAAGAATTATAGGAAAAAAAGCACAGTAATTGTATCACCTGTTTGGTGCCAGGAATAATAAATTATCACCTCTTAAGCAAAAATTGTGAAAGTCTCATCATTTACTCTTACATTTAAAAGAGACTCTGAAATATTCAGGCGGGTTGTTTTTGTTGTTTGTTTTAAAGTAATGACACTTCTCTGTGAGTAGCCATTTGTTTGAAAAACAGCAGAGCTCTGAGTTTATTTTCAACCTGAAAGAATACTCTCATGATCAATGGATTATGTTTATTATTCAAAAACACAAAATTAAGTATTTACCTGAATACATTAAAACTGGGAAGAAAAAAAAAAGTCATGCTGCTGATCAACTCTGAGGAACTAGTAGACTAATTCAAGAAACCACTGTTAATACTGTTTTGACCATATCTATTTATCACACCCTGTAGAACCCTACTTAAGCAAAGTATGCCTTTTAAAATAAGTTATCAAATAATCCTTCATGTTTTTACCATCATCAGCTGTCATACAATTGCTCTAGGGTCAGATATAAAGGTTTATGCCAGGATTGGATAATTCTTGTTGAAATTTTGCAAGGCAGATACTTGTTAAGTACTTCACGTACTCATCATGTTGAATGGCCTACAAGGAAGTTAGTAACAAGCAACTGTGCAGGACTAAATCTTGACTGGCTACCTGAAACATCCCCCAGGACTCAAAGCAGTCCAAGCCAATGAAGGATGGAAACACCCAGCTTCACTCCTCACTGGCAAGGAATATGAGTTCATCACTTTAAGTGTAATAAGCATTCTTGAGCTGCCGTCTCAGAAAGAAGTGAAAGATGCAGACACTTCCATGCTGTGACAACACAAGCACCTGTAGATGCTTGCTCTTTTCTCCCTTTAAAATTTTTATAACTTACAAAATTTCGCAACTGAAAGCTTCAGGATTTTTAACTAAACGAACATAAATTTAAAAAACAGTCACAGCCATGCTAGCTGGCACTTAGGTTCTTTTGAAAGTGCAAAGTTATCTCAACCATACATGGAAAAACACCTTTTTGTTCTATCTTAGTAGATATGCACATAGGCAAATACTTTTAGGTCATTTATGTTTGGATTAGAAATGAGAGACTTCTCTCTGAGATGAATGTACACACATCCCAAAGTAGGGTAAGCTGTGGAAAAGCAGGGCATGAAGAAGCTGTCCTAACCAGGGGGCTCCTTCGGACACCATGACTCTTCAGGATCCTCTTCTGTGCCCTTAGGGTCTGGTGCTATGCATCTATATAGTGCGTTGGAAAGTCTGGAGGTTGAAGTGAACTTTTCCTCTCCCTTGCCTTGCTTATAGTTTACTTAGGATTTTAATGTGATTTGGGAAACAGTTACAGACACTTTAAATCACATTCACCTGGTGTGATCTTTTATTTATTTACTCTAAAGATCCCCATGTGGGAGAGTTCCGAGCCACCACAGTGGAAGAATTTCAATGTTTTAAAATACTTTCTCATGAAAACAACTCTGTCCTTATAAAACATTCCTGGGTCTCTGATCCCATCAGGCCGCGATGCGGACAGATCCCAGTAAATATAAGTAAATGGGTTATTACTTTCATGTCCTCCCTTGCATACTGCAGTAACTGTTACTGATACAGACTTATGATTAGACAAAAATAGCTGGTTTACCAGAAACCAAGCCAGGAAAAGAAATTGGTAGAAAGAAAAATCTAACTTTGTACATCAACTGATAAATAATAATCGCTATCCAGTATCCAGAGTAAATTTGGTAGAACTAATCCCAGCCTGCATCCTGGAATTAAGAGTAGAGCACAGCATATTCAGTAGACCAACTAGGTATTATCCATCACTACTGAAATCACTGGAAATATATTAAGTTTTTTATGAACAAAAGCAGAAACTAACCCTACTCATGAAATGCTGATATTCATGAAATTATCCTTTTTTTCCAATGATTTGGTTTCATATTAGACAAATAAATGCCCATGTTTGTGTGGAACACTGTATGGTGAATTACTTGTCCAGACTTTCCTACAAGTAGCAGCAATTGACATCAGGTTAATACAAAAGTATTCTTAAGCTGCATATAGCTCACAGAAACCAGAAACTAAGAACATCATTCACTCTTTCGGAAACCTGCTATGCCCAACAGTAAATCTTTTCTTGCAGGCAAAAGTGGTAAGTAGCCTTGATCATAACAAACTGTTGCTACAGATCAAAGAGTAATGGCACATTTATATTCAGAGTAAAGTAACAGTCAAACTCTTCCTTGAAGCCAAATACATGGTTGAGAAGCACACAATAGGAATTGGGTGTTGTTATTACCATCTACATTGAACTATTCTACTTCTTCAGTGTTTCTTTGTCCATTTTCCATGCTGAAAAGATATCATCAGCTCATGTAGAAAAAAAAAACCCACACCAACCAACGTGGGTGAACTGGTTTGAGTAAATTAAAGCCTAAAACCTCTTAATGTTAAAACTTTTTTCCAACATACACCCACTTTGAAATTATGACGGTTCTAAAACTTTCAAAATTACTATTATTACTACAGAAATAAATAGCAGGTGAGCTTGGTTTATAAATGCTTTCCATATATTTAAATAGCAGTTAGGATAATTACCCAGCCTCTTATGAGCCTCTTTTATCAAGCCATGAATTATCAGCAGATAGTATATTTTTACCATGTAAAAGCCATATTTTCAGAGAGATGCATGCTGCTTGCCATTCCTGAAGAGCTTTAGAAGTCCTGAATAAGACAATAAAATAGTTAAAGGGATCCAGATTATTCAAAAGAAAGGTTTGGCTCCTTGTACGTGAATAGCCAGGATATTATGAACTCTCTGGCTCTCTTTCTGCATATGAAAAAAAGATTATCCTTGCTTTCTGCAGAGATTATTAAGGCAATTCACTTGTTTTACATTCTGCAATAAAATAAACTCCACTGTCATGCCGCCTGGAGCTCCTGTATCTCATCCATTATGTAAATCTCCAAAGAGTAGTTCAGCAAACATCATCTCAGTTCCACTGTACTTAATAAGACAACCTACACATCTAAGTTAATTTTCATCTTCCTAAGACCAACAGAAACTCCTTACTTCTTAATTTGCAAGAGAGATTCTCACTGTCATCTCTCTTCATAATCACCAAAGCTCATATAGTTTTAAATGAGTCTCAGACTTAACTCCAAATGTTTGGGTTTTGGGGGTTGCACCATCTCCTCTAAAAACAGGAAAATAAAGCCAAGCAGAAATAATGTTTTGAATCTCAGTATTTCTAGGACATCTATTTTGTTGGGTTTAGTGGGGGTTTTTGCTAAAACAAATACTGAAACACCTCTATATTACTTAGAAATTAAGGTGAAAACTCAGTGCATGTTTACCTATAATGTTTGAAAGCCAAGGCTTTTGTTTTCACTTGGGCTATGCCCACATATCCATCACAGCTGACTGCAGCAATCACAGCTGTAGCGGACTGCTTCAAATTGAACTGAAACAACAACAAAAAACCCTAAGTAAATAGCAAAGTTCAAAAGAAGGTGACAGCCTCAAAGCAGAAAACTCGCCCTTTCCTGACTCATCACCAAACCTCTGCACAAGAAAGACTTAATGAATCACCAGGAGTACACATGAAGCGCCATGTGGGAAGCGTAAGAGCGGGTCAAGATTTAGATTAATACCAGGAGCTTATTTTCTCTTTTAGACACATGTCCTTGGGTATATGAAATACTGTATCTAGTGGAATCGTTATTCAGGTCTGTTAGCAGTGGATATCAGTATTAAAATAACTGCCTTCTCCTTATGTGCTAGCTACTGAATTCTAACATGTTCTTCTATGCCTTCATATGAGAAGTGACAAATTGCTATTGTTTGACATTATTCTCTCCATGGCATGTCAAAAATACTAAAAATCCAAATGCATTTATTTCTAGCACTAAATGTTTATTGTCAGATATGTAGGAAAAGGGAAACAAGAAAGCATATGTAGTATTTCAATTTCTGGTTCAATGTATCTTTATCAGCACCACCCCACATGGGGTTTTCCCTTCTCACTGAAAAGTAAAGATTAACTCTAAAATGCAGTTAGCTGTGCTGCTTCACAGTACTGAGAATTAATACCTCCCACAACAGAAGTATCCTTTTTTTTCCCCGTGCAAACACTTACATTCTGATAACTAAGGATGAGGAACAGGTCATCATGAAACAAGCAGAAGTAGTAAGTCCTGTAAATCTCTAGTTTAAACTTGTTTTATGTGATGGATCACACCCAACAGAACTCAACAGTATTCAGCTTCTTAGAAACCAACACCTCAGAGTATGAATTTAAACATTTTTCTCTCCATTAGGCACTTTGAAAACTTGTGTCATACTTCTGAAAATACACACATCAAAATGGTCTTGTCAAACAGCTTTGAAATTAAATGCCTTGTGCTTCCCTCTCTGGAGTAGTATAAATTTAGTCATTATTAGAATTAGTATAATTGTTCTTTAAGTGCTCTAGGAATAAAAGGTGAAATGAGCTTGGTGACTGCTCTTTCATTCCCACGAGAACGTGCCACAGGAGAGAAGTCAGGCTGCAAGAGCAGGGATGCTCAGGGATGCTTTGAAAACCCAAGGACTGGAGAATGAGTCCAGCAAAGGGGAGCCTGGTGTACTCACCATGTCTGCACCTGCATAGCTTACAGGCAGAGGAGATGTCTGTTTTTTCAGGGAGGACATAGAATCCCATGGGAAGAATTGTCCTCTGGAGATACCTACGGCTGTCTGCCAACTAGTGGAAGACAAGAGCCTTCAGCAAAATGACTGAAGTTGAAAGGAACTTTGAGATCTGGCTCCCTGTGGACTATGTCCCGTCACTTACAACTAGTCCTCACCAGGACTGAACTCACTCAAGGCTGAAAGAGGAACCAAAGAAGCTGGTTTGAAACAGAAACTGATTTGAAAACACCACTAAACAAAGTGGGACATTGTGCAATCTCGGCTTGGAGGTTCCTGAGCATTCACCTAGCAGAACAGCAAGTCTGTATCTCTCTCCGCAAGCAGTACTGTTGCAACAGGAAGGGATCTTCTCAGTTTAGTTGAAGATATCCACAGCCTATGTCTTTCAACAGCCCATGAGACATCAGAGCATGTTAGGTAAGCTGTTTTGGAGCACATCTCCGGGTCTTTCTTCCAAAAGCCACCTAGTTTTTGCAGCCTAAGGCTATCCTACAAAGCAAACCAAAGCACACCAGGCCTGAACATTTCATGGAAGCATTTCCTGATCTAAGCTAAACCAGCAGTACACTCAGCTCACTTCCCAGCTCTAGCCTGGACCACTCCAGCCAACTTCCTCCAAAACCAGCCTGTAGTTTGAGGGACTGGTCTTTCCAGGCTTTTTTAAGTAACAGGGTGGACAAATCTCTACCAGTTTGACTGGTCCTACTGAGCCCTCCAAGCCTGCCCCCTCAGACCCTTGTGCATGGCCTCACAGGGCTAGAGCCCACAACATGCCATGAAAACACAACACTGATTGGACTGCAATTATCTCCAACAACAAAAACGAGCAACAGGAGCACCGCAGAGGTACAGGAGAACACCCAAACTCCAAGAGCCAGTAGCATGCCTGCAGCAAGTGCAGTATGGAGGGAGCTAACTCTGGCCAGTGTGCATGCAGGGACCTGGCATCGCTCGCACCACAGCCACAGTTTGCTCCCTGAAGTGGATGTCCTTAGCAAGGCAGATACAACAGGTCCTACATTTAGGCTTGCCAGTCCTGAGTACTAAACGCAGCTGCAGTCAGAACCGAGGAAATGCTCACATCAAAATTTCTCACCTAGATCTTCAGGTTGCTTCCATCATTTTATTTAATATGGTCTACAACATGCATTTTGGAGACTACAAGAGGTAGCAACATCCATTTCTGCTCCTTCCAAGAAGCGGGAACTCTGCTTATAGCGTATCTCCTCTCCCTTCCAGCACGGGAACACCGACACACCATGCATTTCAAATACAGAAATGGGAACCAAGGGTATCTGTGCCTGCATTATAAAGCAGTTCGTCATTTTATGCTCACAGGCTAGTTTACTATCTTTTTCTCAGCTCTGACTAAACTTTTCAAGGTGAATTTGTTTGTTTTTCACTCCCAAAATGAATTAAAAAAAAACCACCAGCCCAACACCACCACCACCCCCCCAAATCCCCCAGCTTTAAAAAACAGAGTGACAGTTACAGGAGAACAGTCATCGCAGGAAGAATGAGCTCTGTATGACTTAAATTAATCAAAAAAAGTTACGTAATCACACACCAGGCCTTACAATCAACAGCAGTAATACAAATGATAGATGCCAACACATTTACTAACTAAAATTGTTAAGGGGTATCTATTAGCTTTCAGAAGTAGTTTAACAGGCACTCTACTGCACTGAGTTATGTCAATAGGTGCTGAAGCAGGCTCTTAAACACAGTTTTCACCTACATCCACAATTTACTAATCACACTCACCATCACCACCTATTTCTTCACAGAGGAGTGTTCCAGGCAACACCAGCAACATCTACCTTTGCTTTACAATGACATTTAGTAATTTTAATTCCATGAACTGTGAAAAGAACTCCAGTATTTTAAATATTCCATGTTTTCGTCACATTTTGTCAATTCTAGACTAGTTAGTCTCCTGTAAGCTGCACTACAATGTGGGCTACCTTACTCCCCCACACACCACCTCACATGAAGGTTGCTGCCATCCTTTTTTATGTGATTCTCCATTTTTCCCATTTCAAAAACCTGTTTAAATAAACAGGATTTTAACTCAATAACTACTGCAACATCAGAGCACCTGAAACATCCCACTGCAACTCCAAGCAGAGCAGAAATCTGTGCCGCCACCGGGACGCAAACCATGCACACACTGATGCTGAGCGGCTACTGGGCGAGACACATTTCTCCCAGTTGTGAGCAAACCCTCTTGGGCAGCTCTGCGCTGACTACTTGAAAACACAACCTTATTTATTACATATAAACATCTCTATTTATTGATTTTAAAGCAAAGCTTGAAGCTTTTGCAGTAGACCAGGCTTTGACTCCGTGCTTACTTCCATTGCCTTTCTGAAGTGTGAGGGTGCAGAAAGACAACAGCTATCTTCAATCACTAAAATAACACTTCTAAAATATATCACATTTTTGATATACAAAACTTAAAAGCAATGCTTATGATCCTCCATAGATGTCTGCCCCCTAATCCACACTGGCAGGAACAAAATACAAGGACAAAACCCTCAAAACTGTAGTCCAACTTAATTTAACCAAGGTCCGATCACAAGCCAAGCACTAAATATGATTTGGCCCAAACTCTGATGAACTGATTTTGCGTGTATGTATGTGTGCGAGCTTTGGATACCTGTCCCAAGCCAGCTGCTGAAGAGCAGTGTGTAAACACACCAAAATAGTTGGGAAATGAATGGAATGGAGCCAAGACCCAGGACCCATAAACAAGAAACCATTTAGGCTATGAAAGCAACTGCCCAGCAGAAGTTAAAAAAAAAAAAAAAGTGGCGTAGAACAAATTCTGTACTGCTGTTCGTAAGGAAAGACTAATAGGAACATAGGAACACCAAAGTCTTCTCAGAAATCATTCGATAACTTTACAAAAGCAAACAGGAGGGGAACAAGCCCATATGCAATGCAAATGCATCAAGCTGAAGGGGTTCACTGCTGGCATCTCAAGCACCTTTTTCTCTTTGGAAAAAGATCAGTTCCAAATCTACCTCACTCCACTCCCTCCCAGGCTGAGCTGGCAGTGAGCAAACCTGGGGGCTATGCTGCTCACCATGCATGGCCCTCTTGCAGACCGGTGGGAAAAGATGGAAGCAAGAGACAGAACAATATGCAGCAGTCAATGTAAGGAACAGAAAAAGAAAATCTGTGCTGCTCCTCCCTTTCCTGAAGGTTTGGGTAGAAGCTTTCCTTCCACTCTACAGTTTCAGCAGAGGTTTTACATTTTTCAGTGACAGTAAGTAAAAACAGACCTGTTCTAGGAATATGACTGGGCTCCAGAAAACAAACTGCCCGCTATCTATTTACACTTGAAATATTCATTAAATCTCAACCACCAATTGACCATTAAGGGACCATCCTGATAAATGCTAGACAATAGATGAAACCAAAAAAACTTCACAGTCTCCCTGCCTTGCTGAATGGGGCCCATCAGTCATTTTTAAGTGGTCATATGTTACATCGTTTTATCAAAGATATTTCTAATCATAATGAATTGAGACAAAACATCAAACTACAACCTCTTTGCCTAAGAATAATCTAAACTGAAAAGCACATCACAGAAGGGTTAGATTGATGGCCAATGCAAAATAACTCCCTTGAGATTAACATATTTTAAGCTGTTGATGTTTCTATTCATAATTATACTCCAAGAATCCACTTAATGATGTTAGATGTGAAAGGCCACTTAAGAGCAGTCACTTTCTTTCTAGGAAAATTGCATTTGCTTGTAACAGATATGGAGGGGACAGCTGACAACAAAAACCAAACATATCACCACACTGCTACTAATGTTCTGACTATACAAATAAAAACATAAAACTTCCTCAAAACACCTTCAAAGCACATTAAAAAAAAAAGTATCATTTTTATCATGACCAGACTTTAAAAATCACCAAAAAAGTAAAGATTGAAAGTACATTGAGTCCAAAGTCCATCCAATACCAGGATAGGTCCAAGTCAGATGAGGCAACTCAGGGGCTTGCCCAGCCTGCAGTGGAGCATGGCATTGTTCCTCTGCAGACTCTTCCCTCTGTGGAACTTGATGAGGTCCCTGCCAGCCCATTTGCCCAGGCTGCCGAGGTCACCCTGAACGGCAGCCCTGCCCTCACTGCCTCAGCTGGGCACCATTGCACAGCGCCACACACGTAGCTCATAGGACCTGCACCCTCCCATGCCCTGCTCTGCACAGGAGTCAGGGGAGGTGAAGCAAGGGCACATCAGAGGTTGGGAGACTGTTGAGATGGGGTGAGCTGTGGAGAGTTCAAGAAACACCCCCTTGTACTGAGTCCCTCCCTCTAAACAGCTGAGCCAAAGCTTGCTCTTGTGGGGTTTTTTGTTTGGTTTTTTTTGTTTGTTTGGTTTTTTTTGTTTGGGTTGTTTTGGTTTGGTTTTTTTTAAGACATGACACAGGTTACATTCGTGAGACAGCAATACTACTTGAGCTTACCACATAGACCTCTTTAGAAAATAAGCAGTCATCTCCTAACACCACTGAATTCAATATAGCTCTGTGTTGTTTATAATTTTTTGAGCATTAAATAACTTAGAACATCATTAAGCCTGATCACATGAACTGCCCAGTAGTACTTCTGCAAGCTGTTCATGAAACCAGTGTGAGACTGCACCCAAGATCACTCTAAGTACAACCCGGACCTGCCTTTCCAATCTGACCAACCTCTTCTCCCCTTTAATTTCTCTCTCTGACCTCCTTTCAGTCCTACCACTTGTTTTTCATTTAAAGTCCTGATCTTTATTTTGCCTGGGACTTTCTGAGCTATAGTTCCTCCCTGTCATTTATCCATTTCCTTACCAGCTCCTACCCTGGTCTCTCATCTCCATACATCCACATACAAACACTGCAGACTGAAAAACGTAAACTTTAAGTGTCAGATTCAACAGAGAACTGAACCTCTGGATTCAGTTGCTGCCATTACGGAAAACATAGAAGCATTGTAAGCTGCCTGCATTCAACATACCTGTATGCCATCAGATTTATTTTGTATATTTCTCATTTTTCTGGAAAAGATTCATCTGACCTCATTTTATGAGACAGAAAAATTTATGTTCGTATTTCCTTCGCTATTTGTATATATGTTGTCAGTCATTTATAGAAAACCACATTTACATATATTATTATATGGTCTGAGGCAGACGAACAAAGACCTAAAACATACCAGTACAACACACAGATAACGCAACCCGAGTTGTTCATACCCCCAATGATATACCAACATACTCATGTTAGCAATGCAAAATTTTCAAAACTTGGTTAGCAAAGCAGCAATAAAGTGAAAGGCTGAGGCAGGGTGCTGGGTGAAATCCAATCTCTTTCCTACTGGAGCCAGAACTTTATCAACTGATCTTGACAGTGATCACAGAGGAGCCCTCTCCACCTCTACTGCTTAAGTTTTCTGGAATCAGTCTTCCCAGAAAGGGAATTTTTTTAGCCTCAGACTTCGAATAACCACATAACCACATTTTTCTCTCATTCCACGATATGATTTAATCATGGTACTTTCCTAACATAAAAATTAACAGCTGGATTCACTGCCCTACATTTGCAAAGACTGCCAAACAGAAAACTTGTAAAGAATTAACTTGATATCCCTTCTTATCTGCACATGTTTTGCACAGCTTCCTCACGACTACTGCGGGATGTCATCAGAAGGGCATGAGAGAGTGGAACTATGGTTTGGCAAGAAAGAGGTCACCCTGTCCTCCCGTTCTTCCTTCCTTCTGCCACCACTTTGCATTGAACCAGAAAGGCAAAAGCAGAGAGAGGAACAGAGATACAGAGCTAGCAATGCTCCATCTCTCATGCAACTGCAGTGTTTCCTAAGAAACTTGGGAAAAGGCCACGTGAGTCCAAGAGTCTTTTGTGTTTGCCTGATCTGGAAGTCCTCCCTCCTCTCTCTGCAGACTCTGCAGGTTATGACCACCCCTCTCAAGGATCTGACAAATCCTTAACTTTTTCCGTGCTAGTGTCACCTTCCAAGCCAAATACCTAAGATGGTCCTCTAGTCTGGCTCAGTTTCTCCTCAATTCAATGCAAAACATTACCACACTACGGTGGTACTTCTCTGTGCTGTCTTCTGGATAGCATGAGTCCACTGCAACATAATCATATCCAGAGACAGCTTACAGATAATTAGTTTGGTCTTTGTACCCTCTCACACTTTCTGCCAGTATAGAGCCTCCCTGAGTTTGTGCATACAGGATTTTACCACTGTAGTTCTGGAAGATGGAAGGTTTGGATGGTATCAGTTTTTTCACTCTGCTATTCATAGCCAGGAGGTCTAAGCAGGAAGTGTTTGCTCCCCCATGATGTAAGCCCACCCCGAGCTATCAGACATTGGTATGGACAGCAGCCACCAGCACAGCAGCAATCAAACCAAAGAGAAATTCCTTAAGACTTTGTGCGCTGGTGTTAGTGGGTAACAACTGCTGGTTGACATTTAGGCATATGGGACCCTGATCCCATAGAGTAATTGTGTACATTACTATAGAGCTACTAATACCACTCGCTGTCTCTATTAGGGTTTAAATTTGGCTCCTGGAAGATGGAGGTGTCTTCTGGGACCTGCTGTATGTAAAGCAGATGTTCTATGGATGCTTCAGAACTAAAGATTGTTTTGCCGGCTTTCATTTCAGGAGACTGGATTCAAGGACACAGATGATTCCCTCAAGCCCTATGATGCTTGTGAATCCAGAGGTAGCTAAGATCAGCATGTCCACTACCTGTTGTAAACACTAAAAAAATGTACCCAAGAAGGAATTAAACCCAAGAAGAAAATAAACTTCTGAACCACTAAATAATTGATAAAACCAAACTATCACTGAGATAAATAAGAAACTTTGTCTTCTTGAACTACGTTGCTCAAGTTAATAGAACTACAGACTTACATTTCTGGTATTGAACTGACGCTGTGCTTTTGAAAAAATCTGAGGGGTTTTATGTTTTTTATTGTTCCAACCCCTCACTGGGATTCAGGCGTTGAAAAAGGCTCTCTAGGAAAGAGGTTTTCCACCCTAACATACTCCTCCTTGACTAGCACAGTTTCAGAATGCCTTACTGAGCTGCTGCACAACATCCCACTGGACCGTGCCCTGCATCCCACTGTACCACACCCAGCATTTGCCATCGCAATTCATTTGCTCCAGTGCAAATCCACAGGCACAGTCAGCTTTGTTTAAACAGCCTTGGAAGGCATTGGTTAACATAGCATCCCAGCCAAAGCCTACAGTTCACAAGTCAGAATGACAGATGTCAAAGCCTACTAAATTTTATCGTCTTACAAATCATAACAATAGTCAGTAAAGCACAGAGGTCCACTAACAGCTTCTTCCTTTTTAACTAGCACAGAAAATGCATGCTCTAAGACAGCCATCTCTCTGTGATAAGAAAACAAAGCACCAAGATAGTTTTGAAGATACCATATCCTATTTGACTTCTTAAACAGCATTTGTCAATCTGCATTTGGCATTTGAGTGGCATCTGTGGCTACTCCACAATACATTAAGCTTCATAGCCAGTAGCTGTAATGGAAAACAATGCCTCTTTCATTCTCCCTTCATCCTTGCACATAAGAATAATGAACACCACTATGCATCAGCCCATTCAAACACCTGCCTTCAAAGGAATTACCTATTTCCTTAACGTACTACTAGGTTTTCCTTTGAACATTCGGGTTTGGTCAGAAACTGCTGCGTTAAGCTACAGCTGTGCTAAGCTATAGTATTCCCCTGCCTGAAAGACAATATGGCATATGAAGCTCAGACCTGTTATTTCATCTGTTATGTTTTGTAACACAATATAAATTTTTGATAATAGCAGTAATATGTATAATACATATGGCTGTAAAAATGTCAACCAACTTTTATGGCTTTCCTCTTCATATGAATATTCAGTCATCCATTCGTCCCTAGATCCACTTCAATCCTGAAAAAGCAAAGACGAAATAATTTAATTGATATATTTTCTTAAGAGGTTCGTTAATTTCTCAAATATTATTGTATATGCAAATAAAAAGCCTAACCATGGACGTCTGTTCCACAGTAGTTTATAAGCACTTTAAACAAAACTGGATAACTACAACAGAAAGTAAATTGGAGAAAGCCTTATGTTTCCTCTTAACTAATGATTTTAGTCAATGCTCTCAGTGTCTTTAATTTCTGAGCTGCTACTTGAGCACACTAAATCCCAAGTGGTTTAATTAGACTTCAGGGCCCATTATATATCAGTACCCTCCGTTTGTACAGGTAAACTTTCCAGCAGTTATCGAGTGTGAATATTCTTTACTGGTATTTCAAAATGTGTTTCCCAGAAATACTATGTGAGATCTGGACAATAATGCATTAAAAACCAAATTACATCTATTAGTGAGCTCAGTCAATATTCCAGCCACAGGAAATAACTGTGTAAGACCATTACAAAATTTGTATGTATTTCTTGAAAGGTTTCTTATGGATAGATACATTATTATTTTAGTTATGTTTCCATATGAATGTATACAAGAAAAGTGTATATAGAGATTTACACACTGTATTACACTTTTGGGAGGCTCGTTCCAGTTTAAGAAGATATAGTAATCCATTAGTCTAACTTTTTTAAAGTCTTTGGGGGAGGCAGGGGGGAAGCTTCAGATGTCTAAAATTTAAATAATAGACAGGATGTCTTAAACCTCTTGCCAGAATACATGCATATATCTGGAAGCAAATGCTACTTACAAATGTCTCTTAATAATGGAAATGGTGCGAAGTCAAGAATCTAAATCTGCTGTCAGAGTTATTATAAACAGTCTGCTGTTATTTGTGTATCATTCAAAATAAGGTCATCTTTCAAATAGCAGTGGAGCATCACCTGCCTGCTTTTAAACCACAATCCAGCAGTAGTTTCATTACTGCTGTATACACAACAACATGACTAACAGCTTTCCAAACAGTAAGCAAACTTTTACACTGAAAACAAGACAAGAAGCTCCCCTAAGCATGCAAAATTAGTAAATATTCATATACTGTGCTACTATTATACTGACACCATGCACTTGATTTCTAAGACAATATTAAAGCTAATAGAAAAAAGTTCCAAATTTTCATATGAATCATAAAAGGTTGCAGACACTGACACAACTACAACTAAATGTAACTAAATACTGTAGGCTTAGAGCATGTTAACTATTGTGGACCATTTGTCCCATGTACCCTGCATCTTGTAGATTTTCCAATATTTAATCACCCTTGGCATTACTTGGATTGCTTCAAAATTTCCACTTCATGAAGCAGATTTTTTTTTTTTTTTAAATTTGAACGCTTGAAGAACCACCTTTGAGTTTCTACTAGCTGCTCTTTCTCTGTGCTAATGTCCAAAAACAGGACAAGTGTACTAGGTTTTCCACGTCCTGGACTTGCATGATGTAGTGGAAATGACGTAGTCAACAAGTTCTTTAAAATTAAATATAATTTATGCAAAAGCTTCATGGGGTCTCTGTCAGAGGAAAACAGAGTTTGACCTGTAATTGTTTCTAATTCTCTAGGTCTTCTCATTACTCCTCCCTACACAGACACACACAATCCTACAACACAACTTAGCTTCAAGTTACACGCAACTGCCAAAGTTCTATTAGGTTACCGTGGCCATGGTGACACAGCAAACATGGGTATGTGTTTCAAAAGTGCGAACACACCGCTATCCAACTAGCCATAGCCACAGCTGGTTTTGAGTTATCAAATCATGTACAACAGCCCTCCTCATGAAAAAGCTACTTTGTTAACAACGATAAATAATCGGATTTGCTTATTAATTCTCTTCAGGTCTGCACAATTTATCAAGCACTGAATTGCCCACATCCTTGCATCACTGGGGTGCTCTCCTTCACAGAAGGGCTATTGCTTGTCCCCCTCTTTGGGAAGCACAAGCAGGGCACATCACAAGCTCCAGCAGTGCCACCTTCCCACAATGCTGCTCCACCATCATGTGGTTTGATGGTAGGACAGGGGTTATACCCTAGCACTGACCACCAAGGTGACCAAGAGTATTGATTTTGGTGGCCAATGCACACTTGCCACACATGCCACCCATACAGGCCACAGGCCTCTTCACTGCATCTATTTTAGGCTGCTTTTGGGGAGAAGATGAAGAGCAAACAGTTCATCTGAAACCAGCATTTAACTAGTAACATCACAAATCTGTTGCCTGATTTTCAGAAGAGCTGAAAAGCTTCAGCTTCAGATTAAATGACTTTGAAACGCATATGAAAAATAGGACCACGCATCCTTACAGATCTAGTGCATTCACTCTGCACTGCTGTTGAATCTGCTCTAGACTTTTGGTTTTCAGTGGCTTACTGTGAAATCTCAGTTTCTACTATTAGAAATATAGAAATAGACATGAAAGTCCAAATAGAAGCATCTTCCATTTGTATCAAGTGTTTTTTATACCAGAAGAAAATTTACCTAATGAGACAAATGCACAATGCTCCTGATTCAAAACCTTTATGTCTAAAGGGGTCTTTAAGTAATCATAGAGCAAAGCACCTAACAAACCACCAGTTTCAACCAAAAGAAAGAAATTTAAGTAGCAAACACAGAACTATATCCACTTCCAGTCAAAGGCTAACCATTATCTTAAAAATGTGTTTTCAGACCCCAGGAATTTATAAACCTTATGAATGCCACCCAATGTTAGACAACTCCTCCTACAGCAAGCGAAAACCAAACAGAAATGACAACACCTAGTCCACTTTGAAAACCTGTCTTGATCAGAATAAATGCCCTGGTAGCCCCACCATGGCTGGCATCCCTACCCCACCCACCAGCGCCGCTGAGCAGGAATCATGGACCAGAGCAAGGAACATGAGAAGGGTTTCAGGGGAATCATGCTGAGCATATTTCTAGACAAACATAAATCACTATACATGTAGAGGTGCCCTTGACTTTACAAACATGACATTTTTGAACATATAAACCCATGTTAATTCATTAAAACACAAGGTCATGCTGGCATTGCTTTCACATCTCTTTTACGTACTGCTAACTTTTAAGTGAATTCCCATTAATACAGCTAAAAATTATTCCTCATGCTATTTTCCCCATTTTTGAACTCATACAGATATGGGGACATACATTTGGAAAACACCACCTCATTCACAAAGTCAAGTCATTTGCTGAATCCAGATATACTAACTTTTCCCTCTACAAAGCTAACCCCGTATTTCAGCATAACTGTGTTTCTTAATCACCTTCTTGCATCGTTTATTTTCCTTTAAAAGTATGCACTTTTCTTCTTGAAAGCCTTTAAATCTGCACTTAAAACTTCTGCAATCCTTTTCAAAGGCCCTGAGTCACACCAAACTTCCCCAAAAATGGAGTGTGACATCTTCCAAACTCATGAAGGCCACCCTGAACATTAGGTAAGGCAGGATCACTGAAAGCACGGTTTCAGCAGCATTCAGAGACAAAGAAACACAGGTTATCCTCAACTCAGCGTTGAGGAGGGCTACCTTTGTATTAATAGCAGCCACATACTTGCCCTTTCTTCTTATGTCTCTGATTCCTGCAGGAAAACTCGTAAACTCTGTAAAGCAGACATTCTGCAGAAGCTACAGATAAAATATACATTAACCACAAGCTACAGATTTGAAACAGTCCTCAACATTTAAAATTGAAAAGGAACAAGAGAGGATGAAATTCAGTGCAGCACTGCACTGAATCAGCATACTCAAAAGTCAACCTAAATTGGACCTTTCTTTTGCCTTGGGTCTACCCCCCAGGATCTTTGTACTGAAACTAGCCAAAACATTTTGCCACAAAGTTGTCTGTAAAAAAGTGGGAAAACTTTTAATTCCAATGTAAAACACTACCCCACCAGCAGGCATCACAAGCTGCGAGATGAACCAGGTAATTAACAGCTTAAAACACATTCAGTTTAGGTTAAGTGTAACTGCTATACATTTTACAGACCTCACAGGACCAAAGGAGCACTTGTTACACATTCTATTACTCACTAAACTGCAATCATAATGTTTATTCTGTCCCCAGCTAAAGTTTTTGCTAGTCTTTGATTGTGATTTCTGTTCAAACAAGGCAAGCGGAGTTACTTGCTTTAAGATGCCAGCTCCCCCGCCAACACCTTTGTTGTTCTGACGTAGTGTCATAATAAAAATATCTTAAGCTGCTCAAAATATTTCTGAAAATTAACTTAATGCTTCAACTTCTGGTTTTCACTGGTATTTTAATAAAGAGAAGCAGGAGGCAGAGAGTGGGATGCTTGTTGCTAGGCAATACCTAGCTCTCCTGAACTCCTACAGACTGAAATATTTATCCAGACTCCCACGAAGAATGACATCCAGCACAGAGAAAGAAGAGACACATGCACTTACTGAAGTACATCATGATTCAAGGTAAGAAGCAGCAACTCTGCCACCAGCTCAGTCCCTGGTGTACCTGAGCTGAGGAGGCTGCAGTCTGCAATGGTGGGGGGTGATGCAGCTCCTCCTGCACATGCACATCTGATTTCAGCTGAGACTTATGGGGTGATGCCTCCAACACTTTTATGCCAAACCAGAACGATCTCAGTGCCATTGGTCTCTTGGCAGCACAAGAAAATGCATCCTTCACTCACCTGATTGTATAGCTGTGTTGTTTTTATGTTGCTTGGGCTTTTTCCCCCCCAAATCATTATACTCTAATAACAGGTTGCCATAGAAAAAAGCATGCAGCTGGCCAGATGTGGATGAACAATTCATTAACCGAACACACAACCTTTGCGTCATGCTCCTCCCCCTCCTTCCTTTAAAAGGTTTATTCAATGATTAAACTTTCAAGGAGTGCTTACACAGTCTTTCAGCAGAGGCTTAGAGGAATAAACATTATTCTTTACAGGGTCTTTTATTTGACATTAATGAATTATTCTGAATTGAACAGCTTCAACGATAAGTCCCAGACCTCCTGGGACTTAAAGATGAATTTCAAGAACTCTTTGTTCTCCCTAGAACTTAAGGGTCTGGTTTGACAAAAATAATTATATATAAATATACTACATTTCATAATTTCAGAGAATTATTACTCTGGGAAAGATGATGTCTTTCAGTAATATTTAAAAAACCCTGCAACTGTATCAGTGTACACAAATGAAATTAGAAAGTGTGTGTGCATGCTGTTACTATTGTAAAGGTAAAAGAAGAGTTAAAATCTGGCGAAGTAATGAAGTCCTCAAATGCCTGGATTTAGGCAATAATCAGTGGTCAATCTAGAAGAGTGCAATAAATTGCAGGGAGCAGAGGAAAACACAGTGAAATACTACATTCCCCTTGAATTTTTATTCTAAAAGTAGTTGTTATCTTTGACACTTTCAGTTGTTTGAATGAATAGCTCTGAAACCTTGATACTCCCTTCACAACTCTAGTTTAAATAGAATGGCATTGGGATTTGTTAGATCTAAATAAAATAAAATTTTGATAAACACAGTCACACATCACTTTGGACAGCTTCTCTGACATAAGGAAATGTTCGTGTTACAGCGCACCCACTCAGCGCAAGGTCTCTTAGTTCACCACCTTATGCTTGCATACAGTTCAAACTCCACATCAGAGTTAAAATTTTATTTACCAGCCTGTTCAGAAAGTCAAAGGACTTAGTGGGCCTCTTCTTATTACATCAATTACAGTTTTATACATATATATCTATACACACACGCATATATACATGAATGCATATGAATATAAAAACACGCACGCATACAGCCACAAATTTTTGGTGAATTGATTAAATATTTTCTGTAAACAACTGTCCTCAGGAATCTGCCAAAAGCATACTTTCTAATATATCATCAAAACAACACAGGATTTTCAGCCAAGCTGTAAAATGTAACTATGTTTCTGAACCCATAAAGAACTGTAATTTTTAAAAAGTGTTCTTTTCCCCTTATCTTCAGACTTTCCCCCCACCCCATATTTTCAGACCTTCTTCAGCAAAACAGTACATATTACACTTTCCAGTTAATGACTATCCAAGATTTCTACTCATAAGGACTTATAAGCATCTGAAAGAGATTACAAAACCGGTTTTATTTAAAAACTGGTTATTCCTAATTTCAGGTTGGAATTATGTGTTGTGTTTCTACACTTTGTTTGCACTTCAGATAAAACAAATGTCATTAAGTGTACTAAATATTAAGCCAAAAAAAAAACCCAAGCGTGAAATCCAAAAGGAAGGTATCCCCCAGGAAAACTGCTTGTGCTTCAAGCAGGATAAGAGGGAAAGACTTGCCAGTGAGTCTTCCATATCATCACAGTAGGAAAAGGGATGAAGACCAACCACTCCAGCAGATCTTTCAAGAGACTAGATTGACTATAGCGGTTCCCTAGAAAAAGACTTAACCGTACAAGTTTCATATTCTTATTTTGCCCTGCTAATAAGGATTAGCATTACCAAATTTTATCACCCACTCCTCCTCTTCTGGTTTAATACCTTTACTCAAACTAGGTTTACGCTTGGTCCAGAATCAAGCCAGCTCTACTTGCAGTACAGGCAACAGTACTTACGCTCTCTCCTCAGAGTTGCAAGACAATCTTCATTTATATTTTAACCCATTTAAAAACAAAATAAGGATTTTTCTTTATTTCCTGGCTGCTGAATCCCAGAGACCATGAGAAGAACAAACAATCGTTGCACATGTATACGGTTATAAATTAAATAGCCAGAGTTTAAGGACAAGGTCACCAGTTTCCTTAGGACACACATCACTTTCTGTGTGGACAGTGCATCTGATGTTCCTTGTGGTGATGGCAGCCCCCTGACCACCTGATCTAAGGGAAGGTGGCTGACCACCTAAGGCTCCACGTTACAAGTCCAAAGGAACAAGTACAACTTCACTGCAGACTTGTGCCAAAATCTGCTCTTGGTCAACCAAGCTGTAGCAAACATCCCATGATTTGGTAACAGAGCACAGGTACCGGAGATTCAGCCTGCAAGAAAGTCTGAAACACATGAATGTCTGAAACAAATTAATTCTGCCTCAAATGGCAAATACTACCCTTACACAGCTCAAAACTTTGTAGAGAGTCTCCTCATAGCTGGAACACCAGGACAATGGAAAAATCTGTTTATATGTAGTAGCTTATGTAAACCCTGGCATGTCTTCTCGTTTTACACTGTGCAAGATGTTGTAAAGAAGTTAGAGAACAGCACTAACCATCATCCCACTGTGGACAAAATACCACGCGGCTTTCCCCTTACCACAGTGTTGAGCATGCTGTGCCAACTTTCACAGCAAAATCACTTTTAGAATAAGCAAAACCAGAATAAGCTGTGCCCATTAAACTTCTTTTAAAAGAAGAGGGAACAAAATCATTCCCACAAACAGCAGAGAAAGCTAAACAAGCAGTAAGTTTATACATGACCAGAAGGTGGTTATAAAATTGGTGTTGATGCCCCCACGGCTGGCACAGGCAACAAGAGTCAACACTTTGTTCCACCAAGCCCCAGCTCGGAGATGGTCACGTCCTCAGAAGTGTCTACTGAGCAACGTGTGCTAGTCCCACCTCACTGTGTCAATCAGTGCAAAATAAGTTCGCAAAACCCCAAACTGCTCAAACAAACCTATTTTGCTCCTCTAAAACGGAGGTGGCAATAAGCATGAGGCAGCGTTGACTTCTCTAGCTAGCACAGTCACAGCAGCTAAGAGAAGACAGGCTTCCAAAATTTATCCCAAAGTTGGGAAAAATGAGCAAAGACAACCAAGCAAACACAAGTTGTGATGTACACCAAAGAAACTCAACCATCCTCATTTCCAGACTCAGAGTTATACTTCCAAGAAAAAAGAAAGTCAACAGCTGACTGCACCCTGCTCTACATAGTGGGCAGTTATATTCCACTCCTACTCCTGCCTTTGCTCAACCCACAGTAAATTTCATCACTTCATTCATTACAATTTGGGCCCCTTCTTTTGACTTTCATTAGAAATGTACCAATGTTTTTTCAAGAAAACAGCATGATACCTATGTACATGAAGGTGTGGGTACATATTCAGGCTCTAAACCAGGGGCACTGTGTGACAGCAGTGATGCTATTAATCAGTTTAAGGAGTCTATTTGGCTGGCATCCTACAAATGTGGCTGATGACCGTCAATTTTAATAAGAAGGTACACTCTCTAAAATTGATCAATTGACCACAACTGTTTCCATTAATAATTTTAATGTCTTTTCTCCTAGCATGCCCTTTCTTGAAAGTGAAGACTGGCATTATTACGAATAATTATCCCTCAGCATACTGTAGCTCAGAAAAGGGAGAAATCCTGCATTTAAGTATACCATGTTCCCATCAGGCATTGACCATCTTGAAACAGCTCTGCTAGCAGATTCAACAGCTACAAGTGTTTGGAGATCTACCTGATACATACCTGAGCATATTCCACGAGCCTCCCTAGTCCTCGTCACTTCTCTCCTTGTTCTAATAGCCCTCATACTTTTGACAGGAGACACAGTTGCTCTGGTTATTTTCCTTTCCTTGCTTAAATAGAAATATATTTGCTTCTTCCCTATCTGACAGTTCCCTCATCACTTAGTCTTTCTGGGGGGCAGGGGGGTGCTCGGGAGTAATTCAATGTACTATTTCATTCAGTATTCCAGGGGCAGAATTAATCTGCAAATCTGACTACATGTTTAAGTGCAAAAATCAGAAGTAGCCTGATGTCCAAAGGTAATTTGTAGTTTCTAGTCTCCTACTGAGATCACTGCAGCAGCCTGCAGGACTCACCATCTGCATGCAGTAAGCCAGTGCCATTTCATTCTGCCAACCAAGATGGACAAACCACTCCCTTAACCATTGCTCAGCAGTTATTCACAGTCACAGCCCAGAAACTATAGCCTGAAGAATAACTTTAGCAAATAAAGTTCTTGCCAGTTGGCAGGTTCATCTCACCTGCCTACAGACACCTACACCTGTGCTAGCTGCCTTTCATGGCTCTGTAACTGAAGGAGAGAAAGAGGCAGTGCAGGGGCCTGAGTCACTGTCATTGCAGTTGGTCCAGCAACTGCTCTTGATCAAAAAGCATTTTAAATAAAATGGTACTTAGTTGTCTGCAGAATGAAGGGTACTACAAGTTTTAAGAGCACTGGTTTTTTTTAAACAAGTCTTGGGTTCCTTTGTTCATCCAATCAAAACTTCCAATTTTTAAGACTTTAAAAGTCATCATTTTCAATGCAGCCAGACCGACTTGGAAAGGCATCCCATTTTTAAAGGAGCTTGGAGAAAAAAGAAGAAAAAAAAGTAACCTGAGATGGTTAAATACTACTATCAAGCAGGAATTGGCAACACTGCCCACGCTAAGCTTCCTGCATACCAAGCTGATACATAGAAGTTAATACAAGCACACTGCTCATCAGTTACATGGACACCACCATAAAAAGAAATTATTACAAAAATCAGAAACTAAGGATGGTAAGGAAGATGCATTGCTTCGCTTATTAAACTAGAGAGGAAAGCACAACAAAGAAACAAACCTGTAATGCACGGAGGAAAACACAATTTTAAA
Organism: Strix aluco; assembly: GCF_031877795.1. NCBI lineage: Eukaryota > Metazoa > Chordata > Aves > Strigiformes > Strigidae > Strix > Strix aluco. The sequence continues at coordinate 92,593,601 of NC_133932.1, read as the reverse complement.
GACTAAGGATTTTCACCCTAGAGCCCCTGGACCTTCACCAAGCTGGCTAGTCCTGTACTCCTGTCACCCCAGTAAAACCAATCAATCCCAAATTTATGCTCCCACCATTCCCATTACAAGCTAGCAAGTGGACTCATCATATTTAATTATCTTTCAGGGAAAAGGGTGCAACAAATAAATCAATAATCAGCATTAATAAATAATTTAATAGCAATAGAGACACTAATACCAGAGGAGGTTACCACTGAGGAGAACAATCATTATTTTTTTTTTTTTTGCAATATTCCAGGTGTAAGAGAAAAACAATACAGACGTGACAGTATGGACATTGTTTTCAGTGAAGCATGCCTCTGGCAAGGCTCAAAGACTTCTACCCAAGACACCTGAAACTATTCCTGGCTAACCACCATGATCCAAAACCCCTGTAAACCATCCTGACTTAGAGCACTATGAATGACATGAACAACTACACTCACCACTTCCCTGAGGATCAAGTTCAGCAACCCCTCAACAATCAAAGCTTTTGTTTTTCTATCAATTCCCTTTGATTACTTTCTTGATTTGCAGGTAACACCTGACACGGTACATGACTTAAACCACTTAACAAAGTGGTTAAACTAACTGGCAGTAGCAGAAATGTGTTAGCTGAAGATGCACCTGGAGCTGTACCCAACCTCGGTTTAACGCCTGGAATACAACTACCTGCTATTTTGAAATTATGAGAAAGCTCCTAAATTATATTAACTATTGAAAAATATTCCTGTAATTTGATTAAGTAAGAGACAGTGAACACAGCTTTTGCTGTTACAATTACACTGATTTCAAGCAGTTGCCCCTCATCTACCACCAGTGTCACAGAGTTCCTCAGCCCTTTCTCCCAACTACTCCCTTCAATTACACCAGTTCTTCTTTCTGCATCACCCAGCAGAAACGTTGCAGTTGTCCAGATCTCAAGCCTCAAGTGTCCTCCCATTTCTCTCAGGTTCACAATCCCTATGGCTACCCTGGAAACACAGCCACCACCAGACCCTGCTCCCAGTGACACCTGGCCCAGGCAGGGAAATCCTCCCCTCTTGACCACTAGATCTCCCTTTCCGCCTCCCTCACTGACAGGGCAGGCTTCTCGTAGGTGAGTCGGCATTGCAAGGCAGCAGCCCCTCCAGCTCCAGAGTGGCTGTCCCCCATGCACATCCAGGCTTTGGTGCCACAGCTGGCACCTCCAGCCACAAACTCCAGGGGTGTGGGGCTGTTAACCAGACCACCCTTTTCTTATCCCAGGGAGTCAGCAGTTTCATGCCCCACTGCCTTACATACAATCTGAAACCAGGCGATTAAGAGTTTGTGAGCCCAACACTACTATGTGACTTGTCCCACCTATCCTCATCACTTCTCTTAGCACAGCTCTCACTTCATCCTCATCCTTGAGCTTCCTTCTTTTACGGAAGACTCAGCCACTGACACTATTCCAACCACCACCTTCTCACAGTTTCACTGAGGCTGGCTTTATTCCCACTAAAAAGGCAAATTCTGACTCCATCCTGCTGTTTAATACACAACTATAACAGATTTCAAGGTTGGATTTTATTTGTATGAAAGATAATTATTTTTTCTATATCCCAAGTTGTGCTCCTGATTATTCACTAGATACAAATATTCTCTGTTCTTCATATTTTGAGCTTTTAATATTCTGAATGCAATGCTAGCAGTACAAGTGGCTGGTACTACCTACTCCAAGACACCACAAAAACAGAACCTGTCTCAAGATGCTCTCTTATTGAAAAGGTTTTGTTACCAAAGACAAAGCAATTATAAAAGCATCACTACAGGAGCAAACTTCAGTTAACAACACAAAATAATCAAAGTACTGACAGTGGTCCAGAGGCAAACAGCAAATATCATTGTATGCTTCAATATTAACGTGTTCTGAGAACAGTTTTATTAAAAGCAGAGGTAGCTGCAATAGTCTTTGCAATAAACGTGAGGAATATTGCAAACAACTAACACTCCCCACAAGTGGCAAATGTCATCATCCTAATGATAACCCCTACAGAGTTGCATCCTGTTGAGTTATCACAATTAAGATTCTGTTAAAATGTCCATTACAAATATCTATTTTTAATTAACTGTAATTCAGTCTTATAATATGAAGCAGGTTATAACTTGCTGATTTTTATAAGACAATGAATTAAGGATTAGAAAACAAAACAAATGTTAGTCTCTTGGGGGGAAAAGGAAATCAAACCAATTTAATATACATGGGAGAAAGTAATATAAATCAACAAAAAAAAATCACAAGTTTTTGTTACATAGACCAATTTTTATAGATAATACAAAGCAAACCACTGAAAATAACACTCCCAGAAGTCTCCATTTACAGTTTAAAAAACCAAAAAAATCAGTGTTACAGCCCTGAAGTTTGATACCAGAGAAAATATGAAGTGAAAACAATGTCTACATATTGGATCAGGCTCTTCCATATCCTTCAAGGGTTAGTTTCAAAAAAAGACAAAAAAAATTGCATGTGGACATATGCACAAACCCACATAGAGAACATGTATCAAAGGGTTAAAATCCAAACTGCTCCCACCAGGGCACAGGCCTATTACTACCCCTCCTCCCTGGCCCATTAGGCCTTAGTACCCAACTGGAGGCTTACAGCTGGGGAGGACAAACAGGGGAAGGCTTCTTGCATTTAAGGGCCATTTCCACCAGCTGCATCACTTCTATTCTTAGTCCCACTGATACATTACAGCCAGATTATTTTGCTTTTCCAGCTGCATTTTCCAACCTGACATACAGAGGAAGCCCACTTTTCTCATCTCTCTTTCCCTTATCAACTGACCAAGCGACATTAACACGAGATCAGTCCAGTGATTCATCTGCCTGTCCACTTTCACGTCCTGCTGCTCACAGCAGGCACACTAAAATACAAGTGTCAAGCAGTCAGGAAATCTCGACAGGCCCCTAATCTTTAGGGTATCAAATATGGTAAGTCATGCTCTTGTATAGAAAAATCTCATGGACTAGGGCCAACGGTTTAAAGGGTTTTGACATGCAGAGAAGGATTAGAACAAACCAGCACCATTTCAAAATGAAAAAGCAGCGAGGTCTGGCTTCCTAGCAAGCAAATTCACTGAAAAGCTACAAGCTTAACTGAAAGCATCTTAACCTGCAGTATGTCAGCAAATACAAGTACACTCTTTTAAACACATACTGAAAGAAATAATGTCTTTTTTTTTCAGTGTTGTTTTCCTTATCAGGGTTTGAAAAGAGCCCACAAGGCAACACTACATTGAATGAGTTTGGAAGGAGCGTATTATCTAAATACAGAAGCACATTTGTACTAATATCTAGGGATGACATTCACAAGCATCTTGTTACTATCCTATAAATGCCTTCAAAATACACAAACATCTCTAGGCTGTACCAGGGATGCAAATGTTTCACAAAAGCTGCTCTTGAGAAGTTTCCTGAAGACCAGCGCACCAGCAATGGTGATAGTAGCACCAGCTTTGTCTTCTGAGCTTTGTACCCAGCGCTCTCAGACAAGCACCCTTTCTGGGTTCAGAAAAGAAAGAGAATAAATTTCCAAGATAAAAGACCGAACAGACAACCAGAACATGCCCTCCCCTCTTCTTGAGAAGGGCGATGAAGACAAGAAGTAGCCATGTTGAGTTCTGTTACAGGGTTGGAGCAGTAGGTGGCAAGAAGGACAGAGCAACACAAACCTTTACACAGGTGATCATAAAAGTCTCTTATAGGCATTGGAAGGCAAGATAGGACCCTGAGCTGGAGAAGGCTTGCTAAGGACCTCAGCAGGAGACCACCTCTATGCTGCCTCTCTTCGGCTCAGCTTCCTGCCTGCATCATCCTTTCCCCTCACCTTCCCTCCCATCCCATCCCCCAAGCTAAACGACCTCCTCCATAGGAGTGGGAGGTATTAATGCTAAATTAAACTAATACTACATTAAGCTTCAAGCAGCTCATCGGCATTAGCTTGAGCTTAAGCTATGACCACCCTGGAGGCAAGGTCCAGCAGACCACTGTCTCTGAGCTGTTCCCAAACTGGAAGAAATTAGCAAGAGTGGGATGGCATAGCTAGGAAAACACCTGTCTTTCTCCTCCTCCCCTCCTGCTAGGGGTGTGCCAGATCAGGGACCTTAGCACCTGGCCCTCCCCTGATTTCACAGCTTCATTTTCTCTGTTGCCACCTAAAGAGCCATCAATGGAGAGTTCACACAAATCTGAAAAACCAGGATGGAGGAAACCTCAAGAGATCATCTAGTCTCTCCCTAGCAATTCACACCACTGATTACCTCAAAGATCTTTATTATATCCATTATAGACAAGCTTCAAGAATGGAATCACTGGACCTGCAAAGCAAAACTGCCTGTAGCACCAAGATTCACCCTGATTCACTCTGAAGACAAAACATCTGCTTTAACTTACCATTAGGACCACAAATAGAACAAAAATAGTCTGTGTATGCGGGCTGGGAGTTTGCCAAGAGCTCTGATATTTACTTCAATTGTTCCTATAGAGTCTATAAAGTAAACGTTTTTCAATAGAAAATTAGGATTAAATCCCCCACAAAATATGACTAATTCTAATAAATTCTATGCCTTTTAAGGATGTTTTGCAGATCAACTATCACAGATGATGTCTGCAAAACGTTAAAGATTAAAAGCAGTATGAATTATCACTAAGTTTTAGCTGTCAAGAACAAGAGTGAATGTAAGAAAAATACATTTTTACTCCTAAGGATGATATGAAATAATACAGTAGTCTTTTAAATGAAAAAATCCAAACATACACAACAGCAATCAGTCCTCAAATTTCTTAAAAACTGATTTTGTACACAAGCATTATGATCTGTGCCCCCCAAAAACAACAACAGGAGCAGCAAAAGGCAGGTCCTTCATTCAGAAGTCCATGTTCCCCCAGCTAAGTCTATTTTCTGAAAGAAGCAAGGCTGTTGCTAACCCTAGTCAGATGAAGTTTCTGGACACTGTTGAACTCTCATACTGGCACATCTAGGTCATTACAAAGGTCCCTGGAGCTGATGATCTAAGTGGTTGTGATTCCTAGTGAAATACAAAAGTCAGTATTTGGTCCATGTATTTTATTTTTTATTTCAATGCATCTCATCTCAAGGTACATAAAGATGAAATGTAAATCTTTACCACATAACAGGCTATATATTAATAAAGAACAGTAGCGAATGCACTCAAAATAATACTAATCTCACCATTAAAGTAAAAATCTTCTTAGTACCATAAAAGGACACATGGAAATGTAGACACTCTCAAGGTAACCACATACAGAAGGTGTTATTACTTCGTACAGACACTTCTAAATACCTCTCATCTCTTGGGATTTGGTTACATCCGATTAGTAACACCCAGAGAATCACCATAAATAATACCAGGATTTTTTTCTATTGCACACAAAAAACGTTGCAAACTTTTTTTTTATTAGAATTTGATCATACAGTGTTAATATCGTTTTAGCTATAAGGATCCTGGTAATTATATATACACTCTAATTGGTAATGGTCACACAGAATGCTTCACTGCTGTACTGCATCATGGAGATGCACTGTCTGAAAAAGATATTAGCATTCATCTATATGGAGCAATTCGGTAACTTATCATTATCTTCCTTATATGCTACAGTCACATAAGAAAACAATGCTGTTAAAAGCAGTAACAAATATCAATACTCCCTTGTGAAAGACAAGGGCAGACTAACAGGAATGGAAAGGAAATAGCAGGAAAGGAACCAGAAGGAAAAGACTCAAATGCCACTGAAAAGTACAGAAGGGAAACAAATACATGTTTACTGCAACTCGCCCTACTGCATTTGCATTTTCTCTGCTCCTCAGAAATGGAAATGGAGTATTAATGATAGTCAAGACCATCTAGCTTACTGCCACCACAGAAGAAATTACCAAGCTCTAGAGTTAAAACTAGGGTTATACACAGTATTTCTTTAAAAAGACTAAACAACTCTGTCAAATACAACAAATGGAAAACTGTCCTTTACATTTATTTTGCTCTGTTCATTTCTGTACGTAAGTCTAATATTTCTTAATGAGATTTGTTTCAGGGAAGTAGCAGATGAGACCAGCAAGTAAATGCTATCTTGTGACTGTACACTCCTATTGACTTTAAAACAGCTGTATCTGTGAATTTTTGCCAGCTTGCTCACACTCCAGTGCCCTGGCTTAGCAATGCCTTCCTGTGTGAACAAGCGCAAGCATCAGATTTTCTTTCACATGCCAACAGGAAGCCCTCCTACCAAAGCTGCAAACTGCATCCAGGAAAGGTGCAAGGTAGAGGCATAATGAAGACATTTTTTTCATATTAATTTATGTTTAAAGAGAAAAACAGAAAAATAGGATAATAGATACAAGGTCTAGAAGAGAAAGGGTTAAATTTGCTATCTAGAGTAAGGTGAAGAGGAGACAATGGCAAAGAAGAAGTCTCACCATATGGTGGAACAAGAGGAGTACAGGACAAAGCATCAGGAAGCAAAATATGATGACCTTCAAAAGCCAGGACTGCCTCCTGTAAATATCCCACTGCAAGTTTTCTGTATGTGAAATACAGGGGAGGAAGGTCTGTGGGGAGTTATGAAAATATGAGCTGAACAAGCACTTTACAGATGGCTGACAGAAGCAGAGTGATTGAAATAAAATCCTTAAGACCAAGGGAACCAGAGGGTGCCAGAATGAAATCATTCTTCTAACTGTACCTAAAAAAATCTGGTTTAGAATAGGGAAGTATTACTACTGTGAAACCCATATGATTCATTACGCACACCAGATAAATTCTTCTTCACCTCCAGTTACTGGACTACAAAGTAGGTAGAAAACCAGCTGGACCACTGGCCTCAAAATATATTCACCAGCTACTCAAAGTCCTATTAGTAGCCAATTTCTAGGTACCAATACTGAATAGGCCAGCTTCATTAACAACCAGTATGATGGGACATAGCACACCCTCAACAGGTTTGCAGATATCATAAAATTTGGGGAAGCGATTGGTACACTCAAGGGCAGCATGCCAATCAGAGGGATATGAAATGGTTGGAGAAACGGTTCAGCAGGAACACTGTGAAGTTCAGCACAAGTAAATGGCAGGTCTTGTGCTTGGGGAGGAGTAACTCAATGCACCAGTACATGGGGGCCAACCAGCTGGAAAACACTTGAGAGAAAAGGAGGTGGGGGTCCTGAGGGACAACAAGTTGACCATGAACCAGTGGTGGGACCTTGTGATAAAGGCAGTCAACAGCATGCTGGGATGCATTAGGAAAAGGATCGCCAGCAGGTGGAGGGAGGTAATCCTCCCCCTCTGCTCAGCCCTGGCGAGACACATTTGGAGTGGTGGGTCCAGTGCTGGGCTCCCCAGTACAAGGCAGACATGAACACACCAGAGGGAGTTCAGGACATGCCACCAAGAGGAGGCTGTGGACAGGCTGTGAGAGCTGGGGCTGTTCAGCCTGGAGAAGAGAAGGGTCAGGGTGGGGGGGCGGGGTTGTGTGGGTGTGGATCTTACTGCTGTCTGCAACTACCTAATACAGTGCAAAGCCAACAGAGCTCAACTCCTCTCAGAGGTGTGCAGAAATGGGACAGGAGGAAAAGGACATAACTGGAACAAGTGACATTCTGATTAAGGAAATAGGAAAAGGTTTTATCATGAAGGTCACTAAACACTGCAACAGACCTAGAAAGGTCACAGAATCTCCATCCTTGGAGATGTTCAAAACTTGATTACACAAGGGTCAGATGAACCTTACCAAACTTTGAAGTTGGAATCAACTTTGAATTTGGCCCTGCTTGGAGCAAGGACTGGATCAAATCTCTGGAGCGGACCTCCAGAGAGTCCCTCCAACCTATGTTAGTCTACCATTCTGAGTCTTCTGTGTATATTAGGTCTCTCCAACCATTAAGACTTTGATAACACAGCTTTTTGGGAGTATAGGAAGATCCCACTCCAGTGACACACATTTTTAAGACCCAAAATTCAGGTAAAAAATCTGAACTAGAGAGATTCACACAAGTTTTAACATTCTTACAACTGGAAAGAAAAAAAAAATCCAAACCCTACTTTCCTTCTAAGCTGTTCAAAAATAAATGCAATTTTTTTTTCATTACTCCTAATTATGAAATATGCATTCATGTGTGTATGTAAAAATATATATTATTTACCTGTGCTTGCTAACACATCTTGAAACCTATTTGTTCATGGCATTCTGAAGAGATAAAAAACCCAGCAGCTTCATATTTAAGTACTGTACCACAGAAATACAGTTCACATAGTTAAATTTCAGGAATATTCCAGCTTTCCCATAATACTAACTGCATTTTAGAACACAATTCCTGTGTCACAGGTTTCCTAGTCTTCCCATGTGATGCCCACTAGCCTAACAACAGCTATAGCCATGGCTTACACAGACACCAGAAAAGTGACAATATGTTTTCAGCTGGAAAGAAAGACCTGCATTACTTGAGTGCCAAATCACGTGCCATCCACTAGCACACACTATTAGACTACACCCAGGGGACCTCAGCAGTTTGGATCAACTGCTCTGAGAAAGACTGTAAACTTTCAACAAGTGAAAAGCAAAGTAATAGTAATTCCACCAGTTGTGGGGTTTTTTTCCTATGCACACACGGTATGTTTATGTAAGCATGTTATAATCCATCTGAGATATAAAATATCTTCCAAAAGGAAATTTCAAGTTTTGAATTTTGATGTACAAACTAAGAATATGAATCACAGGATGAAACAGAAGGAGGAACAGATTTCTGTAGTTTCCTATCATCTGTGAACAAAGCACCAGGACGCATACATGATATTAATCACCCAGGACTCCACAGATTGCATCAGCAAAATTGAATATGGAATCCACGATTATTATTATACTTTGATGCTAAAGTTAAACTGCACTTAGTACCTAGGACTCAGAGGACATATTCAGTTCCTTTTTCTATTCAAAACTGGTACAACCTCAGACGATATTGTTTCTCCCTTCTAGAAAAATAACGCAGTGTCCAGCTTGTGTCTCAGTTCCAAAACGCTTAATAATGCTGCTAAAACAGTGGTTTTCAGCAACATCTGTAATAATTTTTTTCCAATAGTGTAACTTATTTCATACTAAAGCAGAAAGAAGGAACACAAAGCAGACTGTGGAAAATTCTGCCTGCATTTCAACCGTAAATCATGAAGGTCACGCTTGGTTTCAGGCTGCAGGACATATCTATCCTTGGGAAGTATCTGGAAGAGAGTGAGGGAGCTCTGCCTTGGTCTGGCTCACTACGCACATGGCACCTCCGGGCATCTGTCCAGAGCCCCCCACCGCCTTCAGCAACGGATGCTTATGAGCACAGCTCTCCACAAAGTACACCATCAGGTGCTCACAGCAAAAGCCCAAGGACAAGCGACCTGTGTTGTATCACACCAGGAATAATCAGCATTCAACATTTTCATGAAAGCAAGCAGCAACCAAGCAACTGGCAGTGGCACTCAATGAATAATAGTTTAAAAAAAACTAACACCAACAGTTCACACCAAGTATATCTAGCACTCTGCCCCTTAACTATCCTTTCAGTTACAGTGAAACACATTATTTTTTAAATGATGAAGTCACATGCTAAAGAGAATATACAGCTCTGGAGAAAAAAAAAAAAAAACAAAACAAACAAGAAAAAACAAACACCAACCAAAAAAAAAAACCACCCAAGAAAAAAAAAACCCCAACCACCCAACCACAAAAGCAAAGCATCCTCTTTCTCAAAATACAGTCACAAGACTTAGATGTTTTAACTTTTAACCCACATTCTCCAGGGAAGGGATAGAAGAAGGGAGGATAAATACATGTTGCCTAAGAAGGCTTAACAATCCAGATTCACTGTTATACTGTTTGTAAAATACAAAGTCGGTATCACCCTCATGGATTTTGAAGTGGGAAACACAGGGGATTTAAGTTAATTATTATACTGACAAGCCACCAAAGTATTAAGAGAAGTCTGGCAAGCACAGTTTTACAGATTATCTTTCACTGAAAATAAGAGAAAAAACACACAGATTTATGACACTTCTGATTACAACTACACTGTATAAATATAGCCTGAGGCAGCAAAAAAGCCCACATCAGTCTAGCTCAAATTTTTAGTATCATAAATTTATAGCTAATCCTTCAAGATAATGTATTAGTAATGCTACAGAGCTACTGTTTTCTTTTTCCATACACAAATATGTAACTCGACTGCGCGAGGTGCCCGGGACACCCATTTAAGTTGGGAGCATGAGTTGTTTCAGAGCCCAGCAAAGGTTTAGTCACTGTCTCCAAGCATCAGGTCCCTTATTAAAATCACTGCTGTCGTGCAATTTATCCAAAAATAGCTTTTGACTGTGGCAGTACAAGTTTCTAGATCTTGACACAGACTGAGATGTATCTAATAGACAAAATCTGTACTTTAGAAAAATAACTATGGTTTATTTATTTCTTGCATTCCTTAATTCATACTTAATTTTTTATCAAGTTAAAAATCAAAGCACATCAAGGAGTGCAACGTCCTTCTAAGCAATAATCCAGATCCAGTGCAAGTAGTTCCCAACTGTAGTCCTGTTTTTTATGCTGTATCATGTAGGAAACCCTTTGTGCACCCCAGAGACAGCTTCCTCAACTGCAAAGCAGAACAGCAACTCTACCAGAAGACAGCCATGTTTCTTGGTGGAGGGCACAGTTAATGAAAACAGACAAACCCATCTAAAAGTGAGGTGCCACCAGCTCTTTCCTCCCCCTTCCCCACTCTGGATTCACCTCATTGACTCTTGGTTCATGAGAGGTTCACCACCTCTGATGTTCATATGAATACTTTAAGAGAACTAAGGTCACCAAACGGGCGAAACTACAACTGACTTTCAAAAATAATTAATTTTCAGCCAGATTAGTGAACTGAATCTGCTTGCCCAGAGGCCAAATCAGTACTGGAGCCAGCAGACAGAAAGGAGTACAAATGGAAGAAGGAAGGGAGATGGAGACCACTGCTTCTGGCATAGCAAGATGCAGGGTTTGCTAAGTCTGTCTCATCAAAACCGTATCTGGTGGACAAATGGGACAACATGCCAATTGCTGACTGTTACTGCAGAACTGAAACGCTTTCCAGAATTCTTACATTCTTCAATAACTGCATGAATTTTGCACAGAATTTTTAAGTAATGTAAGACGACACTTACACTATTGATTAGTGTATGAAGATAGAGAGATGTCAGAAATTCATCAGCAAGAGCTGGTAGGATCATGTTCTGTGGCCCCATAATCATTTCATTTCTCCTGTAATTCTGGAATCATCTCAGGAGTCATCTACTGTTGACAGAACTATACATTTTCTCAATCAACTTCAGTAGGATCAATCCTCAATGTAACTGCACTCCCGAAACAGTGAGTGAAACATAAAGAGAACTCTCCATAAAAAGGAGATGAAGAGTCCACAGGAGTATTTTTATTTCTCAACACTCTTTCTCTTTATGTTACAGACACGCTTCAAAAGAAAATTAAATTAACCCATGAGTGCTATTTAACTGTCAGATATGATGCCAATGGGCACTTTAACAAAGACCAGACAGTCAGAGACAAGAGGTAGGATACACTGCGATGACTTTCAGTACTTTGCTTCCGTACGGGTGAATGTGTTCGAATCTATACCTGCACAGTCTCGCAACAGGCCACACAAAATGCATACTTAAATTACATGTTTGTTTGCAGAGGCAAATGAAAATAAAATTACAATGAAACCTCCAAGATTTGCTTGTAGGTCCAGCAAAAGAGAAGCATCCTAGACCCAGTTGCTAAGCCAATGGAACACACATTCTTACATTCATCTAGGAATACTTCAGCAGAGTCTCTACAGATGACACTTTATTTAAGAAAACTGATCCTTCCAAGGTAATTCAAAGATACCACTATTACTGGGAAACACCTTAAGTCTAGTCCAGAAAAGAAAGCTAATGGTCTGACAATATGCCAATTCTGTTATATAGCAGACTTCTCTGCAGTACAGTACAATGTATCTTCTCCAGTCCTGTTAACTTGTTTTCTACTGGCAGCAGATAAAAGTGACTTTGATTTTATTTTTGTTGAGATATCCTATGCTAAATTTCTGCTCAGAACACATTTTTACAGCTTAGAATTATCAGCCCCCGAAGATATGCATTTCCAGTTGAATCATGAACATATTTAACTAGAGATGGTAAAGAAATATGGCTTTTCAGCTACTTAATATTATCAAAAACCTTTACTGTAAGAATATAAAAAGAAATGGATGGTTCAAGGTAAAACATTATCTACAATCGCTTCCATACATGTTCTATCTTTATGACTGCTGGCTGCAACCTTTTTAAGGTCCTTTCACTGATAGTGCTTATCTCAGCTTTCATTTTAAAAGCTTTTTTTTTTTTTAACTTCTTGCAGTGAAGTACCCTTCAAACTACAGATCAAACTGCTTGATTTTGACTTTGTCCCAGTGATTTTTCACCACAACTATTCTTAATCCCAACTACCTTCTAATACCAGAACCATAAACTCCGATGTTTAGAAGGGACAGCTACTCAAGTCTGTGGAAGCTGAACGTTATTTGGCACCTATACACAGACCTCAAGATCAGATCCAGCACAAGGCAGTGTCCACACGTGCCCCACTGCAGCTCCAAGCTCACAGGCACCTGGTCCTCAAGCTTCAGCACCCAGGAGCTCGTGATGGGGACCTCATGCATCGGAAGAGACACACTTCACAGCAGGATCGAAGCCTTCACCACACTTAAGAGAGGACTAAGCTGCTCCTCCTGGATCAGCAGGGCCCAAATCCACACTCAGCTTCTCCCAGCCAGGAACAAGAGATTTGCTCTCCAGAAGGCAGTAAGAAGCAAGAGACAGCACAACCAGTCTTTTACCAACGGTGCTCCCATCTTCCCAGAGCTGTTTTATGCACCTGGATACTCTCTGAACAAAGTCACTGAAGTCCCTTGTTCATGTCCAGCCCCACAATGCCTTGTGTGACCACCATTTGCAGGTGGCCTTCCCTTTCTCTGCAATTAGACCAGATCCTTCTCTGGAGCTCCAAAACCAGCCACTGGGGCAATAATTTCAGCAGTATGTAAGAATACACTGATTCTGGTGTGTAGATGGTGAAGAGAAGATGGTGAACAGACCAAGTACATCAACCGTGAAACGAGGACCACGGCTGCACAAGAGCAGAGGAGTCTCCTCCAAGTCTTCCACTGGCAGAGGGAGGCAAAGAGAGAGACATGGTAAATGGCATCAGTTACCTTTAGGGACAGCAGAAACGGCAAGAGTATAACCTCCTCCCCGGAAAGGAAAAGGCTGGACAAAGGAAGGAAAAAGAGCAGTAGAAACATGAACATGAGGAAGAAAACAGCATACACAAAGTAAAAAATGATGGGCAAAAGGACAAAGAACAGAGCAAGTGATGGAGAACAGAAGTACAAAAGAAACAATGTAAACTTCTACAGTTTCAGAATACTCCTCTGAGGGAATAATGTCTTTTTTGTTGTTGCTTGGTTGGGTATGGTAGTTGTTTGGGTTTTTTTTTCCTGCTTCTCTGTTTTTACAGAAACTGTTCGATCAGAAAGATGAATGAGTTGACCACTGTCAGGAAGTAAAGCCATTGAGTAAAATCATTGAGACAAACTATGTCTATTGATTTTAAATGTTTTTAAATCACAAAAGCATCTTGCATATGCATACTCATGAGCATGAGACCAGAATGGAAAGAGACACAAAAAAGGGAAGTGAACCATAAACAGAAAACATTAGACAAATGTGATTTGAGACACTAGTATGAAGATGAGTGAGATATGGAAACAGCTAAAAAATGTGTTCAAAGAAATGAGAGGATGGAAAAATTCAAGAAAATGCAAATTTCAAGCTACTCAACCGTAATGCTTGTACTCTTCTTACTTTTACAATATATATATGGCAATGTCTTATATTTATGAGCATAATAGAAAAGATGACAGGACTGGTAGGAGTATTCTCATTGTATTAGTATTTCTGGCTATTCTGAATTTTCGCAAACCAACAGCAAGAGAGAAAGTGGGAATAACCTTAACTGCACCTGTGCTCAAGCTCTCTGCAGGAGCACGGGAGCCCTCCCATCATGTAGGCTTCTGCTGTACTTGAAGAACAGTTTCTTGAAAGCACTTTCAGTTGTTGGCAACTACAGCAATCTCAGAGGAGGAAGTCAAACTCCGCAGCAAGAGAGATTCACACCATCTTAGAGATTTTCCTGCTTTCTCCAATTCCTACCTGAACACAGCCAATTAATGCTGAGGGATTGCTTTTAATGCCTAGGGCTAGTTTTATTTTCTCCACTATTTATCTCACCTAAAATTGGAACAGCACTCTGGGTCCAGCACACTCATATTTCTTCCCACTGTCCAGCTAGCAAACATCTTGGTTTCTTCCAATCTCTTTAGCTGTTTTCCCAGCCAGGCACATACGTATGTAATAAAAGAATCCCCTAAAAATGTTAGTCTAACTATCAATAAAGAATTTTTTTCTCCCTCTCTGTCTGTCTCTCAACTTTCTGCACTCTTGGGGAAAAAAAAGAAAAGAAAGATAACACAACATTTTCCTCAAACCATATGGCAAGGATTCTTCCTGCAACAACCTCCCTTCATTAGATGCACCAGCTTCATTTCACATCAGAAGTTGCAGGGACAGAAAAGTTGCACAGCCTCAAGAAACTGCCAAGAAAGGGAGAGAAACATGAGACTGAACTGCCATTTCCAGCCACATTCCACGCAGCAACACAATGTGTAAACAACTGAGGGTGTGAGCACATCTCCTCCTCCAGTCACCACCACTGAAGAAGATGCTGCCCACTGCTGCTGAAACTGCCCCAACCAGTGGTTACCCTTCTTTCACAGACCTGGTGTTTCCCATTAGGGAACGATAATGCACTCAAATACACAACACACTTGAGCAGGTAGCAACCTATGACAGGGTGACATTGGAGTAGTAGGTTTTTGGGGTAATAGCTGAAAGAAAATGTATAGTGAAACTCAAGTTGCTTTGCCTGGCCTGCACAGTCCTATTACAGAACTCCACAAATACAGGAACACATCGTCTTACATGGTAATTGGTTTGCAATTTGTATGCCTCTTACTGGTTTAGTTCAAAAGTCCTTACTTTTTAGCTTAAGAAGCATTTTCAAGAGCATCTCAGCCATTCAGACACATCCGATCAAGAGCCAGTCATATTTAGTTGTCTCAGTCATTCACACAATTTGAAAATCCCACCTTTTACATTATTTTTGCCATTGTTGTCTATGTCTGCTTCCCCCTCATGTTAGGCATCTAATTAAAGTACACAGATGAGGACCCGAGGTGTCCTAGACTCTCCCTACAGTTTAGTTTACATGCGGACAGGCATCTCTGGAGGTCACCACAGCCCACCTGAGACCTAGAAGGCCTTTTTACCTCTCCCTTGACCACAGCTGAACCTTTGTGCTGACTACACCTTTACCTGAGCTCAGTGCTTCCATCAGGTGTTAAAGTTAAATGAAATAAGCCTAGGTTTCATATCCATATATACACACACACACATATCCATGCATAAACACATACAAATACATATGTATTATGTACATACAGACATTCATATATGAATACATGCACTTAAGCGTTCTTCAACACAGCTGCTCTTGGCATGCTTGCACTCACACAGTAAGCTGTTCTTGCAAAGAAATTAACTGATCCAAGTCAAGACAGAAAGCCATTTCTCCCCCTTCACCTTTACAGAACCTCTAAGCCTTTAGTGGGTGTGGGTGCATCTCCCAACTCCCTTTTGTACTGGCATACCTTAAGTCATACACAGAAATTAATTCAATTAAGTCAAAAAAATACTAGAAAAAGTAGTTGCTATAGATTGAAGACAGTGATAAAGATGTGAAGTTTTGCAGATCACTCATGAACTTGGCAGTACCTTCCTAATGATGACTTCTGCTTGCTCTCCTGAGATGCCAACAGACACAACACCTAGCAAGTGCCTGTTTGCCTTCTAGTTTTGCAGAGCTTTAGCTTTAATAAGGAAAGTCTTTTCATCGGTACATTGTTTTGCCTACTACCTACAAGGCCAAGTCTCCACATGAATAGATTTGCAAGGTAGCACAGCTCTCATACAGTTAATGCTATTACAGACGTGTTTGGCAATGTGGAATCTAGCAATAAGAATTGGCTAAAAATACTGGTTTGGTTTTGGTTTAAACATAAGAAACTGGCATTCTGCCCTGCCATTACAGCAGGCTGCACAGAGAGGAGATGAGAGGGTTCTCTGCATCCCACCTGCATCCCCTCACATTGTATTTACCAGACCTCATAGAGATAGTACTGCAAAGTCAAATTCTGTATTTCTACTTAAAATATTGGTCATGTCTTTGTGGTGCACTCTCACCATCAGGTAGCCAGATGGAATCACAGTCTGTTGAAAAGAAACAAACACAGATCAATAACTACAGTCTGATTTGTGTGCTTTAAATATTGTCAAAACATGCATGAGGAAAAGGCTGGTGGACTTCACAGTGAAAGCTCGATGCACTCCAACACTCCTGTACAGGGAACTAGCATCCACAGGAGTTAGCTATAGAGGGAGAAATATCTGCAAACAGACAAGAAAATAAATAAATAAGGATGGGGGGCATTTTGCATTCTTTCAGCCATTTATATTTAATGATCTCTATATGACACAGTCTACAGTTCTCCAATAACAGAGTCGTGCAACACGTGAATGAGAACAGGAAAGCATGAACTCCGAGATCGAACCCCAAGTCCACTGGCTTAAATTGAAAATAACAGTCCTTTCCCTATTGATTTTTTTCTCCTCTTTCATTTGTGAAAAATGGATTTTTTTTGCCTGTGTTTGCTGAAGTGTCCACACACGCAGCTCACTGCTCGCTTTAATCTCTGTATTTGTTCATCCATACCTCAAAGTAAGCCATGTCAATTAAGCACCTGGGAGCCCCTGTCCCACAGTCACCAGTGATTTTATCAAGTCTCAGAAATCCTATCCTTCCTGCATTATGACCAAAAGATGAGGCAGCAGCTGCTCTTGCCTTTCCAGAGGATGCTCAGAGGCCCCTCCAGTAGCTGGAGACCCTCAGGACAAAGCCTATATCACGCATTTTTGTGGAAGGCCATCTCAGAGCAGCATCGACACCCGAGGAAGATGCAACAGGAGCTCACGCTGGCTCCCAAGAAAGCAGCAAAGTAACAACCCCAGGCTTACCACGCTTGAACGCCCTCAGGAAACCTGGCACAAAAAAGGAAAACCCTGGAAGAGGAGAGAATTTTGGGAGGTCGAGATGAAAAGGCAGAAAGTACTCACACAATAAAGCCTTCACCACTGCTACTGCTCATTTCTCCCGCTCTCTCAGTGACGGATTTAACAAAGGAGCCCACAGCACACTTTGCCAACCTACTCAGTTCCTCCAAAGACAGCTGGACCAGCTGGAAAAACGCCAGACAACTCCGGTTCTTCAAATCCCGCAGCTATAAAACTTTAAAATTGTAACACACATTTAAAATTTAAAATAAAAGTTTGACTGAAAATTTTCTAATGAGAATGACATGGGGATTAATCTGAATAATAATTAAAAAAATTGAGGCTAAATCTATGGTGCTTATGAAATACTAATATTTTAGCACTGAATCCCTCTTACAAAAAAAAGGAGCTCTTAATTCTCAAATCAGGTCAGCCTGTGCAGCAGTATTTATGATGTGCACACATGTCCACTCTGAACACGTATGGCTTATTTCACTTTTGATCTGAACTAAGACTTGCAGATGTAAAAGGCATTAATCCACTTTAGTAATCAATCTCTTTCACACTAAAAAAACCTGCACATAGCACACAAAAATAGTAATTTGCAACTGAATTTTAAGGTAACTAGCCATGTTGCAAGCTTATGCATTTAAAAACCTAGAATATATTCCTATTTTAGTATCCTTTGAGCATTAACTGTTTGGGATTTGACTTAAGTCAAATTATTTTAAGCCCTTCATGACTGTTGTTATTGTCTTTCGATGGCCCTTTGGTCCAGAGGCACAAGAAACACACAAATTATGGTGCAAGCCCACAATTATACTATTCTACAGTTCATTTATCAGAGTGGTAAAAGAAAGGAGATTAACAGAGTGACACAATCAACAGCTACACAAATTATAA
Organism: Strix aluco; assembly: GCF_031877795.1. Classification (NCBI taxonomy): domain Eukaryota; kingdom Metazoa; phylum Chordata; class Aves; order Strigiformes; family Strigidae; genus Strix; species Strix aluco. The sequence continues at coordinate 92,575,350 of NC_133932.1, read as the reverse complement.
AACACATCTAAAACCCTAATTATCTATTTGGGATTCACTAGAAGGCAACACATCCTGCTTGTAGGCTACAGGAAAATTTTAAAAGAAATTAAGTGACCCTTGAGGTGTGAAAGGGACAAAGCCTCCAAGAGAGTAGGCCTCTATATACTTACATCCTAAATGGACAGCATCCACGTGGCATGTTGCACTGCGACTCCCACAGTGACATCCTCCAGTACATGGTGAGAGGCGATTAGTCTTTTACGTAGCTATGTCCTATTTGGTTTATTTTCTATGCAGCAGCAATTCCCAAGGAAAAAAAAAAAAAAAACACCACCACAAATCGCAAGTTCTGCCACAATATTATTCATTAAAAAAGGAAGTGTCTTGCCCTGTGAAGAGATGAATGACTCATCGTTGTGCCTTGAGGAATATCCAGGCCAAATGAGGATGCCAAATAAAGAAACAATCACTCCACAAACCAAGCAGAGTAAATAAATGAAATGAGACCTCTTCCCTTTCTGAGAAGGAAAAGAAGCATTTTTCTGTGAATTTGCATCTGCTCTAAACTTCAGAAAATTTAGCGTGCAACAAATCTTTTGTTGAAGCAGTAACTGAGAACAGAGAGTTATAACACAGGACCACAACTCTGTAGCAAAAGGAGCAATCTTCTATTACTTTTCAAGCAGTTAAGTTGAGCTTTACTCCACATAAGCTCTAAATGTCAAACTACCCTAATTACGATTTTGGTGACCCTAAGTTTCAAATATAGTAAAATGATGAGAGACGTAAGAGTTGAACTGCAGATGTGTCCCTCTCTGGAGAGACCTTGCAACACGGAGGTCACCTCTGTACCAGCATGCTGGCTTGGGCTATCAGCCTACCCTGGTTCCCAGGGGAGACGTGGTGCATGCAAACCAGGTTCCTTCTGGAGGAAGCTAAACCCAGAAGCCCCTCTCCAGCTGCACACCAAATGCACTCCAACCCCCGACGGGGTCATAAGGGTCTGCAGTAACAACTGCTCTCATCGTTTCCATCTGCTTCTGCTGCTCCAGATCACCTGCTCACGTAGACAGCCTCCAGCACATAGTTAGGTGAGACAAGTCTAAACCTGGTAGTTTCAAGACTCTGCAACTGCTTTGAATCCCTTTTCTCATGCTGTATGACATAAGACATATGTTTTGCTAATATTACCAAATCAGTATTTGTTGGATATTTTATGGTTCCCTTTACTCTCCTTGACTCCTGCTGCTCCTTTGAACCACCTTTCCCTATTTTCCACACAGGCAGAACATTTAAGTATGTTTACATATAATTACAAAGTTATGGGGAAGGAGCTCAAAGGTTGAACTACTGAAGCTGAAGAATTTGGCAGCTTTGCCCCTCAAAAGTAACAGCAGATGTCCTGGGAACATGCAAGGAAGACATTGCTAGATATCACAGACATCCTCTGATCAAAAATGCAGGCATCTGATCAGTGGTACCTCTGGGCAGCAGCACATCTGAAGCTATCACCCAAGGCTCCCCTTACTGTCAAAGGCAGGGAAGACAGCCTTCTAGAGCTGAGCACAAATCTCACAGCAGCCTTCCAAGTGTGTTTGGCGAAAGGACGAGTGCCAGAAGGAAAAGTTCGGGTCAGGTCGTTGCAGGTAGGTCGCCCTTGCACAAGCATCAAACACAACCATGAAGAGTACCAGATTACACTGCAAAATACTTTTCCCACTTGCAAGATTAATACTTAAATAATAGTATTTGCATTATGGCTAGAGCACTGATACACACTGGTTTCCTACAGACTTATTAAATCACCTTACTTAAAAGGACAACATCTTATATTCCTTTTATTCTTCATGTACCTTTAAAGCATTTTCTTTATTTTCCATTCATTCCTCCACTACATATCTGGAACTTATACAGAGCAATACATAGAACCTACCTCTTAAAATACTTAATTGCTATTATTTTGTGAGTTTAACTACAGAAACTTGATGGTCTGAAGATGCTCTTTGATTTAACTCATTTTATTTTGTCCAACAGGCAGAACAGAACAGAATATTTGGAATGTTCTGACCAAAATTATATAATCCATGAGAAGCTTTAAAAACAAGACTTCAGACTTGCTCTTACCTAACCAGCTCTTATTCATCACCTCATGCCCTGAAGTATGTATCATGTCCCTCAATAATGGCCGAGAATAAAAAGAACCACAACTAATGTATGTTGAAGTCTGAAAGCTGAGACAAAATATTTCAAGAGCAAGTTTTAAGCTGCTCTCGTAAGATTGTATTTAGTTTTAAAAATCCTTCTCTTCTGCATAGTACCCTTCATTGCTAAAATATTTTTTAAAATATGAGGCATTAAATATATATTGTTTATATAAAATACATATTATATAAATATGTATTATATATTTTTATCTATATATAAAAAATATAAAGTCTGCATGAGACCACCTTCATGCAACAATCTCCAAATGTAATTAATTTCCAAAACAATCATTTCCAGAGCATTAACAATTCAAATGACTAAAGCACACCGTGAGTTGCAGAAGAGTTGAGTGGTTCAGTAACTTTCTATAGGAAGAAGAATACCACAGAAGGAAGAATGCATTGCTAGCCTTCCAGCTTCTTGTGCTGAATCAAAAATACAGCTTTAGACTTCTTCCAGCTGAAAACTGAGCTGCTTTGAAATCAACACAAATGGCACTGTCTTGACAAAGACTAGGTAACAAGTAATTTCAGAAAATGCTTTGTCATTAAGAAGTCAAATCTCTGTCACAGAAATTTTAGGTGATTATTCTGCAAAGAGTTTCACAACTGCAGAGACCAATCCACTGAGAGGAAAGCCCCTCTCACAACATTCTGGTGCTTTTTTTTTTTTTCTTGTGTGTTCCTAGGTAAGAAAAAAGATGTGAATCTCAGAAAGGGTTAAGTGAATTATTAGTATATTTAAATTGTTTGCCCCAGGCAGGAAAAAAGATCATGCAGTTATAAAACAATCTCAAATCTGCCAACCATAAAGAAACCAAAATGTAAAAGGTACAAGGATATTTAAACAAATGGAATTAATTCAGGTCCTTTGCTACATAGTATCTGAGCATCTTCCAAAAGGATGTAAAGAAACATAACTAACATATGTCATCTTAAGCTTAGTCTCTCTCAAATCTTTCCTGGGAAAAAAAACATGTGCACCACAGTGTTTGGGGGATTTGGAGATATTTCATTCTTCTTTGTCCCCCACATGCATCTGCACATTTGTTTATCCTTAGTCGTGAGAACATGGATGATTTGAGAATGACCTCGGGGAAGAGGGATTGAGCAGCATGATCTACAGGAGTCTGAGCATCATTAAGGAAATGGTTTGTAGCAAGAAACTAAGAAAAGTCAAAAAGGAGGAGAAAAGAGGAAATACAGCTCACCTTACCCAAGATGTCTTGCTGTATAAAAATTAACACACACTATGGGCATCTTCAGGTTTCTGAAAGGCTAGGAAAAAGGAATGTATTTGGGGACATGCAGCTTTTCCAGGCATTTCTAAAGGTTGTAAGCTACAGTCTCCTGAACATGCTCCTTTCAACAGTCTCCCACCATAAAAGCAGTTCTGTTATTTTTTCATTAGTATTTTAAGACAATCACAACCTGAGTATCTGGAAACACAGCTCAGAGCTTCCAAATTGTTTTCCACATGCTACTGCTCAAGGAATGCTCTGCCTCCCTCCTGTGTCCTTGCCATTCCCAAAATAGTCCAAAATTCCCACTATTCGGGATCTGCAAACCAATAAAAAAGTCAGAAAAGTCTCTTGCTGCAACCCTGCCATGTTCAAACAGCCCCAAACAGGAAGACACAACTGCAATGTATTTGATAACAACCACCACCACCACCTGAGGGGGTCACTTAGGCTTCACTTTGTCTTTCAGGCAACGTAGGTAATTTAAAAATAACACAACTCTTCATTGGCTATCCTACCACAGATCCAAATGCTTAGAGAGGAGACATTTATGGTCACCAAGTAATACTAACTTTAATCTCACTGTCTTCAGAACAGAAGACACTGAAAAAGGAAAGTGAGAAATATGATTCACGACAGGGTGTTAAATCAGACAGTCTTAACCGTAGGGTCACACAAGCATTGCCATGCTAACTCTCTCACGGTCACTTCCAGAAGGAAGCTCCTACCATTCAGCATCAGGTTTTCCACACTGGGGTTGTGCCTGGAAAGCACTGTTTGGTTTGGAAAAGGCAAACATTACAGCTTTCTGCCAAATTTTGAAGCATAGAAAGACACAAAAAGGTAATCATGTCCAGAACTGAATTCCTCCTCCATCATGACTGTCACCATCACCACAAAAATGCCCTCAAAGATTTTTATTTTTCCCAAAACTTACACTTCACAATGATCTCCGCTGGTCAACTTTCTCACATCACTACGCTCACATCCCAGAGCTTTCCTTATTGGTATTTCTGTCTCTCTTCCCACCATCTGCTCTTTGATTTGGTAAATGAATTGTACCTTTCTTGTCCATATACAGGCTCTTGATACACAGCATATTTCTGCCCTCAAACTTTAGGGCAGGTGGGAGAAATCACTTTGGCCTTCCAAAAATCAAGTCCTGTTCTGGTTTATGAGCCTGTTTTTAAGTTCTAGAACTCTGAGCCCAAACCCAAACAGCCCTTGAATGCCTTTTGAAGCTAAATAAGAAAATGGAAAGCTCTGGATAGGTAGATGGAGAGCAGTCAAAAAGACAAATTTATCAAAGAACCTGACAAATTTTGCTTAGGAGGAAAGAAAAGCCTCTCATGGGTGTCTGCTACTTCTAAAAGCCATTGGCTCATGTCCTTACAGGCAGTTGTCACCCGCTCTGGTTGGACCAGCAGCACATGGGCACTGCAAACCTCTTCCTTCCCACTGGAGGACGTCTAGAGATGTGACAGGGTGTGAGACCCTTGTGCCACATGGCATGCCCGTCTCTCCCCATCACCTATTTCCCACATCCACTCATCTCTCAAATGGAACCATTCTCTGGGCCTGCTGATTTCTCATCTCTCCCAATCCAAACAAACACCACCAGGTCTTTGCACACAACTGCATGTTACTTGACTTGTGCCACAACAACAAGAAAGCAAACCCAGGCCTCTTCACCTAGACAAGGTGCTCCACCAACCCCCGGGGTGCTGGGGGCTGGACAGACATAGGCATGGAGGAGAAAGGGGGTCTGATTCCCAATATACCCCTACCATACTCACAGGGCTCTCAAGCCACTGCGAATCCTCTAAGCTCAACTCTGTCAGGTGCTAGAGTCTACAGACAAAAAAAACATAAAAAAGAAAACAAAACCTGCAGTGTCAGCCAGGGTTTTCAGAGCAGGCTACACTTCTCAGAAGTTAAGCATCCAACTCGAGATGTCTTCAAGCGGTTAGATTTTACATGTGCTATTGCTGTCTTAAAGCTCATCTTTAAGGCTGGGAAGCACATAATTGAGAAACCTGAAAGACTCTTGTGGCTTTCAGGAGGCGTGGGTGTCAATGCAAAACAGTACTCTGAACTTCCGTACAGACATTACAAGACTAATTTATTGTAATAGATTTAATGGTATCACAGCCCCCTACATATTTGCATTGCTCTGCACTATTGGAGTTTTCCAACCCAGCAGCTTCAGAGCTGTATCACAGAGGAGGGGAGAAAAAAAAAAAAAAACAACAAAAAAACCCACAGTTTTAAGCACTTCCCCTGTCTGTTAAATTTACAAACACAAGACTACAGCTAGAAACTGTTCAATGAACTCCCCAAAAGACAAAAAACAATCCAGCTGCACACAAATTACAATGCTCAGTGATCCCCTCTGTTCATAAAAGGGCTAGGCACGCAGTGTTTGTGCTGTGCTCTGCAGTGAACAGAGGCCTGGGCAAATTCAGAAAGTCCGAAGTCCAAAGCTCCCCATGGAACCTGTGCTGCCCCATGGAACCTGTGTTGCTAATAACTGTATTTTAGTGTAGCAAGGACTCTATCTGGAGTAATTTCTCTCATCACAACAGCAGAGGTATCAAATAGGAAGAGAAAGGGATTCTTAAACATGCTGATCCCAGGAGATTTATTACACAATATGTCAAACAAAGCCACACAAATAACATATGTAAGGGAATTCTACATTCTCTACAAAGACATCACAAGACAGGGAACTGCCATCATCACCTCCATAACCCAAGACACTTTATGAAAGTGGCCGCTATGTTTCACCAAGTCAACATGTATCTAGACCACCCGTAACTGCTCATTATGTGTAAATGCTGTGCAAGAGCAAGGTATGATATAAAAAGAAGCTAATCTAGTCACTCAGCTACAAAATGAGATGCAGACCAGCCAGATTCGAGCTCTTTGTTCCTCCTTCCCCAGCTGGAGAGTTCATCATCCGCCCAACCCACACGCCATGCTTGTAACTCAGCCCTGCAGTGACCAAAACAAGCTCAAGTCTGCACTTTCCTAACCTCTGAAGAAGCAGATAACATCAGTCGAGTTCAGAATTAACTCTCTGTTAAGTTTCATCAAGTTTCCCTCCAAAGCAGGATGCCATGAAGCACCAAGTAAGAATCAAAATATAAACATGCAGCAACTTACCCTGCGCTCCCCCCGCCCCCGTGCTTTCCTTTCTGCACTGATTTCACGCACAGCACTTACACAATTCATCAGCTGAGCCTGTGGCAGGTTAGCAAAGGGCAGCAGGGACAGGCTGCCCTTTTTCTGACTCCCCAGAAAGGGTGAGCAGAGCAAGGAGCGATGCCATAGGCAAAGCAAAAGCAGTGCAGGGCACTGAGCTTTGGCAACCAGGTACCTGGCTCTACAAGGATCAAGGCAAGCCCAGCTCAGAGCTACAAAATGGCAGAGATCTCATAAAATTCGATGCTTACATGGAAGAAGGAACAAGCAGGACTGAGCCTGGTACCACAAAGGTTCAGCATCCTTCTAAGCATTCATAGTAACGCACCAGAAAAAGATACCCAAGACTAGAAAGAGTAAAGAGATTAATTGGCTGCAGAATGAAAAGCCAACAAAGAAAACAAAACTTCTTTTCGAAATTGATTAATACCATCTCTTACGTGGAATAATATAGCAGGTTAAAAGCAAAATCCATGCCTCCACCACAGTAGAGAAACAGATTTGCAGTGGAAAAGCTTGGATGAAAATTCTTAATTTATCTTTGGCAATTTAAACCATTTTCACATAAATGATGTTGAGAAGGCAAAACTGACTGACACTGTTTCACAATAACACGTCAGCCAAAAATCCTGGCTCATATGCCTCATTTGTTATCATAGCCAAAGACTGGGAACTTCACTCCTGATGCTTTATGCATAAATATAATCTACCTACACTGGAAAACATGCATCACAGATAGATTCAACCTTGACTGAACCCTTCGCTTAGATGGAAAAATGCATCCCTTGTACAAAATAAAAATTAACTGCAAAACTTGGGAGTTTCTTTACCAGTTTTGATCTAAATTCCAGGTCAGGCTGCAAGTGAGATGTATCTGTGTGGCATTCAAATGATTAAAGACGAGACATTATTTCAACAGTTGGGCTAATGCAGCCTATCATTTTCAGAAAGTGTTTTACAACAAAAACAAAACCACATGATTTCTGCAACAGAACAAAACCACTGATAGTAGAGGTCTTTTAACCCAACGAAGTGAGCAGCAGACTGCAAGGAGCCCATCCTCTCCATTTCTACTGAAACAACCCAGAATGATGGTAGCCTTCCTCTTTCCCCACCTCTCCCCAACATCAATATTAAAAAAAAAAATCTAACTGGCACTTTGGAAATATTTGATCTCTGATCCTTTTGTCTTACAACAATCGCGACAGATGCAGGAACCAGAAATTGTTATTATTATTGGGAGACAGAACTCATGACTCCTTCACACAGTGTCTCCCGCTGGTGTTTAAACTTTTATTAACCTGAGTTTTCAGCAGTCATGCCTGCTATTCATAACGAAAGCCACCGTGGAATCTTTCAGGGCTGCCGGCAGTTGTGGTTACTCCGCTTCTTATAAACATGGCAGCTTCCTGCCAAGGCTCCCCTGCTACATCAGGTTGAATCATGGCATCCTTCACTGTTGTGACCCCTGAATACAGTCATGCCACAACTCTGTCTAGTTACATTAACCACATGTTGCAGTGAGATAGCATTTCTCTGCCTACCTCCAGAACTGCCTGCCTCTTCCCTAAGCCAGCTGATAGACTGCCACCATGCTCCTTCAGGCTGCATACAGTTAATAGTTTTTTCACATTTCAAAAATAAGTTTTCACTAATAACTCGCAATATGAAGTTCATGGTACACCTTTAAATATGCTGTGGTGGCAAATATGTAATCCTCAAGGCAGGATCCTATGCGTCATTCATTTTTCTAACCCTGCAGAAATAAGCATGCAAGATAAAGTTCTTGATTAAATGAACAATGAAGAACAAAAGCGACTCTTTTTGAACTAGGTGAAAAGAGGTGAATTAAAAAACAAGCAGTGCATCTTATCGCTCTTTGGTGATCCTGTAGTGGATACATTTATTGCACAGTAGGACATTAAATGTGTTTTCCTATATACTGATAAATTATAAATTATGTGTGTCCTACTTCTGGTAGTACCACTTCTCTGATCATTTCTCGAAGGACTGAGTCAGCTAATAGCAGCCTTGGCACTTCTGCCCTTTACTTGATCAAAAACTTTCCATTTTGCTGTTTAAATCAAGGATCCTGCCTGCAGCTCCCAGTGGTCACCATTTCACCTATCCATGGTGACCCAGTCAGTTCAACAACGGCCTCACAGCAGCTTGACACTGAGCCATTCGAGGCTGAGATTAGATGACAAATGTGGAGAAGTCTCTTCAACACTTCTGGCTGAGATGCTTCCAGTCCCTTCAGATCACTCCATTTACCAAAACCTCAACAGGGTGGAAACGATGATGCCATCAATCAGCAAGAAAAAAAATTTCTGCTGCTGGGGGAGCACAGGAAGGAAAAATAAAACCCATGTTCCCTCCCTGGCTTGCTGTGTCAGTGGATGAAAATAAGATGGACTTGATGACTTTGTTGGCTCTCTCGAAGAGGCCAGTTGGCAGAAGCAGCAGTCTGCTTCCAGGTAGAAAAGGGTGGGTTTATTCTTTCTTCCCCCCTTAAGTCTAAATGCTCACTTTCATTTTGACTACAGAGGAAGAAAGAGAAAAAAATTCTCTTTTGAACACAAAACCTGAAAAATCCGCACATCTGCCCATGCCTGGCAAGTAGGAAACATTTATGAGTGTCATCTGATTCTGCAGAACCTAATCTTCCCTGTGAAAAAAAAGAAAACCTAAGTGTTATGACTGCAGAGATAACCTTCCAAACACAAGCAAGCAATAGTGATGCAACGAGCTACAGAAACTTTCCCAGTGCTGCTGCACATCACTTCAGAGTGAAAGTGTCCCTGTCCAGAAAACATGGGGACAACCCTAAACTGATAAGCAAGCCTAAATTTCACACTGCTTCTATTATGCCATAATGCAGGGAGACTCTGGAAAAGAAGACTAGCAAGAAAGATGTAAAGAGCTATGGGGCACACCAAAATCCAACAGGACAGCTAAGAAAAGCCTGAAAGACTGGAAGTGCCCAAAACACCTGTGATACACCCAGGACTTGGAGAAGATAAAACACTCAGCCCGCTAAACAGGACAAAATACTCAAGAAGATGACTTAAGTTAAATAAACTTTCTTAAACTTAAATGCATACCAGCAAGTTCTTCATAAGAACATCTGTCTCAGTAAGCTTTGCTCCAACAAGACCATAAATCACTGGGGGATATTTTACAATCGATGCACTACATCTCAATGCACAAATCAGCACAGAGTGCAAGTGCCTGTGATGCATTAACACTTCACAGCCCTGCCTCCGGACAAAGCCTGAAGAGCAACACTGCCATAGCTGCATCTCTACCCCAACCACCCAAGCTTGTGGAGCTACATTTTGGGGGACTGCAGTACCTCACTTGTGCAGGCCAAGCCGGAGGAAAGAGAAACTTAGAACTGCGTTTACAGATCAGGTGGCACGGTCAACACGCTTTTTTGGCCCATGACCACTCCACGCCTTTTCAGGATCAGACTATGAAGGACACGAGTCACCCATGTAAGATTTCAACCAGGGTCCAGGTGTGGCCATGATGCAGACAGAAAACATCACTGTTCTGGCAGCAGTCATCAGTGCCAATACAAGAGGATGTTTCACAAGGCACAAAAGTTTGAACTGAATTTATGTGAGAAATGTAAATTAACCATGTAAATACTACACAGGTCATTTTCCAAATCATCTCTCCACTTCAGATGCTTCAGAGCCACTGCTAAAGCTGCTAGGTTTTGGAGCCTATTTCTCATTCAAAGTCAAAATGACTAAGAGGCTTTCGGAAATTTTAACTCACGATTTATGTCCAGAAATAAAGACATCGGTAGTCTGAATAGACAAGTCTGCTTATTTATGACAGCCCTCCTAAAACTGTTGGTACAAGAGCACATAAATGCTTAGTATGGAGGCCATACACAAGAGATCACTTTTGAAAGGTCATAAGAGGACCAACCTGCTTCCCATCAAACAGACATCTACTAGCAGCATCTCAGGGGTAGCGTGCTCCCAGCACACTCCCTCAGCAGACGGTACTGAGTGTCTGTGGGCTGTCACAATGCAGAAGCACAGCCTGCTTTTCTTCCATCAATAGTCTGAAGTTGCAAAGGAAGAGCCTTGTGAATAAAACACTTCCTTGGGCAAGTGTGGCTGGAGAGCTGTCTGGAAGAAAAGGATCTGGGGATTCTAACTGACAAGCAGCTGAACATGAGCCAGCACTGTGCCCAGGTGGCCAAGAAAGCCAATGGCATCCTGGCTTGTGTTAGAAATAGTGTGACCAGCAGAAGCAGAGAGGTGATAGTCCCCCTGTACTCTGCACTGGTGAGGCCACACCTGGAGTATTGTGTCCAGTTTTGGGCACCTCAATACGAGAGAGATATCAAGGTACTGGAGCAAGTGCAGAGGAGGGCAACGAAGCTGGTGAAGGGCCTGGAGAACAAATCCTACAAGGAGCGATTAAAGGAGCTGGGACTGTTTAGTTTGAGGAGGAGAAGGCTGAGGGGAGACCTCATCACTCTCTACAACTACCTGAAAGGACATTGTAGAGAGGTTGGTGCTGGTCTCTTCTCACAGGTAATTAGTGATAGAACAAGAGGGAATGGCTTTAAACTGCAACAGGGGAGGTTTAGACTGGACATTAGGAAAAAAATTTTCACAGAAAGAGTGGTCAGACAGTGGAATAGGCTGCCCAGGGAGGTGGTGGAGTCACCATCCCTGGATGTGTTTAAGGGTCATTTGGATGTGGTGTTGGGGGATAGAGTAGGGCTGATGGTTGGACTTGATGATCCCAAGGGTCTTTTCCAACCTGAATGATTCTGTGATTCTGTGAAAAGGGGAGAATGACACTAAAAGGAGGTATGGTGATAGAGAAGGAAAGAAAAAGAAAAACGCATCAGCTCCAAATACTTTTTTTTGTGATTTGTGCTTTGTTCCTTTTTAAGATAGAATTATTTGTTACATACAGGTGGCAGACCAAAATCCAACACAGGTCACATGGAGACAGCAATTGTACTATGGAGAGGAAGCTGAACATATTTATTGGACTTGGACTGGCCTGGAGTCCAATCCCATCACTAATTCCCATCTCCTGTCTGATCTTTAGGTGTTTACTCTCTGAAGATTTCCTGATGCCACTGAAAGGAAGTGTAACTCATCTGGGTAGGAGCTTTCCTGCCTGCATCCCTTATTTGGTAACACGGTCTTCCAAGTTTTCCATCCTTTAGACTTCAAAAGCCTCCTTTTTTGAGGGAATCAAGGCATTTGGGAAAGGGCTATAAGAGAAAGCAGGAGCTTGTCAAGGTGAAGGACTGAGGAATGTACCACTGAAAAAACCAAGAGGCCAAGCAAGCCCTAGATCCATCGAGAGAAGCCAGGAAGTAGGAAAGAACTGGACATGGAACTCATCTGAAGAGCTGCTATGATGTTCATGCCTGAAAGTCATCATCACAGCGTCATGGCAGGGTGTCCTAGTCACCCATCCCATGGCTGCACAGGCCTTCATACTCCTTCCTACCAAAAAGGACCCTTAAACTATTCTCATCTTAGAAAACAAGCGGGACTCAAGACAACTGCAGGTGGCACTTTCTTCCTCGTTTTGCTATACAGACTGAGCATATTGATCCAGTAACAATTTGACCATAAGCGGCTCAGAGGTCCCAGCACCCACACTAGCAAAAATTGTTTCTGAGACTCCATCTCATGCTGAAGGACTACATGTAACAACCATGACAGAGCTAGTGACCATTGTAAGACATGGATAAGGGTCCGGGTCTACCAGACTGAGCTGAAACTGTAGTGAAAGCCATCTGTCTGCAGAAGACTAGTGGGGTGCCACATATATGGAAGCTGGCCACATCAGGGCCTGACCAGCTGCGATTTGGACCATCTTCCAAGCCTCTTGCTGTTGACTGGTGAGACACAAAACAAAGGAGCCTTTTCTACCCCAGAGAAACCACTTGCAGATCTCCAACAAAAATAAACCAAATCAAGCAGATAGGTCACCACATGACAAGGAAAACTCAGCAGACAGATCACCAGAAAAGCAATAGGAAGATCCTCAAGTACAGAACTGCAAATTGGAGATAGCCCAATGCATGAATGAAAAGCAGATGGAGCCCTCAGACATATCCAGAAGAACTTGTGAGAAGAAATCCTTTTTTAGTATTTTAAAGCATCTGGCCTGCACACAGCAAAGACATACCCAACTGAACAGAGCAACCACTTCAACTTGTGCTTACAGCTAAACCTTCGCAAGAAGGGGTTCCTAAGGAGACACTTCTGCTTTAAACAAAACAACCATTATTTACTCTAGTGCTTTAGGGTGACCCTGTGAGAGCAGTCTTCTGCACAGCTGCTAACTGACTTCTGTGAACACTTTCACAGGTTGTACCTTTTCTGTAAATACTTCCGAGAGTTTTATGCTGCAAAAGAAACTAACCCCAAGCTGACAGCCCAACAGTATAGGTGGAAATTCATTTGGTAGGTTATCTGCAGATAAGTGCTACCCAGAGTCAGGATGTCCACAGCCTGGACCACAACAGAACTGCTCGGGTGTCTCCAGCCACATGGGCAGTCAGAGCAGTGTTGGATCACTGCAAGACTAAGGCGAAGCAAGCTTTTGTACACCACCTAGAAACGATCAAAGGATCACACACAGGGGGATACCAGCAATTAAGTACCAGAAAGGTGCTGGGAAGTGCCTGCTAAGGAGTCATTTCATACCAAAGCACACTGAAGTGGCTCACTGGTGCAAATGATGCCAGTGATACAATCCCAGTTTGACATTGCTCTGCATTCAGTGGCCCACTTGCAACTAGCTGGGGAAAGCAAGTAACACTTCTTCGAAGGTGACACAGAGACTCTGCTGGAGACGCATCAACCTCCTAGCAAAGAAGAGAGGTCAGCTGCAAGGTTTACAAGCCTTTCACAGCAGGGAAGAGAGACACAGAAGCAGCAGCTGGGAAGCAACACAGCTGCAATGAGTGAAAGCACTCAGGAGAGGGAAGGGAGTTCCTCAGGGAGGCAGCAAGTCAGGCTGGCCAACCTTGCCAACCCTACATACCAAGATCTCCACATGCTTTGAGAAGCACAAAACATGTACTTCATGCCTTGGAGGAGCCGGGGCAGATGACAATGGATCTTCAGAGGCCTCATTTCTCCAGTGCTGGACACAGCGCTCTGTGTGAGGGTGTCCAGCAATGCCAGCCCCGGCAGAGCCTGTTGGCTTGCCTCCTCCTACAGCTGTGTGCTCAGATCACCCAAAACCCCTGTGCCAGCACAGCCCTGCTTCTGGACACACAATGCGGTTACCTCACAGAAGTTGCACGTGAACCATATATACCAATCCAATCACTTCAGCACAGTGATCCATCTTCTCCTTGCACCTGAAACAGCCCAGCTGAAAACTGGAGACACTGCACAGAGGAAGGGATGGACTAGGGCTTTCCTGCAGTCTCCGAGAAAAACTCAGTTACTTTTTCCATCTCAGCTTCAGTGAATGAGTTTGCTGGTGGTCTGCCCAGAATACCAAACCCACCAACCAGTTAGTACTGGATCACCTTACTCCATACTTCAGGAAAGCCTGAACACAAATTAAACTATCACTTAATCAGTGCTCTAAAAATAGCTGGGGGAGAGGGTCCATCCACAGATAAAAATAAGCTATTTAGAAGAACAATGCTCTGGCAATCACCTCACATTCACTGCACATGGGAGAAAAAAAAAAAAAAATCTATCTTTTATGAGCTGCTCTTGGGAATAAAGAAAATTCATTAACTTGCCAGATAAACTTTTCAGAGGGAGGAAAGGAAGACTACCATTTCATGCCCAGTCAAGGCTGAATACACTTGCTCGAATGAAGGGAAAACATGAGGGAATAAACCTGATTTAGAAAGAGATGGACCAGAAGGAGTGGGAAAGAAATTCAGAGAAAAAAAAAAAAAAGTATTTCGTTTAATAACTCCACTAAATCATTGAACAGAAGGACAGGAAGAATTCACAGCAAAAGGAAAGAAAAGGGTGACTAAAGAGAAGATTTACACATGCATGTTCACAGGCTACTACCTCAGTGCCTGACTGATTTGATAACCATACCTTGCATATTATGCAAATCAAGTTTTCAAGAAACCTTCATCCTTTACTGAGGCCTTGTTGTGGGGATACATCAACCACCACAACTCTAGCACTCTCTTGGGGTTTTTTTAATTGAACATTTTCTGCATTATCCTCCTCAACCAAGAGGAGGATAATGCAGAAAAAAAAACTACCTCAACTACTCAACTTATGCTATAAACTAAGGGTGGATTTCAGCTCACCTGATGTTAGCTATCTAAACACTTTTAACTAAAGCTAACAGTCGAAGGCTCCCTCTGTAGACAAGGAAAAAGACAACCACCTCCAGACAGCAATTTATCCTCTTTTAAGATCCATTTCTGTGACTGGTGGGAGGAACCCTGTGGAGATCTCTCTACCACTGCTGATAGAGGACATCTAGGCAACTAGTCTAAACCAGATGCTTAACTGCAGTGACTGAACATAAGGGAAACCACTTTCACCCTTGCAGTCTGCAAGGTGACAGAGCTACTTAGCACTTGGAAGAGAACAACCTAGAGAAAACATCATTTGCACAAAATATTTAGGACTTTAATTCCTTGGGGGACAAAGATGAGGATGCAGACACAGGTCAAGGACTGCTAGTGGAAGGATCTTTAATATTTACATCTAAGGCCCGTTCTTCAAGTCAAAATTAAGTAAAAACCAAAGAGGTTCAATAGTTTCCCGGTGAAGCACGCTTTCCAGTCAACATTTTTTTGGATGTTTACTAGCACAGAGCATGGTGAGGGACATCTGGCACCACCAGCACACCTTCCCACAGTCTGCACAGGAGCAACCAGCAGACTTGGCTCTGACTGATCCCCACTGATGACATGAAGCCTTCTGAGAATGCTGCCAAAAACTCAACGTAACATGATGATGGAGACTGGTGAAGACTGCATAGAGGAAGGTTAAGGAGAAATACATACCATCCGACTCACAAAGTATTTCCATTTTTCTGCAGTGCAGCAGGGGTACTTTTGAGTAGAAGAGGGGAGAATGAGGCTGATGGGCAACACTCAAAAGTACTGTGATTTGCTGCAGTACCTTTAACAAACTGTGCTCAATTCACCTCCTCTGGCTTCTTTCCATCACATTTTATCAACTTGTTCAAAGTGAACATTAAAAGCTCTTTATTACATTGCTACATTTGTTACTGCTGAGCAGAAGTAATTGCCAAGTAAGATACCTATCTGCCAGAGGCTGCTCATGACTGAGGGTGGTGGAGGTCATGTTCTGGAAAAGTTCGACTTTGAACTTCTCCAAGTTTCTAATTACCACTGAAGTCACATACATGCATAAGACAACTAAACAGCACAGAAAAATGGAGGTGAAAATCAGAGATGCAGCAGAG
The DNA here is from genome assembly GCF_031877795.1 of Strix aluco. Lineage (NCBI taxonomy): Eukaryota > Metazoa > Chordata > Aves > Strigiformes > Strigidae > Strix > Strix aluco. Next base: position 92,559,287 of record NC_133932.1, on the reverse strand, counting down.
CAGCTACCTACCCCAGAACAAGTTTTACTTCTGAAGCTATCTGATCAATTTTAGGCATTTGTTTGCCCCGTTTTCAAATCATGCATCTGAAAAACAAAACTATCAATTACCATCAGTGAAAATATAAGTGATCCCTGAAATACATGCTGGCCCTTGCACGCCTGATGCTGCCTCCCCTCTCCCACCCGCTCCTTCCCCCAAAGATGCACGGAAGTACCAAATCCTGTTCAGGGCTCCTTGAGGAAATTCTTTGTCTGAAATGTTTTCTCTAAAAACAGTCTACAACTGACATTCTTTTTAACTTCCAATGTAGCAGGATTTAATTTCAGTGCCCCAGCTGCTGCGTGAATCAGAGGGGAAGGAGCAGTCTTTGAAGCACAGCCACGCAGAGGCTGCCTCGCAGGATGCCAGGAGCTCCAGCACACAAAGCACCAGCACCATGGAACCACACGGACCAAACCACTACAGCACATCGCAGAAAACGCCTCGGCCGTGGAACCTGTCCTGGGAAAGTCAGTCTTGCCCAAAGATATCCTTACACATGCAGTAACGCAGACACCAAAAATTAAAAAAAATAAAATTTTTAAGAAAAAGGTAAGCATTTAACTGAAGAAGCCTACTTTTTACATTTCTTGTTCAGCTATACGTGTTATGGCGTAAGAGTTAAGCACCATGTCAGTAGCTAATGTCACTCAATAGCCTACTAAAGCTTTGTTAAGCATGAGGATTTGCATGCTATTATCAACAACATCATAAACTTCTCAGAGTTCTGCAAAAACCTCGAAGCTGCCATTAAACTGTTAACACTTTTTACCCCCTTTTTTTTTCTTTCTTTCTTTTCTTCCTTTTTTTATTTCAGTTGCCAACCAGACAGCATCGCGTTTCCCACAGTGCTGTGGTGGGAGCCCTCTGCTCCACCTGACAGAGTGGACCAAGAGCCTCCCCTCCTGCCCACAGGGCTGCAAACCCAGCTGGACCAGTCCTGCCTCCGAGTATCCCCCCATCTAGAGAGCAGGCTACAGCACCAGCATAAGAAGTGTACTGAAAGCACAGCCGCAGCCACCAGCATAGCTGATGTGCTCTCCCACTTTCAGCGGTCCTGGGGAACAAAGTCCTCAGTGCCTCCTGTGTCCCTCATCTCTCCCCTCCTCACAGAGACTCTGGCAATCTTAAATCTTTTTCAACTTTTCCTGATGGTTTGGTTAGCAGGTGGCTGGGGTGGTTTCTTTCAAGCACCCATCGTTAAGTCCTTACCCAGAAGAACTCAAACTCTACAAAGACACGCACAGTACAGAGACACAGAGACCAGAAGATACTCATCACACAGTAAGGGAAAAAGTTATCTCCTTGAAAAATAAAGAGTTTGAGCAAAAACGACAGATTTGTATGCATGTACCCTTTGGGCTGAATACCAATCAGTAAGGTGAAATAGGAGTAAAATTAATGGTCATAATGAACAATGACAAGACGTGAAGGGGAAAAAAACAAAAAAAAAACAAACCATAAAAGGTTTTAAAAGGTAAGGGAAAAGTTATCTTAATGCATCTCAGGTAGATTTGCTGCAAGGAGCTGCTTTCTGAGTAGAAAAGAGAAACAAGAATAGGTCAAGAAGAGCAAAGAGCCAGCAAGAGCGGTGAACCATCACTGCTATGGGCTCCATTTTACTGTGAAACCACCAGTTGTACTGAAATGACATAAACACCCAGGAGTAAGGCAGTTCTTGTACAGCAAAGAGACAATCAAATGACGAACTGGTGAAACACACAGAAAATACTATTTTTATATATATAAAAGTGTAATAAATATAGATTTTTCTTTTATATATCCATATATGCACACACATGTGATATAGTGCATTTTGTAGTCACTTACAAGAAGGATTTGTCCACCTTCAAACTTTCTTTTCCACAATGCTGATGTGCTGAGACCTGGGTTGTTTTTCCACTTGTTTTGACTTGTCTGGGTTGGTTTGTTTGGGGTTTTGGTTTTTTTTTTTTTTTTTTGGGGGTGGGGGGGGGGGTGTTTATTTGTGATATCCCCCTTGTTGCTCTCCCATGTGGTCCCCCATTAGTTTGCTTGTGTCCATCTATATCCAGCTGTCTTAAGAGTAAGACTCTTAGGAGTTTGTTTGTGGACCACCTGTCATAGAGAATCCTGACCAATGATCAGGACTTGTACAAATAAAACAAAAATTACTTGAAAATTAAACATTTATGATCCATTTATGGACAATATTCTCCAACAGAACAAGAACAGCACAGCTCAACTCTGTGATGATGCAGAACTGCTGATTAACATAATTGAATAGCTTTTATGCTCTCCAAGCAGATTAAACAATTTACAGTCACTGAGTCTTTGGATAGACTCAAATGAGGAGATGAGCTTCTCTTCGAAGGGACCACCCATGTACCCTGTGTTATTCTCCATGGCCTTCTGATCAGACACTACTGTTAGCAAAATTGAAGTGTGCTTTGGGTACCGATTTAAAAAAACTGTATGAAAGATCTCAGCAAACAGGTTGATCATAATATTCATACACTTTCTGAAAGACTTACTGAACAGCAATAATCCATTTAGATGCCCTGCAACTCTGATACAATTCAGATAAAGACAGAAAAAAATGGTTGTAAAACTTCACTTTTCTAATTTCAGTTTAACAAAGTAATGATGCACTAAGCACAAATACGTTAAGCATTCATGTATTTGGTATCTGGAGAGAAAGATCAAAATTGTTCTTCCTCACTTCATTCTAGTAGAATCAGTGACAGAAATCACATACTTCAAAGTTAGCCTCTCTGAGATTTCAGTTCCTTGTCATTGCTATGCTACTATTTGCAACTGTTAAAACCTGAATTGCATTTTCATCTGTTTGAAACCACTATCCAGGTAACATTCATAACACTTTAAAGTGACATGATGTGAGGTACATCTCATACCACCCACAGTCTGTATAGATGATAATAAAGGGAGCACTTTTTGAAAAAGGATAACTACCATCTCCTTGGCATTGACATTAAACCAAGCTTTAAGCCTGTGAGCAAAAAGGCAGAGGACACAAAGCTAATAATTTCTTTTGTTGACTCTCAGTTCACTCCCAGATGTGGAAGGGTAATAATTTTCTCCAGTCACTAATGCAAGAACTTTTAAGGATAGCCATCTATAAAGAATGCTTCTTGTAACTATCCCATGTTACTTTACAAATATATGCACACCATTTTTCAATGTCTTTATATGAAAACTAATACCAGTAGCTGAACTGTTTCAAAAGCAGACACACATCTTTGGTACCCAACTTCAGATATCCTGTGGGTAAATTTTCAAGCTAACTCTACTATTTCAGTAAATGAGCTGAAACAACTCTGCACCTCTAGACCGCACCCAGACTGTCTCAAGCAAATATAACCTAACCTCCAGTTTTAGTACTTTTATGAGAACACTCTTCTCTCTCAAGTATTATCATCAATATTTGAATAAGAGAAGAATGAATGCTAAGACCATTTCCCAGATTCCTAGAGACAACCCGTACCAGGGATGGAAACGGAAAGCCCCAGTCTACACTCCCCAGTGTTTATCTCCCTCTGCACACTACTGCATTGTTAATTTGTACTGGAGATGGGAAAGAGGGGACTAGAGGAGAAGTCAGTCACTGTTAAGTGAATTTGGAGAAGGCTGTTGCCCAATTACCTGGTTGGATTTCAAATCCCAAACAAGAAAGGACAGTGTAACAATGCCACAAAAAAAAGGAGAAAGAAATTATACAGAGACTAATTAAGAGGGAAGAGCTGACAACAAGACAGAAGGAACTTCTAAGTGTTACAAAGAATAAAAGTGTAAGGTTGAATCAATAGTTTCTTCTACATATTATACTCAGGCAAGATGAACAATGCTGAGTTCCTGTATTTTCCCAGTTTTTCTGGAAGAATTAAAGTTACCTATGGAAGTTACCTATTCTCTTACACAGTGACATGAAATCAGACAACACACCAGAGTCTGTATTTCATTCCTTTGTTATCATCTACATTTTTTAAGACAATGCAGTTACACATGTGAATGGAGGCCTCTGTTTACCTGCTGTGCTTTTATTACTGATGAGGAAGCAATCTCAGCTCAAATTTTCAAGTACATCAAAGGAAAAAAAAAATTCTCAACTTTTTATAACTTGAAGCCCAGACAGAATGAAAAACCATGAAAATCAGCAATTTGTATGTGTACAGCAATCTATAGTACACTTAACTAAGCATCAAGTCTTTAAAACACCAAAGAAAAGTTAGCTTTAAGTATCTAAGAACAGAAGTTCACAAAGGCAGCCCCCAGAGTGTTTATAAACTACAGGATTTTTCACTATTATAAATCCAAACAGTATGATGAAACTATGAAGGAATAACTTCAGCTAAGCTACTGTGACATTCAGGACACACTGACTGAAATAACACACTCCCCATGCAAAAAGCTTCTAGTGACAGAAGTGGATATCCACTTGTATCCGGAGTGAAACTCCACTATGCAATGTCCCTGCTGCTCGCAAATTAGCAGACCTGACTTTTTTAAAGCACAGTGTTTCAAAAAAATCCCTCAGTGGCTGTTTGGGATTTTGACATAAAGTGGTTTATTTCCTTTAATAGATACTCCTTTATCTACTGCATAAGCAGTGAGAGCTTCACTGTTTAAACTTTCAGTAAATCCAAGATTAATACACTTTTTCCCCCATGCCACAATTTTTTGTCTATTTGTACAGCACCTCCACTCCAGTGCCAAAGAACCTCTGGTTCTTTGGTCCTCTCCAGACCTCTGCAAGGATGGAGCTACTTCTGCTACTGAGTGGAAAGTGAGATGGAGCCAGGAGAAAAGGGCCAGAAGCTGCACGGGTGCACAGCTCCGGGCAAAGAACTGCTCTTACACCCAAGCAACATGGGCGTACTCCTGCAGAGGGACAGGCTCTTCACCTGTGAATTACCAAACTCACCAGTGCGTATTTTCAGTATTCCCCATGCACAGACGGCAGGCAGTACCCTGGCACTGCCACCGCAGCACTTGCAATAGTTTAACTCTTCTGAGCAGCACAACCTTATTCCCTCATTCCCTGCTATTATGTGAGCACACCTGGGTCTTGCTGTCTTTGGGTCTTCTCTGTTAGTATTTGTTACTCTCCTGAGTAGCCTGTTGGCAAGTGGGAACACAACCATTTCTCACATTCACTAGGAAGTTTCCAGATGCCATGGCCCACTACCTCCCATTAGCCCCACACCAAAAGCCACTCCTTTGGTCCTCCACCGGTTCCTGCAGCTCCCCTTTCCTGCTCCCTCACCTCTTTCAAAGGACTTTCTCTTTCCCTAACTCTTCCCCCCTTAAGTTCAATGACTGATTCAGTTCAGAAAAAAACAAACAACTTTAGCTCAGCAAGAAGCAGATGCTCCTCCTCCCTCCTCTCCATTCCCACCTCCACCTCACGCCATCACACATAGAGAAATACTTGTAATGATGCAATTAAGACCAGATTCTTAAGTCTTGTCCCCATTCCTAAATCCTGTCCCCAAAACCTCAACATTAATAAGTTTGGGACTGTCACTATGACTAAATGAGGTGCACCTCAGTTTATAAACTCCCTCTTGCAAGCCTGGAGAATGGTGTAAGTTCTTATGTATATATGAAAGTCATCTTTCTTGGAAATGGGACCAACTGCTCTTAACCAGCTTCACTCTTGTTTTTATATAGCCACCTCAGCTGCATTCTATCTGCAACCTTCAGGTGTCACAAAGTGATTTTTCTTGACAACATGCTCATTTGTACATTCTGCAGTATTTCACAACACCTTTAATGTTTCAGTTCAGAAAAGCTGGCCAAGCAAACACATTTCTCATTTTGCACAGACATGTTTCTGCAGTTTGCTAACTGAAGAGGATGCCTGCCAGTATCTCAGATTTTTAGTTTCTTTTAGAGTACATTAAAATGGTGCTTATTCCACAATGCTCCACTTGTCACATGAATCTTTTCCTCTTAACCCCAGTATTTCCTATTCTCTCAGTAACTTCACCATTTGCACATGCCCAGTCTATTCTATTGCTGTTCAGTGAATTTATTTTCAAGTCATACAGGGTGCAAATTCGAATACAAAGTAAATCAGACACACAGGTCCAGAATAATTAGTTCCTTTCAGTCAGTGAGGAGGACTCCATGGGCCTTGCCAATTCCACTATCAGTTCTCTTCCTTGCCCTTTCCTCTTCTTAGAGAAAGCCATTTATCCACTGTCTATAACCTCCCCAGGCAGCCCCGTCACAATGACAGCTTTGTGACAAACACACACTGGAAGACATAAAAGAGCTGCTTCTGATTTGAAAATGACATCTCCGACTTACCTCCATACTAACTTTTCTCATTTAGAATCACAGAATAGGGTTAGGTTGGAAGGGACCTTCAAAGATCACCTAGCCCAACCCCCTGCCATGGAGGGACAGCTTCCACTAAATCAAGTTGCTCAAAGCCCCATCCAACCTAGCCTTGAACACTTCCAATGGTGATTTCAGCATCAACGTGAAAAACGTCTTGTCATGGAGCTGAAAACAGAAGGCTCCATCTCTCCTCTAGCAGAAATATCTCTTTCTTTCTTTCATCATATCAGGCTACAGAGAATTCAAATGCTCTGTCCAGAAAGCTTTAACACCTTGTAGCTCTCATGCCCATTCAGAAAACCAGCTGATAGTCAGAGATTCACACACATTACAGGATGAAGGTAAGTAAGAAAGAGATATTTACTTTCTACTTGAATTGTTATTTCTCTTTATCTGTGACTAATGTCATCTCTCACTTCTTTCATCATCTTACTCCCGGAAGTCAACACAACCTAGGGTAAGAGTCAACTTATCTCTCAAGAGTATCTGAGGACTTATACTGATGCTCTACTGGAGCCACCACAAAGTTAAAAGATGCTCTGAGCCTCCGGTATTATTACAGCAACAGCTGAATAAATATCAGGTAACTATTTCTAAGATCTACCTATACTTGCAAGAAACAACGAGTAGTCTAAAGCTGAAAATAGTATCAATATTCTGCCAGAAAAACACTGAACATTTAAAGTTGCCCTGATGTTTCTATAGGACTGAGTTTTTGCAACCACCAATTTACTGGTGACACCCTAGAAAATCAGAAGAAATTGGAAAAGAGCAATAAGTCTAAAGGTGTATTTTTTCCCAACTGCTGCCTTAAGAGGCTACATACCTTATTTATACGGCTACTATTCTAATGACTTAAAGTGAGCAATATTCAGAAGACACTCATCATATTACGAAATGAAAGAACCCAGAATAATCCTCTCTCTTCAAATAAAAGCAATATCACCCTGCCATCTCATACATTTCCATCTTTTATTTCCGTATTCTGAGAATTCTCTATACACCTTCACTGCAGTTATCCCTTCTTCTTTCTAAGTTTAAGTAAAAAGCAGAGACCTCTTTCCAGCTTTCATCTGGAGGCATTTATCTTACAATCAATCCTGCAGTGTGAAATTCAGTTTGTATTGGCACAATGGCTTCACATAAAAACAATCATAATTTTAGCAGGACTCTTATGCTGCAAATCCTTGTTTCCATCTTGTCTGACTTTGCAGTAATCCATATAGCTTATTTGGTTATACAAGGAACCACAGTTCATTTGACATAATTATCTTCCTTTTCTGTTAGTATCTATGTTTGGCATCCTAAACCACCACACTAATTTTTTTTGATGCACGGCCATGATCCTCAATGAATGACTCTGTATACCTGTTGTTCTGTCCTCAGCCATCCAAAAACTCTACCTTGTGCTTTGATTATCTGCAGACTTTAAAACAAGCAAACAAAAAAAACACCCTACCCTAAGACTCATCAAGAACTTCCCTTTCTCAGTCTTCCTTCTGCAAACACCAAGAATTTTTTCCTGATCTACCGACCTCCCCTTCAGCTAATGCTTCTGTACACAAGTTGCCAACAGCAGGAGTCTCCAAGGGATCCTGCATCACTGCTATTTTCCATTATGTCTTTTCTACATATGCACTTTCTCTCCATAGATACTCAATTCCCTCCTCCTGCCATCTCACAGCCTCTGTCATTGTAAACCATAGCCACTGCATGGAGCAAGGCAAGAGTAAGCTGCCTTCATCTGCTAGAACCAGCCACTGAGAAACAATACAGCTGAATCCTTCCTTAGCACCCATAGCAGAGAAACATCCTCATAACCTTCAGGATGTTAAGCATTATTTACAGAAGCTTTAAACAAAGCCCTTCTCCTCAGTTAAACTGGCTTGATGAGAAAAGCAGTGTTGCTTGGCCCATGCACGGAAGGCTTTTGTGGCCTCCTATTTGCTCTCAACGTTAAGCCCCACAAAACATACAGTCCATAGATATAGCTGTCTTACCTGTGACACGCTGACCTACAGGATTCAATGGTCCTTCCCTTCCTACACTATAAATGCCTCCAGACATTTAGAACCTGATCCCTACAAGTACGTGTGCAGCTGCCTGCCGGCATCCCACCTCCTACTTCCAGTGTAAAACTCTCCTGCAGCCCTAGATGTAGGCAGACCTAGATTCATGCTGCCTTAATTAACGTAGCCACATAAGGTTACCTTAGGCCACTCAACATAAATGCCACTCACTATAAACACCTTTATAATCAACTAGCAAGGCACAGTTTGTAAGGAGTAATAATAATATTTTGTAAAAAACACATAATACATTTTGGGGGAAAAAATCCAACGGTTTGAGACACACAAAGTCTTATCCAGGTCTAAAACAAGCACAGGCTTGCATTCCCATGTTCTTTCCAAGTATGTCATTTGTTCATCATAATACATCATACCTCCTTAAAAACTATGCCTTGCCACCTTCACGGCCATGAAACAACTAGCACTACAACCAGCAAACACACATGGGATGTGCTCTTCCCCAGGAAAATCCAAGATCTCATCTCTACTCTGGAGGTGTTCCTCTGGATTAAACACACTGGGGACATAAGGCTTTCACACTCCTAACTTTGGGAATGGCTAGAGGTGCTTTCCTGCCAGTAGGACTGGTGGTCTCCAACCACCGGGTCTACTCCTACACAGCCATAGCTGTTTTGGGGGATGAACTGGGAAAATAAACTGAGTTAAGAATAAATCAGTAAAACCCAAGAAGTTAGGGTGGTTTCTTGATCCAATACAGTCCACTGTGAGTGAAAGCAGTATGAGCGATGGAGGGACAGGCACCACAGGAGATGGGTGGCAACAGGGCCCACATAAGCCAGCACTGGCACTAAGAGAAGCACAAATAAAACCACAGCCAGCAGCACCTCAGTTAGATTGAGCCAAGACCTGTTCCTTGCTAATGAGCACACAGAAGCAATCTCTATCCGCTCTGTATACAACTTGGCACCTGTAACACGGATGCAACACTCTGGTGTATGCTTTTCCTCCCATGTGGATGTCCCTTTCCACCCTCGCAGAATAAATATAACACCAACTTCAGGATAATCTAACACCATGCTCCAAGGATAAAGAAGCTTTTGTTTTGAAAACCTTAACAAGCCCATCAAGACCAAATTATGATCAGCAGCCTTTAAAAATAAGTGTATATGAAAATTCCTACACAATAAAAATAAGTTATCCAGTAAATGTAATTTACTTAGGCTTATCACACAATCTCTTGCATAAACGTAACGAAGAGCATTCAAACCACCCTCCATGGAGTTCAGAAGCATTTACAAGACATGAATGATGATTTACAGTGTCTAACTCCACCAAGAAGAAAACATTCCAGGTTGCAGTCTTTCAGTTGTGAAGCACTAAGAACTTGATTTTTAAGAGCATTAATTTAACTCCAGCAGGAATCGGGTTATTTAACACAGGTGAAACTGAAGCCAGGGATCCCAGAGTTCAGCACTCCCTATCCTGCAAAACTCTCACAGATTCCCTCCAGTCCTCCAGCATCCAGAATTAGCTATTACACCAAGAAACATAGAAACCCATAATCATTGTAAATATCATTTCATGGACATGCAGTAACTTTCAATATGGCCTAAACTTCTCAGAGATATTAATTTAAAAGCCTGAACCAACAGTTTAGGATTTCCTCTAAGCTGCAGCTTTCTCAAGTCAATATTTGTAAATCATGTTCCACGTTTCCAAGGAAACCAAGTGGGTAATACCTCTTGCAAACAGCCTCCTTCAATATACTTTTCACAGCTATAGGGCTCATAGAGGTTCCTTCCTTTGTCAGACCTAAAGTAAGTTACACTTTTCCTTACATCTTCTGAAAAAAAAATCAGCCCACAGAAGCAACTGAAGCAACATACGTAGCAAGCATCTACAGAAATCCCTGTGGACTTCGCCATCTGAAGCACATGTATTTACCTTTGTATTACTCAGCTCTTCTACATATTTTTCCCAGTGGTAGATCTAGAAGTGTCCAGGGTAAACAGAATTACATTAACTTTGCACATGCAAAAATTAAGGCACTTCTTAAATGACTTCCAAACTATCAGCCAGTACACCACCTATGGATGTCTGAACATATCTTACCACCCTCTCTAAAAATGTACTATGTAACTCATAGTACATCTCATGCTTCTTGGATGAGGGAAACGCTGTGGATATTGTCTACCTTGACTTTAGTAAGGCCTTTGACACAGTTTCCCACAGCATCCTCCTGCCAAAACTGGCTGCTCGCAGCTTGGATGGGCACACGCTTTGCTGGGTAAAAAACTGGCTGGATGGCCGGGCCCAAAGAGTGGTGGTGAATGGAGTTAAATCCGTAAGTGATCTTACCCCTGTACTCAGCACTGGTGAGGCTGCACCTCGATTACTGTGTTCAGTTTTGGGCCCCTCACTACAAAAAGGACATTGAATTACTCGAGCGTGTCCAGAGAACGGCAACAAAGCTGGTGAAGGGTCTGGAGCACATGTCGTACGAGGAGCAGCTGAGGGAACTGGGGTTGTTTAGTCTGGAGAAGAGGAGGCTGAGGGGAGACCTCATTGCCCTCCACAACTTCCTGAAAGGAGGTTGCAGAGAGCTGGGGATGAGCCTCTTTAACCAAGTAACAAGCGATAGGACAAGAGGGAATGGCCTCAAGTTGCTCTAGGGAAGGTTTAGACTGGACATTAGGAAGCATTTCTTTCCAGAACGGGTTGTTAGGCGTTGGAATGGGCTGCCCAGGGCAGTGGTGGAGTCCCCATCCCTGGAGGTGTTTAAGAGTCGGGTCGACATAGCACTTAGCGATATGGTGTAGTTGGAAACTGTCAGTGTGAGGTTAATGGTTGGACTGGATGATCTTCAAGGTCTTTTCCAACCTAGATGATTCTGTGATTCATGGTAAAGTTCAAATGTTAATGAAGACAGAGACCAAATCTAGGGATGGAGTAGCATGTTATGAAATAGAATGCTGCTTATTTCATTTTTTTCCTATTATTTTTCTTATCTGACAGATATTTAAACCAATTTAAGGCATGACTAGCTTACTGCATCCTGCAGACATAAAATAAATGGCGAGGAGCACAAAATAGACTTGAAGTAATTTTGTTGATGGGGTCTTTGGAAAAAGCAAGATTATCAGCAAAGCAGTAATGACATAATATCTCTATCTGAAGAAGAAAGGAGGAAAAAGTAAAGCCTGACATTAAGTAGAAATAACAAATCTATGAATTCCACTTAGATTAATGTGAAGACTTAACACTTTAAAACAAAATGCCTACAACAGTATTTTTGTGCTTTTGCACACTGAAGACAGATCAAAGCATCAAAGAAATCCATTTTCCTGTCTGTTAGAAGTTCTGCAAGACTTCTGTTTCCAAAAAGACAGGTAATGTGCTTTTAAACGATACACTTTAAGAACACTATGTGTCCAAACATCCTTGCTGAAAAACAAAGACTCTGAAGTTTCATCAGAAGAATCCAGGCTAGAAAAAACACACATCGCACTCTCACATCTGCTCTCATCTACCTACAAGATGTCCTCGACAACTGTTTAATACAAAAACCACATATCCAGTGTTCCTCAGGATGTTGAATTTTGTTTGCTCACAGAAACTCAACACTGGGTAAGATGCTCTTTGGTGGCTCAGAGTAATAACAGAAACATCAGCCCTTCAAGAAAGCACCTCAACCTCCTCCTGAAGTAACAGGCATTGAGCTGAATACATGGACTTTGGCTGCAACAAAATTTACTGCACTCAGCACAAATCTGCAACCTACAAAGATCCACATTCAAGAACAACACAAAAAATAAACCTGCAGCTTCTCAACAAGCCTAAAAGCAGCAGCCAGGAGACTCTCTTGACATTACAACAGAGGATTGTTCAAACAACAAAAATGAACCCATTAGAACAGAATTACTTTACACAACGTACCAGGCATCGCATTAGCTACATAAACTTCTGCAGCGAGCAGTGAAAAACAGTTTGTCTTACAAAAGTCTCAAAGTTGTCTGCAGTATAAGAAATGTCATTCCAGAGCTGCTGACTGAGATACTAGTAATGGACAAGATCTTTAGTGGATAATAACTAGTGCTGCAATAAGAGAAATTCATGTTGCATGGAAAGTATATTCAGCAGCAAATAGTTTTCAAAAGATCTTAAGTCACCACTGAGCAACAACAGGCTCTCCTTTTGGCACCATTTACTAATGAAATAAACACATTCAGTTTTCTTGGACCATTCGTGTCCTTCCCCTCACCCCTTAATTTAGTAGCTTCTCTCCCCTGCAACGTGCCTTCATCGCAGAGAAGGGCAACTCACGCTGAGTCCAACAGCACAACTGGGAAACAGATGGGAAAGAGCACAAATACTCTCCCAAGATCCTGGAGCCAGAAGAAACATGAGGACACGTACCAAAGTTTGCCCTCGCATGGAGTGCAAGGAGAGGAAAAGGCCCAAGGGACCCTCCTGCTAGCCTGCAAGTGAAGTCATGGTCACCTCAAACCTCAGATATCCCAGTTATGGAAGATCAGAACGGGTTGTTAGGCGTTGGAATGGACTGCCCAGGGGGGTGGTGAAGGGCCCATCCCTGGAAGTGTTTAAGAGCCAGGTCGACATAGCACTTAGCGATATGGTGTAGTTGGGAACTGTCAGTGATAGGTTAGTGGTTGGACTGGATGATCTTCAAGGTCTTTTCCAACCTAGATGATTCTGTGAAAAGGCACCTGATAGCCTGACCTAAACAGAAGAAATGGAGTCGCTTTCCATGTGGCAACTTGTGAAGTACCACACGTTTTCCCAAAGGTAACACCATCACCAAGATGCCATGTGCGGCTCTAACTGTCTGGTGCACCAACCCAGAAACCAAGGGGTTACTGCTCCACTGCAGCATTTTCAGGAACCACTGCAATAAATCTTCAGCAGAAATTCAGGGCTCCAGGGACCTATGACATGCTATGACATCTACACCATGAAAATATACATTAAGGGATGGCTGTTTTTTATGTTTAGAATTGTGTGTAATGGAAACTAATTCTGCATTTTTAAAAAAAGAACAACTTGAAAGTAAAAATAACATTTCTCTTGTGTGGAGAAAACAAAAGCAACATTACTGGTGAAGAACAACATACAACATCTAAAAATTCCACTTTAGTAAAACATGAAATCATTACTAGCCTTTGCAGAGAAAGGATTTTAAGCTAATGACTGCGAACACTTTAGACTCACATTTCTTCTCTGCCATGCAAAGAGCTCAGAAGACAAAGTTCAAAAGCTCTGTGGAGAGCTGTTCACGAGCCTCACACACCACTGCTGGACTGTAAGGGGCTATTTCTTAATAAACTGGTGGTTCATAAAGAACATAAAAATCACAAAGAGTAGTAAGCCACATGGAAGAAAGCACAAGCCTACTAGAAGCACCCCACTGGAAGCCTAAACCATGACACCGCACTGGAGAAAAGTTTGTCAGGAGAAGGAACTGGAGCAAATGCTGGGACTGTAACAAGGGACCAGAGGTCAACTGGATTTTAGAAAGGTGATGTTTCCCCACAGACCAATTAGTTTTGCTGTGGTGGTGTATGAGATGTGTGTAAAATTAGCTTTACAATGTATTTATTTCACCTTCCTCTTTTAAAATACAGATAGGTAAACACCCATTTGGACTTCTCTTAAGAGCATAAGGAGATATTCTTCTGGCAGAGTCTCCCATGTGCCTGGATGTATTTCTAGCACTCTTTACCTGGTTCACTTTTGCCTTGGGCAGCTTGAAGCATTTAATAAAACCCTTCCTCTGGCCACTACTTTTCAGTTTTCTGACTTGCTCCACAGGGCTACACCACACAATAGTCCTTGTTCCCAAACCTGATCCTTCTCACAGGATCTGCACTAGTTACGTCAACCTGCAAAAAGAAAGTGACACAGCCAACAAACTTCCTTTGCCCTCTTTGAGTAGGAGGAAGGGAATTACATTTCCTATTGTACTATTTTTTGATAACTCTGCATCCTACATCATTTTGCCTGGCTCCATGAGAAATACAAGTAGAAATGGAGTTATCATACTGAACTATAAAAGCTGGCAAAAAAAAAATTGTTTTGCTTTGGCCTTTAGTTGCTATTTCAAGAAATTAGGGAGAAAGAGAAAAAAGAAAGGCCCATCTTTAGTTTTGTTTCCTTATAAAATAAGGTTACCTGTGATTACAGTTTTAAAGTCAGAATATGTAGAAATTAAGCTTTATTTAGATAATTATATCACCTTAAGAACACTGAGGAAATAGAGCAGTATATATGTAAGCATGGAAGAAAGTCTCCAAAAAGGATGAAATAATTACAGGGAAGAGCTCCAGTTTGTTCAAGAACCAGTAGGACTTCAATGATAAGATCACTGTGAAAGAGCACAACTTCCCCAGCTGGAGCAGAGCTCAGCAAAATCACCTGGTATTCTTACTCACTCTTAAAACTGGTATGATTAATGAACAGCAGTTATGGGGTGGGGCGAGGCGGGGGGAATGGAGTATCCAAGTAACAGCATTATTAAATTTGAAATGATGCTGGAAAAACATAGGAAGAAAAAAACAGAATGAGCAAGAGACAGAAAGGTCTGAGAAACGCAGTACAAGGTAAGCACACCAAACACTGAGCAATTCTGCTCAGCTTGTACCTCTAGCCAACAAGCATCTTATTCCATATCTTAGATATAATATACTGAATAGACATGTGCAAAAAGGCACCTGAGAAATGGGGTGTTAGTGTCATCAGGTGAGAGTAAGTGAGATACTTGAAAAAGTTATTTTCATAGGCAGCTTTACAAAATGAAAATATATGGCTAATACTATCTTTTGGCAATGTTTAATACACCTAGAAGAAGCAGACCAACCAACAGAGCTCCAAAACCTGTCTGGTAAAGAAATGGCTTTGTTTCCTGTGACATTATTGTATGTTCTAATGAGAAATTCTGACTCTTACTTAAATTGTTCAACAAAACTATATTTGAAATTATGAAACCAATTTACATTCCTTCTTTCATCAATGCTCAGGCAGTATTCATCTGCTGTTGAAGTTTCAAAGAAACTACTAACTTGATAAAAATCACAGATTAAACAAAACTGAAATATAGTAAACTAATCAATAAGCAGGTGCATAATAGAATATCTTCTTTCTCACAACTTATTCAACCACCACAGACCAATAACTAGCTCATTCAGATGCTGAAAAATCTACCAGGAGCAAAAGAAACTAGGTATATGTGTTTTTCTTTTCCAGTCTTTTAATATAAACAGTATGCTGAAGGGTGATACCTACTAGCTCCAAAACTCTCAAGGATATTTTAAACAGAAGCTATGAGCTTCTCTTGAAAACCAAGTAATATTTTTCCTTTATTTAATATAAAAGCTAGTTTTAAACACAAATCCTTTTTAATAGGGTTTCTGAAGTAACCTAGCACATCAAAAATAAATCAAAATATTAATAAAAATAATTTCATTGATGTTTTCTGCAGTTTATAAGTTCCAATTTCCATCTAAATATAGCTGACAAATAGTAAAATTAAACCATCTAGTAAATAAGAAACACATCAGTCATATTGTAATATTAAGCATGCAAAAATTAAAACTCAGTAAACGAACATTAATTCCACAAACTTTTTAAATATATAGGTATGCATACTCTGCATAAAGACCATTTTGTCTGCTTGCATCAGCGTGCTAAACGTCACTTACCCAACAGACGTCACTGGGAACAGAAAAATCAGTAAGAACTGCAGAATCCAAATAAGATTTAAACTGATTGTTTAAATCAAGTTTTCCTGCCTGCTACTTTAAAGTCCAAATGATTTAAATCAATTCACCCTCTTCCAACAGCTGCAAATTAAAACACTGTTCAATTATGCAAAATCTGAAAATGAAGACAGAGAGGGAATTGACAGGAGACTGGTTGACCACTCACTTAAGAGACAGAGAGGCATAACAAGGTTAAGTGGCTGGAAGCCAAATATATGGATAAATTCAGGGTACAAATAATGCATAGAGATTAGAGTAATTATAACCACTGGAACAGCTTACCAAAGATGACAGTTGATTTCCCATCGCATTAAGTTTTTTTACATTACAACTGTGTATTCATAAAATGTTCCAGCTCCAAGAGACCATACACGCTTCATGCAGGCCACGGTGATACTCTACTGATGGCATTATTTAAATTGAATTAGATGATCATAATGATCTTTTCTGATCTTCAAATCAATAAATCTACAATTTGATCCCATGTTGAGATCTTGTATTTCTTCCCTCTTCACTAAGTCCTGCCCTCAGTGAGTATAACTTCATTTGACTCTACAGTACGTTCCTTCTGCTATCTGCTTAAATGCCAACATGTCCACCACCAGATAAAGACTTTGAACAGAACCAGCCATCATCTGAAGCCATCCTTCGGGATGGCACTGAACTTGAAATGCAGCTTCACTCTTCAATTAAGACCTCAAACACACACTTTTCAAAGCCTTTTCACTAAGTCATTGTAATCTTAAACTGTATTTTACACGCTACTCTATGGGGGGTACCTAACATGTTCTTTAGCCTACAACACAGGGAATTAAATCTCCCTCTCAACATGGGACTTCAGGTTTAATCAGAAGATTGCTGTACAGAGAGCTAGGAAAGCCTACATCAGGCACCAAGAGCAAGGATGATAGTTTTAAAGCGAAACAGCCTAGAAGTACTCCTAAACCACTGAACTAAGAGCTCCGTTTCAAGCTGGAAGCTTCCTACTAGACATGGAGCACTAGACGGGTTTCCAAAAACAGGGTTCATATTACAAACTGGGAGAACAAATTGAATTCGGCATCTGTGGCTAAATTCAAACTTGTTCATCCAGGCAGAAATCCTTAAGAGTCTTTGCAACTTACATGTTGGTTAAATGTGGCTTCGCTTCTTCTACGGCACTTGCAGGGCTGTCAAGATGCTTTTAGGACACAATTCCCGTACTTGACATGGTTGCCAATCCTCAAGCTTCATAAAAGCTGCAGTCTAGTCGTTCAACTTTTAAACTGAAACACTATAATGTCTGACAAACACTGACTGGAATTACTGTTTTAGATCATATCAAATGATTGCCATAGCATGTGTCTCTTTTCTGCTCCCTCCTATAAAAATTACTTTTACAGATTCTTTGACAGATAAAAACTTTCAGGTTTGCTGAATTAGTTTTAACATTGTGTAAGACGAGGAGAATATTTCCACTGACTATTTTTTTATTTCTAATATTTAACCAATACGAAGACTTCTTGTGCTACCCCTCCCATTTCTATTTATGATATCCAAGGAGCCAGCCTGGATGCAGGACTGACCCTGGCTCCCTGGGTCTGCTGAAGGACACTCCAACACCCACGGCCAAACGCAGGGGAGCACTCTCACCCCACCTGCCCTGCTCTCTGGCCACGCAGAAGCCACCACCGAAATCTGCACTCTCAGAAAGGCAGCCCCACTGAGCGGGCTTGCCAGTTCAGCGCTGAACAACTGAGAAAATATCCCTTACATGGAGCAAGTAGCAATTTTAAGCATATATATATGCTATAAACAGCATTAAGGGCCACTGGCTTCTTCAGTCAGATGAGTTGAAAGCACAACAGTACAAATGTTTTTAAGAAAAAACAGGGATGGAGAGGAGGGGAAGAGTAGTTAAAAGTTGCTACACTTTTCATAAAATTAGGATAGCTTTAAAATAATCCAGGATCTGGAAAGTACGGCTGGAAATACCAATTAAAGAAGCTTTTTAATGACAAGATGCTGTTCCATTCAGGTCACCAGCAGAAAGGTTACAGCAAGAGGAAGAGGATGCCAGAGAACAGCACTCCTCACTCAAAGAGGGGCAGGGCAGCGCTGCCAGCAAGAGGCAGAAGGCAGCACAATAGCCAAACACAGGGCTGAGAACTGATGAATGGGAAAGAGCAACATCCACTGCAGCCAGAATTCATCACAAGAAACTTCCTCCTTTTACTTTAATTTTTAAAGCAAAGAAAAAGACGTGTCAATGAAAGCCACACATACATGGGACTTCAATAATATTTGGGAGGGATCTGAAGGTGCAAGTATTTTTCATTTCTGCTGATGGACTTCAGGCTATGCTCACAAGAGGACTTGTGTACCAAACCGCTAAGCTCCCGGTGTTACCCCTGCTGTAGGAAACCACACTCTGGCTAGGGGCGCCTGCTCTCACAACACAAGGGGTAAGCTAAACACCAAATAACGAAAGCCACGAGAAGAGCCCACAAAAAGTGCTATTCCTTCCTCACCACCACCAAATCCTGCAGGGCCAGGAATGCTTCTCCCAGGATTTCAGCAGAGCAGGTCTCCTCTCACCTATCTTTAAACAAGGACAGTGCACACATCTATGTGCAAGCTAAACATCTGAGACTGCCTCTACCGTCAGCCAATGGAGAGTTTTTCTGACAGTCTTTTGACCATGAGAATGATTCTGTGTCGTGATTTTAGTACACATCTCTGAGGCGAGAATGAGCTAGGCTCCTCTTTTTGGGAAAGGAACGTATTTTATTCAAGCTATCTGCCAGTATTGACTTAGGCAAGTGTCTGTGATTGCTATGCATAGACTCAAGCCTCCCATCCCCACCTAGCCCACATGCTGCTTTAGCATCTCAATGAAAAAGAAATATTGTCTTCCTAAATCCAGCAACACGTGAAATCTGAAAGAGAGCACATCTCCAGCAAGCACAAAATAAATCCATCTTGGATACTGGCTGGGATACAAAGAAGAAAAAAAGTGTACTAAACCTCATTATATTTTTCCATTTGTGCTGTTTATATTTAATTGTTCCACATGACTACTGTAAACTTTATCCCAATAGAATCACAACCAAAAATTACAAATCTCTCACCTTCTCAAAATAGAAGGTCCATAGTTATTGATATATACTCTTTAGACAAATGTCAAAGACATTTTAGCAAAATGTTGATTTAGCTGAATATAGAACTGGAAAGTAAAAGTGAAAATGGCAATGCTTTCCGAAATAGCAGCCTCCAAATCTGCCTACTAACTAGACTGAGTTTGCATGCTCTCCCTTTCAAAAGGGGAAAAATAACCGACTTTGCTCATTTTTTCCTTTCAAAATTCTGTAGGGCACTGTCTATACAAAAGATTTCCTTGGATAGATGGAATCAGTGAAAAATTAAGTCGCCTTGTAACTCTTACAGATTTACAGAAACCGGAATGTTTTTCCCCACCTTTGGGTGGTTTTTTTGTTTTTTTTTTTTTTGTTTTTTTTTTTTTAAGAGAAATCTTCTCATTTCCCACTTAACCCACATTTTCTTGCAACTGAAAGATTCTCTGGAAAAGGAACTGGAAGAGCTCCAACTACTGTCCAACACTTAAAAAGATTTTATAGTGTCATCAATCACAGCTCTTCACATGCTCTTCTAGAGCACTGCCAACTCATACTTGAAGACCAACTCAAACCCGCTTTATGCCAGCATTGCACACTCAAAATAAAGACAAAAAAAATATTTCTGTATTATTCTGTTTCTCAGTCAAGTCCTGCTCAGATTCATGTCAGATGTTACTACATAATACTCAGACATTATCTTTCTTTTTTTTCCTAGGAAATTAATCCTAATATCTCAGTGGCTACCTCAGATGACAACGTGTTATCACATCTGCTATAAAATGTGTCCTCAATTTTTAACAGACCATCTGAAAACACTGGTCCCATGGAAAAAAAAGTAATAACACCCTTGGGAAACACCAACAGTCACAGTTATTCTTTGAAATTCATGTTAAAAATTTCTAATATTGCATTACTCCATTTAACAAACTTCAATCATTTCAACTGAAATGCTCAGTGACTGCTTCTGCAAAGTTTGATTTGAAAGGTTTGAGAACACACCAGTCACTTCCAACAATTTTAGTAGCAGGAAAAAAGCTAAAAAATAATTCAGAATATTTTGTTTGGAAAGATTCTCCCTCAGGGATCCACAAAAAAGAAACAAAAACTTCTGGGGTTAGATAGTTGCCTTTACCCATGTCAACGCCAGTCTGTCAAGACTTGAACAAAATATCCAAGAATTACAGTTCGCCCAGGCTCAGGAAGGGTACCAGAGCTCTCTGGTAGCATCTCTGACTCCAATAATGGACCTGAACATTCTGCCTCAGCTGACCTGAGCACTCTGCACATCACCTGCACCAACCTGGCCAGCCAGCACCACTACGCTTCCTGCGCTGCCATGAGGGACCTGCAAAGCTTCAGAAAAGAGATGCAACACCATCTTGGCCAAGGCAGAGAAGAATAAACTATTTAGGTAGTCAGTGAGAGGATCAGCATTAACATGTATAACCTTGTGATCTTCGCAGCTCTGACCACTTACCAACGCCCCACACTAATTAGGAATTAGGGTCACTGCTTACCACCTTACAGAGAGGGTAACGAAGTGGCTGTCCTAGGTTGACATCTGACAAAACCGAGACCAGAACTCAGGTCTCCCGACAGGATACATCATCTGATTAATTATCCCCTTTGCAGCACTGATGGCCAAGGTCATGCGTTTGATTGTTCTACGGTCAAACGACGAGAACACACTCACCCCACAGCCAGGAACAAAGCTTGGGATTTTTGAGTCCCATCATTACTCTGTTATGTAGCAAATACCATGCCAGCCATTAGCAAAGAGCGTGCTTCACTGCTGTCCTGAAGGCTGGTTCACAGAGAGGACAAAAGCTTGCTACCCTTAACCAGACATTCCTTAACTCAAGCGGTGCTGGTCTGCGCTGCAACCCCAGAGCCTGCCAACGCCAGCACTACCAGCGACCCACAAAAGGATAAACACCACTGAACATGAGGGCATTTGTTTCAAGGGGAAAAAAAAAAAAAAAAAAAAAAAAATCTATGAACAAATAAACAAACCAGAAGATTAAAAAAAAAAAACTACAGACCTTGCGAGGATTGCAATCAGAGGGTAGGAAATGCCAGTGTGCAACGGTCTTAGCAAACTTTATTCAGTAGCACTGAGCATATACTTTTAATAGTCTTTAATCATGGGATCTCCCTTGACCCTAACACACAGTTTTAGTTCTGATATACCTTTGCTTTTGCATCCTTGTGATTTTACTGAACTTTAAAAAAATTTTTAAAAAAGAAGAAAGGGATAATCAACAAGTCAACACCTAGACAAGTCCTACCCTTGTACCTGTAACTTAAGGGGCTCCTGACACAGGAGCTGATGTGCACAGATGTGGAATGCATGAAGAAACATCGTCAGTACGAAGCATACAGTCCCTGAATATATTTCACAGGACTTCATATATTCACTCCCAAGTTTTACCATATATTTCACTTGAGAAACACTGGGATGGTTCATGCCACCATCCCTTCCCAAAAATGCAGGAAATGACAGAAATAGTTACAGGACCAAGGCACACCATAATTTAAAGTTGTCTTCTCCAAATAAAAACACATCATTCTGCAGCAGACAAATGCGAAAAATATTTGTATATTATAATTTTATTTTGGTTTAGACCAAAGTCTAGATCATGCCTTCTGATTAATACCACGAGACTTTACACTGAACTCAAGAAAATCCACACTAGCTCAGTGTTACATACAGCATAGATATACTGACTTTCTGGCAAAGCCACGTTCATTTTTCCTCTTCCCTCTGTCTCAGTATTATTTTAAGAATTCTCTGCTGCCAAAAGGTAAATAAAACTTCTTTAAAATACCATTTTTGTATTACAGTTACTGCTTGGGAGCAAACTCAAGAGCACAGAGTAAACTTCAAACCTACCAGCTACACCAAACTTTGCAGAAGTATGAGAAAGTTCACAGATTTTAGGGCAGCAAGTCTAAGCAGACCTTCTGCAGAGAAAAGAACTTCCAAATGCAAATACAGCACCACTAGCATGGGGGATGGGGGGTGTGTGTGTGTATATATATATATAAACCAAAAGAGACTGCACAACTATCCTCACACTGGTCCAATTTTACCCACTTTTGCAACAGTGCCACATACATTAGGTCTATTCAACACTCCAGTCAAGCTTCTCAACATAGCACTATAGCTAGCTACAAACAGAAACAATCATTTTGACACTAAATCCTCCAATATAACTCTTGTTGCTCTTTTTTTTTTTTTCAATTTAGTATTGACTTCAAAAAAAAAAAATCATTCAGTTGAAGCAAGAGGACTGACTAAAGTACAGTTGTTGAACGCAGAGTAAGGTTACATGGAGCTTTTTCCACTGACGAACACTGTTGAAAGTGTCCTTAGTACTACAGTGCAAAAGCATTTCTCTTTTCTAGCATAAGCATGCATTTAATTTTAAAAAATAATTTATTTTTCACTGAATAGGAATCAGTCATTTCATGCTTTCACATTTGCATTTCCAAGACTCAAAATTTGTCTTACAGATACAGCACACCTTGCACAAAAGGAAAAACCACAACCTGACTGCTCAATACTTTCCTTTACATCTCACTTTGAAACAGCATGCTTAGTACATGTTTTCCTCTTAGCTGGGGAAAGTGAGCATGCTTGTGTTTGCAGCTCCTCCTCTTTCAAAGACACACAGCTGCAGCTGTAGTAAACAACCACTAGTCAGGAGCTGAGAAGGTCAAAGTCTTGGTGCTGCATCCATTTCAGCTTTTCTAAAAATGAAATTTCCATTTCAAGAAATGAATTTCTTGTTTCATTTTGTATTCACGTCAAGGAAAGGCAAACCACAATCATCCTCCAACAAAATAAATCAAGATACAATACTTCAAAAGCCACAAGCAAAACACTTCAGTAAAAATAAGTATTTCCCCAGCTTTATTAACATACAAACGCCTCATTCGGAGTCTCATATTTTACTTGATTCAAACTTGGTCAAAACCAACCTTGTACTGATGAGACCTGTTACACCATGCAAATGACACTCTCTGAAGGAATGTGCAAGGAGGTTGGGCATCCTGGAAAGCGGTGCCAGTGGCTGGTGATCCAGCAGCCCAAAGCACAGAGGCTACAGCACTACAACTTTGGGAAGCCTAGCGTAAGCGGGCATCATCCACCCAGCAATGAGAAAAGGCACATGCCTTCCCTTTATTTTATAAAAACTACACAAAACCTAAACAACAGGATGCCCTTCTAGCACTGAAACCTGCACCGAATTATGCAGACCACCTGGCAGGGAGCTCCCCAAGCACCCAGGAGAGGCATCGCCCATTTTTATCAAAAACATGGTCTATATTTCTATTTAATTATGGCAGGTACTGTCACACACCAGCTTGGTCTGGGTGAAGAGGAAGGCAGTCGCTCCCAAGGGGCTTTGCAGCCCAAGCCCTTTGCTGACCCCACTCTACCATCTCCTGGGGAAAGAAGAAAAGCTGGTTCAGCCCCACCGCATTTCAGCCTCCTCTCGTCTGAAGTAAAACTCTGCTTCCATACATTCAGGTCCGGCTTATCCCAACAGAAACAGCTGGCAGAGGACTCAGCGATTATCCTGTCCTGGAATCTTAGAAGTTTATTTTTAAAAGTTGTTACACACAGTCTTCTTGGATTCTCAGGGGGCCTTTCCCACAAAGGTTTTTCTACAACAGAGGGCAGGAAGGCCTGGAAATGTTACCACTAAGTATTGCTGGGGGAAAAAAAAATAAACAAAAATACCTCATTTCCCATCCCCCCCTTTTTTACAGGTCTGATATTGCCTCACTATCAGAAGCGGAGACCAAACAGTATCTCCCACATCCTAAACTCCTTCCCAGCCCTGTGTGCAAACACTCATCAAATGCCCCACGGCATATCTCCTCCTCAAAAAAACCTCTTTTTCCCCCACAGCTGGTGGATAGATGAGAAAATATGATTTTTCACAGTCCTCTTTAAATGCTATTGACTACTCCATGAACTGGGGGGGGAGGGGGGGGAAGCCCAAGCCACCTTGTAAAGCTGTCAGTATTCTAATGAAAAGGCTTGCCTAAAGAAAGGTGCTCACCAGACTGACACTCCCGCTCCCGCCCCCCCCCCCCCCCCCCCCCTTCTAGGTATCAGACACAGGAAAAGAAAGGAGGTGGAAAAAATAACAGAAAAAAAAAAGGAAGGAAAATGTCACCACTGTTGTTCTGGATGCAGGGGGGGCGAGGGGGTGGGGGTGCCAGGCCGGGGAGGGGTGCGCATGGGTGCTGGTCCCTGGCCGCCGAGGGGGTGATGTCATCCCACCAGGCTCCAGCCCGGGCACCTGCCGGCAGCAGCGTAGCGGCCGCAGCTCCAACCGGCTGCCAAAGCCTCAGGCAGCACGGGGAAAAAAAAAAAAAAAAAAAAGAGAATAAAAAAATCAAAAAAAATCCGCATGCCATGTTTCCTTTGCTATGCGTGGTCGGTTTGTGATGATAGGTGACACGCCGGCTTGCAGACAGCGGTTTCAAGTTGATTACGTCCCATTAGAAAGATACTCCCCCTCCCCCAGCACGAATAACATTAAAAAAAAAAATAAGCAGACTCGGTTTATGCAGCCTTACGTCATTAATAAAATGCTCCTATCGCCCCATCTGTGACCTATTCAGCGCAGTTACTAATCCCACGCTAAGACCACTTTGCTGTTCCTGTACATTTCAGAGTTGTAGACCAACCAGAAAGCAGAAAATGGAGCCCATATGCCAGCGCTATATAAAGCAGCCCTGCAAAGTTGCCGCGAATATCTATCTACCTGCCGTGGCAAGATAAAAAGGAAAAAGCAAAAAAATAAAGAAATAAAATGGGGGGAGAAGAATATGATTTACTTCATGATGGATAATTAAAAAAAATAAATTGGTTTACTTACTTATTCGGGGGAAGGGGACTGCCAAAAGCTAGCAGGATTTTACAAGCTCAATATAAACCCCGACGCAAGTGAACTTCTCTTCGGTGCCTCCTACCAACGGCTCGTACCTGCTCCCTAAAGCGCGCAAAACGTCTTATTTTCCACGCAGCAGCGAACGCCACGCCAACATCCGAAAAAAACCCGCTATCTGGAGCGGAGCATCACATCCCTGCAAACCATGGAGGGGGGGATGTAGGAAATATAAAATAGCCCATCTGGTTTGCTCCTATCCGCCTCCCCCAAATCCCGCACCACTCCGTCAGGCTGGTGCAGGATTTTGGGGGAGGCGGACAGGAGCCCAAATTTCATCCCAGCGCATTTACCCGGCTGCACCAGCAGCGGAAACCTTTCGGTGGGCTTCACAGGGTGACGCCGATGCTAAGGCACACGCTTTTAACGTAAATACCAGCGGTTTGCTCCCCAAGCAACGCCGGCCGACTTCTGGAAGAGCAAGTGTTTATTTTATAGAAGATAATTATTTTTGTAGAAGGTAATATACCGTCATACTATGATTTTTATTTTTCCCCCACAGCGAGTTACGCTCCGATTTTTTCCCCCCGCAGACCGTTATGCTCCGGTATTTCATATCTATTTTTTTAATATTTATTTTTATATATTAATTTTCCTCCCCCACCCCCAAAGGCGTAGGGGCACGCCGGCCGCTCGCACCCCCGCCCGGGGACGGCAGCACAAAGGGCCGGGCGCTCCCCAGCTCGCTGCTAATCACTCCTCGCATATCGCTTTTTATTTTTTCCCCCGCTTTTTTCACCGCCCCCCCCCCTTCCCTCCCTCCCCCCCTCAAGCCTCAGCGGGAAAGTTGAGGAGAAAGTTCGGGCCGGCGGCGAGGGCGGCCCCCAGCACATCCCCCCCCGCCGGCAACGCTGCCGCCGGGGCACCGGGAGGAACGCCGGGGGGGGGGGGGGGGGGCGGTGGGGGAGGGCACCGCCGTTAACCCCCGACTCGCCCCGGCGGCGCTGGGGGAAGGAGGCGGGGGGGGCGCCCTGTCCCCGCTTTTCTTTAAAATTATTTAACTTCGGTACAGGAGCGGGTGGTTTCTTAAAAAAAAAAAAAAAAAAAAAAAAGCTGACTGGGACAGCAGCAGCAAAAAATATACACGCTCGCCGTTTATTCTGGTAAGAAAGGGAATCGGCACAGACCTGAGCAGAAGCGGCAGAGCAGGAGGAACAGTTTCCTTCCCCTGACACAGGGTCGCCGCTCTCTCTCTGTCCACCCGCCCGCCCCGCTCTCCCTGGGCCGTGTCACGGGCGCGCACGGCGCGGGCGGAGGCGGCCGGGCTCGCCGCCGTCCCCGGGAAATGAATGGGGGCACCCGGGGAACCGCGGCGCTCGCTCGCCGCCGACTTACCCGTGTCACATGATGAGCCCGGGGCAGGGTGGGCCGGGGGTGGAGGCTCCCGGCGCCGCCTCACCTCGCCTCACGGTGGGGCCGCCGCCGCGACGCCCCACCGGCCGCTCAAACAAAGGGCCCGGTCCGGACCGGAGTTCCCCCTCCCCAGCTCCCGGCCCCTGCTCCGGCCGCGGCGGGCGCCGGTGGCGTCGCTGGCATGCGGCGCGTCCCCGCCCCCACCGGCAGCCGGGCGGGGGGAGGGGAGGGGCCGCGCCCCCGCCCCTCCGCCGCCCCGGTGCGCCGCCCGCCCCGCCCCGCCCCGGGGGGGTGGGGACGGGAACGCCCGGCCGCGCCGCCCCCCGCCCCGGCCCCGGCCCCGGCCCCGGCCCTGGCCCCGCCCGGCCGCAGGGGGAGGCCAGCGGGGCGCCGGGGCCTCCGGGGTCGCCGCGGGGAGGGGCAGGGCGGGGCCGGCAGCGGGGGCGCCAGGGGGAGGCCCGGGGCGAGGCGGGCGGGGGCGGGGGGACGCAGGTTAAGGGGGGCCCCGAGGGGCCGCAGCGGGGCGCGGGGCGGTGGGGGAGACCGGGGGGAGGGAACGGGGCAATGGGGCCGCTGAGGGGAGCCCCGGGGAGGGGACACGAGACAGGGCGGTGGCGGCGCTGAGGGGGCGCCGGGGTGGGACATGGCGGTCGCGACACTGAGGGGCGTCGCGGGGGGGGGGACACAACACACGGGGGGCGATAGGGACGCTGAGGGGAGCCGCGGCGGGGGGGGGGGGGCGGACGTACGGCGGGTCAGAGCACCGGGCCGCTGCGGGCCCGGCGGGTGGAGGCGCGGAGCAGGCGGCGCCGTCCCGGGGCCGCGGTGCCGGCGGGCGGGCGGCGGGGGCGGCCTCCGGCTGCATCGGCTGGGCCCGCCGGGCCCTCGCAGTTACCTGGCGGGCGGGCAGGGGCTGAGCTCTGCAAACCTCTCTCCTCTGCCTGTTTGGGGTTTTTTTTTTGCTTCGCGTAGACACACTGCAGCTTGTGAGAAGTATGTGAGGTGGGTTTTTTTTGCATTGCATGGAGGTCAGCGCGTAAGTCTGAGTCGCGCCTCTGCAAACTGAGAACTTCCTTTATGGGAAGATTTTTCACACGTAAGGGCTGCAGATACTGGGTTGTAAAGGCTTTAATATAGCAATGTACAGAGAAAGAGATTCCGGTATCTTAAAGTTTGTCTAAAACATAAACTCTTTTTACTGCATGGATTTTTTTTTTTTTTAAGAAGAACTTTAAAAACCTCAGGAAACAGATATAAATCCCACGAGTCAGTGTTAAGCTTCAAGAAACAAATCTCTTTTTCTTTTCAAAAGGGTTCTTACATGTTTACACAGTGAAATATTTTCGTGGAAAGATTCTGGCCCATGCCTGACCAGTGTCAAATCTATTAATCCGGCCTGACAGGTTACCCAGGGATTCCCTTGCCTTGGAGAGTCTTTTGTTAATGTAAAGCTGATGTGGTTGTTTTCTGTCTCCTCCGCTATGGTTCGTGTTGCATGGTGTGACCAGAGTGCAGGTGAGCTTTGACCAGCCCTGGCTGCTGAGACGGTTTCTGGGCAATGTTTAGGAGGGATTCAGTTCAGGAAGCTTGATAGCCTTGTGAATATTCAGGGTGCTGTGCTGGCCCCTGGCAAAAGCCATGCTCAGAGCAGGCAGAAAATGGCAAGTTCTTTATGAGTCCCCGCCCCTTGTCCTCCTCAAATTCAAGCTCAGCTCAACAGCTCCAGAGATTCCTACTCATAACAATAATTTGGTAAATAAAACTCAAAAAGAGGGATCCCTTGACTAGTAGGTTGGGCCATTGTCTTGAGTGTTTGTAAAAGCCTGTATAGCTTGTGTATTTACACAGAAAGCCAGGCTGAGCTCAGGTAAATAATTACTGCTAAAACGTTATTACTTTCAGTAAATACAAACTAATGTTTGCTGCTCTACACAGTATTTACCAAGGAAGCCAGAAGAACCAGAACCAATGTCTGTTCCCTTAGAGGCTTTCATGCCAACTGCCTGAAATACGTCTATGCATCGCTTCATGTGTTCTCCAAGAACTGCTCCTCTGCTGCCTTTTGGCATAAACGGTTTAAGTAACATAAACCCCTCACTACTTGTCCCTGCATCTTACCTCTATTTCCACGAGGTTAAAAAAAATAAAAGGCAGAATAGCAAATAAGAAATGTTAAAATGGATATAAACAGAAGTCTACCTCACAGTCTATATAAATGTATGTCTCCGCAAGCTATAAACGGGATTAGGCGTGATTTGCTATTATAATTTTGCCTCTACTGTAATCATTTCCTTTGGAGAAAAGTGAGCCTAGAGTTAAAATACAGTCTAATGACCCAGGCAACGTGTTTCCCTATATTATTACTTTAGATACAGAGCCAGTTCCAACAACTCACTGTAAGTTACATATGTGATTCATTAGATTTCAGAAGATTTTACCCAAGTCAAAAGTTACTGTTGTAACACTTGTTTTAAAAGATAAAATATGCAATCCCGTAGGAAGCAGGCTACTATAGAACACCACTGGAAACATTCCCTGGATAGATGCATAGCTTATATTCAGATTTATCAATAAAAACCACGAGTATTAACATTCATCCTTCTTAACCACTTGGAACAGGGAGCAATGATTTCCCAGTGCTGAATGTTCTGCAGAGAAAAACTGGTTTCTACCTACTGAGGTTAAAGGATTAATGAATACTTGGCACATAAAAAATGAATCGTGATAGAGGGAAGAAGATTGTATGTAGACAGTGCGATAAGGTGCATAACAGAGAAACATCATGTTACATGCATTGCTGTGCCCTGAGAAGCAGGCAAAGCTCATTACCATTGAATTTCAGATAAAATATTTAAAACCATCAATATTTATTTTGTCATACTTAGAAATATTCATTTATCTAATATATCTAAGGAAATAATCTAGAAGAGGGTTTGGCTGACTGACATTTGGTGATAAAATTTGTTCTCCGTGAGCTTCATTATGTGCTATGTTGGCTGTTTACATGGTCTATTGCCTGCTACTAAGAACTATTACCCATATGCATGAATTTGCAGGGCAGTATCTAAAGCAAAAAATATGTAGCTACAGTCGCAGGAGAAACGTATTACATGAGTATATATCAATAGATTGATACAGAAGTAGGGATATTACACATTAGTATTTGATATATATCACAGATTTATAGAGAAATGTAGTTCTCAATCACATGCTTTTATGGAAAACCTGTCCTACTAAATCACCGTCTTGGCTCACTCCATATACCTGACCCCTCTGTTTCCATTCTCATCCAGCTTAACAAAGCTGAGCATACATTGTCTATGTAAAAATGTTCTGGCTTACATTTTAACACAGAAATACTTTGAAAACATCTAGTATTTCTAAAGATTTAGAAAGTTCTCTTTTTTCTTCATTGTTGAAAGAAGGAGCTTTAATCACATTTCCTATTAATCAATGGGACTTTTCAGCATGCCATTTTGTCAGAAACAGGAGCCTTAAATTTTGAAATAGGAACCGTAACAGTGTATTGCCATATACAAATCTAAAACCAGAAAAACATACTTTCGGAAGCCAGGAGAACAAATTGGCCCATGGAACATTTTTGGTTACTTACTTTTTCGTAATCTTGACAAGCGTGTTTACGTGTGTATTTTAGACTCTTTTCTGTAATGCTTCTCCACTTCTGCCATGCTGCCTACAAAGCAGTACTACTAATTCACTTTTATCGAGTGCCATCACTTACAATCCCGGACGGCTCTTTCCAGTCTTCCTGTAGCTGTTCTTACCCTAATGGAGCTTCCTAAAACTTACCCAAAGGAAGGGCCTATAAAATCTCCCCATATTGTTCCTCAGCCTCTCACCACTCCTATATTTGTCTTCCACTGATACAGAATTTTCTTCACTATTCTTCCCCAATATCCATTGTCCTATTTGCATTTTGTCTTAGATCCTAATCCAGCAAAAGTTTAAATAAATAATACTCCTAAAAGCAATTTAGTGACTTCTACCTTTAACTTAAGCATGTTTTAAGTCTTGGTTGTTTTTTTTTTAATTATAATGAATCAATCATTTTTCAAAATGGGGAATGGCATCACCAGCAGAGAGCACACTGAAACCTCAGAACAAAAGAAAACAGAAAATCAATAGCATATTTTAACAATGCAAGCCTGAAACACATAAAGATACATCTGAAATAAATCAGTAATATGCTGAACATGGAGATTTTGTCATTTAAATTAACACCAGTTATAAAAAAATCACTCTTAAGTTATCTATTGTTTATTCCATTTCAGCTTGTATTCAATTTTCTAACTCGAATAAACCTAAAAAAAAAAATCAACCTTACTACCCAAACCAAAAACTAAATGCATTTTTATTTGGGATGCATGGTTAGACTAAAGCTTTAACAAATTACATGATATATTTTAGAAGACAGATTGTGTTCATTTGCTGAACTTAGGGAAACCTTTGGGTTGACAGATAATCAATTCAAATACCTGCAGTTGAGGGATTGTGTTACTAATTCCTTTCACAAGCCTTCCTTTTTGGATACAGGCAAATAAACGGGTTTTCTGTGACAAGGAATTGACCACATCAGCAGATACAGCCTTCTGGGTGTGGCTGCTGCCTTGCAATCCACCCTGTGATCATCTGCCAAGTGCTTCCTTCACGCCTTCCCGCTGGAAGTGGTGTGAAGCTCAGCATGAATACACCAGCCTTGCCCTTTTATCCGACAGTGCCATCAAGCATGAGGTTGCAGACTTTTCTGGGCAAGGACGTCAGCTTCTCTTTCGTTGAATCTACTTATGAAGCATTTCAACATGCACAGCACTCTGCCATCACATGCTAGGGGTTATAGTCAACTTCTAGGTGGCCATTAACCTAAATGGTCAATCTAAAACATGGAAGTACAACTAACAAGTAGAGCTATCATATTTCATGTGACTCGCTCAAACATCAGCAGTAATATTCCTTGGGTACGAACATCGGAGCTTTTGTACACCACATTTGTATATTTTCTGTACTTTGTATAAACCATTTGTTCATTCTTAGACAATCAGGAAATCTTCCCTTCAGCCCACTCCTTAAAAAAACCCAACAAAAACAACCTAGCTTGGTGCATAAATGGCAGTGTTAGCGTACACAATGCAGCCTCTCTGATACAATAAAATATATAATTTTGTTTTGCCAAGAAAGTTTGATCCTTGAGGTCCCTTCCAACCTGATATTCTATGATTCTGTGATAATGGAGGATAGTTCAGTTGCACTGCACAAAAGAGGAAAATTATAATCTGATATAATAGGTGCAAATTTTTCTCCAGGGACAGAGATCAAAATATTCAATTTGCCAGATTTAGACTAGCAATGTTGCCAAGACACATATTCTAGGAAAGTGGGGCCACACAGTATTAATGCTTTACTCCCTTGATCCGAAAGCTCTGTGCCCTTTCTATAACCTTGGATTGAGATCATGCACTACTTTTTTTTAATTTTAAACTTGCCTTCTTTTAGCAAGAGCCCTTGAAGGGTTATGCTCTTATTTAAGAGGCAGAAGAACAGGACGGACAGTTCCTTATTTAGTATAATCCAACACTGGCAAAAGTTAATAGGGAGTAGGAGATCATCAAGGAACATATTCTGGGAAAGAAGGCGGTTTTGGTTTTTGCATCTCTCCAAGGTTTGTTTAATGTTTTTGTAAGAAAAGAAATGGAGACAAGCACTTCCTGGCTCTGGACACCATGTTAATTCGACGCCCAGGAACAGAACGGGTTGCTCTGGATTTTCATTTAAAAACTCTGTAGTTTGTAGCTGAATTTATGGACCTAAACATCACCCTGAGAAAATTTCTTACATCATTTTAAGCTCCATGTTCAATTCCATTATCTCAGCCCCACGTAGTGAATACTGTGTTGTTTGGTTGTTTAGGAGACCAAAAAAAAGGCTCTCTTAAACAGTGCTTTATGAAGAGAGGCGTATTGTATTCTCATATGAACATTAAAGCTACTACATCTCTTCTGGTAAGACAGAGACATGGTGTGGGGCAATCTTTTCAGATTTTCCCTGTAAATCCCACTGTGTTGTGTTTTCTGTGGCTCCTGGTTATTTTGCACTCCACTGTAAAATTGGTGATATCTAATTTGTTCCATGTGCATGGGTTTCATAGGCTACAAAAGAAGTTCTGCACATGAAAGACCTGGAGGAGCAGTTTCCAAGCCAGAAGAAATGTTTCAGAAATGGCTGGGTTTTGTGCATGGGACTGAGAAGTGTTCTGCAGGCAGGTTAGCAAAGGAACACATTCAGCTGGGCATAGATCTGATTTCATACCTAGTAGGCAGCCAAAAACATCTACAACATCTTCTTTGCAGATATTATCGTAGCAGTCTTTCATGCTTTTCTTGACAGGTTTTAGGTATAACAAATATTTTCAAGAAATTCTGGGTTTTCCCCAGTTGTTTTTAATTCAGCAAAGTTCTTTGTTCTCCATGGAGGTGTTAAATAAATTACGACAGAATAAATCTCCAAACAAATAAGTGCATGGATGCTTTTTCTTTACTCAGAGAGCATTCCTCCTTTCCCATCTTCCACCCTTGTCTTACAGACTCTTTCCTGTGTTACTAAGGCATTCATGTTGATAACTTTTGATTTCAAGACCATGCAACTTGGCTTTTCTGGTACCAGAACCTCTCGGATTCGAGAGATATTTACCCGGCCTCAAGAACGGAAAAGATTCAGAATCAGATTGGAAATAGGACACATTGAAAATGGTTCAACACTTCTGTTATTTCATTAGGTTGGCTTGAAATGCCTGGGTTTGCACCTGGGCATCATGGTTGTGGCGATTTCTGGATCGTATGCTTTCTGGATCAAAGGTTGATGGCTCACAAGCATTAAGAGGCTTCATCTGGACTGAGTTGTACATACCACATTTCAGATGAGTAAATTATTTTTTTTTTAATGAGTTACAGGTTTTTTTAAATGAGGAATGTCACAGATTATTAACCATAGTTGTGCCACTGGGTATCAATCTAACAGCTGAAAAACCCAAGCATGGTATTGTAACAATTGCTTACTTAATGTCTGGGCTTGTTTGTGGGGTTTTTGTTTTTTAAACTAAGAATGAATTCATTTGAGTGACTGCAAAGCTCAGTAAATACCAGTTATCAATTCTCTTTCTAATGACAACTGATGACATGATTTTTACAAATGGTTGAGCACTTGGCAAATGCTAACCATAGAAATCGAATGAGCTGAAAGAAACTCCAGTCTGCCCTATTGTCACTACTGAGCTGACAGATGGGAAAAAGAGGAGGAGGTTGTGATGCTCTCCCAGAAGCCCAGGGGCACACTGCAAAATGACAAAGTGTCTTGAAAGACCGTAAGTGAGAGAGGAGCAGATTTCTGAAGAGCAGACATCACCTATATTTTGCTTTAAAAGTTGGCCTTTCTAGCGCAGCTCCCCTCACAAATGGGCCAACCAAATTCTCTGTGGAGCAGCTACCACCAGAGCTCATTGGAGCTCAGCAGAGGAGGTAAAACTGAATTTCCAGGAAGGAAGGAGAAGCTGAAGCCAGGCTGTCTACTCCAGCAGCTGCTGGGAGGGCGGGAGGGCAGGGCTACCATTACAGCTGCCCCAGGCAGGTGGCCCAAATGCCAGCGTCTGCCACTGCCCTGAGCACCGTCACGTGCCTGGGCACCATCAGCATGGCCAGGGTGCTTTGCTACCGGGCCGTCTGCTGCTGCAAACAGCAGCCCACTCTGCCCACTCTGCCGGTGCCTAAGCAGCAGGGAAAATCCCCTGGTATGTGGAAAAGCCTGTAAGCCCAAGAATAAGAATTGAGAAACGGGCGGTGGCAGTCTGTTGAGATCAGATCGCTCGGCCTTGCCTTTCCTTACCTATCTTTTTTTTTTTTTCCTCTCAATTAGTCTAATGTGTCTCCTTTGGTTTTGTAAAAAGTGACTCAAGAAGTTAAAAGTACCAAACTTCAGTAGCTTCACCCATATGTGCTGTGCGCCTCAGGCTAGACAGCACATATTGGTAGCCAGACTGAGAAGAACATTTACCACATTACCTCTTAAAAACTCACTTTATTTTTCTTGTTGAGCTGGCTCCCATCCAATGTGACACTCCAGTGTGAGCCATGCAGTGACAGCAACAGCTCCATGGAAACACACTGGAGCATGAGGCCAGTCGTGGGGTAGAGAGAAAAAGCAGCTCTGTCCTTTTCCTTAGTTTGTCATGGTTTTTTTCTCTGAACAAGCTTTCTTTTAATTTTTAAAGTGTTATTAGGAGCACCCCTCCTTTGCCACTGTGTCTTGGGTATGTCTCTTGGAGCAATGCAAAGTTACGCTGAACCTGGAAAACCTGGGGCTGATTTCAAGGTATCACCATCTCACAGTCCCAGCATTAGGGACCTCCACTCCTCTTTTTTACATGCCGGAGCCAGTAGGAGAACCTGCCTCTGCAACGGAGACACGAATAAATGCCGGCTGCGGTGGGTGGAGGTCTGAAAGCGCACTGCGGAGTGAAGGGGTCTCACGGAGAATGCCCTGCCAGCAGCCCTGGCACTGCTGTGCTGAAGGTCCTGCAGACTGAGCGTCTCTTTTTGGCAAAAAGGAAGTAGCAAAGAGAAACAGCATCTTAGAAATTTCCTCGACGTCGTTCAGAATTTTACATACCCCCACTTCGCCCAGGAACAGGTTTATTGGGAAAAGGGTGGGTGGAGGGGAGATGTTAAGCAGCTTGCTCTCCCAGTAGAGTAACTGGGGAGATTTTGATGGTCAGGATGCTGTGAGGAGGAAATCCTTCATCATGGCTATCACTGTGCCTGCCCCTCCATCATAGTGCAAACTCATTCCCCTGTCTCATAGCAGCATGCAAAGTTGCTTAATGCCATTATGATATAATTGATGATATAATTTTCCCTTAATATTTCCCTGAAATTTTCCTTTTTTCCCCCCAGACTGCCTTGAAGTAAATCTCTCCGCCTGACTATTCACCGTTCAATGGAGACAGTGAACCAGGTAGCTGTTTGGCATCGTTCCAAGTGTTTGAGTGTTCTGCAGACAACAGGCTAAATCCGGCAAAATTTGCAAGGCTGCAGGCTAGCTGCTACTGTGCTTAACTTCTAGACACTTGGCTTTACATCCACAGACAACATGACAATACCGAGTTTCACCACACATTGCTTGTAGGCTCCCAGTACTGAATTCATACTGTGCAGTGTGAAATACCTGTTCTGTATGTCACAGGGAGAATCAGGTGCCTGGGATTCACCACAGCCAGGGTACTGAGCAGGGAGTCTCAGAACTAACCAAGAAGAATGACTGAAACCAGTTACATAGTAGAATTTTCTCTGTCTCAGCACCTAAGGAGCCTAAGCGTGGACTGCAAAGCAGTGGTTTTATGGGGCTGGGAGTCACAGCCTGGTATTCTCTCGAGCTGACCTTAGCCATTGTTTCCAGGGCCTGAATCAGCTCACTTTTTTGTTCTTTTTTAAACGATGCATCAGTACCCTGACAATAATGTATATATATGACAGGTAATACAATATGTAATAAGCACATTTTAAAGTATAATGCTTTAATATGTATGTTATTAATAATACTACTACTACACAGCAGGCACCTAGGTGATATATCTCCTACCTCTCTCATCTTCCAGCACCACTCCTTATATTAGTTGTGCTTGCCTGAGGGATTGGGATATTTCTATCTAAATGTGGACTGTGGGCATTTACATCAGGACCAACTATCCTTGCACCCTCTTTAATGGAGAAAGATACTCACCTTTAGGGTCTGACTCATCTCATCTTAAAATAGGTTTCTGAATTTTACTGGCATTACCAGACATCTTTGTCGTGTCAAACACTTCAGTAGGCATCAGGAGCACACACACTTGGCTTCAGCATGGACTCCAGCTCTTTTGACACTGCTTTGGTCGCTCCTCATGTCTTTGCTGTCCCAAGTGCTTTGCGTGTTTGTGGGTAACACCAGGTCACCTAGACTAATTCTGCTCTGAAGTCTTTTAGGTGCAACAACAGATCTTTATAAATCTGGCCATGTTTCCTTAGTTAAATTTCCTCATAAGACTTTGTCCCTGATGTCTCAGACACACAGGAAAACTAATTGCACAGCAAGCCATCATAAGGGAAGCCAATCACCTGGCTTCCTAAGTGATACTCTCTGATCTACTGAATTACTTCTCCAAGATTGCCGAGGGCTCTAGGACTCCAGTTAACATCCTTAATATCTGTTTTCAATGTTTGAGACCAGGTTGTGAGACAATGTTCATTTGAATATCTACATTGAGTTAGTGGTCCTGAGCGTGTTTAAGCTGGGGATGTGGCCCATGAACTCTGTGTATCTTTCACGTCACTCTTCACCTTTTCTCCTCCTTCTCCTCATCTGTCTCTCATTCCAAGACAGCCTGATCATTCCAAGATCTTTATAGTGAAATACATTAAAAAGAAACTTTGTTTGCTACCTTTAAAGCACTTTATATCACTTTAAATTACTTACACTACCACAGCAATACTGCAAAGAATGCCATCTAATTTACATAAAGTCACCCAGAGGTTAATTAGTATATGGAGGTAAATTTCCAAAAGAGTGCACCAGGAAAAAAGCAGCAAAAAGCAATTCTTTCCTTAATTGGTTTTGTACACACACCTCTCATTCTGTGTTTTACAAATGTACTCAGTAATTTCTGTCTTCATTTTCTGGGAAGATTGCATGTCAGGTAGAAAGGAAGTCTGTCATTTTGTCTGTCTGAGTGGTTACTTGCTGACCTTTTGTTGTGGGAGAGACTATTTGAAAACATTGCCATCACATGCCATCACAATTGCATGGTAGGCACTGTAATGCCACACTCATGTGCATACTCTATAGTGGAACAAAAAAAAAAAAAATCCCCAGTTATCTTTCTATTTGAATAACTGCTGGGAAATGTTGATAAAAACATCATCACATTAGAATGACATATAATAGTACATGTCCTCAGCTCTGTCCACGTTGTGGAACGGAGAGAAAGTGCTCACCTGGAGAGCCCACATGCTGGAGGAAGAGCAGGGCATTTAATGTTAGTAGGGAGGAGAAAAAGTGATTATTTTTCTGTTTGAAAAGAAACATTCTGAGGAACCAACAGAAACTGTCCCTGGGTGACCAAGGAAGAAGGCTATTTCAGAGCCTTTCTGGATTCACCTCCAATTCTGGACACCCAGAACTGTGTATCAGCCCCATATCCATCTCTGGATCCTGAGGCTTCAGTGGAAGCAGTTGTGCTTTTCTACAAGAGCTTTTTGATGGACACACAGAATCCAGGTTAATTCAAAGACTCTACTTCTCTCAGCAATCATAGCATACACTTCCACTATCAAGACCCAGAAAACATGATGGGTTACACTATAGTGTTTTTAATGAGAGTTTTTAGCATTAGCACTTACTGCAACTTCTGCCTGAGCCTGAATCTTGATAACCTAGAAATACTTAACAGTGTTGAGTTTGGCTTTTTGAATATGAGTTAAAAGCTATGTTTTCTTAGAGGCTTTGGAGTTATTCTAACCCCAAGTGTCTTTCTCTGAAGCAAGTAGGAGAAATCCCTACAGTAGGGTTGAATAACAGTAGCAGACTATAAAGACGTCAGCTTTATTTTGGTCTTCTCCACCAAGCTGGTTAGACACTTGACAAAGGAATCCCAATGGTGGAGTCAAGGACCCGCTCAAGTTCATGCTAGCAACAGAACACCTTCTGCCCCTGGATGCAGTGTCAAAACCATGAGCACAACATGCTGTATAGCCCCCACTGCCTTCCTGAGTGCTCCTCCTCTCTCTCTGCAGTGTGAAGCTGGTGGCTCTACCACTGGTCCTTTGAAGGATAAAGTGGGTTTGTGGTTCTTTAAATGTTATTTCTGGCGAACATTTCTACAAAAGCCACCTAGAAAGCAGACCTGATGCAAACTTTTTCATCATGAGGGAGACATACATGAGTGGTATAGCCTCTCACATGAAAGTAGATGTTATGTTTGGCAGTGCTGATAAGGTAATCAGAGCCCTTCCATTTCGCTTGGTCATGAATAAATCCATCCTTGACAAGTAACATCCCTGTGTTCATTCAAAACCTGTACTATAATAAGAATAACAATAATCAACATTGAACTTTTCATTCTGTTTTACACATCCATTATTCCTTATTATTCTTGGTGCCTAAGAAAGTGTTCTTTCTCTTCCTTTAAACAGCTCTTGTCCATTGTTGGTGTTTACAATCTTCTTACTGTTGCTGAGGGTTCTCCTATTCCCTCCCTGTCGTCGTTTAGCAAAGCTAAATGCATTTCATTATTTTAATCTTTCTTGAAAAGTCAATCCCTTAATTAGAATCTATGGTTGTGGAGTTCCACAGGGTGTCTGCAGGCTAAACACCACTAAGGCTATTTTCTTACTAATTGTGCTCAGAGACAGGACATTTGTTAGTGTTGTTGATGGCATTTAGTTTGTTCTCTTTTTTTTTAAAAAAAGGCTGTTTATCTAGGTGAGAGGCAAAAGAGAGAATTCATTAAATCAGATTTTCAAAGGATCACAGCCTACAAAGCATATAAAGTGATGATTTTCTTGGTTGGGACTTTAAACCAAAATATGTAAAGAGAAACCTAAAAGCCAGGGGTTTGGAGAATAAGCACATCAAAATCTCTCTCTGAAACACATATATTTTAAGATGATGCTTGTGAAAGAAGGCTGTCAAACACTGATCTGGTCTCTCTCCTACCAATTGCTAATGAGCATCAGAAAATGTGGAAACGCTCCTTGATTCCTAACCTATTGAATACATTTTGCTAAAGAGACATTTAGAGAATCAGTGGGAAGAACAGTAATGCCAACAAAAAAGCCTACATTGTCCTTTCTCGCCTTTGTTTCCAGTTTTGCTCACTAATCAGTTTGCATGCAAGTTTTTAGGAAGGATTTACAGAATTGCAGAATCACGGAATCATCTAGGTTGGAAAAGACCTTGAAGATCATCCAGACCAATCGTTAACCTAACACTGACAGATCCCAACTACACCATATCCCTAAGCGCTATGTCCACCCGACTCTTAAACACCTCCAGGGATGGGGACTCCACCACCTCCCTGGGCAGCCCATTCCAACGCCTAACTACCCATTCTGGAAAGAAATGCTTCCTAATATCTAGTCTAAACCTTCCCTGGAGCAACTTGAGGCCATTCCCTCTTGTCCTGTCGCTTATTACTTGGTTAAAGAGACCCATCCCCAGCTCTCTGCAACCTCCTTTTAGGTAGTTGTGGAGGGCGATGAGGTCTCCCCTCAGCCTCCTCTTCTCCAGACTAAACAACCCCAGTTCTCTCAGCCACTCCTCGTACGACATGTGCTCCAGACCCTTCACCAGCTTCGTTGCCGTTCTCTGGACACGCTCAAGTATTTCAATGTCCTTTTTGTAGTGAGGGGCCCAAAACTGAACACAGGAATCGAGGTGCGGCCTCACCAGTGCTGAGTACAGGGGTAAGATCACTTCCCTGTCCCTGCTGGCCACGCTATTTCTGAATTAGTTCTTCTAGCATGTCATGGAAGAAGAACCTTTAAACAAACATCACAATAACTGCTTGAGATAAGTTTTGATGGGTTGATCAGTGGGTCATTTCTGTATGCCTCTTAGGGATGTAAATTCTTCACACATGCAATTG
This sequence comes from Strix aluco, assembly GCF_031877795.1. NCBI lineage: Eukaryota > Metazoa > Chordata > Aves > Strigiformes > Strigidae > Strix > Strix aluco. The sequence goes on along the minus strand of NC_133932.1, from coordinate 92,518,970 downwards.
CCCTCCATGGCAGCACACATAATAATCTAGATAATAAATGTAGTGACTACCTTCCCAAGGGATGTATCTTTTGCCCTGCACATATATTTACTGTAGCTTGAATATTTCTTATGCTGTGATATGTCCCGTTTGATTCAGTTCTATCTAAATTAATTACTTCATTGCCCGTGAGCTAAACCAGAAGTTTCAATGGTTGGACATACCAGGTAATGGTATTCCATCAAAGTATGCTCAGAGTGTGTTTCTATCTCTTCTGTCCACCATTTCATAATAAAAATATTATTATGATCACGTGTGTAGTGTGGCTTCCTCTACAGTGCTTGGGTTGAATCCTGTTCTGTCACTCTGCTGTGTTAGCAAGTCACTTCTCCTGGGTCCTGCATTGTAATTTTCTGCCAACTTCCAGTTTAAAAAGTAGCCTTTTAATGGCATTTCTCCTTCACTTGGGAAATAAGTCCTAGCAGCTGGGACTTCCTTGTCCTTGCCATGTCAACAACTGTATTTTTCACATCAGTTCTAAACCTGATGTGGTCTTACGCCAGGTGACCATTGCCAATATAATGCCAGAAGACCACACTAACAATTTAGTATGGGACACAGCCTTTTGTGCCACCTGTAGCATCTGTACCTCCCCTGAGAGCAACCACTGTCCCACCAACACACTGTCCATCTCATTTCCCTCTTCCACCCCTCTGTTACAGCTGCTGAGGTAGACTGGCTTTCTCTTCCTTGCTCTCCTTCTGTCCATGCGACCTTTCCTGTATCACCTGCACAGTGGCTTAACTTGAGCAAGAATAGAGCTTACTCCCTCTACAAATATCCCCAGCACTGTGATTTAAGCATTCTTTTGGTATTTAGGAGCTGCAGCCTAAAATGCTGACAATTCAAAAACTGTCCCATTTCCAAGGTGAGATGGATAACACTGAAGACCCTGAAAGCTGAGTGCAATAGGTTAAGGCCCCTCTGGGAATTTCAGAAGAGGTCGGGCATCTCGTCTGGTCAGTCTGGAGCACAACAGATCCTAAATAAGAGACATGGGGCATTTCCTGACACTGGGCTGCATCTCAGCCGGCTCAAAACTCTTCTTTGAGGATTTGACAGCAGACCAGGGTGTTTCTGGAGAGTAAATGTCTAGTGGGTTAGACAGTGCTGGAGAGTAGGCGGTCTGGATCCCTGGGATTTAGGCACATGGATTTTGTCCAAGTCCCAGTATAATTTTGAAAGGTGTATGTGTTGCCTCTAATGCCTGCTCCTCAAAAAAATCTGGCTAAAAATTGCATGTGCTAATACCTATATACCTATATCATATACCTACTGACTTTGACTTTTAAAGAAACCCCTATATTTATTTGCATGACTAAATGACGTGTCTGCATCAAAAGGCCCTTGGCATACAGCTTTCCACTGTGCATTGTATTGTACACTGCAGCTCCCTCCCAGGCCGAGGTGTCAAACACTCTGAAGTTCAGCCACGCTGGTACTGTAAATGGGGAGATTCATTCCTCCTGTGTAAACAGGAGACAAACTAGCTTTCAGGTAGAACAGAAAAACAGAAATTAATGCTTTTCCCCTTAAAAGAGTAACAAGCATCTGTAGAAGGAAGACCCATCCTTTAAGAACGTGTAAAATATTTAAATTTGGCAGAGAACAAACTATTTTGAGATGATGCAACTCGAAACAGTCATTGACACCCCTACTGAAACGTGACACTGGTTCCAGGATGTTCAGGCACTCCTGCTGGGACAGATAATCTGCATTTAAATTACAAGATTCAGCCATATGTCTGGCTGGGAAATGAAAAGGTTGGAGTGATAGATACCACCTTGTGCTTCTGCTGTTGGAGTCTTTCATCCTGCTCAGTCACTCTCACGCACCGTGGTCTGTTCCAGGATAAACTCTCTTCCTATTAAATAATATCTGAATGTCTCCAGGGCCCGTTTCAGAACCAAGCAGTCTCTTTTTTTCTCAGAAACAATATATCAAATCTTTGGTGGGAGCAAGCTTTTGACTAATATTCTCCTCTGGTTATTTAACTTGTAATAACTTACCAATTTAACCCATGCAACTTTTATTTGAGATTTAGGCTATGACATATGATTGGAGATTCCTACTGTTCAGTTTAGAGAAGGGGTACACCGTAGCTCCCCCATCCTGTGTGTGTGCATATGCATTTTAAAATAAGAGAACAGTATTTCTCTATAATTTAAGTAATTTTTTTTTTTTTCCCCAGCTGGTATTGTTTAACCTTTGCCATTATCTTTCAGTGGGAAACAATATTTTTGTTGTACCTTCAAGTCAAAACAGCATCTTCTTTGTACCTACTGGATGTAGTCTGTAATGGCTTGGATTTTACTTCTTTTAGACTGTGAGAAATTGCTATTATAATTATTCCAGTAATTTAGCTGCATGTTCAGAAAAAAAAAATAGAATTAATTGGTGAGGTAAATTTCATTTTTAGTATTATGAAAGAGAAAAAAATAAAATATGTATAAGAACAAAGATGCCTGAAATACTGTCATGGTGCATTACTGTTTCTGGACTTTTTTTTTTTTTGACTTACCACTGCACATGGCTTGGGTATAAGAAACACAGCGTAACACGGCTTAGTGATTTGACAATGCTACCGGTGAGTAAAGGCATGATCTGGGTTTAGAATCTGGTTGCTGTACTCTTTAAATCAGAATTGCTCCCACAATTTATAGTCTTCATTGCAACCCTTGGAGGCACAGCATCAGAGCATTGCCATCCCTGTAAATGCCACCTGTAATTTGATGGGAACATTTTTAAGCTACACAAGTGAGAAGCTGAGCTGAAAGCTGGCACTCTTCAGAGGGAGAATCTGCTGACAAGGACTTCAAAGGATGATGCCAACGTGGCGCTTTCCTGGGGAAATTCCCAGGGAATTTTCTGGAAAAGACTGGTTTTGCAAGTGGGCGAGACAGAGGTCAAAGAAGGCCTTGCTGTTGTCTATTTTCTGTCAATCCAAGCCACTTGCTGTGGTTTGCCCTCCCCAGTTTTAAGATCCTGCTGTTGGACTGAGCTCCTGGCTGACCCCTGGCCAAAGCGGTGTGGTGTGAGGAGCATCACCATCACTGGGGGTGGCGGAGGGGACTCCCCATGGCCCCAGGCTGCTGTCCGGCTTCTGCTGTCTCCAGTCACCAAGGAAGAGCTTTGAACTCAGGTCTCACCTGCAGATCTCTGTGCTTTTATGACAACTTTGAAAAAAAAAGTGGAAGGACCATTAGTTTAGCCCAACTGTGAACTGATAAAAAGGGATGTCCTTGTGAATTGCTCCCAGAATTGTCACTGGCCTCTAGTAAGAACAAACAAATACAAGAACTAGCATAATGACTTTGAAGGTACTTATTTTCATATACTTTTTATTGTTGTTTTACTTCAGGGCAGTTTTAATTAAAAGTAAGCACTGACAGTAATCATATGGTTTATGCTTCCTTTTGGTAGCTTTGAAAGATCTTTTCTTTCTTAAAAGATCCTGATAGTGAAGTAAGATAGATAAATTATCTAAATGAGTGTGCACGAAAACTTGTAAAATCTAATTTGGTACACAATTTTTCCACAGATGGCATATATCCTAAGTAAGTGTTTTATAAGAGAAACCAGAGAGTTTTATGGAACATGGTTTGGTATATAGTATAAATACATATAATTTTTTATATATGCCATACACACAATACTATAGGTATCTGTTTAAAGGAAGACAGCATGACAAACCTCTAGGAGTCACAAAGTCTACCTGATACATATTATGCATCTTAACAACAATTGCCTAATGGATGTGCTGATGCCAAAAGAACCCTTTGGGTCTTTCTGAGAATAATACATACATAAGCTTCCATGAAATATGTCATCCCTTTTCACTCATTTATACTAAGGAAATACCAACAAAACACTGTGTTTAAATAGCTTTAAGGATCTGATATAAATCAACAATAGCCAGGAAATTTAAGAAAGCCAAAGTCTGACACTCCCTCTTCAGCACATTACACCCTGTTTTTGCAAAGCGAGTTAGAAGCCTTGGGTATCCCACCTCATTTTCAGTTCTTGATTTATGTCAGGCTCTATGGGAAAAGTACCAGCAATAACAGAAGTTTCCATCTCAGACCTTGCATGTCAAGGGTTCAGATGAAATCACAAGAAGTCACATGAGTTTTACATAAAATATCAGTAACTTTTTGGCCTGAGACACCATCACCCAGCAGCTGAGACTGAGTCCCCGCTCTACCTGGCAGCTCTCTGCGGCACCCTGAGCTGCCCAGCCAGCACTGGTACAGATGCAATGCGCTGCGGAAGGGAGGGATGCTGTATACATGCCAGAGGACCAGCTCCCCAAAGCCTGTAGGACATATTCCATGTTGCCTTTGGTACAGTGGCTGGGGTGATCTGGGGGTGGCAGCACCGCCTGTATCGCTGCTGCCAAGCCCTTTGGCTCCCAGTGGCCCCCAGAGCTGGCCTATGGTCAGGTTGGTACTGCAGCGCAGCCCCCTCTGCACAGCCACGCTGCTGGGAGAGGACCCTGGTGCCCAGTTTTCAAGCGTCAGTATATATTTCAGTAGTTACATATTGGCACATGTAAAGCCAATACACACTTAGTCTCTATCTTTCCTCTGATGCAATCCAGAAAGTCAAATCATTCTAAGACCCACGGATTTTTGTTTAGATTAAGACAAATTGACAAGTTCAGTCTGGAGAAAAGGAGGCTGAGGGGTAGACCTTATCGCTCTCTACAACTACCTGAAAGGAGGTTGTAGAGAGGTGTGTGTTGGTCTCTTCTCCCAAGTAACAGGTTATAGGACAAGAGGAAGTGGCAGGGGAGGTTTAGACTGGATATTATAAAAAATTTCTTCACTGAAAGGGTTATCAAGGATTGGAACAGGCTGCCCAGGGAAGTGGTTGAGTCACCATCCCTGGAGGTATTTAAAAGACGTGTGGATGTGGTGCTTAGGGACATGGTTTAGTGGTGGACTTGGCAGTGCTCATTAATGGTTGGAGTCAATGATCCTAACGGTCTTTTCCAACCTAAATGATTCTATGGTTCTATGAAAATATTTCATTCCATTGCAGGGTTAGTTGATACAGGAGGATTAGATGAAGGCTTTTTTACATACCCTTTCCACCCCCTCCCCTCCTATTGCAGTGATACCTGCTTGGCATCAAGCCCCAGCATCTGCTTTGGACTCATGGAAAAGGAAGGAGGCATCTTCCTCCAAGCCTTCTGGGCACCTCTAACCCCATCAGCCTTGTCCTACAGCAGCAACTTCCCTGGTCCTATCCTTGGTGTCCCAGGGTCCTACCCTTGTCATCCCTGGGCCCGGGGATTCCTCCCAGCCGGAGGCAGAGCCATCACCACCTCTGCAGCTGCAGGAATGTCCTGGGAAACAGAGAGGTGGGCCAGCCCTGAGGACTCAGGGTGTAACAGGGCCTGAATGAAAGCCCCAGCTCCTTTTGCTGCTTTGTAATTCTAGTTATAACCTTGATTCATAGTGAAACAATTTGATGAAGAGAAAGAAAAAAAAAGACTTCCCTGTAAGATTTCTTTTTATTGTCAACTTTCACACAGTCAGAGGAAGAAATTCCCTGGGCAATTAGAGCTTCTTACATTACAGGCACAAGGTTTGTTTTGAGAAAACAAACACATGTCAGCATTTTAAAAGTTATTTTTTCAATCCTTAGACACGTTGGCAAGGCATCGATTCAGTGGGTTTTTTTACATGAAGGCATATAGACAGGAAAGCACAGTACCAGCTGGGAGTGCAATATGCCACTGGTCTGTTAATGATAAAGAGCAACAATGTGAAGGAACCATAAAGCAGACAAAGCAAAAGGAGGAGAGAGGCATCCACAGAAGTCGGTGTGTGGCAGCTACCCAATTATTGAGATTTCCCCAGTACTAATATCTAAAGTCATTATAGTGAAAGCAGCATTGGTTAGGGACATCTGAACAACTGTGAGTAGCTGAGGAGTTTTGGTTTGTTTGTTTTTTAACCCAAGTCCTGCTTTCCAGAGTGGCAGTGGTGTAAAATAAACTAAAATTATTTTACAAGGAACTGGATAAACCCAGTATAATAATGGCTCCACTCTTGCAGCTTGCATCCTCTGTCTATTAAATGTTAGCCCTGAACTTTCATAATATAACTTAACAAAGATAACAGCATTTAAAAAGAAATGTGATAATTTTAAACTTTTATCTTAATATTCTGCCCTCATTTATACTAAGTGGCCCCTCTGACTTAAATCTGTTATTACAGTAAGGTAGGTTGCAATTGTAGCCATCAGTGGCAAAAATGATATAGTTCTTATTAAAAGAAAAATTTCAGTGTTCCTTTACACATATTTGAACAGTGTGAAAAATCCAGCACATGTAATATTATTTTCAGCCAGCATGGTGAACTTGTGTTGAACAGGTAAAACATGAAACCAAAAAACAGAGTTTGAAAAAAGGAGAGGAGAGGAGAATTTAATAAATACATGCTAGAGCCAGGAGCTATCAATTTCATATAATTTTCCCCTGAAGTATATCTGTGACGTGCAGAGTTAATAGCAGAGGTATTTCCCAAACTAAGCCCCTGACCTTGCATCTGGACCCTGTCCCTGCACAGCTTCCCACTATCCCCAGCAGACTTTCAGCCAAGCCTTGATGGCTGCACGTACAGATGTGATAACTTGACCAGTGACCTAGATAAGACACGTTTCCTAACCCAGAAGGCAGACAATTTTAAGGGCACATTACTGCCTCCCCTCCACAGGATAAACTTTCCCAAAAGGACATCTCTGTGTGGGACAGCTGTGGTTTCAGAGGATGGCAGGGGCTGTCATCCAGAGGTAGAGATTCTGCACGGCAGCTTTGTGAACATGGCAAAGAACTGGAGGGAAAATACAAAGAGAAGATGAATCTGTTCAGCACTAAACATGTTTATTTTAACTTTTCTGAAGCTTCTGAAAAATCACTGAGCAAAACTCCAGGGTATAAATCAAAGTGAGAGAGAGAAAGAAAAAGGGCAAGCGAAAGAAAGTCATTACTTTGATTGGCAATGAAAGATTACTCAGGATCCATAACTGTGTTTACCTAGCTCAGCTTTAAGTTCACCATTTCAAAACCCTTGAAAGAAACCCATGTTAAAAACAAAAACTAAACCAAAAAAGCCCGAAGCGTTCAGAAGGAAATGACTTGTGTAACGACAAGTGGAAGTTTGGGGTTTGACACCTATTCTTATATAGCTGTTTTCTTTACTATTAAATGCATATTTTATAGAACTCCAAGCTTTCTCTACTAAGAGCTTAAATTACACAACGAAGGCTAAAATGATGAACATAAAAATAGCTATCTGATTTTTTTTCATCTCTTCAGTTTCATGTCTTTCAGTTACACCTTAGAAGAGCCCAATTTACAAGGCCGGAAAGTCAGTACTAGGCACACAGTTACAATAAGTACTGTTCTCACTTGTTCACTATAAGCTCCCTATTTCCTTCTTAAAAGTTGTTTTCAAAAGGATCTGCTTGCGTAATTGTGCAGCAGCAAGCCCTGGTAGCCTCAATCCCCAAGAATGTTTTCAATGACCTCTTCCTGCCCAGTTTTTCCATGAGAGAGAGAACTGTTGGGAAAGGGGGAGCCAACAGTGTTGCCAGAGGGTAAATGAGTAGACAGATGCAGAACAGAGATTAGGGTTTTAGAAAAAAAAATTTTTCTTTCTCTCCCTGGTGTTACAATCACTTTTTAAAAAAGCCCCCTCATTTTAACATTTCGTGTCCTTTTTGTAGGCCCTTCCAGTAATAAAGTAGACCCTAATTTTAGAGGTGAGACTATTAAAGCAGAGGAATGGGTGTGTTTCACCCACACAATAGCTGCCGGCATCAAACCCAGACTGTGGATCAGTCCTGGCTATGAAGAGGCTGGGTAGCTTTGCAGTGGCAGTATGAGTCAACATGGCCATCTGCACGACAGATAAGTAAGTGCAAACAAAGGGTAGGAGGGCAGTAGCCAGAGCATCAAAAATGAAATGTCTGCTTCTTGAGGGGAACCGAGCTCACTAATACAATACCTTTACCGCATGTGTAGCAAAACAAGATTTGTTTATTTACAGTATCAGTTTTGGTTATGGACAACTCTTCAAAAACCTAAGGGCAAAATGATCTTGAGAAGTTCACATTATTAAGAATTAATTATTACCCTTTGATAGACCCCATTTATCACCATGAAAACCAGATACATTAATTACAGCACTTCTGGAATCAGAGTAAACCTGTTTCCTTCTTGTTAGATTTTGGTTTAGATATTGTTCCCAGAGGGAGCACAGGGATTCTTAAATGTACCAAAAAGGAGTTTAAAGATTTTCCACTATGATGAGTTTAAAAGTACTTTTCTTTTGTCGCTGAATCAAGCTCCATAATAGCCTCCGTAATCAAAGAATTATCTTTGTTAGTGACAGACAAAATTAATAATCAGAGTTTTGGTTTTTGACCCTGCCTGTCACCCACAGCACTGACACTGAGGACCATGGGGTAGATTATCCAGCAATTAAGTGATGTTGCTGAACACAGCATATTTCCTATAGTTTAAAAACATGCCATGCTGTGGCTATGCAGAGTAGGCAGCTTTTAAAGTTTGGATTAAGTCTAAGTGAAGGTCTCCCATGACTTGTTCAATTCCTGCCATTACCTTATATATTGTGATAATGGTGTAATGCAAGGTAGGGATTTAAAAGGACAAGAACATAAATCTTTCTTTGAGACTGATGACATTTTGCCGTTCCCTGTGTGTCAAGAGGATAGAGGGAGCTTGCTGTGTTGCAATTTCCCACCCTACTCCTAGTAGGAGTGCAAAATGAAAACTTTACACTCAGATCAAACCCTGTATTTGTCTCCAGGACAAAATTTCCCATCAGGTTAAGACCTGCAAAATTTGGTCCAGTAGGGAAGAACTCAGGAGTTCTCAGGAATATCCTGAGGAGCTCTTATCACTTTGTTAGCCACAATCAGCTGCAAAGTCCCCACCATCAATTTGGTTGCATTTTTCCCTGGATGGGAGAGAAAAAATCCTGGCAAATACGATGCCCCAGTGCTCCATAGCCTTAACTGTTCATCCCAAATGGTCTGCCTCTTTAAATGAAGCACAAGCTGGGACACGCTATCTGCTTCTCAGAAAGCCGAAGGTGGATGCGTGCCAGGGATTTGTGCAGCTTCCTGGCTTTGCTGATAAAGAAGGGCCGCTGCAAGGTAAACCTCTGCTCTCCCCCTGACACATTTCCTCTGTGGCTGCCCAGAAACAAGGGACCCAAGAAGACAAGGGAAACATGGAGACCGCGGCACCAGAGCCAACTGCCTGCACAGGAGGAGGCCGCTGAAGAGTTTGTGCGCTTCTACATTTAGAAATGTGAGCTTCAATCCCGGGCATTTGCATCAGCCAGTGGAAAGTATGAGAAAGCACATCTAATGCTGAAAGTTAATGATAGCATTTGACCATGTTAACCAGTAAATGACAAGGCAGGGTCAGAGGAGTTAATTATTCAAGTAAGCGACTGCTAAAAGAAATGTTTAAGAAATGCTGGTAGTTTGCACTGACTGCAATGGAAAGTGACTAATCATTTCAAAGTTTAACCTTGACGGCTCTAAGCAGACCCTTCTTGCTTTTTTTCTGGTTTTGTTTTTTAAATCAATATTGTATACCTCGCAGGCAGAACATTAAAGGTTTTGAAGAAGAAAAAAAAAAAAACAAACCCAAGCTGGCTAGAAAGGCACCCGTGACATGAAGACAAGAGCTTCAGAAGAGAAGCAATCTCGTTTACAGGTATTCAGCTTTGGGAGAAGGGGGCTCTTGCCTCAGCTCCCGACCTCCCATGTGAGGTGGGGCCACACTCCTCGCCTCTCAGTACTTGTGTTTTTAGGTTATAACCTCTTTGGGGCAAACTCTACCTTGTTTGTTCAGTGCCAAGCACAATCAGGCCCAGCTCGCTGCTGATGTCCCTCGGCACTGCCATGATATAAACACTAACGAAGAGAGACTGCTCATATCTGCATAGCCTCAACTGAATCCACCACTTAAAAATTTTCATTATTTTTTTGGTGCCCAGATAATTTAAAAAACTCCCAGGCAAAATACAATTATTGCCCTGCCATAACTGCTAAGCTTCTATGGGACATAGCTGCATAATTTTAAGAGCCAAACATTCCACTAGACCTCTTTGTTTCAACAATCAAATACCAGAGAGGGAGGTAATACTGGCAACGTATTTTTCTTCGTATGCATGCTGAACTGTTTTACAACTTCTAATATTGATATATGAGTCCACAATGCAAAAAAAAAAAAAAAAAAAAGGCAGCAAGTATAAACTAACATTTTTTGACACTACAACATATATACAGCATTTCTCATCCCAAGTGTACTTAAATTAAACATACAGTTGTCACTTGACCTCTCAGGAAGTGCAGCTATCTCCAGACTGGGACACAGCACGTGTTTAATAAACAATATTTGAGGTTTGGACATGGACAGAAATAATTTTTCCCACTTACAGCTCTGGTAAGGATAAAGCAAAAAAAAAAAAAAAAGCACATTTAATGCATATACGCCTATTAAGATACTGAAACTAAAAGGAAGACAGACATGGAGAACTTAAATATGAAGAATATATTAGAGGGTAAAAATGAAATTTGAGCTGGAAGATGAGAGGGCAACTGAGTGAATATTATTTTTTCCTGAAAAAAAAAAAGTCTTTGAGGTTATAATCTGGTTATTTAGAAGCCTGGCTTTACTCTTATCTGAAAACCAGAACCCCCAATGTTACTTCTGCCCATTGCTGGGATGGGCATTGCACTGAAATACAACCTTTGGGAATACCTCAAAGGAAAGACTTGCAAAATCCTCAGTAGTATTGCCTATGGGAAGAAAATAATTCTTCACAAGTAATTTATTTTTGATGAGTAGCACAAAATCATGGAGGTTGTGGAAGCCCCCTATTCTTCCTGCTCATGTTGTAGGAGTGCTAGAGAGGTTATCATATTGGGTTCTCAAAGAGACAAGGAAGTCCACTTGTAAGGTGGGTCAACATGTATGCATGGTCAACGCTTCATTAAACGTTGCCTTGCATCTGTTGCCAAAAATGGCTCTTCAGCAACAATCCACAGTCCTCTGGGTATGTGCTACAGTGATTGCCCTTGTCACAAGTTTAAGTCCTGCTGCCTATGGTGTCAGTCCCTGGAACTCCTGGAAAAGCTTTCAAATGATCTAGAAATGGGCTTTCCTTCCTGCTCGCCCACCCTTGTGAGCACAGTTGCCACCTCTGCAAACAAACATGCACAGCTGGGAGACAGAACATTCAGGATGAACTTGAGGATGTTCTCTGGTAGCAGTCCTCAACCTCCTAACCGAGGCCATGCAAGTGAAACTTCAGAATAAGCAAGTAAATGGAGATGTTCATTTGGATGATCAGAGGCCTTGTAAAGGTGGGTTACCACAGAGATTGCTAGAAACACTGAGTGACAGACATATGACCCATTCTACCAGAATACATGAGAAGATAGGAGAAAGTCCAGGACCACTCTTGTGACTGAATGCCATTTTCTGTATCAATGGAGTGGTCCCAAACATCACGGGTAGCTGTCACTGGCCAGAAGGAAGGAAACTCAGCCGTGGCTAGAAAAATTGTACTTGGAGAGCAGGGCAAGGGTGGTGGGAGGCAGGGGGCGTAAGTATAAAAACCTTTGATGCAACTCATACCTGAGAATAAATATAAAAGAATATAAAAAATTTCAAAGTTATTGTTGCAACCAATCCAGTGCCAAGTCAGCCTACATTAAGGGTAAACTTGTAAGATAAACATGTAAATTAAAGATTGCAGAAAGCAGAGGTTTGGTTTCCAAGTCCTGTTGCTCAAGTCAAGGACAATTTACTCTCCTGTGGTACTTGGATCGAGGCAGAGGGACGTGGTAAAGGCAATGTGGGTGGTTCACACTGCTCACTTTGCTTTGGCCTGGGAAGCTAGGAAGCCACAATAGTTCTTTACTTGTAGACTTTCTGTTACTCTAAGCATGAATGTCCCTTTTGTCCTCTAACAATCCCATTTTTGTGTTTAGGAAGACAGTCTTTGACCCTTTCCTGGACTAGGAATGGAAGCCAACTGAAGCAGCAGGATGCTGTTCTTCCAAAACTACTTTGTGGCACTCTCTTTTGATGCCATTGCTGGCATCATGCAAGCCAGGATGATTTCAAGCTACTTCACTAATCTGCCTTCATGAACCTACACCAATAGTGATGACCACTGCTTATAATACGTTCTTTCAGTCTTCACTGCACCATCCTTGCACTCATTCCCTAGGAATAATTCCAGCTGGAGGTTATAGATCTTCAACTCAACATTACGTTTCCCAGAACAGGCAGATGGGATGAAGAGAGGCTCTGCACCATCTCTCTTGATGCCGGCCTGCTTATTTTTCTGAGTATCTTTACAGGGAAAATTTCATTCAGTTTTGAGTTTTCTTTCCTTCTGTAAACCTACCATTTTTAGACAGCGTGGCAGTGATACATACTTTGAGATAAGTGTTGGTACTTATATGTGCCTGAGCTTCTTTTATAGTCATTGGACATAATTTAGAGGCAACAGTCACATATTTAGTGCCTTTTTAGGAACTACAGTGTATCCACAGTTCTGTCTACCTCTCTAGCCTCCAGCTGCCGCTGTGTAAGGGTCTTCTGTGGGTCACATCACCTCCACATGGATATCTTGGATACCATAAGTGATCTCAAACAGCACAAGATCCTTATCTGTGGACAAATAAATGAAGCTCCTATCTCACATCATCTAGCTCCATCTATATTTACTGGTAAGAAATAGGTGTCTGTTTATCTCACCTGTCTGGGAATGGGCTGGTGTGCCCCCTGGGGATTCCTGTCTCTATCCATCGATTTAATAGGAAATTAGGCGAATAGATGAGGTGCGATGACTTATTTTTAGATGGCTATAGTGAGGTGAAATGAATCTCATCCATACTGGCACATGATTAATGTTGGAACAGTAAGCACCTTGCACTTTGCTCTTAAATGTCATAATAATTTTGGTTAGATTTAATGTATTTTAAAAAGTGTTACTGCTTTTATTAAATTGATCCTTGTTAATTATAATCCAATAAATTTTAGAAGAGGTTTTAAAGGGTAATGATTTATGCATTTATGTTCAAAAATCAGAAATATCAGACAGCAAGCCAGCAAACTGCTATGGAATTCAGAACATGCATTTGAGAAGTGATTTCAAATCCCTATGCAAGTCAAATAGAGGGAGAAGTATGTACAAGACATACTGCTATATTGTGACAAACCATAAAGAAGCTTTCAGCTATATAGCATCTTGACAGCTGTTCAAAATAAAGTGTTTAACCTCACTCTTTACCTCAGTAATCAGGTTTCCCTCTTTGCTTCACACATATATTATGCCATATTTAACACACAAAAGAAAAAAAAGGTAATATTTTCTTTACTGAGAGCCAACTTTGTCGTGATGCACTCCATCACTCTTCTTGTCTTTTATCATAAGAAAAACATCCTATACTTGCTTGTATAGCAAAACAGATCTTTCTTAGCAGTAGTCCTGATATCCAGAATAGGGATTTATGAGGCTGTAGTTTTGCCCCTCAGGAATAACTGCTTGTGTGTTAATCTGCCAAAAAAAACCCCCAACCCAACCAAAAACCCAACATTTTTTTAAAAGTCCTGTCTCTCTAAAGATAGTGGCTTTACTTACTTCCTCTGAGCAGTCAGTGTTCATGTTAGTGACACAACCTCACTAATCCATTAATGCTCATAAAACTCCTTAACAGTACTCAAAAAGTATTTATACGCTCAAAAATAGAAGTCAGGGCATATCCCTATCATAAATAACACCTTTTTTGCAATGTTCATTCCACAAATTTAGTTATTCATTGCTCAGTCACACCTAGCATGGTAGTCTTTCTGTGTAATAAATACCTACAAGACCTGGTGATTTTTATGCATTATGTATATCATCTGCTTTTCTTAAATTGCCCTATTCTGATCACTATTTGAACAGCTGCTGCAGTTACTGAACTTCTCCTGGTATATCCCACTCAGCTGCTGTGTCTTAAAAGAGTTCTGCTGTTCTGCTGAGAAGCTATATGTGAGATTCTGGAAGGAGTGAGGAGGTGCAGGGAAATATCTAAGATGTCTAAAAAAAACCCAAGAAAAATTGGATTCTATCAGATAAAATAAAAGTACCTGTGCAAACTTGGCTCTGAGTGCTCATAATTCTCTTAGTGCACCACTGGTATTTCACAGTGCATTACAAAAATATCTCAGACAGGCCACTGCGAGGAAGTGAATGGTGATACTTGTCCATAACATCTTAGACTTTTTGTGAAGATGCCTGTTGTGAGCATAGGCAGCATGCACACTGTTTGCATCAAAGCTGGTGGCTGCATGCTACTAATAAAACTTTCAAGGTATAGAAATGGACTGAGTTGGTTTCTGTTATTGCTGTTTTTCTGAGTTAGGGAAATATAGGACCTGGGACTACTTCCACTGACTAAAATGACAGGAAGAATGAGGAAAAAAAAAAGCTGATAGACACAATGATTATAATGATTATAATTCCTCTCAGAACTAGTTATCTGTTGTACTATGCCTAAGATCAAGGTGTAGCCCATGTATATAATAAAAAGCAGGAAGAAATAGGCCAAATATCTGGGGCTAATTACATGCTGAATGTGTCAACTACAGAAATATTGGGCCAAATCTTCAGCAGCACTGCTACACATTGATTTTGATTGTATCATTCTTCAGCATTTCTCTAGATCAATTGTCCTCAAATCACTGTATTTCTGGATAGATATCAGCCTTTATGCCCAAATTCAGTGAAGGTATAATAAATGTAACACAGGAAGGTGATTTTTTTTTTACTTCAGTTGATCACCAATTTACACATGGACCCTATGCTGTATTTATCCTTTTGGCAAAAAAAAAAATCTAAAAATAGCCAGTAGTAGCAATAGGAACTCTGGATGAAGGGAACAGCTTAAAGAAAATCTGAAAATGAATGTGTCTTTTGAAAGCACCTATGCTATTCAAAGGTCAGGCACATGCTGCTCTTTCCTTGCTTCTTAATAATGAAGCAGTAAGCTTGTTTCATGGCAACAATAATAGTCACTGCACCAAATTCAATCCAGCACTCTGCATACAGCAATACTGACATCTGACAATACTTGTGACAGATTATTATGGTCCTCCATCATCAAAGTGCAGTAAAAATTCAAGGCTGCTGTAAAAATTAATCTGGCCATGAAACTGGTCTATAGTTATTTCCCCCCCACACCAACTACTGCAACATTGATGTATACAAGTCATCAGACATACTTTGTGAGGGTATTAGGTATACATTAAGCTTGCACAGAGAAACAGATGGTTGCTACAAAATATTCAGAAACCAACTACTTAAAGTGCATCTTTTTACATCTCCTGTATCATTACAGACAGTACCATGAGTAAGTGACTTAGAAATATCCAGGATGCTTTGAAAACTTACTGCCGGTGAGCTGGTAAGAACATTTCACCTTTCATACAGCAACTACTGATTTAAAGTCTGGCCTGAGTCAGTCTGACCAAAAAAAGGATACTCATTTAATTGCTGATTCGAAATAAGTCAGTAGTTTTAGTGAAAACCCTGAGGATGAAAGTCTTCATTCCAAAACCACAGGGATCCCTAGGACTCTTCTGCATCCTCAGAAAAGGCAAAGGAACTGAATACCTAGCAGAAACTGATCATTGTCATCAAGTTGGAGAAAAGCTAGGGACACTGCGTGCTGCTACTGGTGGCAGGGCAGTAGAAGAAGGTGCACCTTCTGATGATGGGAGACTTCTCTGAGACTTATTGAAGGGACTAATGCTACATTAATTCAATCAAATACTGATTTGGAGGTCAAAAAAAGTACTGTCTCCTGATAAGGAGAGGAATATAAATATAAACATAAAGGGATGTAAACTAGATCCTTGGGTTTTGCCTCATTTGCTTAATCACTTTTGTATTCTCAGTTTGCAGAGTGTCTCTATAATCCATATGTGGTAATAATTTCATGCACAAACTTTAGTATGCACAGTGCTGTAGAAGTTGAACAAACCTTGTCAATCACTGAACACAGGAAAACCTGTTGGTGGAACAAATTTGTTGCATGCTTTAATTGTAGTCAAAGAGGTCTAGCTTCCCCTAGATTTTCACGGTTTTTTGTTCAACTAGAATTTCTTCCATACATCTGAAATTTGCTCCAGGTTATATGATGTTTTGTGGTCCATCACAACATGGCATATTACCAACTGATACTATATAATCCATGATTAAAATATGCCCTTAATGCTCCATGACAAATGGAGAGAATTTGGATGTCTTATTTAAAACAGTAGAGGGGAAATGGAATACAGCCCAGCTCTGTAGTTTAAATGTATCCTTTTTTGTTAAAGCAAAATGGGTGTACAAGTAAAAGGTATCTGAAACTTAGATTATTCATAAGAAGGACTCAGTGGCTTAAGCTTTTCTGAGTTGGCTTGCCCATTTTTTTAACTGTTTCCTACCCATACTTATTTCTGTAATAATTGTGCCAGTATAATTTTGGATATGCTTTAATGATATTGAAATAGGCCTTCTGGAAAACTCATTTAGCATTTGAGTATAACACTTCTATAGAATTAGAAAAACAGAACAGAAAACTTTACCCTTTTGAAATCAGTGAAAACAGCCCTTTTGACTACTTGAGGTTGCAGTTGCGCCATTTTTAAATTTTATTTTAACATTCCACAGCATGATAGATGCAATGCCAACACAAAGAAAGGTATATAGTCTCTACTCCGAACAGCAAACTTTGCCAAAGTGAAAATTTTCTATTATATTCTGCGAACTAGTTTCAAACTCTATGGACATGTGTTTTTTAATAAATTCTATAGGCTTTTAAAATTGTGTCCATAGATTCTCTCACTTTAATTACTTTAAAAAAATCTATCATCTTTTTTCCAGGGATCTGCTTATTAATGTTAACATTATAGTGTTAATACTTTTTGGTTTAGACTCGTTTGTAAGTAGTGCAGTGTGACAGTACTGTAGGAGAACAATTAATTATAATTTTAAATGCATCCAAATATTTTGAAAAAGAAATAAATAGATTTGATTACTGCTTATGATCTACCTAATGCATGTGTAAGTAGATGTTTAAATACTTTGCATTTGCAACTGGAATTGAGCCCTTTTATTCTACCTGAAGCTGGGATACAAATTGAGTGCATAAATAACAGGTGTTCTAGTTTCAGTGACTCATTTCTCAGTTTCCTCAGGGTCAGTTAAGCCACTAAATATTTCTTGGATGTGCCTTGCAATATAAGTTCTCAAATCAAAACACTATCATGGGGTCCCTCATGTTGAGATTAACCATTCTCTCATTTGAAGATTTTTCTTCTGCATCAGTGGCTGGCTGTTCTAGAATGGGCAAAGTTCATGCCTGATATTCAACAGGCACAAAAAAATCTCACGTTCTTTCACCAAAATTTGTCTTTGTTTTCCTAATGCTGCACAATGCATTTTAACAAAGAGGTTTTAAGGAGCTGAAGTGAGGTAGGTCCTAGAAATTGTTCTTCTGTGCTTTCCAGTTCTTCCCTTTTCTTGCACCATGTGAGATGGACTGCATTACATCAGTGCAGCGGCAGATGACCAACAGTGCTACATTTAGCTGTTTATAATAAACATTCCTGAATAATGGGAAATATTTTTACCTTGGGAGCAAAGTATGATGCACTTTTCTTCCCCGGTCCTCCCCCCCCCCCCCCCCCCCACACACACACACCTGAAAGAGCAAGAGACAAGAACTGAAAGTCAGCTCCAGGAATCTTGCATGACTCTGCAAAATATTGCCATTAAACTTGCCACTGGTAAAAACTGGGATTATTTGTAGGCATATAGATTCACCTTTGCTGACTGAAGCTTTAATTATTGCATTTTGAGGCAGATTTTTTGGTATAGTAATATATTTGAAGATATTTCAAGATTGCAATTAACTGGAAGACATAACATTGACTGAGAACCAAAATCAACTCAAAATCTATATGAAACATGGTTACTTCATGGGACCAAAACAGTAACTGTAAGAGAGTATTCTTCACTGAAGAGGTATATTCCTAGATAGTTTTGGGCCCTATGCTGTTGAAATTATCACAGATCCCTAAAGAAAAGACAAAGATATTGCCCCTAAAGTCTGTAGAAGACTGAAATATTAGGAAAGTGACCAGTCAGTATCATGGAGAACTCTGTACAGGTTGGTAAGTGGTTTAATAAAACTACTTGTATTTCAACATGGTGATAGGAAAACTCATTTATCTACAAATAATGGGGGAAGAAATGAATCTGAAGGAACTTGTGAGAAATAAATCAGGTGAACAGGCTCTCCCATGGTAATGCAATGCTTACCCGAGCATTTATACTCAGAAAGTGTAGGAAGGTTACATACTGCTGTGTGTCCTCCTGCTGCAATAATAAGCTCAGCTCTGGTGACTACAATTTGATTAGGATTTTGAAAAATCAAAGACATTTCAGACAAGGTCCTCAAGGATAATTAATATGGAAACTCTTCCTCATGGAACTCATGGAATAAACTACTTGAGACATTGAAGACAGGTGAAAAATTACTTAAGTACCTACTGGAGAACAGGAATTCAGTAATAATGGGCTCTTCGATCTCACAAATAAAGGTATGACATTCTGAAGGCTCAAAAGGGCTGTTTTCACTGGTTTCAAAAGGGCAAGGTTTTCTGTTCCACTGAAGTAGCAGAGATATGGTCAGAATTAAAAGTAATAGGATAGAAATTTCATCAGTTTTGGGGTCTTTGAGAAAAGGCTCCCATTCCTTATGACGACTGATGATTTTCATGCATGAAGTAGCTGACTAGTGAGAAAGACATGGTTCTTTCAACTGCAAAAGGGAAAAGCCTTATGAGCAGGCTGTTATATTGGAATTTGGACGCTTCTCACAGAAGCAGAGTTAGAGCATCTCAGCTGGATGCTGAAATGGATTAATTTGTAGGAACTTTTGAAGTCAGACCATTCAGAGACTGAAATGAGAATGAGGCCTTGAAACATAAAATGCTCAAATATATTTGTCATGTACACCAAGTCTCCAGCAGAGAAACAAGCCCAACACATGAAGGGTTTCTTTGTTGTTAGTCAGCAGTGTCAGGTTGAGATGACAGTCCAGTGACCATCAGGCATATGTGAGGCCACTGGCCAGGTGCGAGGTCAATCCAGGATCCCCAAGCCACAATCTGGGCAGAGGCACACCTCCAGTGTTTCTCAGAGCAGGACTGGGTGCCTGGAGCTGAGCTGAAATAGGACCCCTGGGCCATGAGCAGGGTGTGTGGGGAGGCCCCAGGCAAGGCTGGTCAAGGCCAGTAAGGCCCTTTGGGGCCTGGATGGCAGCCTTATAAGGCTCAGCAATTAACATTTGTTTCGGTTTATGCCAGAGACCTCAGGAAAGATGTCCTCAGCATGATGGCATTTTCTGGCAAGATTGCTAATCTGTATCTCTTACTACCATTTGTGAAAAGGGGTCAGCAATCCTTTCACAGTATATATGAACAGTGATGTTCTCATACAAGCATGACATTGTCTTCTGAGACCATTATTCCCTGATGCATAGCATCAGTTTATGAAGTGATGGCAGCTCTTGGGTCATGAGATCATATCAGGCTTTTTATCCTGCTGTACTCCTTTCTTTATTCAGCAGACATTGGGTTTTAGTAGTTTTCAGCATCCTGTCAAGTAAAATGTCAATGGATGACAACCTAAATTTAATCATTGCTCTTCTGTAATTTAATCTAAATACAGATCAGTCTGGTTCTGCAGGTTATTTTACAGTGCTTTATTATTTTGATATTGTTTTCCAACAACACTTTAGATTTGAGATAACAGGGATTGGCAGTTACACAACTCCACTCCCCGTGAAATTCTTTCAGTTATCTACTAATTTTTGTGGCTTGTGTTTTGTTCTTTCTACACTAGAAAAAAAATTTGTTATGCCTAATTGCCTACTTAGTTGCAGTATGTTCTAGTAAAGCTATCATAAGAAAATGAAAACAGCAAGCTAGGACAAATATTAGTCTTCTTCAGCCAGAATAAATAAACCTATGCCTACCTTGCTTCAGGGGTCCAACAACTGGCTTGTATGTCAATACAAGCTCTTTCATTTGACTTGGCCTGTATTTTTGGCATATGCAACAAACCTAAAAATACTTCATTTCTTTTATTTCCAATACCTAATTTCCCTTTTAGTAGCTTTTGAAATAGTTTTTGTGCAACATCTTGGAAACATTATTTTAGCATTTTTAGAGAAAATCTCATCTAGTATTGTGATGATCACCCATAAATCAATAGCAATAGCTGGGAATACACTATTATTATTTCATTATTATTTTATATTTTTATTTTAGATATCATAATACAAGAGTAGTATTTGTACTTTCCTTGGTATCTCATCCCCATCAGTAATCCAAACTGTATCC
The DNA here is from genome assembly GCF_031877795.1 of Strix aluco. Lineage (NCBI taxonomy): Eukaryota > Metazoa > Chordata > Aves > Strigiformes > Strigidae > Strix > Strix aluco. Next base: position 92,498,422 of record NC_133932.1, on the reverse strand, counting down.
GAGATCAGACAGTTTGATATTTTTTCTTTATCAGGTCAACAAACACATAGTCTGTCTTAAGACTTTGCTCTGTTGCACTTTTGCCAAACCTCCATGCCAGTGATGTCTGACCTTTTGAATGAGGGAGGGATACCTGTTCTGGAAACCTCTCCTATGTCTCATGGATGCAGTAGCAGCTCACAGGACTAAATATCTGGTAATGTGTAAATGCATTTCAGAAATGTTAAAAATACTTTTTGGGCCAGATTAAATTGTCAGTTGCAGAGCCCTGCTATTGTGAATGTACCAACTAATGCATTTTTCCCCAGATGTGAATTCAATCAGAAATCATATACGTATAGCTGAGAAAAAGAAGTATCTGTTCTCCCAGGTGTAGAAAGGGTGTTTGTGAAGTACTTTTGGCAATGGCAAGAAGTGGTTTATGGTTAGCTTCCATCCACACCTCATAAATAACATTCTCACTAATAAAGACAAAAACTTTCTACACCTACTTACTAAAGCCAAAGAGTCCCTCTCCATTTGCTCTCATCACCATTCTGCATTTGTTAGCCTCTCTGAGGCAGCGATCTCTAGTTTTGACAATACAGTTACGAGAAACATGAAAATAAAAAAGAAAGTACCTTCCAGCTACCTATGGCAGGTAGGTGATGGCCTCAGCTGTACTTTCCTTGTACATATTGTTGGGCTAGCTTCTGAACGAGGTCTGCTATTTCCACCATATGAAATTTACAGTTTTGTTTCTTTTTGCTTCATTCCAGAAGTTCTAACTCTTTTTAAAGTTGCCAGGAGTCACTTGTCAACCTGCTGTTTTCTCACATCAAAATTTTATCTATGTATACCTTACCAACCTCTGGACTCTCAGAAAGGTGTATTTTCATGTGAAACATATGTTAAAAACAACTCAGATGGTGATCTCCAAAAACAATGTTTCCCAATATGGAGAAAAATAGTCAAAAAAAGCTACTTTTTTTGTAGTTCAGAAAAATATTTCTAACTTTTCTCTACAGATGTGTAGTGGAAAACGTTCCCATTTTACACGTTTTGGACCTATGCAGAAGTGAAAGATTCCACCCTTTTTTCCACTGTGCTTCCTGCCCTGTCCAGGAAGTTGCACCCATGCTACCTGCTGTTTCACTTGCTTTCCTCCTGCAGAGCAGTAACTGTCCAGCTCCAAAGCAGTTTCGATTTCATGATGAAGGGTGTTCTCCTAGGAATTTGGGCAGGAGGGCACAGGAGAGTGGCAGAAGGAAGGCAATGTGGGTTTCTCATCTATGTTTTGAAACCCACTGAGATCTGCCAAAGTCCTTGGAAGACCTACTCCAATATTTTTGTCTCTTTCTTTCCAACATATTCTCTGTATTAACTCCTAGATCTTAATTCCGTGTTGCTCATTTAACAGTTACCCCTTCACTTAGCCCCTCAGCCCTGTAACTCAGCACCTCAACTTCTCTTCCCACATAAAAGAAATAAAAAATCCAACCTCTAAAAGTGCAAGACTGTCTTGGGGGGCTTAAGACTTTGACAGAAAAAATCCAGCAAATCTTGCTGCAGTGGTTGAAAAGTTTTCTTGTGCCTCCATGACCATCACCAGTGTGGGGCTGGCACAAGGGAACGTGTGCTTGTGCCTCTGCTCTGCTAATGCAAGGGCTGACAGCCAGCCTTAAATCACCAACGAAGGTGGGCTTGAATACGATACAATTCCTGTACTAAAGTAGATTGTGAATGGGCATACATTTCCTCCTGTCAATTCTGGTAAAGGGTGATAACCTGTTACAAAGAGACCATAACAAACAGCTGGGAAGCAGTAACATCTTAAAGCACCTGAACTGTTTGCTAAGCAAAGCTGAATGAAAGCCCTTAAATCAGTCACAAGTGCTTACACTTTCATTTTTCGATTTTATTCTCAGTTTAAAAACATATCACTCATATTTTTCATTTTTATACGGAGTAATATTTTCCTCAAATTTCTACAGTACTTTCATGGTCAGACTCCTCTACTGACGTTAACTGAAAAGTATTAAAAACATTAAATGATTCTGAGCCAACTACTGTCAGAATAAAAGTTAATTTCTGACTCTACTTTCTTCCAGGCACTACTTGTCAATGAAGAGCTACTTAAATCTTTCCTAGTTGTCGTCCACATTCATAGACCTTTAATTCCAGTGGGACTTTCTGCTGGCTCGTCCATTTCTCCCAATGGGAATTTTTTAGTTCATTTTATTGCTGATACCATGTGTGATTCAGTGGTTACTCAGCACCAAATACTCTGACAGAGTTTTGCTTCATTCAGCATCTGAATTTTAACTCTTCAGCACTTGCCACAATCCTCTGTACAGTTTCTGTGACCAGTGATCCAACTGGATCATGCATAAGAACCTTATAAAATACAGTTCCTACATTTTTCACTTCACAGTATTTGCATTCATTGACAACCTTTCTGAAAACTATCATGTTGCAACAGTAAAAGTGAAATTAGGATTTGACTTACCACTTTTCTGAGTTACCTTTGACATGTTGCAGTTTATGGGACTTTTTTTTAAATTTCAGGTGGCAGGGACTTACGCTTTTGAAGTATAGAAATATAAATTCTGTTGACAATGACTGTAGAAATCCAAGGGCTCATGAGTTGCTGCATGGTAACAACTTGAGATGCTCCTAGACAGGCACTGATATATTACTGTTGGTTTCCTGTCAAATGTGTTCCCCCAAGTGTAATTATGTATAGAACATGAATACATTAAACCCATTTCAACCACTACGTTTAGCCTTCTCAGCTCTTGTGAACAGACACGCAAAAAAACACTCCAACATTTTTAAATCACTCTTAAAAAGGCCCAGTGTCTTTGCTTCCCACTTTTAAAGAAAATCCATGTTTGGCAGCTGTCTTACATTTTTGCTGTGTTCCTGATTTCCCTCTGTTTTTGGCATTGCCAACATATTCTGCAATATGCTGCAGTGCCCTTAATAACATTTTGGAACAGCCTCGCTAGAAATGCCAGTTCAGAGGATTGAATTAGCATGCATCATCTACACTGTGTACAGTTACAAGTTTTGAGCCTTTCCCAGTATTTTATGGTTGATATTTCTTTTCAGATGGGGTATACTCACGTAAGGAATGTCCCAATTTTGTGACACATTTCACCTTTTTGTTTTGCTCTTACATACTTTGGCTGAAACATTGCTGATGGCACGAAAAATTCTGCATTTCTTGACTGACCAGGCGTATCGTTATGGTTATTATTTTAGTTCAGTTTCATGTTCCATTATTAATAAGCATATTTGCCATATACAGGTTGGCTATCTCTGTTCTTTGGCTCAATATCAATCATTTTCAGAGGCTAAAACTGGATTCTGGGCCTCCAGCTACCCAGATAAAAATAGGATCTGTAATTTGTCACAGGTGTTTGCTGGAACAATTCCAGCAATGGACACAACCCTAAAAATTGCAGGACAATGTTAGATTTACATGACAGGGTGCTAACTCCCTTTACCACTATCTGGGATCTGTTTCTACAGTACTATGGTTTTTGACCCTGTGTAACCATCTGTGCTGACTTCTAGATGTCATTTGATTTTGCTGTTGTAAATATATCATCTACCCTTTATCTACCCAAACTGGATACAGTATTCCAGATGCAGTCTCATAAGTGTCAAATAGGGAAGGAGGATCACCTCCCCAGACCTGCTGACTGCAGTCTTGCCAATACAGCCCAGGATGTTGTTGGCCACAATGTCACATTGCTGGCTCATGTTCAACTTCTTGTCCTCCAGGATCGCGTCCATTTCCAAAAAGCTGTTTCCCAGACAGCCAACCCTCAGCTTGCATTGTTGCATGAGTTTATTCCATCCCGGATGCAAGACTTCATAATTGCCTTTGTTGAACTTCACAACATTCCTGACAGCCCATTTCTCCAGCCTGTCAAAGCCCCTCTGAATAGCAGCAGCCTTGCCCTCCGGTGTGTTGATTGCTCACCCACCCCGTTTTGGTGTTGCAAGTCTGCAAACTTGTTGAGAATGCAGTCTGTCCCACCAGTCAGGTCATCAATGAAGAGATTAAACACTGCTGGTCCTGGTATTTGCCCCTAAGAGACACCACTAGTTTCTGGCCACCTTACAAGTTCTTTGCGTCACTGATCACAACCTGTTGAGTCCAACAGTGCAGCCAATTTTCCACTCACCTTAACCATTTATCTAGCCCATATCTCACCAGTTTGGTGATAAGAAGACTGTGGGAGATTGTGTCAAAGGCTTGCTAAAGTCAAGGTATGCAATACACACTTCCCTCCCCTTATGCACATCAGAATAGAAATGAGGTTGGTCAGGCATGGTTTGCCCTTGATAAACCCATGCTAGCTGCTCGCAATCACCTTCCTGTCCTTCATATGTTTAGAAGCAACTTCCAGGAGGATTTGCTCCATAACTGTCTCAGGGACCAAGGTGAGGCTAACCAGTCTGTAGTTACCTAGATGCTCCTTCTTGTCCTTTCTGAGGATGGGTGCAGTGTTTGCCTTTTTGTAGTCATCAGGAATGTCCCTGCATTGAAACTGCCATGACCTTTCAAAAGTGTTAGCAGCATCGCAATGACAGTAGCCAGCTCCTCCAGCACTCTCAGGTGCATCCCATCCGGTCCCATGTGAATGTCTAAGTGGGTTAAGTGCTCCCCGAATCTGTCTTCCCCTACTGTGGGTACTGCTTTCACACCTGCAGACTGCTAGGAGGCTGAAGGACCTGCGAGGCCAGAGGGCAGACCTTACCAATGAAAACTGAGGAAAAAAATGCATTGAGTACCTCAGCCTTTGCCATGTCCCTTGTCACAAGCTTCCCTGTTCTGGCTGAGCAATGAGCCCACATTCTCATTAGTCTTCTCTCTGCTACTGGTGTACTTATAGAAACCTTTCTCGTTGCCCTTTGCCTCCCTTGCTAGTTTCAACTCGAGTTGCCCTTTGGCTTTCCTGAGTGTATTCCTACATGCTTGAACAGCTCCTGTTCATTCCTCCCAACTAGTCTGTCCCTGCTTCCACCTTCTGTGTACTTCTTGTGTTTGAGCTCAGGCAGGAGCTCCATGTTCATCCATACTGGCCTTCTGCCATGCTTGCTCAACTTTCTGAACATTGTGCGCTGTTCCTATGTTCTGAGGAGGCTGTCCTTGAAGATCAGCCAGCTCTCCAGGGGCCTTTTGCCCTGCAGCACAATTTCCCATAAAAGCCTCCCTGAACAGACCTAAATCTGCTCTTCTGAAGTCCAGGGCTGAAATTCTGCTATTTATGTTGCTCACCTTTCCCAGGATCTTAAACTCCAGTCTCACAGTTGCTGCAGCCAAGAGTGCCCTCAGCCTTCAGATCTTCAATCAGTTCTTTCTTGGTTTTTGAGTAGCAGGTCCAACATCTCCTTGTTGGTTCACTGATCATCTGCATCAAGAAAGAGTTTTCAATACAGTTTAGAAATCTCATGGACTGTTTGTGCCATATTTCCCTTCCAGCAGATACTGGGGTGGTCAGAGTCATCTATGATCACCAGGGTCTGTGATTTTGAGGCCTAAAGAAGGATCCATCTACCTTCTCTTCTTGATCAAGTTATTTGTAGGGATATCTACTACAGCATTGCCTGTGCAGGTCCATCCCCAGATCCTTACTGTTGGGGAGGTGCAGAGTTCAGCAGGTCTGGGAGCAGATGTCTAAGCTTTTGTGGTTCTGGGGGGAAATGATAGGCCATTAGCATAGTATCAGGTGCCAGAGCACTTCAGTGAGAAGCTGTCAGCATTATCAGCATTTCACCATTGAGTGATGCTGGCAGGCATCAACTGAGATGGAAAACAGAGGCTATAGAGTAACAGTGAAATTAGCACTGGTGGGACTCTGCTACACATTATGACATCTAAATTTAAGTGTGTGGTTATACATGTCGGGCCAGTGTCTAATCTCAAGGTATGAAAACAGGTCTTATCTGCAGCTTGGTGCTCCTCACTTCTAGGTAAGGCAGCTGAAATAACAGCTGTGGAGATGGGCTACCTTTCATCAGCGAGAAAAGATCCCTACAGCTGGAAAACGATAACTAATAAAATGCTCACTATAGAGCAGAAAGCATTTGAGAATCTCTAAGATGCAGCTACAGAGAGGCTTGCTGGAAAAATCCCATGAGGGGTGGGTACCTCTACTAAGGGGAGAGTGTACTGAGCTGGGGGCTATCCAAGGCCCCCAAGGATAACGCTGGTTGGTATCACACACACTACTATAGCAACATAATTGAAGCATTCAAGATGATTCAGGAATTTAAGTCTATACACAGATCATTGCAGAGAGATTTAAAATCTAATGGGAAAAAAAAGCTTTTGCTAGCAATAATGGATACAGATCTAAGTTTCTCTTCTGAAGCTCCGTAAGATTTATACCTACAGGTACAACATTATAAGACAATCTATGTATGGCTATATTGCACTATCTTTTATGGCAGGAGAAACAAATTCCCATGTTTTAAAATTTCTTTTGAAATTATTTAAATTCTGCAGAATATTAAACAATAATATTAACATTTCAGACAGGATTTTTCTTTCAGGTGAGTGCCACAGGCCTAAATACAACAGATTTTTTTTCTCTCTCGGGGGTCAGTCAAAATTTTGTCAGATGTGTGTATCTTGATATTGTTTTTTTCCTTTCTGCTGCAAATCTATGTGTATTTGTTTTTTCTTCTGCTTCAGACACCCCCTTGTTACATAAGGCAGGAAAAAACTTGGCAAAGCCGGTGTTTCTTGTTATCTATCTCCCTGTTTTAGTCTCTCCACTCCATTGTTTGTAGTTGCTTATGTGGGCTCTCTTTAACTCTTACAACACCCGGACAATCTCCAATTACCTGCCCAGCTCCTTGGCCTTTACTTCTGCTTGCTGTTTGCTTCAATAAGCAAGCCAGCTGCTTCCTCCTAAGATTATTTCACTAACCCCATGAAATCTACCCTCAGTTTATCAAGGGTGATAAGTGCTTCTCACTCCGTCTATTTGTTGCTATCGAGGACAACTACTCCTGGACATTCCTATAAACCTGCTGGTCTTGTTCTCACCTTCAGGCAGCCTGGCTGAATTCAGGCCTTTTCACATCCTTTTGCTTGATTATTCAGGACTTGGCTTTTTGACGGTGCTAGCTGCCCACAGTCCTCACTATTTCAATTTAAAGTTCTGATTGTTCAGATATTTTGGAAGTCAGGATACTGATGCTACAATTCATAACCTCTCCAGACAATACAGGGCACATGTATATGTGCATGGAAGTAAGCCCTTTAAAACAAAGAAACGTTTGCATGTAAAGGGAAGTACATTTTGAGGTACATTGCTATATCCATCACAGTAACAGAAATTCTCATGCTTGATTATCACAAAAGCTAGCAAGTGCCTTCTCCACTGGAATCCACAGTAATATTATTTCTGAAATATACTTTTGCAAAATTTCATGATCCAGTATATGACAGTTACTACAAGCAACTGTAAAATATGAAGCTCTTTCACAAAAACCCATACTAGTACCAAATGACATTCAATCTACTGTATGTAGTGTAAAATCACCCTTTGTGATTGTGGATAATAACAGGGTTTTACTGTGCAGGTGGTTTACATTGTCAACAAGAACTCATGATAAAAACACAACATTAAGATCAGGCTGACATTAGGAATGAGTGTAGATTGTCAAGTACAATCTGGCAGCTAACTTAGATTACAAAAACTAATTGAATCACATTTTTTTCACTTGTTGCGGGTGTTTATATAATAGTATGTCACTTAATCTGCTGAACCCCAGTTTAATTTCTCGTCTTGGTGTTTCAGAAACTGTCTTGGCAAGAAGGGTGTCAGAGGGGCATGTCCATGTTCATTCAGCCAAATGACCCCCCTCCCTCCCAAAAGTAGAGGATCTTGGGAAAGACCATTCACAGATCTTGACTGCTATAAAGAGGAGTGATGATACCTTTGTATTCCTGTCTGGAGGATATATGACTGATATCTAGGAAGAGCCTGGCTAGCTCTCACAGTTGTAGGTAACTGGCCCACATGTCACCTTGCCATTGTTTACAGAAGCTGCAGCTTTCACTTCAGCTAAATCTCAGTTTTGAGATTTTTTTAAAAAATTATTTTATATGGTTTTACGCATGTAGCTGATTATGTAATAGCTCATATTCAATACTTCTTCCTAGTAAAAAAAAAAACCCACACAACAAAACCAACCATCTTGACTCCTGATTGGCTCATCTTGTGTCATGAATATATCCCATGCTTTCTATAGTATCTCTCTCCAAATATCACACACCCTGGAACTGCTTCTCATAGTTTTACTCAAAGCTCTGTGTCTCCTTACAGAAGAGCAAGCCTCATTTATTTCAATGATGCCACCTCTGGATAAAGATGTACTTGACATAAATTAAGCTATCCAAAACCTGGCTCACTGACGGTTAATAATTTATCGCAGGCTTTCAGTGCATCCTTATAGAATCAAAGACAGGCTCCTATAACATGAAACTTAGGACTGTATGGAGAAATTTTCCAGCATCTCACAGGCACTTTCAGAACATCTGTAACAAAAGGTATGAGGCTATTACAGTGATTCTTTACTTCAAGGACAGAAAATACAGTCCACACATTAACTGATGCAGGTACGGGTAATTAAGCTCGCCAAGTTATGTCCTCATGTATTCCAGTGAAATCCTAATAACTGCACTCATTTCAGTAGGCTTCCTCTAGTCTTGAATATTATAAAGGAGACTATAAGCAGTGTGTATGCCTTAGAGATGCAGATTCATTAGTGTCAGAAAATGAGTTCCTCATTTGTGAAGCCTGCCTTGCCAGGAAGATATTTACTTTAAACAAAACCCAAACTTGGAGCTGAAGGTTTCTCATGATCAAATCTGTCAGCTTGAAAGACATCCTTTCTTAGTTTCCTTCCTCTCACCACATGCCCACTATATGCGAGTCTCACAGATTAGAAAATATTGCTCTGTACCATGGATTCATGACAAGTTTTTTTCATCCAAATTAACCTTTGCAAGCTCCATTACTTTCCTGTCAACTTCCCGGCTACTGTCATAATCAGATTTCTGAAGGTTTAGTTGCATTTGAGAGACAAAACTGCAATGGGCATTTAATCACTCTAGCCAGAGCTCTGGAAAAAGAACGCTGTCATGAATATTGAGTGGGCACACGCTGATATATGCTACAAAACGGTGATGATGGAGCTCTCTTCTTGTAGTTGTCCAGCCTTGCTGGATCACAGGGAGAAGTATGGTCATGATCTTTCCTTACTTCCACTTGTGTCACGATACATAGGTAAACTGCTCCAGAAAGGCTTTTAACACGGTTTAAAGCAAGAAATCTGTTTGGAGAATATGTCACCTAAAGAAGAGAAGTTCTGCATTAAACGTCTAAATAAGCACCCCAACACGCTAACATTGAACAAGCAATTTTGCATCTTCTTTGACAAGAGGAGGCAAATCTTCCTTTTGCTCTCTGGTTCTTCAAATACAGATTGAATATGAGACTGAAGACAGCGACATGTTCAGGTGCCTCTGTGAAGAGCCAGACAAAGCTGTTAAGATGAACTGGGAGTCTGATTCTATGAGAAGGCCTGGTTTCATGACAAAGGGAAGAAGGTGCCAACTGCCAGCAGTCCAAGTGTCCTAAAGATAGGACTTCCAGGAAAACACACATTTGATTTTCTCTCCACTGGACAAGTTTTTGCTCTTGAAACAAGGTATGTTAATGATTATTGCATGAATTAAACAAGCAGTGACATCCTAGTAGCTCAGAAAGCTTAGTCATGTTAAAGGGTTACACTTAAAAGTACCGCAGGGTAATCTGAAGTGATAAGAATTCCTTTGCCATCTCTTTGAAAAAATTAACGGATTGGGTTCCAGGAGTTTCTAGATCTGTGAACCACAACTCTGATAATACTGTTGATTTCCATAATATATCTGAGATATCGCCAATATACTGGTCACTGTATGTTAAACAGCCAAAGACAAAGCTTATGAAAAAGATGGGCATAAATTTAGCGTGCCTTGCTTGCACTCTTCAGCATCTCTGCTACCAGTTTCTTCAGATAAAGGGAGGGATATAACCATGGGCCTTCACAGTCTGCTGAAACATCAAAGCACTAGAAAAGTTTTACTTGCTTAAAATCACACTGAAAACAGCTACAGTTAATGTGTGGAAGACATTTATTGTAAACATAGTGTCTGTAGTGGAAAGATGTGCTTTTGAAAAAAATACCAGTTCTGACCATGAAAGTGAAAGGCAATCTACAGATTGTGAGTTTGCTACAGAAAAAGGGATATCTGAAATTGTAAGTATTTTCTTATTCTTTTTAACAGCTTTTATCTCACCAGAAGTTACATCAGTGGGTATGTTCACCACATCTCCATGAATGTTCTTTTCAGTCTTTAACTTTATATTCCTCTGCTTAGATTTCAGATAATCACAGCATTTTTTAGATACTGTGCTTGAAGATTATTTTGTAAAACTGATGGTTTTGTCAATCAATCAACAGCATTTCTTCTGACTTTCACAAATGTCAGACATATTTGAACTCCTACATTTTCTTTAAAATACAGGTTTTCAAGTAATGTTAAAAATAATTACTGTCATCTCACACTGCTCAGTAACTGATTCAACTTAAAAATAAATTATATTTTTCATACTTTGCTTAACATACATTTGCATCAGCCACAAATAGTGCTTTTCTAGGTACTGAAGGTAGAAACTATAGGTTCTGCTGCCCATCCCAGTCGAGACATTCACTTATGTTCAAAAAAGACTCCATGCACAGAAGTTTAGGCCTGTCCTCTAATCCAAGATTTAGTTACATACTCAAACTGAATGCGCTACAGTTCTCAAAAAGTGTAATGAATGGAAGGCTTAAAGAGCTCCCTCCCTGACAAGAGAATCTCAGCAGAGGTTTCTGGGCCAAGGGACCACAGACTCACCAAAGCACAAGGCAGTGCCCCGCTGTTGCTCTAGCCCTGAGGCCAGGCAGCATCATGCAGAGGGAGATTTTCGAATGACTGATAGCGAGTGGCGCTTCAGTGCCTAATTGATGTTTATATCTTTTGGGAAAAAAATCCCCCGCTGTCAGTATTGTCGACAACCTGGCTCAAATTTCTCTTTCCATAACAATACCAAAAATGCTGCTAGGTCCACCTGAAGGAATCCTGTCTGGCAGAAGTGATGCACAGAAAACTCAAGACAGTCCCTCAGTGTGCCAGCAATGATCCAGTTCGACTTATCGACAATCCAGATTAAAGGCCGTAATGTCCTGCTGATGCATTGTTCTCTAAAAAAATATCTTCCTATGATTTGTTGCTTAGGGTGACCACTCCTTCGCTGGTCTGCAAAGCCACTATTGTGCTGCCACGTATCAGCACTCGGTACCTTTGGAAGCTGTGCCTGTGGAAAACATTCTGAGGATCAATTACTCCCAGGAGAATTAATTCAGGCTCTGATCCCACTGTGTCCTGCAAGGTCTTGGCTCCCAACTTGGGAGATGCTCAGTGACAGGTAAAATTAGGAGACCTCAAGGCCTGCTCCCGGTCTTGCAAAAATCAACTGCAGAACTTCAAATGCCTTGTGCAGTGAGGCATCAGAGTCTCCCTGGGAAGAAGAGGATACAAAGGAGCAAACCTGTGATATCTTTGCACAAAAGATCGTTCAGTGCCACTACATAACGTGAAAATTCACCCGAAATTTTCTTCAGGCTTACACACACAATAATTTTACACAGAGAATATTATAATGATGGCTAATAGTATCTCCAAAATACTATGTAAAATACATGCTGAGATCAATGGTTAGTAAAAGCACTGAAATGACAGCCTTTCAGTTCAAACAAAGCATAATATTAAAATTCTGGTGAGTGAGTTTGGAAACAAAAATTGTCAGCTTCTGACTGATGTAGTCACCTCTCTGGCTGAGTGTCAAAATAGGTCAATAGAGCTTTCTTTTCACAATAGCTAGAAGTAAATGGAAACTTTGCTGTGTTCCAGCCTAGATCAGTAGGAAGAGACATTCTCACTGTCATGTAGCTTTTATATTTGTTACATGATACTCAGTGATTATAAATGACAGCTGGCAGGTTTTCAGCAAAGGAAAATACTCTTGTCCCTGAGGATGGCACCACCCCTTGCATGCTCGCACCTCAAACATTACTGCCCAACAATGTAAAACACTGCAGCACCTCAAGGTTCAGCTCAGTCAAGCGTGGCAAGGTCAGTCAGCAGAGCAGGAGGAGGGCAGGGGAGGAAGGTGGGGGTGGAGATGGCAGCCTGACCATAACCCGAGCGACTAGGGCTCAGTTTCTAATGGCAACAATCTCAAAAGCTTCTCTGTGCACAGCTTCATAATTAAGTGTTAAATAAAAGTGCTGTGCTGCTCCCTTACAAATTCTGACTTCATCTTCAGACCTGGTAGTCTATTAAATGATTCAGTCTGAAAATTCCTAACACTTAAGCAGGGACTGTGAAATTAAGACATGGTCCGGGTCTCAATACTGTTAAACACAGTGATTGCTTGTGATCACTGTGTTCCTACTACTTGGAACCACATCTCCATGTTAATACATTGCTAGGACATTTTCTAAACACACATCTAGCTTCCCTGTAAAAACTGAGACAAACGATCAGAGTAATAGATTACAGAACGACGGTCAAAAAAGAAGTGTAATGTCTTTTTAAAACTTGCAGACTTTTTCCCAAACATGAAAAACAATCCTTTTATAAACAGGCTCTCAGTCACACAACAAATCTGCAACAAAGCAAGGCTACTGGCCAAACTGAGTGTTTTTAAAAGACAGAACTCGTACCCTAGTAGTGAACGAAAAAGTAATACCCTAAAACATCTAAATGACTATATATTATTCATTGTAATGCTTTCACGATTACAATTAGTACAAACACTTAGGCTGTGCTTCCAAACATCGGTGGGAATGTTTATATGTTTACATCAGTGATCAGTGTAAGAAAGATTTGTGTATTTTCCTTACTGCAAACTATTATTTTTAAAACAGTGTAGGAACAAGAAACAGGAAAGCAGACATCTGAAAAAAGGGTTGGCCTACTATCTGTTTTGTAGCTATTGCTATTTTTGCGCATTTGGAGAGAATTATATATAATCTACATTAGTGAGATTTTAACGTCTTTATGCACAACCGTGTTATTTTCTGAAGATGGGATTCCACCGTGTTACAAATGCTACCAAAACTGTTCTGTGCGCGCTCTGGACAAATATATTCCAGTGTTGGGTGGATTAGTGTACTAAACGAGGCGTGGTTCAGAGAGAGGTTACTGCAGAGGTTACTTCTGCAATTTGAATTCCTCACAGTATAGGTGTACCCATGGTGCCCTATAGCACTGTATCCAGTTTCTCAGGTAATTGCTCAGTTTTTCCTGCTCTCCCTTTTCCTTTTGTGTATATGTGTGCGCCTCTGTGTGGTGGTAATGAAGGGAGGAGGGGAGGAAGAAAAGAGGGTTGGGCTGAGTATGTCTGCCATGACTCTAAAGATCTGAGGCTCCTCCAGAGCTAAAATAATGGGAATATTTTTCCTTTTCTTCATGGGGAAATAGACTAACATTAATTAAACAAGGCAGCTTTTCCCATTCAGTGAGAGGTGTTCACTAGGAGAATTTTGGCTTCTGGCCACTGGAATGAAAATACAAAAATATCACTAAACCACCTCATCTTGCTTCTAAATTAAGTATAGCTAATACTCTTATTATTATTTTTTTTTAATCGTCCCTCAACCCCAGGAGGCGGGCGCTCCCCTACATCCCCGGTGACGCCTCCGGGCGAGGGGGCACCCCGGGTTCCGCGGGCGTTCATGCCACCACGGGCCCGTGGCCAGCGCCGAGCCACCGGAGCTCGCTCCTCCCTGCCGGGGGAAAGCGGCCTTCCCGCCCGCGGGGCCGGGGCGGCGGGGCAGGGCAAGGCTCGGGACGCCGAGCCGCGGCCTCCGGGGCCGCTGGCTCTCGCCGTGCCGGCCCCTCGTTCAGCGGGAGGGCCGAGGTGGTGGGGGACGGCCGCCCGCCCCTCACGCCCGGGGCTCGCCGGGCCGGGGACGCGGGGCTTCGGCGAAAAGCGCTGGGACTGCAGCGCTGCGGTGTCCGTGTCCCGTCGTCCCCGCCCCCCCCCAGCAGACGGCCGCTTCCCCGCCTTCCTCCCCCGGCCGCTGGTCGGTGGCGCGACCCCTCGCCTCGCCCCTCCGAACATCTGCACCCCGGCACAAGAGCGACTTGTGTGCGCGGCCTCGCGGCCGGATGAAACCCGCCTTTGTCCGCCCTCGCACCCCCGGCGCGGCGGCGCGGCGCCGCGCATATCAACGACCCCCCATCCTCCTCCCTCCTCCTCTTCCTCCTCCCCGCCTCCTCCCTCAGGCCCGCCTGGGGACCCCGGGTAGCCGTTGGCCCTGAGGCGGCCCGCCCGCGGGTTGCCCTGGCAACGGCGGGGCCTGCGGGGCGGCTGCCGCCCTGCCCGGCCTGCCTAGCCCCGCGGGGAGGGGGAGCCCTGGGCGCAGTCCTCACGCCCCGCCGGTGAAATGAGATGTGCTGAGGGCCGCTCTCCGGTTTGCCTGGGCAAACCTGAAGCCCCGGCATCAGCGAGCTGTTTCCTGAGCTCTGAAATGGGGGAAGGCTCAGGCGTCGTCGTGTTCCCCCCGCAGGCCGCGGCCCAGCCCCGGGCACGGCAGCGGGGCCCAGGCAGCAGGCCGCTCTCTGCTCCCCGTGTTTCCATTTCTGTACCCCCTCGAGGTTAAAGCGATGAAAACATTGCTGCCCTTTACCCAACTGAACGCTGCTAAACGCCGCTTCGCTAATGCGACTGGAGGTCTGACACAAAACCCCCATTTCCAGGGGTTTCTGCGCCATATCGACCCTCGTCCCCGGCACGCTCAGGTTAGCGGAGTGCCCCGCACGCTGAGCTGAGCGAGGGACGGATAGCAGAGTTGCTTTCAGCTGAAAACCGTGGGAGGCTGTGCTTGGGTACTGATGGGCACAGGTTGAGCCCTTGCTGGTGACTCACTGTATGTGGGGACATCTGCTCCGGGAGCTGCTGTGCTCGCTCGCTCGCTCTCGAAGTCCTGGAGCTGGGTTTCCATACTGAGGTTTTTCAGCTCCAGACTGTGTATTTAGAAACTCCAGTGTATTTAGAAACAATTTTCTGCTGGGAAGAGCTAAATTGCCAGCTCTATGCAGTTATATAATATTTGCTGGGTTGTTGTGGTAGGGTTTTTTTCCCTTTAAGAGTTGTCATGACAGACCAAAAATAAAGCAGAAGGGAGCAGAAAAATACCTGGGCTGAACTGTACTTACAAACTGGATTCTCCACTCCTGTGAGATCATCTGGGGACAGGTTTTGATTTGTTAAGCTATTTAACATGAAATTGGAGAGAAAAAGACAATAGGAGATTAAACAGCACTTTTTTTAAAAGCTAAAAGTCAGCAAAAATAAGACAAGCTAAACGGCATAAATTAATTTATTTAGGAATTGTGCTACCGTCAAAGCAATAAGCAGTTTAGTCGAAGGGTGGACTATGAACCGTTTGAAAGAATCATGTTATGTACATGCAGTCATGAATTAAAGTGAAGTCCTGGCACTCAGAAGAGTGGCATTGCTTTCCTGTGTGCTTTTATTGTATCTTGTGACTTAGTGTATCATGTCATTTACATTACATAATACATGAAGGATCCCAAAATACTAATTCTCTTAAGAGATCGCTGTTTATTTAAATACGTGATCCCAAGCATTTACAGAGGGTGATACCAGCTAATCCTCACCGTCTGATTTCCTAAACAAATTGTTTTAGGGGTCATTTCTGTTCAAAAAACTACTCTCAACTGGCTTTCTGGTTGTACTTAGCAGTGTGTCCCTATTGTACTTAGCAAGGTCGCTATCGTACAAAATGATTGAAAGAGGACGAAAGGCAAAGATTGAAGAAGAGCACTGGGAATTTTAAAAGACTTTCAGTTCCGCACTGCCATTTCTCTCTTTTACTGTATTCTCTCCAACAGCTTAAACAACTGCTGTAGGTAAAGCAAGTTGCGGGAGGTGGAGTCGGTGTTTAGTGAGGCATGCTGCTTTAGTAAGTCACCCGTAAACAAAATGATCCTTGATGTTTGAATAAATGCAGTTGTTCTTACTACTTTCTTGGTCGACAACGTTATCTGAAGTGTAGCTTGGAGTATCCACCTAAGAGCTAGGCATATTTGAAAAAAACACTGAGTAAGCATTCAGTCAGTATTCATGAAGCTGGGATATTCTTCCTCTGTGAGAAGGTAGTGTACTTGTTAAAAGCACCTCTTTTTGTCAAGCAAATGATGTGTCAGGCCTGTATTTTTTTTTCTGTGACACTTTGTAAAAAGGGGATATTACCGTAAGGAATAATAGGAATAAGTGTGGGTGTGGTGGGGAGAGGGGAGCACTGTCTGGAGAAGAAGTTTCAGAGAAATTCAGAGAAGGGCCAGCCAGGATTCTGGTGGGGTCATAAGAGAAACAGAAGTGAAAAAGAATCTAGAAGCCTTACCAGAGATCTACTGCTTATCCCCAACATTTCAAAATGGGGTTTTAAGACTGAGAAATAAGTACAAAAATGAATTATCTATACTCTGTGGTTCCCAAGGTATTTGAGAGTGTCTTTAATGTTTCCACTCTAAAAGGGGGTTAGTTCTTTTCTCTGTACACTGCATTTCAAAGGCAGTCCCCTAGAGTGAAGTTCAGCTTTGGCTTCAAGCACAGAAATTTAGCTGTGAGAATGTGAGTTAGCTATCTTAACTTTCCGTTCCAGACAGTGGGGGTAGGATTCAGGTTCCGCCACAGGAGCCATTTGAACCTTGTGCTTTCATACACTGAAAGGGGACCTTTGGATACAGCGCAATGTGACTTCTGGACAGACAACTGGAGGCCAGGCAGGATTAGCCAGAACAACTCAAATGGCACAAGATGCCTATTTATGCAACTGTTAACCCAATAGACTCAAAAGAGTTTGCATCCTAACATGGATGTTTCCATTTTGTCAGCTGAATAAGTCTGCGTACTCCAGTGGCTGCACTGACAAGACTGTAACTACCATGATAGTGCCTTGGACACCTGGCTCACACCAAGTTGTCTGTGCTTAGGATCTTAAATTCAGGTGCCGAATCCTATCCCTGCAGGCTTAATTTACTTGACTAAACACTTGTGACCAGGATTGTTTGAGACAGCCATACAGCACTGTCAGTTATCACACAGAACCTAAGGAAGACCCCCATCTTTTGCAGTGGCAGCCAGTCCATCCATTCAGCTTGCCTGAAGCTTTTTTTCTGTGAAAACTCACCTCTGAAGACTCAAGTCTTCAAACATTTTCTGAGAAAATACCTCTATTTTTAAGTTTCCTTTTTTCTGCCCACAAAGAAGTTTTATATACAGCCTCAATCTTTTCTAGAAATTCAGCGCTGTTTAAGCTTAAGTATGAATGAAATAAAACAAGACCTTTTTTTTCCAGAATCTTTATTGGTATAGGAAGCAGACACTTGTTAAATGGGAAAAAAGGGTGGGGAAGGGAACCTGGGTGCCATTTAAGAAACTGAGAAGTGTGAATGGCTGAAAACTTGCTGTTCTGTGAAGTTAGAGGTTGATCAAAACCATTAGAGAACAGAGGGATGAAAGCATTCAGAGTGCTTTCATTCAGGAAAGGACTGGAAGTGAAGGAGAATAAAGGAAAACCAGTGTAATACGTTGGAGAGTAACAGCAAAACCAAACAAATATACAAACACTGGAAGAAGTTTGGGAAAAAGAACAAGCAATCACGCTTTTCTAAGGCAATGCAGAGAAAGAAAATCTGATACGCATTGGACCCAACTCTCAGAGTTTATTCACTATTGAGCTTAACATTCATTTGAATAGAAGGGTGGGAGAAGACCCATTCCTAGTTGCAAAGATCCCCTACCACTTCTTTTCTTTATGACACTTCTTTATATCTAATCCCTCAGAGAAACATTCTGACAGTTAAGCTCCAGAATTTCTCTTATTCTTCCATCTTTTTTTTCCCCCTGAAAATGAAAAGACTTCCTTTACCTTCAGAGGACCTTTTTATGTGACAGAAAGTCAGGTCATCTTTTTATTCTTTTTAATATTTTATGAGAAGCTTGGCAGGCTTTAGAGATTCTTTAAGTTTTAAGACTGAGAAAGAAGTAACTCAACCTTATGCTCTTGTGCCAAGAAAGAATGCACTTTTCCTGGTGAAATGTTTAAGCCAGCCACTTGAACATCCTCCAACCTTTTCACCTTTTCACATCAACATCAGCTTGAAGTCACAGCTGCCATAGATACCATCACGGGGCTGAAGCCAGTAAAAGGGTTAAAGCATCTACAGCAGGACTTAAGTGGAATTGCATTGCCTAAGCCTGAACTGGTGATCCAAAAGCCAGCTGTTCATCTGCTGCCTAGCTTGATTAGATGCCTTCCTGTAGGACTGTGAAGTTCTTGAGACACTTACAGCCAAATTAAAGAACTCAATACCTTTCTTTTTTCTAAAGTAAGGGGAGGGTTGGGAAAGCAGGCTATGCTCCATCTACAAACACTTGAGGGACTCAATCTGTTAGATATTTTTAGAGCATGGATTGGGCCTCACAAAAATGCAATGAATGCTTTCCCCTGAAACACAGCTGAAGAGGAGGCAATAGTGCTTCTGTGCCAAATACACATGCACACGTGCATGCACACCAGATACAGCACCAAATGTTCAGGGCACTCTCACCCCCAGAAATGAGGAATGTAACACTCTTCTCAGCCTGAAAAATTAAATGGACAGTGACTACCTTTCACTCATTTAATATTAGAGTTCTGCTAGAAGCAAGGACCGAAGCCTACAAATGCCAGTTTCCTGCTGATCACTGTAGCCCCTGGATTACAATGTCATGATGTATCAGTGTTCTCCCCTGCTTTACTGTACAGAGGGACAGAAAGTCCATCCATCCTAGTTAGTTATCTGGCTGATTATTAGGACCCTTACTTGACAGGTGGGAGAAGTGAGCTGAACCATTTGCTGGGAGGACTTGAACCTGAACCTTCCAATTGAGGTGTGAACACCTCACCTTATGTTAAATGTGGGCTTTGGCACCACTTCTGGTTGCATTTTAACAACAACAACAACAAAAGCCTGAGTTCTGTTATGTTTCTTCAAGAAATAATCAGGATACTGTGTCTTCAAAACACAGAGGAACTTTTCTATAGTCCTGACTAATCTGAGTTCTACATAGGGATGGATGTAAGGTAGACTTATGTTGTCAGTATTCCTTACTCCCTGGCTCTCAGTAGTTCCTAACTCAGTGTGTCAGCTGTTTGAGATCATTGTTGAGAGGTTCCTAAGGATTCCTGCCTGGGTAGTAGCTGCTTAACATAGATTTTGAGGGCAGAAGTACAGACATGCTGCATGTAAGTATGAAGTGGCCAAACCACATCATATCTACACCCTCTTAAATGTTGCTCTAGTTTTTCCTCTTCCAGCACATACTGTCTCCTTCAAATCAATGAGAGGAGATACTGCTTTGATCAGGCTTGATCCTTTCATAGATGTCCAGTCATCTTTCATTGCCATGTGACTTTGTGATAAGCTTTAATCGTATTACAGGGTGGTCAGCTGTTTTGTTACCGGTCCTGCTTGGGTGGGCTGGGCATGTCATATGCATCCATCTGAATAAGAAATTATCAAGGGATAGCAATCCTCCACTGTTAGCCCTATATCAGCCCAGGCTGGAGGTAGAACATCAGCAGGGGCAAAGACAAACCTTGTAATGAAAATGTTTGCAGAGGGACAGAAAACAGAAGAAAAATATTTATCAGTTGTCCACTGTTTACCTAAGTAATCACTTTAGCTGGTGCTGCTTTTAGAATTAGTAATTACCTGTAAAATTGTAGTATCTTTTCAACTGGTTAACTGTTGTTTTCTCTCTCTGAGGCATTTATCTTCCTAAAAATTTTTTACTGCACGTTCTGAAATGGCATTTCCCCCTTTATTGTTCTAGAAATCTGAATCTGAACTTAGCCAGACAGATCATCCCTCTGCATTTCAAATCTGACACCCCAGGGGCTTTATATTTTCCCTGTGTCCATCTGCTGACAGGAGGAGTTTTAGCTAGTGTTTGGGTTTGCATATTAGGGCATGTGGAGAAACAAATTAGCAGATAAGAAATTACCATTCTTCAGACTCCTTTCTTCCCCCCCCCCCCTTTTTTTTTTTCTTTCTTTCCCAGTAAGAGGCACAAAGATAAGTGGCAGCACATGTCTTGTGGCTGCCCTATTATAGCAGCCTTCCCATGAGGCCAGTTCAAAAGCTAAGTAATAGTTCTGATACTAGCTAATCTGGCAAAAGGATTCCAATGGGTGGATGTGAGAATAACATCTGCCTTTCAAATCTTACACTTGCCAACATAGGCATGTGAGGTTTTTTGTTGTTCCAAGAACCTCTGAAGCATAGAGAAGGTAAAGGTCCTATGAATTGAAACCACCTGCTTGAACTAATGTTTTGGCAAGCCCCTGTTTTCCTGGAGCTGGTTCAGAGTATTCTGGGCTATGTGGAATGGGAAAAATCCACAAAAATTACTTACTGCCACATAAATATTTTCTATACTATTTTGTTCAGATGGGAAGAGTGTCATGAACAGGCCTAGTAAGTGTGAAGCACATACTGTGTCTGTATAACCACTCCCTTTACTGCATAGTCTATTGTATTCCTGTCTGACACAATAGATACAGAGCTTAGAGATCTAGAGGTGAGCAGCTTTTAAACCTGATGCTGCAAATAGCACAGTGGATTCATTCACTGTTTTCTCAAATCCTTTGTTTCGTGGTCTCAATATTTGATTTGGAGTAGCTGGACTGAATGATGCTGAAAGTTTCTGAGAGTCCCCATTGCACTTACATTTGTGCATACAGCCTGTATGTCGCCCATACCATACCATACCATACCATACCATACCATACCATACCATACCATACCATACCATACCATACCATACCACTTTAGTGTGAAGGGCTTCTTTTTAAACCAAAGACTTGTGACGACCCTTATAAAATAGCCCTGCTGAGGGCTTGCTTGTTTATCCTTCAAAGGAAGGACAACGATGGGATGTCCTCAAATATTTGTGAATTCATGTTAAAAATGGCAAACATATGAAAAGAGTACAATTTCTACACATTTTGTCTTTTCAAGCCAGAGCAAAAAAATGACATACCTGCCATTCACAGAATTGAGAAAGAGGTGCATCTCATTGCTTAGATAATTAAAAATTGAACCATATAAGTTTTTATAACCATGGAGCTAAAATGTGCTCTAACGTTTGTAAAACAAACCAAAGGCCTCCCTTGATCTGAGGACGGTCATAGCCCTTTTGAGCACTAACATGCCTATAGATGCTTAATTTATGCAAAGCGAAACATTCAACAGAGAGAACTAGAAAGTCTAAGCCAGAATGCCATCGAGTAGACCAGTCAGGATATTTCCCAGGAGGTTCAGCTGACTGCTCTGAATCAGGCATAAAAGGTGTTAACATCCATATCTCTAAAGCTCTTAGGGTATGCAGTATACGGGTGTCGTTATTTTTATGAATTTTGTAAATGATGTGTACAGTCTCAGTCAGGATCATTCTACTCATCTTTTCTTGGCTGGTCAGATTTTTGCTGGACTGCTCCAGCAGCTATAGAGGAAGTGCAGCTAAAACACATTTTGAACGTGTCTGTCTAGGTACCTAAACCTGTGTCATATGAATGCAAGCTCTTGAGGATATTGCACTTCCTTTTGTTAGAAGTGCCTGTAATTAGATTGACAACTCAAGGTCAATCAAAAAGTTTAATGTGACCCCAAAGTGTTTATTTTTTAATTATGCAATTACCATGGATTTTTTAAAAGGGTTACTTTAATCTCAACTTGTGTGTGCTTTTCTGCTTCCTGAGTCTGAATAAGCTCTAGCACTGACTTTTTACATTGTCCCTTCTGGTGCATTTGCTGGATTCAAACTTAATGCAATTCCTTCATTAAAGTGGATACTTATGATCTATCTTTCCTTGGCATTAGCACCGGTACTGACACTTTATAGTGCCTCAAGCATTTAATCACATCCTTTCTGTGAACTTTAATCTGGTGGGCATAATTTACCTCTCCAGGGAAAAGTTAAGTACATACAATAATTTTTTAAAACATTGAGAACCTATTTGCCCTTAATTAGAAAGCACAAGGGATGTATGGACTCAGACAAAACAATAAGATTCATGTATGCCATTTTGACTTAATTTTGTTACCACTCTTGGGCATTCTTTGGAGGATTTGATCAACATCCTCCAGCGTATGCTAAATTTCCTTCTGTGAGTTGCCTACCTACCTACATCATGGAGTAACTCCATACATCTGCTGGTAGTTTGGGTCCTTTTACGGTTCATGCAGTGTGTTCATTCATTCACTCATTACAATTACCAATTATCCTTTTTCTTATAGGAATTAATGCTCTTTGCCAAATGACCAGCCATAACATTCTCTTTACAGGTGATTGAAGTCTATCACCTGTTTGTAAATTGCCACTCTCTTTGAGTTCAGACTGGAAGAACTGGTGTTTGCCTGAATGATAGCAAATTTTTTCTGTGCTTATAGGATAATCAGAGTTTAGCAGCTGTTGATTGTTAGCCATGTGCTAGAATGTCTCTTGTCCGGTTCTCTGGGTTTTAAATCAGTAGCAGGGCAAAAGATATCAGGGATTCTAAACACAATCCACATTCAAATAATATGTACTCTGACATAGCAGTGTTAATGCTAAATATTAGATTCCCAAGTTGTCTCACCTGGGGGTGGTTTTTAGAGCTGCTGAGAATTGGCAGTTCTCATGGTTTTCAGTTCATAATAAGGTATCTCAGCATGCCTGAAAATTAGGGCAATATTTTTCTAGATGTCAGTGTGTGAAGGGTCTACAACAAAGGTCACCTTAACCATTTAACCTACCACAGCACTCATCATTGTGGTATTTTAAGTGCTTAAGTAATTACGTGGTTACTAAGATACCTTGGATTACTTTAGAGGTTTGCTGAAATTAACTGGTTCCATCAGTGCAGAGATCACGTTGCTGAAGTTCTTAATCCAAGTGCAGATGCTTGCATTGTGTGCTGTGTGTTATTTTCATAAAACCATCTCCTTAACCAAGAAAAAAACCCCATATACAAGTATTGCTGGAACTGATGTTGGTAGCCTTTTCCGGTTCATAACCACTTTTTGCAGTATTGTAAAACAAACCATGGATGTGTGTATTTGTCTTAAAGTATTCTCAAGAACTATGCCTACCCAATATACTTACTCTTTATAACCCATATATGTTGCCTTTTTGAGGGAGGGACTGTTTCTTTTCTTGTTCTTTAGAAAGCTATTGCTTGCAACAGGAAAGAGATGCAATATTGAAGGCAGAAGTCATAGGAACTAAGCAGGCTTCCAGAAGGATTAGGGATGACAGTGTTTCAGGGATGGAAATGAGAAGATTTACAGAGATAAGAATTAATGTAAGACCATACAAATGTTCTGGGTTAGACCAGAAACCTGAATTGTCTGATATCTCATCTCCAGCAGTGATCAGTACCAGATGTTTCAGGGGAAGTAAAAGAGATGGCAAACGCATGGTAGAAATCTTTAAATAATACTTTACTAATGTCCAGCGTATTTCAGAGCAGGGAACTCCTAACAAGAAGTCATGTCTCAATACTTAATGGGCCTCCATGGATTTTTCTTCTGTGGACTACTTTTTAACTCAACTTCTGAGCTTGTCATCTGGGCTCTCCTCAGAGCCAGTGGCAAGATGAAAATAATTCTATGACATGATTCACCTAATTTATCTTCTCTCATAAGGATGAGAAAATAGCTGTCCAAAAGCACTGTTTTCTTTTTAGGAGAAATAAATGTAGGTGATTAGCTCTGATATGATACTCTATGTGAAGTTAAGAAATTAATGAATCCCATTCTAGACATGAGATTCAGATAACAGATCCTAGGATGGTATGTCTTCATGTGAACTGTTCTTTCGTTCAGTCACCTAAGCATAGGCATTCACAGCCATTTGAGATGACCTGTCTGGCTCCAATGTCTTTTCCAGAAGCATGTGAGTCTTCTTCCATAGGTGCTGTGCCATACCTGCCAGCCTTGCAAGAATGCCTCAGATACTCCAGGACATCTCAAAAGGCACTAGATGCCTTTGTTTAAGAGACTGAATTGATCCCAAGGTATCTATAGCTCTAACTGAGGAAGGTGAATTCTGTTCAGTACAGTGAGTGAAGCCTAAAGGTGATGTGTAGAGCTTGTTTCACCTGGCCCAAACACTGGTGAGTGTTGAGGTGCACTAGGGTGCCTGAGACATTCTCATGAAGACAGCAGGTGTGACATGGGATCTCCTAGAAATGACCACTCTTTTGAATGGCAGTTGGAGGCTAGGCAGAGTAACATAAGACATCTCAAATTACAGTAGACACCAGGCCAGGAGACTGAACTGAACCTCCAGTACCACAGCATCTGAACTGCTCTCCCAAGTTTCACTATAGGGGCTTATGCCCTGTTCCCTAAACATAGGTGACTAGAGCTAACTGAGATTGTTTAGATTATCTGAGCCATCCATGTGGGAGTGGCATATATAAGATAGAGAGGACCTAGAGGAGACCCCTGCCCCTTCTGGTCCAGGAGCTGGAGGTTAGTTGAGTACTCAAGTGATGCTAAATGTCCACGTGGGGAATGGAACAGACTTTTTAAGTGAGAGAAACAAGGCTAAAGTTGCAGTCGGAGGGGGGGGATTAAAAATGAGGGCTGCTTTAAGAAATTAAAAAAGGAGGGTTTTTTCCACTAAAAGAAGTATGTGCAAATTTAAGTAGTCTTGCATAAGAGTGGAGGATACTGAAGATAAGGAAATATTGTTCTGTATTCTATATTTGTACAATGCAAGGTTGCATTTTTACTGAGACAGAAACATAAAAAATAATCATAATAAAGTTGCAATTCTATTTTGAAAA
The DNA here is from genome assembly GCF_031877795.1 of Strix aluco. NCBI lineage: Eukaryota > Metazoa > Chordata > Aves > Strigiformes > Strigidae > Strix > Strix aluco. The sequence goes on along the minus strand of NC_133932.1, from coordinate 92,473,405 downwards.
AAAAAGAGGAAATGAGAGATTAAGATGTTTTTTAAGTTGAAAATAAAGATCAATCAAATATAGTTACAACCAAGTTTAAAGACCAGAAGGTAACTGATTATAGGAGTAAATACAGATATTAAAATGTAAAACATGGAGGAATTTGCACTGGAAAAGTACTGCTACAAAGAAGAGGAGAAGAATGTTATGAAGTTGGAAAAGGTTCACAAGGATACAGATACCCCGTATTATGATTTATCCACATAGGCAGGCTTGGAAGAATGAAGTTCAGCGTTGAAGTTTACCACATTGTCAAGAAGAATAAAGAGTGGGAAAAAAGCTACAGAAGAAGAAAGATTGGTCTGAACACAGAAGAGGAAGTCTTCCATGCCACAGGCAGGATGAACCTATTGAAGTAACTTTATAGAATTTCTGAGTGAAAAACTGCACTCACACACCGCCCCCCCCCCCCCCCCCCCCAATATGGGTAAGTTAAACACCAGAGTCTTTAATTTTTAAATATGGATTTTAGGGAGGATTTGGGTAGTGGATAGGTGAATCACTGTAGTTTCATCATAATTCATTTAATGCAGTTTATTCCATTTTCTACTTACTACAGTTTTCCGTTCCTGAAATTCAGAAACGTTATTAAGATGTACTTGCTTCACCCATTAAATATTGATACTATATTAGCACATTAGAGAATAAGGGAAAACAATTAGGAAAATTTCACTTAAGAGTTAATTTGTTATCTGGAAGAACTTCTTAAATTTTAAGTGTGTACATAGTCATTATGTTACTTTCACAGTGTTTGTTTAATATCTAAGGATCCCCGTAGATAATAATCTTGGAAGGCTAATAATATTCAGGATAGCTGTAGAAAATTGTTGAAAAGACCCTAAAACTTGAATACAAAACTGAAAGTGAGTGTTTTAAACAAGAAAGAAAGGACCTTTACTAAATCATACTATAATAAACATGCATAGGAATTTCCACAAAAATCAAACATAACTTACAGTTTGTTCTGCTGTAAAAAAAAAAATCTGATGAAGATGATGAAGAAATATGTTCCTACATTTTAACTTAGAATTTATCCATATCTTTCTTTTAGTACCCACAAAAATGATGTAGAAGAAACCACACACACGCACACAGAGAATGATGATTTAATGCCTGGGATTGTCAGAAAAAATATCCTGCCGTTTCCAATGAAATTTAGCCTGTGTATTATGGTGAAATTCTGTAAGAAAAAACAAAGAAGCTGTCATCACATCTAATGGCTTGCTTACATTCAGAATCCCCTCTGGAATAATAATTACATCAATGTATCCGTACCGCTGTATCTCTGCTTTGCCTGCTCCCACTGTTGTGCCTGCACTGTTAGATGTTACCTATGATTTATGCCAGGCATCTATACTGCTCTGTGCTGCATTGGTGGCTACACATTTCCATATGCATGGATGTCCTGTGGTTTCTGGCACTGCTCCCGAGACCTGCTGAATTCCAGGCCATTTTCATACTAGATTGTGAGATATGTTCAGGAGGCCAGGGAAATTGCAGGGATGGGAGTCAATTGCTTGTAATTGAGTTCTGCTGTATCTCACAACTCACTTGGCTGATCAGTGTGCCCACAATTTATATATACCCAAGCACATACACTGAGTGAATTTTCCCCATAAGCTTTGTGTGCAGATATGAATATCGTAACCGTGTACCCGAAGACGTCTTAGCTATTAATAGAAATCTTTCAGACTCTTACAAAGTTCATTGAGTTTGAGGAAGTTGTAAAGCAAGCTCCCTCATTAAGAGTGGAAAACCAGTGGAATCAATAATTTCTGTTGTACTGAAATTAAATCATCTGTATCTGCTTGAAAATCTTGGATTTTTTTAATGCCTTAAAGGACTTAATGAAAAATGTAGACGAGCTTTGGGCTAGTAATGGCATTCATCCATAATGATAAAAAACTATTATTTTTATTGCTCCTGCTATTTATTTTTTTCAGTAGTATTACCTAGAAAACTTTCTTTCTAACGTGTTTGAATGACCATATCCTTCCTTATGTCACCTTACTATTACAATATAGATATTGTATGTTACTCACCTTTTTACCATTATGCTATTCTTGTGTTTGAATGCAAATTCCAAGAACCAGGGAGAGAACAACACTGCAAAGGATTACAGTCACCACAGAAACAAGGGTTTTTGTGTCCTTTAGCTAAATAAACTGGCCTTGAGAAACCCATGCTCATACGTTCCTGATTTTATTCCTGGTGGGAGGATGAAGGTCAGCATTTCTAACACTTCAGAGACTCCTAAAAAATATCAAGTCAGTGGGTATGTGAGGAATCAGCTCGAAATTGTTCCTGGCATATCTTTGTTTTTCTCCACGATAGCAGTGTATCAAAACAAGTAATTTGTGCTATACCAGGAATCGTACGTAACTTGATAACAGGCCTCTAGTCAGACAACATCATCTGGTAAAATTTGTCTTCGGCCACAGATGCCGCAGAGGGAATGTTTTATATCGACAACTTCAGCAAGAGCAAGGAGGCAGCGACACTGTATAGTCCGAGCATTGTATATTACATTTCCTTTGATTTGGCTTTCACATCTCTCAGTCTGTAATTGCTTTCTGCTTTTGGTTTGGTGATGATCCAGGTTACATAAAGACTGTTTGACTGGAAAGATTTGGATGATCTCCCGGTGGCTGAAAGGTAATCTATGTGAAATGACAGGAAACAATTTTTTTTTCCTCCTGATTTCTTCAGCAAACCAAGTAAACTTCTTGCTTCATTGGTTTCCATCCTCCTTGTGCCTGTCAGTCAAAACTGATTCAGAGTGACTAATCATAGCGATGAGATGGCTTCCCAGCGCCTTCGCGGCTCTCGGTGATTAAACATCTGCCACCATCCTGTGAAAACTTTTACCAGATTCACTGTGGAACTTTCTTTTGTAGCTGGAAAAGATGTTTTAATACATCTGCAGTTTTGTCTGCTTCATTTACTGCAGTGTTCCTGTAACAGGTCACCACTGCAAAGCATGTTTTCCAGGCAAGGAAGTTGTTTTCTAACTTCTGCTACAACATCTAACAAGTCTTCTCTTTCTCCACTGGTTGCAAGCAGGACCGTATTTTGCCCTCAGCTTCTATGCCTGATCCCATAGACTTCAGTTTTGAATGCATGGTACTATAAGTGGATGTGTCTCCTGTTGATAGATTAACAGTTTCAAATCCAGCAATCCCTAATCGCTTTTCCAGACAGAAGTGCTTATCCAAAGTAAAACACAGCTACACAGGGTAATCTATGAAGCAATCAGTGATACTGTTTCATAATAAATCCATTTGCACGCAGTTTGCTCCTGGTTCACTAGTGCCATGACTTCCACGTTAACATGTTTATCCTTGTGGTATTGTCATTGTTTATGTCAAATTGATGGGACTGAACACCCATTTTGCATACCACTTTAACTACAGCATTCAAATGAAACTCAGTGTTATGTGAATATTTACATATTTCTGTTGCAAAAGTGCTGTTAAAAAGCTACTTAAACAAACTAGGTGTGCAGCTTAAAAGGGTGTAGCACTGCAGAGTATGGAAGGGGAAAGCTCTAGGTTTGATGAAGCTTTTCAGCAGACGTAACAGTAATGTCACTTCTCTTCAAAATCAATTCACAATCCTCTGCCAAACATTGGAGAAAACCGCATGAAAAGTTAAGGATTTATTTCATAGCAAAATAAGGCCAATCGCAGAGCTTGTTCAAGTTTATATTTCCATTTGTTCTTCAAACTGGATTTAATGAATACAAATACCAAAGTGTTATCATTCTGATTTTGCAGGACGACCATCACTGTTCTGCTGTGACCTAACGCAGAAATACTACCTCATATTTCTCTGTACTATTTCTTCTCTTAATGATGGCATAGTCCATGGAGGGAGTGGAGGGAATAATAAGTTCTTTTTCCAGCTGGTGCTGGCTTCATTGGCTTTTTTTGAAGCCAGTATGTGAAAAGTGGATACAGTTAGGAAAATGTTCATGTTGATTATTAGGAGGTCTCGTAACTTTAAATAGTCTTCACATTTACAAGCTTCTCTTTCATCCTACACACTCAGGTTGTATCTGAATCCCTTCTCACCTTCATTTACTTGACCCTTTATAAAATAGGCTTCAAAAAATCCCTGTCTCCTATAGAAGTGCTGTGGAAATTAATTAATAATGTGAAACACTCAGGATTTATGGCAGTGAGCATCATAAAACCAAGAAATAAAGTTCTATGGGAATTACTGGTTCATGGGAAAAAAATAAAAATTGGAAGTTAGCTTCACCTCACTGCAGTTTAGGAAAAAAAATAAATTTGATCTTTTGGTGAAACAAATTTTTGGAAAAAAATTTAAGCTTAAGTGTTTTTTTGTCATAAAAGTAAAATCTTTAGAGGTGGATTCAATTTATAAGTATACATATACAAGAGTGCATTTTGTCTTTAATGACAAAAGACAATATGTTCCATTTAGAAAATATAAAAAAGTCACAATGTAATCAAAATGCTTTTAAAACCGGGTTTCCTTCCTTCCCTTTCCTTCCCTTTCCTTCCCTTTCCTTCCTTTCCCTTTCCTTCCCTTTCTTTCTTTTCATTTCCTCCCTTCTTTCCTACTCTCCTTTTGTCTTCCTCTCTTTTTTTCAGAATGAAATTTCTTTATGCTGAAACTCTGCCATAGAAAGTTTTTGTTTTGACAAAAGGGTATTTTTTTACTGGAAGATTTTCAACTGCTTCTACCCAGGAAGTTAGTAAATTTTCAGGGCAGTGCTGTGTAGTGTGGCATAAATAAAGCTCAGGTCAAGAGACTGAACTGTAAGTATTGAACAAATAACTACTTATTAATTTTAAAGCAACCATCTGCTTTAATGGGGCAAGATCCTGTGGAAAAAGCCATGAACCTATCTTTAATTCCTGTGAAGGATTGAACAATGTAAATGTGCAGACTTAATGATGGAGTTTTCTAACTTTTAAGAGCTTTTCTTTATAACCTTAACATTATTTTAATACAGATCTTCTGCATAAAGTGTATATATATATTTATACATACATATATATGTACATATTTATATGTATGATTAAATTTTGAATCATCTGCCTACCCTGCCATGTATGCAAAAGGGAAACCTCTTTCCACTGCTCTATACAGTGCAGCTGAGTCCCAATGCTACAAGGGCTACAGGGAAAAAGGGGAAAGCTTAGGTCTTGTCCAGGCTCTCTGAAAATGGTGATCCTATCTGAGACAGCAGAAAGGATGTCTAGCATGGGCCATTAAAGCCCTTTGTGTATATTATTCCTTATGGAAGCAGAGAGATAAAGGAACTGGAGTCTCAAATCCGGTAATTGAGTAATTCTGAAAACCACAGTGGGGTTCTTACTCTTTCCTAGGGGCAAAGTGGCAGTGCATTTCTCTTATGTAGCCAGCACTGGAGAGCGATAATGTAGACCATTTATATCTGTCGTCTCCTTCATGACACACCATTCAACAGTGTGCAACAGAGACAAACCTCTCTCTTTCCTGCTCCTCAACAAAACTGTAGGAAAATAACAGTGGTCATACCAAAGTCAGACCTTAGGTACATGTCACCCAGTATTCAGAGGTTTAGGGAAATAATTTTTAAAATGAATGAGAGTGAACCATCTTGAGTGTGCTGTCTCATCAGTGTTTTAGAGATATCCTGAGGCAGGCTATGTGTCAAATCCATTATATCTAATTGTCACTGGTGGAAGCATGAATAAGTCTGATGCTCTTTGGAATCTGTCATAGCTTTAGCACCCAACCTTCTTGAGGGAACAAATTCCACAATGTAACTATATGTTTTATGAGAAAGGGCGCCCTTTTCTTTGGTTTGAGATTGTTGCCTCGTTATGTAGAACATAAGGCTGGAAGAAAACAGCTGCTTGGTATTTGCATTGAGTGTTCTGCTATTGGAGGTGACTGCAAGAGTGTTTTAGTACACTGGGGAACATGGGAATTCAGTCTGACATGTCCCCATACACCACAGCCAGCAAAACATTTTCCAGTAAATGAGGCCCTTTCCTGTGCAACACCTTCAGATGGCTCTTTTTGAAGCTGAAGAGTCCTAATCTTTATCAGTCCTACTCGATATGTAAGCTTTCTCCTGCCTCCAATCATTTGTGTTAGCTTTATCTATGCTTTTCACATTCTGCTGTATTCTTACTGAGGAAGGGATTTAGAGTTTCATGTACTGTTCAAGAGACAGCTGCACCTGGAATGTATATATCCCTAGTAGTTCCCCAGCATTATTGGTACTGTGCTGATATTTTTAGTCAGCTGTTCAAAATTATTTCAAAAATCTCTTTGTTAAGTATGAAGAAATCTTCAGGTTATATCTATGCCAAGGAATCAGAAGGTTCCCATTCAGTCACTGGCCCAGTGCATGCCCTGGTTCTGTGTCCCTTCTCCCAGATGTGACCCAGGTAGATGTGGATTCCCAGGAGGGAGCTCCAGCCAAACTCCTACTTAGGACAGTCTGGAGTCTGGGCACCACGAATACATGGTGTGCCATGAAGCATACCCACCTTCTAGACGCAGCCTTCTAGCCTATCATTAAGTGTATGTATAGACATACAGATAGATGTGTCTTCATGTTTGTGTGCATATATATGTATATAATTTATAGCTTACTTTCCTAAAGTGGGCTTATGTGTGTAACTGCTAATTCATCCATCTGTTAGTATCTTCTTGATAACTTTTAAATGTTTAAATTGATCAAGTACTACCAAATTTGACACAGGGGTAGTAATCTCAGAAAGGTTATGCATTTCACAAGTACTGGTGGTTGACTTTTGGTCAAACTGAGCCTCTACTTTGACAGGCATTTTCATGTTAAGCTGACATTAGCTGACAATATCACTGAAAGCATTCACAGAATCACAGTATCGTCTAGGTTGGAAAAGACCTTGAAGATCATCCAGTCCAACCATTAAGCTAACACTGACAGTTCCCAACTACACCATATCCCTAAGCGCTATGTCGACCCGACTCTTGAACACCTCCAGGGATGGGGACTCCACCACCTCCCTGGGCAGCCCATTCCAACACCTAACAACCCGTTCTGTAAAGAAATACTTCCTGATATCTAGTCTAAACCTTCCCTGGCGCAACTTGAGGCCATTCCCTCTTGTCCTGTTGCTTATTACTTGGTTAAAGAGACTCATCCCCAGCTCTCTGCAACCTCCTTTCAGGTAGTTGTGGAGGGAGATGAGGTCTCCCCTCAGCCTCCTCTTCTCCAGACTAAACAACCCCAGTTCCCTCAGCCGCTCCTCATACGACATGTGCTCCAGACCCTTCACCAGCTTCGTTGCCCTTCTCTGGACACGCTCAAGTATTTCAATGTCCTTTTTGTAGTGAGGGGCCCAAAACTGAACACAGGAATCGAGGTGCGGCCTCACCAGTGCTGAGTACAGGGGGAAGATCACTTCCCTGTCCCTGCTGGCCACGCTATTTCTGATGCAAGCCAGGATACCATTGACCTTCTTGGCCACCTGGGCACACTGCTGGCTCATGTTCAGCCGGCTGTCAATCAACACCCCCAGGTCCCTCTCTGACTGGCAGCTCTCCAGCCACTCCTCCCCAAGCCTGTAGCGCTGCTGGGGGTTGTTGTGGCTGAAGTGCAGCACCCGGCATTTGGCCTTATTGAAGCTCATACAGTTGGCCTTAGCCCATCGCTCCAGCCTGTCCAGGTGTCTCTGCAGAGCCTCCCTACCCTCGAGCAGATCAACACTCCCACCCAACTTGGTGTCATCTGCAAACTTACTGAGGGTGCACTCGATCCCCTCATCTAGATCATCAATAAAGACGTTAAACAGGAGTGGCCCCAAAACCGAGCCCTGGGGGACACCACTCGTGACCGACTGCCAACTGGATTTAACTCCGTTCACCACAACTCTTTGCGCCCAGCCATCCAGCCAGTTCTTTACCCAGCAAAGCGTGCGCCCATCCAACCCGCGAGCAGCCAGTTTCACCAGGAGAATGCTGTGGGAAACGGTGTCAAAGGCCTTACTGAAGTCAAGGTAAACAACATCCACAACCTTTCCCTCATCCAATAAGCGGGTCACCCTGTCATAGAAGGAGATCAGGTTTGTCAAGCAGGACCTGCCTTTCATAAACCCATGCTGACTGGGCCTGATCATCTGGTTGTCCCGCATGTGTTGTATGATGGTACTCTGGATGAGCTGCTCCATCAGCTTCCCAGGCACTGACGTCAAGCTGAAAGGCCTGTAATTTCCCGGATGATCCTTCTGACCCTTCTTATATATGTGTGTCACACTGGCCAATTTCCAATCTGTCAGGACCTCCCTGGTCAGCCAGGACTGCTGGTAAATGATGGAAAGCAGCTTGGTGAGCACCCCAGCCAGCTCCTTCAGCACCCTCGGGTGTATCCCATGCGGTGCCATAGACTTGTGTGTGTCTATGTGATGCAGTAGGTCACTGACTATCTCCTCCTGAATTGCGGGGGGGTCGTTCTCCCAGTCTCTGTCTTCTGACTGAGGAGACTGGATTCTCTCAATACAACTAGTCTTGCTATTAAAGACTGAGGCAAAGAAGGCATTAAGGACCTCAGCCTTTTCCTCGTCACTTGTTACCATGTTTCCTCCTGCGTCTAGCAGGGGATGGAGGCTCTCTCTGGTCTTTCTTTTGCTGCTCACATACTTATAGAAACATTTCTTGTTGTCCTTGATTGCTGAAGCCTCTTCATTCCCTCCCTGCATTAGAACTAGCAGTGAACTAGACTGGGAAACCAAGCCAACTTAAAAAAAAAAAAAAAAGGACAAAAAAATGGACAAAAATACATCAGTGCTTACATGGGCACATGTGAAGAGGGCAGTAGTAAGGAAGAAGGTCCTGCTTCTTCTAGTGGCAGGGCCACCTGATGCTGTTCAGAAAGACTTCTGTGAAGGAGCCCCAGGAAAGTGCTTCAGCCCAAACTCAGCAGTGGACTGCTCTATATTTCACCTGCGGAGTGGCCAGTCAGTAGGGACGTACCCTGTGGCTTCAGCTGCAGAGCTCTGGTGATTTACATCGCAGGTAGCAGCTAAGATATGGGGTGTGAGGGAGGAGGTTAGGAAATGGGTAGAGGAGAATATGGAGATGCAGGACACATATATGTTAGGAAACCAGGCTTTCCTAGCTCTGCTGCTGTTGGAACAGCATGTTACCCATCTACTTAGGCCAGAGATGTATGGGGAAAGAAAACAGTCAAGAAGAGTATTCCCCAATATACCATATTTATCTGTTTTCCTACTATTGCATTGTTTATTGCACCTTTTTATCGTTTTGTCTGATACTCTATTAAATATACTCATCTGTAGTTCCCAAGATCACCCTTAGACTTCTTTGAAATAAGTGTGATCCCACATCAGCAGACATTTCCTGTCTCAGTTGCAACCAGATGTCTCTCATTCATTTCTATACTTAAGGAGGATTTAAGTGAACATATTGAGAAGTATTATTATTTTAAATATAATGACCTTTAACAAATCTAATTTTACAATAAATAAATGCAACAAAAGTGGATCCATAAAATACAAAAAGCTGTGGGTTACAAGGCAGGAAAAGCAGTATAGCTTTGTATATTTACTATGTATACGTGTAATTGCAAAGCACATCATGATGCAGGAGACCTATTTATGTTGCTTCTAAGAAGCATTGTAGAAAAGAAAGTTAATAAAATAGTTCAGTTAAAGCTATGTGCAACAGTAATGGTCTCAAAACAATTCATTTTGAAGAGTCCTATATGAATATTTTGCACATCATTCACCAAATGGTGGCCATATATTTTCATAAATTGGTTTCATAAAATCTTCTATATGTGTTTTACATTGGTTGAGTTTTGGTTTGGTTATTGTTATTATTATTATTATTATTATTATTATTATTATTATTATGCTATTTCTAACAGCCTGTTATTCTGGTAACTAGAATAGATTTTCCTGCCATTAAAATTAATCTTTTTGCAGAAAAGTGTCTCTTAGAAAATGTTTTCTAGTAGACTTAGATTGATATGTAAAATGGGAAGACTCTTCCACAATTCTTATTGCATTGCTCATTCTTTACTGCTTTGACACTGAGCATCAAGCTTTGATTAAATCTACATGGATATCTGCATGCAATATTTTGGAAAAGCTGGGTGGTTTATGTGGCCTGTCCTTGGATGAATCAAATAGCTGTCCCTGAAAATAGAGACAGCTCACTCCTGTTTCCCTGTGCTAAGCAAATTCTCTGTCTGCCACATTTTTGTCATGAGCAAAGTCATGTTGATGTTAGTTGTTAACACAGTAGCTGATCTCAAGATGGCATGTAGAAGGTGGGAAATTTGTTTTTACAAAAATGGTGACAGCCTTATATTGATTTAATTGGAGTATCTTTGGTCTCTGTAATTATCATGCAATGTGGGAAACTGGATCCATTAATGATCCAAGAGTTCTCAGATACCCTTGTAAAAGAAGAATTTGTTAAAGATTTTATGCCATGTTGCTGTATGATTTTTGAATGGACTTAATTTCACTAGGGTAAATACGAGAATGTTGAATTAGCAAAAAATCATATATATGGCAAGATGAATGAGGAATTAATAGAGGAAGCTCATCATAGTCAACTATCTGAAAGACTGCATAATTTATGGAAACTTCTAACTTTCAGTAAATAGCACAGAATCTGCATGGATTGAAGCTCCAAGGTGAAACTGGGAAATGTCTTGCACTTGGAACTGTTTTGCTGATCCTTGTACCTCTCAACCCTGCCTGTGACATGTTTTAGGAGATCAAAGGGTCTCTCAGGAGAGGAACACAGTAATAATGGAAGATGCTAATTACCTCTGTATGATCTGGATAAATCATTCTTTGGAGTGTGATGCTGAGACTAAATCTTTAGCCATAATGTTAATGACTACAACAAATGGCAGCTAGTGAGTGAATGCACAACTGGTCGTCCTGATCTGCATGCAGGTCCTGGTTCAAAGCAGTGTTGTCCAAGAGCTACTTTGTATCAGTGATTATAAGGCACATCACTGCAGGAACAACAAAAGTAAACAAAACCAGAAGAAACTAAAGCAAAACCCCTCAGACACCATCATAGTATTTTAATTTCCAAAACTAGCAAATGAAAAAATGAAAAGGGAATCTTGCTTAAAAAAAGGGGCAGCAAAAGGATATGTATGTACAGATACATTTTGTTTAAAAATATAATCTCGGAATCTCAGAGGAAAGGCACAAAATACCTTTAAAAAGATCCTGTTAAAGCAATGAAGAAAAAATAAAATCCAATAAAATCCAAGCCATTGTGAGTAAGGAGTGATTTAAAAAGTAAAAAGACTATTAAAAATAACTGTATATCATTCCAGGAATGATATATTCTCATGCAAAGAATGAATCATTCATCATTCAAAGACTGAATGATGTCTTCTCCAAATAAGGAACTATAGAAGAACATAAAATATGGCAAATTAACTATAAAAGTGCAGTCAGATTAAAAAAAAAGATTTTGAGGAATGTCTTGCTTGAGAATTAATAAATAAATGCAATTTAATAAATAAATAGTTTGAAAACACATTATGTACATGAAGCTTTCAAGAAGCTGTTGGCTGCAAGGCTTATAGATGGCCAAAGTGTAAAGGGTGTGCTTATAGACCACTTATCCTGGAGAAGACCAAAAAAATGAGTGAACTCTTGACATTCGTGTTTGCCATGGAGGAGCTGAAAAAATTTGTTTCGCACAAAGGAAACCATCCTTATCTGAGATGGTTCAAGAATCTGTGTCATATTGAAACGGCTGTAGAAGAAATTTCAAACACAGTGAATGAACAGCAGTTCACAGATAACCAAGACATTACCATATTCACCTTAGATCTCTAAAAGAATTCAAGGATGAAATATCTAAGCATTATTTGTTCAAAACTACCAGAGGAATGCACAAATATAAGAGAATAAGTCTGGGAAAGATCTGTGGAACAGCAGAGAACAACATCTGGTGTCTGTGCTGGGCAGGCTGGTGGAGGCTTTCATAAAGAGCAGAGGTGGAAAATGTGGTCAGACATTGGAAACCTATCACTTTTCTAAAGGAATCACAAACATATGGGAACTTGGGTGGATATACTGGGATTCCCAAAAAGGCTTTTGTTGAATGCCCTCACCAAAGGCATTTAAAAAAGATAGAGGATGATGATGGTTATCTGATAGATTAATGGTTAAAAGATTAGAAGCTTAGAAAGTTGAAATACATTGCCAGTTTTTAGTTCTTCCAGTTTCTTAGTGTGGGAGGTCACAAGGAAGGATCTCTTTCACGGTCTGTATAAATATCCATCCATAAATATCTGAGAAAAGGCAGAAATGACAAGACATACTTATGACAAAGCTTACTAATGATACTAACCCATTTAAAGCTGCAGAAAGGAAAGCTGACTAAAGGATTTCATAGTACTGTGTGCATGGCATCTGAGCATGGTGTCCTGCTCTCTCTGGTGTGCAGTGAGTGCATGGTAGCACATTTCACAGGTAGAGTTAGTGCACTGAGCAGAGGAGGCTAATGAATGACAGGGAACATGCTGCCCCTCATTGGTCGGGGAGAGAGTGGGTTGCACACTGTAGACTCTTACAGTATTCTTCTGGAGAGGCATCGTGACATCCTAGGGGTGTTTTCATTTTAAAGAAATAAAAATGGATAATGGTGTGGAAAGTAACTGGTTGTGAAAGTTACCTGAGATTTTTATACTAATCTGTGTTGACTTTGTGAAGTCAGACAATGATTTTGACCTTTGCAGAATATCAAAAGAAGAGTGAACAACAAGGAATTCCAGCTGGAAGGGCTGGTGGCAAAGGGGAGAGAGATTGAAGGAGAGTGTTTGGCTGGTATAACGTGAAGATAGAAGAAATTTGACAGCTACACAGCATATTAGAGATTAAGAAAAACAAATAATAATGGTTTTAGGTGAAGGAAAATGGAATGATGCATTTAGTTAGATAGATTCAAAATAAGATGTCTATGCCTTAAAGACAGCCTGCTCCAGATTACTAAATCCTGTCTCTGAAAGAGTCTAATAAATGATGGCTTTTACCACTGGATCCACTAACTCTCCTCACTGTTTCATTCAGATACATTCAAGCACTTTTTTGAGAATGTAGATGTGCTAATTCTCAGCACATCTACAGATTAAGATTTTCTTCTTAGTATTCACAATAAGACGAGGGTGAATATTGCTATACACATTTTATAGATGATGAGTAACATTAAACTGGGGAGAGAGGCCAGGCATTTTAAATTATTAACAGAAGAGACACTCTTAATCTGTGAGGGGGAGGTTGCAGTTTAACTGGAAGAGGAAGAAGTACTCAGAACCTTAGCTCCAGACTGTGGAGTTGCTGTTTTCAGTAACAGGATGAAGAAACGTGTTTCTGAAGAGCTTTTCAGAATATGCCAGCTCTGAGGTAGCTTTTAGATTAGGAACCTAACTAATGAAATAAAGGAAGATTCTGATAATTGTTTCATCTATTAATAATACTTTCCATTACTGCATTTCCATTTTAATTTTTAACTGGATAGAGTAAGGTTAGATTTTCTCCGTGAACCCATGCAGGGGTGAAATTCAATTGCGCAGAAGTAAATGTCTGCATCTGAGCTCGTCACTGGTGACCCCCTAGAGTCACTGAAGAGATGCAAGCCCTTTTGGGCGTGCTATTTAAAACTAGACATTTTCATTAGAAGAATCATACTCTAGTGTTTATTTCACTGTTGACTCTACAGGATCGTAAAGTAACTAGTTTATATCGAGCTTTCTATGTTGTAGATATCGAAAGTTACATGAAATTAATCTCATTCTGAGTTATCTCATACACACAAGTGTCCAAGGTGTCCCATTCTTGGGAATGGCATATGAAGGAAGGTGAACTGGAAACTTGTAACAGGTTTTCATCCAGAGTGTGAGGAGGAGTCTCTTGAACTGGGCATATACTTTGCTGTGGTGGGTTGACCTGTCTGGACACCAGGTGCCCACCAAAGCCACTCTATCACTCCGCTCCTCAGCTGGCCAGGGAAGAGGAAATGTAACGAAAAGCTCACGGGTCAAGATAAGGACAGGGAGATCACCAGTTAGCATCATGGGCAAAACAGACTCAACTCAGGGAAAATTAATTTAATTTTTTGCCAATCAAAATCAGAGTAGGGTACCGAGAAAGTAAAAACTAAATCTTAAAACACCTTCCCCCCCATCCCTCCCTTCTTCCTGGGCTTAACTTTACTCCTGAATTCTCTACCTCGTCCCTCCAAGCAGCACAGGGGGAGGAGGAACAGGGGTTGCAGTCAGTCCCTCACATGCTGTCTCTGCTGCTCCTTCCTCCTCAGCAGGAGGAATCCTCACACTTTTCTCCTGCCCCAGGAAGGGGTCCCTCCCATGGGAGACAGTCCTGCATGGACTTCTCCAACACCAGTCCTTCCCACAGGCTGCAGCTCTTCATGAACTGCTCCAGTGTGGGTCCCTCCCACGAGGCGCAGTCCTTCAGGAGCAGACTGCTCCAGCATAGGTCCCTCTCGGGGTCACAAGTCCTGCTAGCAAACCTGCTCCAGCATGGGCTCCTCTCTCCACGGGGCCACAGGGCCTGCCAGGAGCCTGCTCCAGCACAGGCTTCCCACAGGATGCATTCACCTGCTCTGGTGTGGGCTCCTCCATGGGCTGCAGGTGGAGATCTGCTTCACCGTTAACCTCCATGGGTGCAGGAGCACAGCCTGCCTCACCATGGGCTGCACCACAGGCTGCAGGGGAATCTCTGCTCTGGTGCCTGGAGCACCTCCTCCTCCTCCTTCTTCACTGACCTTGGTGTCTGCAGGGTTGTTGCTCTCACATATTCTCACTCCTCTCTCCAGAATGTCATGCAGAAGATGACAGGACACGAAGAGGAAAGGTTGTAGTGACGTTAAGCTATCTCATCCCTTTATGATCCTGGGCTACCTATGGAACCAAACATATTAATTGCAGCTTTTTTCCCCCTTCTTAAATATGTTATCACAGAGGTGCTACCACTGTCACTGATGGACTCGGCCTTGGCCAGCGGTGGGTCTGTGTTGGAGCCGGCTGGCATTGGCTCTATCAGACATGGGGGAAGCTTCTAGGAGTTTCTCACAGGAGCCACCCCTGTATCCCCTCTGCATCCCTCCTGCTGCCAAAACCTTGCCATGCAAACCCAATACATCTACCTCCATTAAAAAAGCTGAGAATTATGAAAAATTCTCTTGCTAAGCAACAAAAGGAAAACAATTTTTCATTTTCAGAATTGTATCTTCTCTTCACACTATTACTCATTATATTAGTGTTAAGGAAGCTTAGACCAAGATTCAGATATCTTGAGTTTAAGCACTGCTGCCTTACAGTTGTTTTCTGATTGCCTGTTTGCAGGGACTCTTCACATTTTCTGTGAACATGTTACTGAAGAACTGTCTACTGTGGATCCATGAGTCCATCTCGCCTTTCACATCACAATTCTACTTACTTTCTTATCCAGTGAAGGAAAGAGGTATTGTTATGTCAGCAAAAATGAGATACATTTGGACCATACTGTGTTATCCTCACCTTCAAAAATGGATTCATGCTGCTAAAGTGCCGAACTAGAGTGTGTTTACAACACAGAGACCTCTTTAGTTAAAGTCTGAAAAGGAAGATTCAGTTATTGTTACTGCATGTATAGTATACTTATAATTGGTTCTCTTGAAGTACAGGTAAATTTTAACGTTTGTCCTAATTAATTATGCACTTCATTGTAGCTGCTCCCAGGTCAGCCTTTCATGGATCCATGGCAAATTCTGTACATAAAAATTGATCTAGATATTTTTAATGCTCTTTGTGCCTACACTGAGATTCATATCACATGGCACAGCTATCTCTGCAGTTTAAATAAACATATGGTAGAATTAAAACCTAATGTATTAGCTATTTTTCTTGTAGACATGGAAGACTTTATTTGGTAGACAGTGAAGTGGCATTTAGGAGGCTGAGGTTAAATCTTGGCTTTTTTACCGAGTCTTCTCTGACTTTTGATAAGTTACTTACAGAATGATCCATGAAAAAACAATGTAGATGGTGCATTATCTGTAAGTCTAGTGTAACATTTAACCATCGAGATGGTTTCCTAGAGGAGAGAAATAGTTTCATGAAGAGAATGAGGGCAGTTAACGGGACTTCTCAACAGGATGCCCAAATCACCAATCTATAGGGGCTAAACCCATATTTGTTTGTTTGTCTTATCTTTGGAGATTATAGTGTATTTAGAACTACTTGGTCCCTCACTCTAAGGTTTTAGAGCAGTTAGTATCACTGGGCTTTCAGTGAGGGGACCTCCTGTAACTATTGCAATGAAAATAACCAAAATGCCGCTAATAGTAAGCTAGTGAAATCCAGACAACTGCTTTCATTTACTTTATCCTCAGAAAGTTTTAACATTAGATGATGATGAGATTTCTACTACACATTGATATGGGGTACAGCACCACTTTTGTCATATTTCATGGCAATTAAAAGTCACCGACTCCTCCATACACTGGCTGTAAACCAGCGTTAGCTCACTAGGGAGAGAAAACAAAACCAAAACTCCCACCCTCAAAAAAAAAGCAGGGGAGTCTCTGCAGAGAAAACATCATCTGCTTCAGGCTGCTGTGGGATTAGGAGCACACTTAGGACCAGTGGCAGGGAAATAGAAATACGGTCCGTTCTGTTCTCCTCTTAATAACTGATAATGCAATAATAAATACATAACAGTAATAATATCAGGAATACATATCTGAGTGAAAATGAACAGTTTGAATAACTCATCTTCATTAGTGCAGCCTTATTCAACGAGGTAAGCACTCTCTTCTCTCACCTAGTACATCTTGGACGTTCAAGACCCATTGATAAACACATATTTCAAATGAACCATTCCATTCGAAAATACTCTGAGAACTTGAATGAAATTAAGTATGCAAGCTGCTTGAAGATAGACTCAATAGGAGGCATGTTAGCATGTTCAATTTGGGCCTCTTTTTTTTCTTAATTATTTTAAAAAAGAGAAGTATTGTACAATGTGCAGTTAATTGATAAAGGCAAGCAGGACATTAGTTTCAGGGCATTAAGAAAAGCAGGGAGCTGTAAGCCTTTTGATCCACATATCTGGTTCTACTGAAAAATGAGATAAAAATAAAACAATAAGAGTTATTAACAAATCAGTCTTTTTTGAGAGGTGAATACCTTGGTTTCCTCTTACAATAATTGGAGTCATGGCTCCACTGCACAATATAATACTTGTGTAGGAGGAAAGGGTGGGAGTTTTCATTTGAACGTTACCATGCAGATATAGTGTGCAGCATGGCCTGTATACTGTTTGTAAAGTTCTATTAGTTGTGGATTGTGGAGTTGTCTTCAGCAATTATAATGTTCATTTACAAAGTACAGTGAAACTTTGTTAGTAAGAGCAAGGACATACAGTATATGCTTTTAGGTAAAAGCTAAAATATCCCATGACCCAGTAGAGATAGAGTTCATACTGAATATCAGAACTAAAAGCTACTTTGAAAAAAGAAGCAATGCCAGAAAAATAATTGATTTCTGTGGTCCCTAATTACAAAGAGACATTTAAAAAAGGTGATTTAAATAATATAGCTAGAGAACAAATGACATTTTTTTAAATTCAGTTAGATAGAAAAGCAGATCCAGTCTTGAATTGGAGTGAAAATTAAAGTAATGAAAAGTTCAATTTTCAAATAAAAATCTAGTAATCTGAAAAATTTTGATTCAATAATTTGACATTTTTGTTCCAGTCTGAGCTTTAATATATTTATTCCTCTAAATTATTTTACACTTGAAAGCAAAAATTTGTCTTGAATTGAAAAGAACTTTTTTGCAGCTATTAATACATACCATTTTGAGAATTTTGACCTTTTTTCCCAGCATTTTTATAAAGTGGGAAATTTCTTGAAACCAATTCTTTACTGTGATCATAGAGGTTTCCGTGAATCAGCACCTAAAAGTGAAAAAATGCTTCACTGAAAACTGCCTTGCTAACCATACCTCAAAGCACTCAGGATGGGCACAGTGAGATTCTTTGGCTCTCAGGAAGGGAAAGGAAGAAGTTTTTCTTGCCATAAGCTAATACCTGGCTCACTGTAGAGGTTTTACATGAACTGGTTTTACAAGCCAACTTCTACCACTGAATGTTGCAAACAAAACCCATTCCCCACTCTGTCCCCCCAAAGTTCATAAAAATAATTCATATCTATGCTATGCTTTTAATATGGATAAAAGTAAGGACTCCTCTATGATACCTTACATAGTTACTTTTTTTAGTATTCATATGTCTAGCAGTTAAATATATGTATGCAAAAAATCTTTTACGTTTAGTGCCAAGTCTCTAGAAATCAGGTTTCTATTTCTACTTGTCTACTTCTGCCTTCATTTCCCTTCAGAACTTTTCTCCCTCTCCCTAAACTAAGCTCAGATTCATATGCCTGTTCTTTCTTCTGGCCTACTTAGAGGGGTGAATGTCTCTAGGTACCTCCTTCACCTGAGGGGAAACCTTTCATTTATGGTATTGGAGGAGCTGATCCAACCCCAAATTTTTCTTTATTTTATTAAAATTTGGATCCTTTCTCAATCATATTTCATACACTGTTTCAGAAAAAAAAAATTGTCTCTTCCCTTTTTTTTGCAAAGCTCTCCTATTTCTATTCTGGAAGTGAGGTAATAAGCATTGCTGTTTTGTAACCACCAAACCTAGTTATTATAAATATATTTTTTTGTTTATATATAAAGAATAACTGTGTTGATTTGATGTAGGAGTGGGCATTTGAAGGCTACGTGAGACTGGGGCTGTAGCATACGCCACTGGTGAAATTCTCTGTAACCTTAAGGCTTCCCATAGATCCTCCAGCAATGGAGACTTCAGCCAAGGGCTGCAAAAATATGTTTGGTTCCATAGGTAGCCCAGGATCATAAAAGGATGAGATAGCTTAACATCACTATGTCCTTTCCTCTTCTTGTCCTATCATCTTCTGCATGACATTAAGTAGAGACAGTGCCCCCCCAGGCATTTAACCCATTACCCAGAGTCCTTCAAAGCATATCTGTGGAGTACCAGATAGATAATCAACACACTAGTATATAATCATGTAATGTTTAAAGTGAGCAAAGAAAGGATTTTTTTCTCATCTTAACTTCGGCATTTTTTTTTTTTATCATGAAATTCTTTAAGTTTTAAGTGTACTGTGCTTTGCATGTAATTACTGTACAGAATATAATCATTGAAAGCCATTTGCTGATTTGTTCTGAACTATGAAATATTTTACGCTATTTTATCAAAATCAAGTAAGAAAATAAAACCAATCTTTTAAGAACCCTGTATAGAAAACAATCCATGTGTGAAAGCTAATAAAAAGCTTTAATGCTTGGACTATCAGCTTCCATGGTATCACACACAATTCTATTGTACAGAAGCCAGAACTAGAATTTTAACTTAAGCATTAACTCAAATGGATATTAATCTCTTGGGTGCCATTTGGAAAGCAAGCTGAAGGGTGGAAGACAAGAACACAAGTGCACATATTGCATATCCACAGGGCAAACCACTACTATACTTATTAGACTTACACTCTTTGACCTTGTGCATAAAGTTGTGAAATGAGGCTTGAAATAAAAGAGAGTGCAGTATGATTTGCAAGAGTTAAATGAAAAAAGAAAGGCCTACAGGAAAAAAAACAAAAAACAAAAAACAACAACCACCAAAAAAACAAATCCAAGAAAACAACCCCTCCCCTAACCAAATATTTTCTGACTAAAAATGAGCAACTGCATTGTTAAGTTGCCTTTTTTTTCTCTAGTTCCAAAGGTGGACATGGTTGTTATGGTGAGTTCTGGGTGTACACAGGATACACTCATTTTCTGAACTGTAGGCCAAAGAAATGATTTGGATTTGGCTGTGATTCCATTAAGTAAGTCACGGGATATTTTTATAAGTCTTGCCATGTGATTCTGGCTTTCAGAAATAATTTGCACAAACAAAAGGTTGGTG
Source organism: Strix aluco (assembly GCF_031877795.1). Taxonomy (NCBI): domain Eukaryota; kingdom Metazoa; phylum Chordata; class Aves; order Strigiformes; family Strigidae; genus Strix; species Strix aluco. The sequence goes on along the minus strand of NC_133932.1, from coordinate 92,453,348 downwards.
GTTTTTAGCTTCATGGAAATAGAAGACAATATAGAATTATATGTTACCCAAGATATTTTGGAGTTAAGTATCCTTTGACAAATATATGGCAGGGCAGTACCATAAACATCTAGAAACACATTGGAGTTAATTGCAGAGCTTCCTGAGCTGGTTTCACATGCTCATCAGTCTCTGGTTTGCTCTTCAGCTGTACAGCCGAAGACTTGCATGATCAATGCTTCTGTCTTTTTCCTGTCCTAACCTCTGTTTGCTGATGTCCAAAGGGATTTGTGACAGTTTTCTTTCTCTCTTCTCTCCCCCAACATTATTCCTCTCCTGCAAAAGCCATCTTATGTTACACAAAAAATGAACCATAGGGTTGTATCAGCTAAAATTTTAGCCTGCAAAAACTGACTTAAGAGTTTGGACCTGTGAAGCAGGTACACTTCTATTGACTTCTCTGTAGGAGCTGCAGCCAGTTAATCTACCTATTCCAGAAAATGGCAATTAACTAATTTATGTCTTCTCCAAACCAGTGTTTGTTTTTTTAAAAAATACTGTGGAACTGTTTGGGATACAGCACCCTTCCTGTTAGAAAATGGACGCACTTTTTCTTTACGCTTTTTTTACTGATGTAAAGAGTTTCATTTCCCAGCCCCAATTTTTTGCCTGGTGTCACAGATGCTATACTGAGAAAATCCAGTCTCTTTTTCACCTCTAAATAAGTAAGAAGTTAAGCTGGATGAAACAGAGCTTTTCCTCCACTGACCTGCCAAGGGCTGAGCAACTGAACTGCAGTAAGCTCCCAAATTTAACTTCAAATGCTTAAATAGCATCAAGTCACAGAGAATTACTTTATAAAGATGTTAGCTCCTTTTAGGTAAACCCAAGTAATATTTTAAAAAAACAACTCATGCGGTATTTTCTTCAGAAGATCTTAATTCACCTTGAATAGAGTTGTAGATCTAAAAACAAACACTATCTGAAAAATTTCAGTAAAGTCTCGGTGAAAATTTGGACAGTTAAATTTCATATCAAGCAGACCTGTTGCCAGGAAATGTTATCTTTGCATCAAATCATGACAAGTTCTGTGAAATCTGTGCATTTCTGGGGTGTGACTTAAAATGTTGAACCTCCAATTTTTCACTGAAAAATAAAAATTATCCCTGCCGTCTCTCTGTCACCTCCTGATGAGTTGGACAAATACTATTACAGCATCGACTTTACATATGAGAAAAAGGAGATGATACCTCCCAGGCTCTCTGGCTCCAGTGTGTATAACACAGTCCCCATTTTGTCTCCATTTCAGGTAGAAATATTTGTGCTGGTGAACAGAGGAGCTGGAGCTCAAGCACTGAACCCTGATCCTCATTGTGAGCCCACTCCCAGGTGGTGCTGCAGACCAGCTCACCCCAAGACAAACCTGCTGTACTAGACACTGTGGAGAGATCTGGTTGTGCCACTACTCCTAAGGGCTAGAAACTGGTCCCATCACCTTCTCATTTTGCAGTGTTGACTGACTGAAAGTGTGTTCAGCCTAAACATGCCATCAGCACCCAGACACAACTACAGCAGCAGAAGGTTGCTATGAAGAGGGACTTGGTGGTGTGAGATCAGCCCGCAGTGAGAAAGCAGTTGGCTGTTGATGAGGAAATCTACACCACTCCATTTCCTTGGGCCACCTCTTTGGGTCAGGGAGGGCACAACGCCTCTCTAGGTTATCCTGAGTCATCAAAAAATGTTTCTGTTCTCACAAGGAGGAAAGTTCTCACCTGGCAACAGGCTTTTGTAGCTACCTAGTTTTTAGTCCCTCTAAACCAATAGACTTATGATAGGTATGGGGAAAAATATTTGCCCCCAAAAAAGAATAGTCTACATTTCCAGTTTCAACTTATTGAATTTTTTTTTTTTTGCCTGTATTTAACCCTGAATAGTAAAGGGTAAGAGGCTTGAAGAAATAGCCAATGGAAAAAGAAATGGGGGACAAAAAACTTCTAATGGAAAATAACAGCAATACATATTTCATGTCAAAGACATTAAATCATAACACACATAAAAAATGTAGTAAAACAGTACAAGCATTGTTCCTACAAGAGAAGAAAAATTAAGTGGTGCAGATATTCAGCTACAGCCAGTGGTTTTTATTAGAACATGTGGTGTGTATAATGTCTACAAAAAAATAACATTACAGAATTATAATCATTATGTAAAACATGCAGACATGGCTTATGAAGGTTAAATATTCTGAGTGGAAATCAAATCCTTTGAGATATCAGGGGAAAAAAGTGATTTTGCATAGTCTTTCCTGAAACTTGTGATACAATGACTGTGATTTGTTCACCACATGCCATTTTGCATACAGAATAAGTACATTAAAAGAATTTTGAGCACCCTGATTTTAAGCAGCAAACAAACTGAAATGAATGAAAAGTCAGATTCTACAGCAATATTCTAATGTATTACACCTATATGCAGTTAGGGAGGATTATGTAATTGAAATTAAGCAATCTGAAGAAAGGAAGAAAAGAACTGTTGGAACGCTTTTACATGCCAGCCTGACAACTGAGCTTGGACAATGAAAACCTAGTATCAGAAAGCAAATTCTCAGAAGGAGTTTATGCCTTTTTTAAAAACAAAACAAAACAAAACCCCCAAAAGTAGAGGAGAGATCACAAAGAATGAGCAATCAAGTAGGCTGTTCAGGAGCTTCTGAAAAGCACCTAACATGCACTGTGAAGATCTCTGAATAGTATATTATGAGCAATTGAGTCAGAAGATCAGAAAGAAAAAAGAAAAACTGAACAAAATGTATACAACAATTATCAGGATACATGGGAGAAGAAAGGGAACAGATCTGTTGATCAACCTTTCCAGCTCAGCTAAAGTTTCAAGTCACACCCATTGCTCATCAGTTCTGAAGACTGAAAAAATGTGTGGAACTAATGAAGGTGAGAACTGGAAAGAAAATGTTGGCATTAGAAGAGGCACAAAGAAATTTTGGCGGGGACGCTTCTGATTTGGTGGATAACACCAAACTTGGGGAAGGAAGAACATACACTAGAAACTCAGTCTAGAAACTAGACAGTCAATCCCTGGCCTTCAAAACCTGAAGAAATGAGCTAGTCAAAGGAATATTTTTATTATGAGCTCAACAGAAGATGAGCACTATGCCCCAGCGCTTTGAAGTCATCTCAGTAAAATACAGTGTATTGAACCAAAAGTCTTAAAATACTACTTTTATGCCATGCTCAGTGCTCAGAAGTAAATAACATTAATATTCCAGTTATAAAATACTTTCACTGCAACATTTACTAAAATATTGACAGAAGCACAGATGGGAGACAGGATCAGATCTTGCATTCCCCTGTCTCTATGTAGACTTTGAAGGATGTGAAAGAAGTTTGCTTGCTTTCCTTTCTGCACCCCCATAAGAAGCTTGGCAGGCTCTGGATCAAAGTATAATAGTGATTATTTAAAGTTAGTGTGATGTATGAAAAAGAATCTGGAACATGTTTTGCTATGCCTTTAGGTAACTGAAATGAGAACCTGTGCCATTTGCAGGAAGTCTGAGTCAACCCTAATTCAAAAAAAGGAAAAAAAAGCACAATACTGACACACACTGAAGCCTTTTTCTTAATACAGGCAAAGTAAAACACAGGCTTAAAGTTAGGTTTAACAAAGATACTAAATGAAAACCTGAATACTCAAATAGAGCTGTGCAGGAGTGACAAACCCATTGCAAGTCAGCCTGACACACTGGGCATCATAACACATTGTCATAAATGAGCAAGGGTATGATGTATGGTCTGCTGAGAAAATGATGTTTCTGTGGCACATACTCACCGCTCCTTCTGGGAATGTCAGTATTTCCCTACATGAAAATTGCCTGTGCATCTCTCTTTATAATAAAACTCTCGCAAGCAAAGGAGAAGGGCCCAAGAAAAAGAACAAGAACGGGCATTCAGAATAGCACAGCCACTGCAAAGAAAAAGTCCAGAGATACAACAATGTTTCATGAGACAAAGTAAAAATTACTCAGGAAATTTAGTAACAGCAACAATGAACTGTTCTGTTGTTTCATAGCGTTCACCCTTTGTTCTTAAATATCCCTCTGCAGAAAAATAAGCAACACACTTTCTCTTTTGATCATTCCTTTTTATTAACACACTTTCACAACATTTTTGGGGTTCAACTTTCTATTTGTAGTTCTTACACTCTCCAGTTGTAGGCTATGTAGAGAAGTTATTCTATTCCTCTCTCATTTTACATATTAGCTGCAGTTTAATATGATCAGTCTGAAGAGACACTTGCAGTATTGCTGGCTGGCATAGTGGAAAATACCTTTTATGGCCTAATGCACCAATGTGTACATAACCCTTTACCCTTATGCTTCTTGTTTGTTACTTTTTATAGTTATTCGTGTGATTATATAATTAGCTGACCTAGTTTATTATGTTTGTTCCATCATTTGCTCCTGGTTCAGAACAAGATTATAAATAACAGTGAAAGAAGAGAAGCATTTATTTCCATATAGAGTGACTCAAAATTTGCCTTCTGATAGATTTTGGTAAAGAAGGTGTAGTAGGAGAAAAGAAATTCTGATACGAGATTTAAGCATGAAATACTCTTTATCTGATGGAGAACACATATTTCCCCTCTTTCTTGGAAATTTTGACTTAAAAAGGAGAAAGCGATCTTTTATTCCAAAATCAATTCACTCATTATTTGAGGCACTGAGGAAAGCTGGAAGCTGTTGAAAACTCATGTGACTGAGGCTGTAATAGAGCAGTTAATGAAAAGGTATAGAGAATGCTAGTGTTTACTAACAGTCATTTAGCTAGCTCCATTCATACTTTACAGCAAAAATAATTGTGATGGAAGTTATACCATAGATCTGAACATTTTCCCTTGTCATCCAGTACCCTGTTATTTTGACTATTTGTTATTTTTGCCACTAGCTATTTCTTGTGCATCTGCTCAGCATGCGCTACTAGTTCGATCTGTAGGAACTGCCACAGCATAAATGCCAACCATAAAGAAGAACCTTTAAAATGGACAATTAGGAAGTAATCTGTCCTTGAGGAAATTAGCTCCCTAATTCTCTATTAGTGGCAGATGTTACCAACTGATCTAGAAATGTTTTCATTCCTTCAGCCTAAGCAAATCACTTTCCCATTCTGCAGGCTTTCCACTGTGTTTGAAGCTAACATTCTAAAATATAGCTGTTCTGGAAACAGAAGGCCTGTAAGATATAATGGCAAATCATAATTTTGCTGTATTTTTTTGTATAACATTTTGTAAGATTATATTAGTGCATCCTCTGTAAGGTATTTCATACCATTGAATTTTCTTCTCACAGAAAAGAAATCACATTTTATACTCTGCAGCTTTTTGAAATAATTGTTATGGAAGTGGATTGCTGAACTCTTACTAAAATTGTTCAGGAAGTTTATCTAAAGACCTCTTAACAGAGCATTTAAAGGACTGGAAATATTTCTGCATTAAGTGCTAAATATTCACTTTAGAAATCTCTCCTATGCAGAAAAAATTCAGTTGCCACTTTTCTCAAAGGAAATGGATTCTTCCAGCAGTAACTTGAAGCAGAGAACGAGTAATTCACCCTCCCTCTCCAGATAATTTAGCTAAGGCTCATTTTCCACTCCTGAAGTTCTTTACAAAGTGCATACATTTATCAGGTTTAAGGTTTAAAAGTGTAATTCTGCTGTGTACCTGTAACTGCTGGACGTAGGTAGGCAAGTTTCATAGCCAAACATCTGTCTCCTGAAAAAGTAAATGAGATGAAATTCATTATGGAGCTACAAGGAACAAATTACCTTGCTTAAAAAGACATAGCACAGGGCACAGGTTTCTGTGACTCCCTCCTCTACTGGCAGTACTAACTCAAGCCACTCCTTATGTGCATGCCAACACTTTGAAGCTGGTACCTCTATTGTTGTAGCCTCACTGCAGGAAGAAAACAGCAGTTAAAGCAAAAGCAAAACCAACATTTTAAAACTAAGTTAAGAATCAAGCGCTGTCCTAAGCAGAAAAAAACCCCAAGTTTGTCACGTTTTATACATTATATCATACTTTAAAACCTTTGCTTAAAAAGACTTAATTATTATGTGAGAAAACCTGGATTTAAATTTCATGAGGGACTGCAAGAGATATGTTCTGAAGATCCCATATGCTTATCTGTAGACAGTATATGATAGAAACATGATAGGAATTATAAAGAGACTGATGGGAGAACCCTCAGAAATGCACAGAAAAGCACAGAGACACTGGGATAAATTGTTAGCCCTTGTTGACAGTATAGCACTACTGCAAAGCTACTGTGACTGCTGTGTCAGCCTGTGCTACTCCACCTTAACAAATTGTTTGAAACCTTATATATAATTAAGCTGTATTTTCATTTTAGCACCCTGGTGTCATGTACCAACCTATTATGCTTTAGGTTTGTAATAAAATATACAAACCTATTATGCATGGTAGGAAGTAGAAACCAGGAATATAATATTACTGCCTTTCTCTGTTTGCTACTTATTTAGATGCTAAAGTCTTCTGACAGGCATTTGTCTTGCTGTGTAAAGTATCTACCGTCTCTGGGTATTAAATCCATAGAAGACTAATGAATAAATAATAGTAATACATGGACTTCACTTTCATTTGCCATGAGCTTATAAGTTTATTCACAGTAAATATAAAGTATCAATGTAGCTTAAGAGGTATGCTAGTGATGAGATACCAAAGAATACCATTTCCATCACCCATATATAAACAATTCGTTATGGAGCACATTAAATTATTGTTGCATTGAAGATGCATTCCAAAAACTTATCTTACCTATCATATGTCAGTGGTTGTCCTACCAGAAGCCATTGATTAATGTAAGAGCTTTTAGATTTGGAACATGGTAAATTTTTTATCACTTCATACTTCTAATAGAAGAGGATTTATTTCAAAAAGACAAGGGAAATGTAAATAAAATTCTAGGCTAAATTCAGAAATCATTGTGTCTTGCCAGTGTTTTATAAGGCTCTGTACTTATTCACTGACGTCTTTTGAAAGTGTCTTTATCATAACTCATTTTTGCAATCCTTGGAGACTGTAGTAGCTCAATTCTTCTTTAGGAATGGAGACCAAGATCTCATTGGAGGTGCCAACAGTTGTTCCTGCTGTGAAGGTAACATCAACCAGCAATTGCAGGCAATTAGCTATCCTAATTCATCCTGTAGTTACAGCAGCTTCTCTGTGCCCTCCCAGCCCTTAGGAAAAAGTGAAGTGGTTTTGGTATACATTGCTTTTTCTAATACTTTGCAGCCTCCAAGGGAGAAGCAAACACAATCTGAGAAATAATCCTAATGAAACTAACGGCTTTAAATTGCATAGCTATAATATATATATATAAAATATACCTAAAGTCTTCCCGTGACTCATGTTGAACTCAGAAATATAAAGTAATCTGGTAATATCCTTCAAACAAACTGAATCTTTCCAGGTATAAACAAAAGAAGTTTTACTAGACTTCGGCATCTAGTACCTAATCTGCTGCTGCTGAGCAATAAGCATTCCAATGTTTTTCAAGGAAAATAATTCTATTTACACCCATTTCAAAGACTGATTTTGTGGTTGTTTGTTTTCCTGGAGATTGCTCCCACAGTCTGCTGAAAGTCAGACAATAGGAAATGCAGGGGTCTTCTCCATCTCTTTTCAATTTATGCCTACCCATGCCTACAACAAGGCTAGAATGTAATTTTATCAATAACACTGTAATGCATCAGATGCTTCTAGATTAAAAAAAAGTCCCACTGGAAAAAAAAAACAGCTTCCAAATACTCTGTGATTGTACACAGCCCATTTATTTCCATCACAGATTTTGGAGTTCGGTGTTCGTGAAATTGAGTCTAAAACTTCAAACTATGGTAAGCCTAAGAGGAAACTGTTGTGGGTCAGTTTCTCTCAAATTGTTGTTAAAGTATTTACTTAAAGTTGTCTGATAAAAGTCTGATAAAAGCCAAGAGCTCTCAGTATACCAAGCAGAGTTATCTATGGCTAACCTGATGCAACATTGAAGGCAGTATTGGACTAGACCTCCAGAGACCCCTTTCACCCCAAATTTCTGTGCTCCTACTTTACATGTTGATTTTATGTATATTTTTAATATACAGATTGATATAGATCTGGGTGCAGTGAAAGGCAGAATCCTCACTGAAATGTGCCAAATAAATACCAAGAAGGGAGAGGGTGGAAGAGTTTTCTCTCTTGTAGGAAGAGTTGTAATTAAGAGCAAGAGATGCCTTTTAATCGAACAAAGAAACATTTTCATGCACAAAGAAGGGAAAAATCATTTATCTGAATTGAGAGAGTAGCCAGTTAAGGAGGAAATAAAAAAATCACAGAATCACAGAATCATCTAGGTTGGAAAAGACCTTGAAGATCACCTAGTCCAACCATTAACCAACACTGACCATTGTCAACTACACCATATCCCCAAGCGCTATGTCAACCCGGCTCTTAAACCCCTCCAGGGATGGGGACTCCACCACTGCCCTGGGCAGCCCATTCCAACGCCTAACTACCCGTTCTGGAAAGAAATGCTTCCTAATATCCAGTCTAAACCTTCCCTGGCGCAACTTGAGGCCGTTACCTCTTGTCCTATTGCTTGTTACTTCATTAAAGAGGTAGTTGTAGAGGGCGATGAGGTCTCCCCTCAGCCTCCTCCAGACTAAACAACCCCAATTCCCTCAGCTGCTCCTCATACGACATGTGCTCCAGACCCTTCACCAGCTTCGTTGCCCTTCTCTGGACACGCTCAAGTAATTCAATGTCCTTTTTGTAGTGAGGGGCCCAAAACTGAACACAGGAATTGAGGTGCGGCCTCACCAGTGCCGAGTACAGGGGTAAGATCACTTCCCTGTCCCTGCTGGCCACGCTATTTCTGATGCAAGCCAGGATGCCATTGGCCTTCTTGGCCACCTGGGCACACTGCTGGCTCATCTTCAGCCGGCTGTCAATCAACACCCCCAGGTCCCTCTCTGACTGGCAGCTCTCCAGCCACTCCTCCCCAAGCCTGTAGCGCTGCTGGGGGTTGTAGCTGAAGTGCAGCACCCGGCATTTGGCCTTATTGAAACTCCTACAGTTAACAATAAGATTTTAAAATAAGAGTTTCCAGAGAAAAGATGGAATCAATTCTTCTGGAAGACTTCATCAGGACATTGGCATGTGGGCTATAGTATCTAGGGAGAATCAGGAGAGAGGGGTCATCTAAGATCTGAATGTATCTGAGGGTCCTTTTTTGCGGAGTGCTGTTTCCTAGCAGCAACAGGCTGCTTCACTCAACAAAAGACAAAAAGGATGGGCAAAGCTTAAAATCCAGGCTATTAGCATTTCAGAAGAGAGAGAGCAAGTCAGCTGAATAATGAAGAGCAACAGAGATTTTTCAGAAATAACCTTATCATGAATGAGTAAAGCATGGTTTTTCTTTCATTTATTCACCTGCATGTGAATAGACATTTGTAGACATTATAGACATTTGTAACTGTGCTATTTTGAATGAAATTAATAAAGGCTTGTATTTGCATTTTACCTTAGTCTGGTTTAAAGCTGACTTAAGGCCATAAGCCCTGAAAGACATACTATCAAAGCATTCCTTCTCTTGGATGTCATGTATCTATACACCAAAGTCCTGGGAGACTTTAATAAGAGCTCTACCTCCCAGTATATCTTCTGCTATACCCAGAGGGTAACAGAGATGTCTGAGCTCTATGGGAATGTGTAGATCTGGCACCACAACAATACAGGGAGGTGGAAGTCTCTTCTAGTAACTACAGCTGATATCAGAGTCTCCCTAACATGCTGTAAGATATTGGGGTGCTTTCCATAAGGGCCAAAGGGAGAGTATCACACTATGCTTTCAAGAAATTTGAAGATTCAGAGCTTTAAAGCTTTGGTCAGCCAGGCCAGGCTAGGGTGGCACAGAAGTTCTCCTGTCTGGTTTATTTGCAGTAGTTATCAGAACAACTTTACTGTCACAGTTTTAGCTGCCTGATATCTCTAGCTGGTCTCTAGTTATCAGTTTAAATTTTTAGAGCGTTTCTCACGGAGGGACTTATGGAGCTACTACTTTAATACTTCCCAATAAAAATGGACAAAAATGGAGGCCTAAGAATGTAAAATGCTAAAATAAGTACACCTTTCATTTAGCCTCTTAAATTGTGAGTCTACTGGCAGACAATCTTTCATACTATCATGCTGGAGTACAATCAATACTAGTAAAACTGGTTTAGAAAAGCAAATGAAAGAAGTCAAAAGGAATTGTGCAAATACATCTAGGCACCTGTGAGTTCTTCGAATTGCATGAAATCTTCTCTTTCAGAAGGTACTGTTATTGACAGCTTTGCCAGCCTCTCCCTTAGCTATATGTTGGAAAAAAACCTTTGCAAACCTAGGGCGTATCTGCATTGATCTCTGAGCCACCTGTAACATAGGCGGGATGCAAGGGGAAAGAATGGGGGAGTGGGTGGAGTGTGGTGAGCAGTACTCTCCTGCGAAAGCAGTGTAGCAGTGTAACTGCTAAACACAGAGCAAGTTTTCATGGATGAAACAATCTCTCTTGTACTTGCAGTGATGAACATGTTTAGTGTATAAACAGAGTTTTTTTACACTACAGAAATCTATAAAAATTTTCCCAATACTTGCTAACAATGGTTAAATATTAAAACCCTTTATTGGCAGTTTACCTGCTCTCAGCACAATCATATACACTTTCCCTGATAAGTATTAGAAGACATACCAGTATCAGACCCCATGGAAGCTTTTCTACACTAGTGTTTTTAAATAATGAAAAATTTTATTTCTACTGGTCTGGATGTTTTTCTTCCTTACTGTAGCTATTGCCACGTTTTCTCAGAAGTGTTTTCCTCAGTACAGACTTTGTAAGCTTATGAGAATGAGCAAATATCAAATATGAACTTAAAGAATTAAAGAACTAAAAAATAATTAAAACTAGGGGCCTGAAACTCATGGAAGGTACTTAAGCTCAAAGAAGTCAGTGTTTCAGATGAGCTCATGTCATCTCCCAAAAAGTGGGAATTATAACTGATAGAAACATGCCATCTCCTACATTGGACACATACATAAAAAAATTATAAAATAAAGCTGTGAAGTATAGAATGGTGAGACAGTGAATTACAAGATAAAATTTTAATCCCACTTGAACTAAGGAAAAATATAATTTGCTTTACCCCCCTTTATCCACCTTTGCATTTGTCCCTTTTGTTTCTTTATAGAAGGATACACCAGCTTGAAGCATTCCTTTAGAATCAGATCAATGACTTGATTCAGAGGCCTTTTAAAATAATTTCTGCTGCTGAGAAGATTCACCTAAACCCACTGTCACTGTTGCATGATTAGTTAGACTTTTTAGTCTTTCTTTAATTGTTGTGAGATCTCATATAGCCAAAGTCTTTAATGCCCTGGAGTTAAATAGCTGATTTTTCTACTTCATCCTGGGCTTTGGGCTTCCAGTCCACTGTGCAGAAATTACAATTGTGAAGTGTGTCCAGGTAGGTTCTTCTACAGCTGCAATCTGTAGTAAATACAACTTCATGTAACCTTCTTAAAACAAATTATTGTTTAAAATTAGCAATGTCTATATTGAGTAACAAGTGAAAATGAACATTAAAATCATGTGTGCATTTATTCATTCAGTTACTTACATGGTTAATTAAGCCCCTTCTGTCCCTGGCTCTAAGCTGTGGAATTTGATTATTAGTCTCTTTCCTCTCCATGACATCTTCTTTTTGATGTTTCCCTTCAACTGTCTGATGTCACCAAGAAAGTATATAATGCATTAAACTTTTCTGGAGTTGTGACCTCCAGATCAATCTGGGAGGCAGAAGCACTCTTGGGATCTATCAAGCATGCCCAAGGATAGACATAACCAGACCATCACAAATGAACGACTCCTGCATGGTCTTCTTTGGGTGCATTTTTTAACAGTTACAGCTGAATCTACCCAACAGATGCATTATAGGAAGCATCATCAATTACCTGCTCAAGAAAAATTCTGGATTTTCTAGGAGCAGTTCCAGCTCTTTTATCCCATCTTATTTATGAGTAGGGGATTGATTCACTAAGCTTTTCTATGAAAAATCAATTTGATGTATAATACACATATTTTATTCCAATATTTTTAGAGTAAAGCTTCATGAGTCTCTGCTGCATTATTTGGCTGTCTTACATCTTATTAATATTATTACTACAGCAGTTTTAGCAGCAAGAGTTTGTAGGAAAATCCCTATCAACTACTTTTAAAGCACAAGGAAAACAGACTAATGGTAGGAGGCAAATTGGGCTAAAATCTTTCAGGTCTGGGACACTGGGTCAAAGGCAGAATACAAGAAACTGCCATTCCCCCAAGGACTAGGAAGGTTAGAGGTGTGTGAAAGAATATGACCCCTTCATTCTACACCTGAACTCCCTTAAAAACCTCTTATTTCAACAGTGGGGGAAAAACCCCCATTTAATTAGATGTATTCTTAAAGCTTGCTGCTGTGTTTGATAAATGCTAAACGCAACCATATTCTTGGAGCGGTGGCCCTTGCACAATTCTTACATTTCCCTGAGATCTTCCCCACTCTCCTCCTAGATATCTTGTTTGCAGTCTAGTCTGAACTTGTCCATCTGGTCAGGGACTATGAGTTCAAGGTGAAGTTATGCCAGCATGAAGTAGGGTTCCCACAGCACTGTGTTGTTCTGTGCTCTTCAAGTGGTGTTTTACAACTTGGCTGATTTGTTTCAAGGAATTTATCTGCATGTAGATAACTTGAGCTAACACTGCAGGGAAGATAAGTGCTAAGTAGACCTTTTGAGAAGAGATGTGCCACTCCTTAATAAGTAAGAACAAAAAGGCTGCTTGAGGTGGGCCAAAGGAGCCACAGTTACCTCAACACCTGTGAAGACTGTGGGTGGCTGAGTAGTCGCAGCACTGCTAGAATTTCATTTTGAAGCCACCCTGTCACGAAAACTACCCCAAAAAAATGCAGTGACAGGTGCTTCACAAGAATCACATTAGCAGAGACACAGTCAATACAGTGAACAGAAGGATTAGAATTGACCTTTGGTAGAAATAAATTGTGGGTGGGTATCCATGCATGCACGTATGTGAACAAACACACAGGTATAAACTTACCTATTGCACAGTGTATACATTTTCTGCCTAGCCATCTCTAGCTGAAGATTTTAGTTTTCCTCACTGTAAAGACACACTGAATTGACACAGTGTGCAGGTGTTTTGCTTCACTGGGATAATTAGCCCTATTGGTGAGACTGTCAGGGTTTAAAAGAGCTTATGGGAGCAAGTAGAGAGGAGAGTGGTTTAGGAAAGATGCTATGCTAGCTGAGAGGTATGGGATTTTTGGAAGGTGGGAGCCATCCATCTGGTTCATCCCTTCCCTTTCAGGAGACATACCCAGCATTGTAAGAGTCCCTAGATGCTCATCAGTTCCAGGCTCTGATGCTTGTTGCTGCAACTACTTCCTTTGGCAGCCTATTATATCTTCTAATAACTCCGTGGACTGAAAGGGCTCTTCCTAATCTTCAGTACATAATAGGCATAGACAAACTAGCTCAGTTAAGTAAGAACTGGCCGGGAGCCTTGTTCATCTTCAGATGCCAGGGAAAAATCTGTTGGGTTTTAAAAAGATTTAGGGAGCTCTCACCTTTTATGTTACCCCTTCTTTGTGCTGCTCCTATGGGAGTGTGCAGATGAATAGGCTGTTCTTTTTCATGGAATATAGAACGTTTATCATAAGGTGGGAATATGTTTCTGACATAAACATCACTGAAGGAGACTCTCAGTTCTTTGGCTCTGCCTCTGCAGTCTGCTGACTTTTCTAAAACTGTGTTGATGGGGAGATATGAACTTTTGCAATCTGACAATACATAGGATGGCAGCAACACAAACTATTCCCATAGAGACAAGTTCCAAGAAGACCAAGAGAACTACTAATATTAAATAATTGCATTGTGTTGCATCTCCCTTTCTAGAACTGATTTATTGCATGTATAAAAGCATTATGATCTTTCCTCCCATTATTTCAAATTGAAATGCTTAAAGGGCTAATAAAATCAGTATTTAGCACACTTTTTATTTTGTAGTTCAAAACTTCAAGCTTGGCATAAAAAACATTAACTCTAGGGAGTGAAAATAGCCTTACCCAGCAGCTTCAAATACAATTATCTGAGTCATTCTTTCTTTTACTCCTTACAAAATACCAAACTGAGGTAAAACTCCTTTTGGCTGATAGACAAAAGGAAATTACAGCTGTCTGAGTTCAAAAGAATTGCAATAAAACTTGAATTATGACAAAAATATACTGTTTGTTATTAAAGCCTCAACAGTTCACGAATTAAACAACTGTATGTTTCTCTGCATGCTTGATACTGCTTGTGTTTTCCTGGGCACATATATTTCTGCAATATAAAGTGCATTTCCCTATCTCTGCATACAAAATTGTTTTATTCACGTCTCCTTACATACTTACATCATGGTTTTTTGTGCGACTGTAACAATTTACAGTAGATAAGAACTGGGTCCATTGAAATGATTCATTAGGGTAGTGGACAATGTTAAATACTTACAACTGTTCATGTATGCATGAATAGTCACATTATTTGTTAATAATTTGCTGATCATTTTGTGGGAAGAAGTTGCTCCATAGACAGAATACATTATTGACTACCCTGCGTAAAATGTAGACCAAGAACATTTAAGCCACTACATACAAAGAATGAAGCAAGGATTTGCCAATGGTACTGCAATATTTATTTTTAATTGAACAAATGCACTAGGGTTTCACTTTTGGATAGGATCTTAGGATTAACAAGTTGTTCACATTTCATGTAAGGATATCTTGGCATTTATGTTCATTCCAAAAATTTCTTTCATGTTTTACATGATTCATTATGGCCTATAGAACAACTGGATTAAGGGGACCTAATTCCCTGTACTTTGAATTTAGCTTTTGATCACATTTTTAGCAGTTTTCAAATGGTGGAGGCTGCCCAAGCCCCTGACTGCAGTGCAGCTGCTCCAGCAGTTGTTATACCCTTGTGGGATAGAGTTGTAGAAGCTCCAGTACCAGATTGGACCAGTAACCCAGCAAGCTCGGGGTGCACTCTCCCACCTACCAGTACTGGATTTTATGAGCCGATTTTCAAACAACAGTCGACAAGAAGCTATTTGTCTATCTATCCGGAGGCTAAATTGCTTTCTCTTGCCACTTGGATATCTGCATGTACCTTGATGTGTGAGGGACTGATATCATACCTAAAATTTTGAACTTAGAGCTCAGCATGTTTTAATTATTTGTAAGAGCACACTCTGTGCTTCAGATTCAAATACATGTTGTGCTAATTGGTTCCTCACAGCTGGGAAAACAATATTTAGCTTAGAGTATGTCCACTAAATGCTGCTATCTTTTGGCTTTATTGGCATTCCCTTTATCCTTGTATAGTCTTTCAGGAGTATTGTATTGTGCTCTGCTGAATACCGTAACCTAGTCTCTGTGTCATTTATACGTGTCACCTTCTCTAATGTTGTCTTTTCCCTGACTATTTGTCTTTCCTCTGAAGTAATGGTCCCCATCTTTGGAGTTTTTCTTAAAAGTGGTATCTTTTCTTCACAGAATGGGTTGTTAGGCATTCGAATGTGCCGTCCAGGGAGGTGGTGGAGTCCCCATCCCTGGAGGTGTTCAAGAGTAGGGTCAACATAGCGCTTAGGGATATGGTGTAGTTGGGAACTGTCAGTGTTAGGTTAATGGTTGGACTGGATGATCTTCAAGGTCTTTTCCAACCTAGATGATTCTGTGATCTTTTCCCATAGCATGTGTCTGTGGTCACACTCATCACCCATCTGTGAGCCCCTGAGTTTCTACTGTATATTTCTAGATGTAGACTGACCAGAAACAAATGCAGCATTCAAGATGAGAACATGTTACTGATTCATGACTTTACTCCTTCCCATTCTTTTTCTTACTCTAGATTTTGTTAAAAAATAAAATAAATAAAAAAAAATCTTTGCTGCCCCTTAAGCCTAATTCAAAGCCTACTAAATTCTTAGGGGATCTACCCTCTCAATTCTGTTTAAATTTTAAAATAAAATGTTTCATGTTTTCACCAGAGAAACCAACACTTAATTTTTCACTTTCAGCCCCTTTCTTGAGATCTTTCTGGTTAAAATAAATTGCCCTAGTTTGAAATTTAATATTATTTAACATTATTGTTTAGATATTAAACTAAGACTTGACACTTCAGTTGAATGTGTGTTTCATAAACATACAATTTAAAAGTGTTTAGAATTATTTATTTTAAAATTTCTCACAGACAGTCTGGTTTTGGTGGAGTTTTTCAATAACTTCAGTTTGTTTTTTCCTACTCTTTGTTTACTCTTTTGTAAAATTTCCAGTCCATGAGAAGTCTTTGCATTTCACCCTTATGGCTTTGTATTCTTGGTATAAAAGAAACTAGAATTTTGTATCATGTTCATAGGGGGGTTTTTAACAAAAATTGGTCTTGAAGAAAAAAATCTAGGTATGTTGCAAAATCAGGCATTGTTAGCTCACTCCCATCTCACTTTAATGAGAATTAAATAACAGAGAATACTAGTATGCACTTAATACTGAAACATTGAGTTGAGACACTCATCATTCCCATGATCTTATCACATACTAACTGTGTCTGCAGGCACGTGTGCATCTCAACCAGGTCTCTACGCTTGGGATCAGGATCAGCGGTCTCAGGTCCTAGTCTCCACAGAAGTGGGAATGCCTGGTTCAGAGGGAGGGGAGCAGCCTCCTGAAGCAGCTGGCAGGACCCTAGGGCTACTGCAGCACCTTTGACGGTGCAAACCCAACAGTTTCAGCCTTCTTCACATGACCTTCACTGATTTAATGAGGTCTTTTCAAAACCAAAAGTCCAGCTCATCTTAGACACTGCTAAATGATATGCATGGTACTGTGTTTGGTCACCCATAGCTTTCCAGTCCAAATACCCAGATAACCTCTCTTCATCTCGGTTGACTGCAAGCAACCATCAGCATTCGGCCCAAACCTCAGACTTACACTTCCTGGATATGAAGCAAATTTCCACTAGGTCCCTACAGAGCTATGTAGAAATAAAACAGTAGTATACAAAGAGGAATATTTCTTTCAAAATATATTGCCTTAATCATCATTTAATTTGATAGAATAAATAACATTGGGATAAACAAAAAAGTGGAATAATGAGTGTGCCAGTGATACAGAATGCTGGAGACATAAATTTTCCATGAACACAACTCATCAAAAATAGAGCAATATTGTAAAAGGTTTCCTACCCAAACTAGGGAAACAGCAGTATGCAGGCGGTGTTCAGTAGACTGCCTGACAGAAATACATTACTATTTCCATGACCATGTTTCTACTAAAGATTAAATGTAACAGTTTCAAAACATCATTAAATACTAAGTTATTTTTTACTTTTAATGAGCCTGTTGTAGCCTCAGAGCTGAGAGTGTGCATTCTTGCTAGACTTCCTCATTACATTTTCAGTAATAACTGATATTCCCAGTGCAATTTCCCTTCTGAAAACTCCTCCCAAGTCACTTGGTTCATGATGCTGTTGTAAAAAGAAGGCATTAGAATGCATAAATCAGTTTCTAATCATGGCTAAACCTAACGTTAACACAACTGAGCTGGCAGCCATAGCAGAAATGTCTGGATTTGAATTAAATATTTTAGGGGGCTTTATTTGGCATGTATACCATTATAGAGACATCCAGACTAAGCATCCAAGAAACTGGAGAGGAACCATGGTTATGTTCAATTCCCTGACTCGGACCATGGCCTTTTTGATATATAAAACCAGCGAAATCTGTTAAAGAATCATTGCTCTAGAATTGCTGATTTTGTAACTAACTCTATGCCTGAGGTCTATGTATTTCCAAAGCATGGCAAGTCACCAGGAACTCCAAATTTAATTGGAGAAATTAGTTGGTAGCCTTTGCTAGCAACAGTGAGGCTACTCAGAAGTCAAGCTCTATATTTAGGTATTTGGACTTAAAAGTAGTTTTAGCTATGGAGTAATCTGTGCTTCTTACTATGATTAATAAGTTGTGTTTGCACTTTAGACCACTAAAATATAAGACCCTTTCTGTTAAAAAAAAAAGCCAAGGTCTGCCAAACATAGAAGCAATACCTTGAATATAATCAAAGGGAAGCCAAATTGTGCCATTAATATTAAGCGTTCTGAATATGATGATGAAAAAGCTTTGTGCTGGTGAGCAGGGAGGAAACACAGCAAAATTAGAATTCCTGGGTAAAAACAGAAAGCCTTTATTAGCTCTTGGGAAATTCCTGTTTTGGTTTAATGGCTGAACACTCTTAGGGGAATACATGTATTGATCCTTTTTCTAGTCTCTGCAATGTCCTCTACTGTAATTAGTTCCCTTTATGTCTAACAGAGCCTGAAAGGCAGATCCGAAATGGAGCTCAGGATCTTGTATCTGAGCCATGCTATGTGCTATTGGAAAACAAAACAAAACAACTCCAAAACATCAGCAAATTTAACTTAAATGAACAGCTCTTGTGATTATTTTTTAAAGTTTCTGTCATTGCATAAATCATCATTTTGTTTAATATAATGTAATTTGTTACACATAAGTGAAAACCTCTGAACAGTGTTGTCTTTAGCAGAGAACAGACACTGATAATGAGGCAGAAAATTATGTGAGCGCCCAAAACGTTGATTCATTGCTTAAGCTGTCTTTTAAACTTGCTTATGAAAGTAGTGGGTAGTTTCTAACCAAATGCCTCACGTGCCCCATCCAAATTAAGAAGGGCGCTTTCCTTACTCTGAGTTTTCTTAGATCTTAATACCACAAAAAATTAGAAACTGGTTCTGAAGAAAGACCCAACTACCTGACATGATTCCCACAGTCGTACTTTTGTGATGATTTGGCAAATCTGTCTGTGTAAAATCTAGGGATTCAGCTGATACTACATATCAATGCAAAAAAATATAATGAACTTTCTTAATGGATACAAATTCACTATTCTTTAACAAGAATGGGTTAAAAATCAATTGTAAAACCTTAATGACTGAAAAAAAAACCACATCAGGCAAGCTCAAGCCTACAAAAAGTTTTCTTGAAAAGCTTTTCTGCGGGGTGTGGTGACTTGGGAGTGGCAAATTCCCAGACACAGCAAAATGAAGCCATATGTGAGTTAGGTGAAATATAAACCTGGAAAGACACAGAGTCAGCTCTGAGGCAGAGAAAGAATTAGGTGGGTATGCTTTCACAGGGAAATCTGAAGCTTGGATTTACATTCAGGGTGAAGTAAAGTTAGACTAAATAGCTGACCTAAGAAGTTTTGCAATTTTGAAGAGAAGTCCTAAGCCTCAGGAGAAAGACCTTGGGAGCTGGAGACCCAAAAGAGCACTGCAGTGCAATGGGAGGAAGGCCTCTAGGAAACTGTGGATATGGGCATGTGTAGTGTCTATGTGTTTAAGAAGCAGCAAGACCCAGCTCAACCTGCAAGGAGTTTGTGCATTTGCTTTCAACCATGTGCCACTGAAAAAATTGGACAGGAAGGTCTGAATACCCAAGAATGATATGCTGGCTAATTCCTTTAACATCCAGGGAACATGGAAAGGAGAATTTGTCAGGTTTGTGCTAGTCTCTAAAGCTGCCAGGTGGGACTGCTGGTGCCAGCTGGGAAGAGAGGGGGTCTGAGAGAGACTGTGTTACCTTGAGCATCCTGCAACTTGGGGGTCAGGCACAGGCAGAGGGTTTGAGTTGAGGGGGAGCCAGCCAGCAGTACCACACCCTGGGCTGGAGGATGGAATCCATCCTGCCACCACAGCATTATGAGCAGGAAACATAGGGACCTGACACAGGGGAAAGCCTAAAGAGAAAGGCCCACAAACATAACAATGAATGTTGAAGATACAGCCATGGTCTGAGCAGTACCAGCTGTGTGCTGTAGCCACATGTGAATGTGATACCTAGGGTAGCCTCAGCCCTTGCCCTTACATCCATGGCAAAGATGCTTAAAGGCACAGCTGAGAGGGCAGCCACAGCATACTGCAACAGCAGGTAAATGTAGAAGTAACCATATGGCAACTGTCTCTATGCAAGTCACATTTTCCACACTGCTGGAGAATTTAGATTGAAGACTCCCACTGACTCTAAAAGAGAAATAAATGGACCTTGTTTTGTTTTCTGCAAACACTGCATTTTCCACAGCCATTTCACTAGACAGGCCAGTGGCCTCCTTCAGACGTATATCTCTTACATAGACAGGTGATTTTCCACGAACAGGGCTGTAGATGTGAATGGACATAAAATGGACCTTGGCCTTTTGCAACAACAGGTGTAACCACAGAGGTCTGGTTGGTGCCCCCTTATTGAGTTCTCAAGTAGTTTTAATAAGCATAATTAGATCCTATAATTTATAAGAGCTGCTGAACTGTGCAGGTCTACATTAACAAGAAACCAGTCTCTGGGGTGTTTGCACTGAGTAGCCCCCCAGGAAAAAATTATTTGAAGTAATTTGCTTGTTCTTAGAGGAGATCATGACTAAGGGTATGTTCCTGGTTTGGAGAAATAAGCAGTAATAGCCATTTTAGTAGACTTCTGAAAGAGCAGGCATGTGAACAGACTAACATTTTAAGACTGCTATGATAATTTAAAACAAGGTTTTCTTCAAGTGATTTATTCTTCTAATATCTTGCTAGTCACCATGCCGATATTGAGGATGCTAGAAAATATCAAACAAAAAAATCTTATCCTATATCTCCATGTACAGTCCCATTCACTTCTGTTGGGAGTCTGCCTAGGTGCCAGGATCCATGTGCAGCTTGAATGACAGCAATAGTTTATATATGGTATATACATATTAATTTAAGCTGAATGAATGTTTCACACTTCGCAGTTTATGTGGCAAATTTGACATCTTTTTCTGCTCACCTAATATTTGTGGAAAGATTGTAATTTCTCAGATTTTGTCTTACTCAGATGATCATGATCCTACTCAGATGATCACTTTCTGCATGTGACTCAGCAGACATGATTGGAGTTGTGCTGATCAATTGTGTACAGCAAGATGAGAGACTACCACTATATAACTGTTGCTCCCCGAGGCTCACATCCAGATCCCAGCAGTGCTCTTCCCGGTTTATTGAACTGTAGTTAAAACAAAAGAGGACACTAATCTTGCAGTGAGCACCCATGAGAAAAGCTTTAAGTGTTTTAAAAATATGGATGGCAATGAATATGTTACAATAAACCATCATTGAAAACGAATGTAAAGATGATGTCAACATGACAGAGGGAACTCACCACAGTCATTGTGTATGTGTTCACACTAATTTGTGCTATTGCATCGACACAGCTTCAGTCAAGAACCTTTTAGCTGACAACAAGGTTTTATATTTAGCATTTGAGGGAAAGAGCTGCCCTGCCCTAAAATACCTTTCCTGTTTGACACGTTTTTATTTCAGAAGATAACTTCTTCTGTCTTGGCTAAATGGTAGACTTTTGTTCTAAGAAAAAAGTGGTACTGTAAATGAGCAGAACGGGTTTGCAACTGTACTGATCCTTGAGAAAACGTGGACAACATACACTTGATAATGCTACAACTTTTTTGTTTAATTAGACTGACATATGTGAGTATTCTCAGGAGAACAACAAGGGGATTTTTTTTTTTTTTTCTTCAGGAATTCAGAAATGAAACTGAATGGGCAGAGTAACACATCCTGTTGAGCAAAATGCCTTAGAGTGTTGACAGATTGTCAGTACTAAGTTTTGCAACATTTGACTGAATTCTGTAGTGAGTTTATTAAAGTGATTTAGTGCCGTGCGAGAAAGTGCAATATGTGTTCCACCCATTTTGATTAAAACAAGGCAGAGCACTGGGAAGATGCCAGGAAAAAAAATTAAGTAATCCATTCATATCTTTTTAGAAAGTTTCTACAAATACATGCCTACTTCATGAATGATGGGACATGCTGAGAACAAAAAAGAAATTAGTAATTGAGCAGGCAGCATAAAAACCCTCCTCAATTGTATTTAGGAGTTCACAGTATGAGTATGTGGGAATAGCTGCTGACAAATAGTTCCCTGGGGGACTAGATACAGCATTGTTATATTAGGTCAGCTAAGCAGGGAGAGGGTTGTATGTCCATGTAGGGGTCTAACAAGGCAAGCAATGGCAACGGTCTTCTTTGCCAAAACAACTCAGCTAACTTTAGCAAAGATTGCAACTTAATGGCATGAAAAATCCCCTCCAGCTGTACTAGTAAATAACAAAATGGAAAATGAAACCCTGTTAACAGCAACCTGATTCTGTTTCAGCTAACTGGATGATTTACTGGTTAGAGGTTAGAGGTTTTGTCAGTAGTTCAGTTAACAGACCTGATTCATGAGCATCCGCTCAAATCACCATGGCTAAAGAGGGCCTGTTGCAAAGAATGAGCGGTTAAGAGACAATGTTCTGGCTGCAGCTATATGACAAGTGGCTTCTTAGAGCTAAATCGCATATTATTAGTGCTGACCTACAATCTTTTGCCGTGTCAGCTACTGGCAGTGTATCTTGATCTCATACTACCTATCTTTGACAAACACCCTAGCTTCCTATCCTTATTTTCCTTTGGCAACCCATATAAACTTTGATATGTCAATAGAATATTTTGCATTGAGTGCTTATGAGAGATGAAAGTGGGTTTGTAGCTGAGCAAACAGTGCCCCACTTGGCTCTAAAGATCTCTCTGCATTGATGTTCTTGCCATTTTGACAAGAAGAAATATCATCCAGTGAGGATTTTGACACATATCACACTCTGTATACTTCTGGACGTTATCCATTTAAGATGTACAAAAGTCTATTGAAAGGATGTTTTTATTAAGTATAGAAAATATGGTCCTGCTGCAATATTACTCTAGGCTGCAATACCATCTGGGTTTGGATTTGTTTTTATTATTGTTTTACACCACCACTGGTTGGAAGGAAGATTTTATGAAACTGTCAGCATCCAAAATTGTCAGGAGAGCCAGGTTCAGGATATAATAACACCCATATATTCACGTATGATGCTTCAGAGGCAGGGTAGCTGGCTTGTACAACATATTGACAAAACTCAGCTGCTAAGCCTGTCTTGATGGTCCAAGAAAAACTGTGCCTTTGCTGGGGAAATGTGGAAGAGTCAAATACTTAGCACTGGGGCCCATGTAGCACTTATTCAGACTAGAGGTAGACCCAAGCTAAAAAGCTCTGATGAGAGGCAGACCTAATTGCCTTAGATACAGCACTGTATTAATGTGGTTGTACTGTTTTACTGAACTAGTACCACTACATCAGTCATTGTTGTGACGCTAATTTACCAACAAGTGCATAGAGCTATCCTGGGTTCATTTACATAGTTTATACCTGGCCAGACTGGCTTTTTAATAACACCTCAAAGCTTAGCCCAGTGCTTATTTCTGCATATGCTGCACCTGTAAGATGATAAGCCTATTCACAGCACAATGGTCTATGTGGAATAGGTCTTCTGTAGGTCTCATCTTTCTTTAACACTTCCCTGTAATAACAGTAACATAGTGGTGTGTATGTTTTACAGTAAGTCTTTCAAACAAGTTTACTGCATGTGAGAGTTTGACTTGCTCCTATGTCAAACCATGTCAAACTGTGAGGTTTATCTAATATCCTTCCATTGACACCACTTTACTGCCTGACCTTAGGCAAATTGCCAGATCCTCCACTGATGAGTTTCCCCCCCACTTTTAGACTCCTGAGATTCAGTGAAGAGCTCTTTAGAAGTGAAAGCACTTGCTATTATTAACTTGCATGTATACACCGATGAGAAATGTGTATAAAGGCTTAGTTATGGCTAGATTCCATCATCTTTATTCATCCTAATTAGCCTCTAAATTTGAATGGTCCATTGATTATAGTACTGCAAAAGACTAATAGAACATGCTCATTTATGTTGGAAATAGGCATTTTAAGAAAGCTAAGTGTTATTGTGAAAGACAATGAAGTTCACAGCCCAAGTCACTTATTACAAGCCTACAAATGTTTATGTAGTAACATGTAAACACAAGAAAGGTGTTACTCAGGGTTAAAAATGCCATACATCTCTAAAACATAGGCACAGTGCAGGTTTATGTCCCCTTTGCGCCTGAGATTTGGAGGTTACGTGGTACATTCTATTCTATATAGTGACTTTCCTTGCCTTTTCCCTTCTGACCCATAATATTCTATGTATTTTTCTAAACACAGGTTGTTGGACTCCAGACATAACACTGTAAAAATCTGTCAGCTCAGTTCAAGTCAGATAATGCCCTCGGCTACTTTTATTTTCCAGTATGTCACAAATGACCACTCATTTCTTGACAGAGGTGTCTGGGTCGGAATACGCCCAGCTTCCTGCTGGTAGCAATTAAAATTATCCACCACCCATGGGTAGATTTGAATTAAAGTATCAGCAGAAAAATGACTCTTGTAGCCAGCTAGGTCATGCATCAATAGCAAGGTATAAGCAAAGATGGCACTAGAAGGTGAACTGCATGTTACAAAAGAGTGAAAGAGCAGAAGGAGAAAAATTCTAACCTCAATGTCATATGAATAATGGAGAAATATTACCACTGACATAAGAACAGGTTAGTGTAATGCCGGGCAAAAAGTGACACAAATTACAATGATGGCTATAACATCTGGGAAAAGAGATGGAAGAGCCAGGTAAAGCACTGGGGATCCTGGCAGGGTAATTCCTAAAGCTGAGAATGACAAGGCCCACTGGATCCTCAAAGGAGTGGTGAATATACCATTTCCAGCTGACACAGATTTCAAGCCAGGACATATCTAAAGGCCCTGCCCTTAGTTGATTTCAGTAAGTTTCATGAGTGAACATAATGGCAAATGGCCATAAATGGCCATAAAAATACCTTGTTTTAGTCTGTCACAAGTCAGTGTTTAGAAATGACTGAAACAGAAGATGAACAATTCCTCGTCCAGCTCTTGAGGTTTCCAAACTGATTTGTGGTCCCTTAACAGATCACATAGCACTTTCTGTCTGCCTCCAGAGGACTGAGTTGAAGAGGCTTCACCGCTTGCTATGTTATGATAAAGCCAGCTCAATAGTAAGTAATTTTACTTGACTATTGATGACATTACATATGGCATTGCATTATTACACAGTTACAAATGAGTGGGGGAAGTTGCCTGCACAACTATGTAAAGACAGTAGTCCATAAACAAGCATTGGTATTACAGTGTGAGCTTATCCTGTGGGGAAACATGAGGACTGTGCTCTTGCCAATGAAAGTTGTTTCTATTTCTTCATATCTTTTGCCTTGCTGTTCTGCAAGGGTCAAGTTAAGTCCAAGCCTCTCCATAGCTGAGCATATTTTTCTTTATCTGTTTAGATAGTTTAGGGTCAGATTAAGAAGCAAAATAATTGTTCAAATTATTTTTATCAAAGTAATTCTACTGGAAACTACAGAACTTTCAAAGGTGCCTAAGACCAAAAAAAAAAAAAAAAAAAAAAAAAGAGAGGGAAATGTTATTAAAAGATGGCATGAGATTTTAATCATGCACAACATTTTGTTACCTTGTATATTCTTCCCCAGTGAAATTTAAACCTCTAAATAAATGTGTATTCTACAGAAAACATACCAAAATAATTCTCTTTCAAGACTGATGGTACTTCTCATTTTAGGCAGACAAAAAAAAAAGAAAAAAACTGATCCAGGTAATACCTGGGCCAAACTTAAGATATTTGATATGTATCTAACTAGCTATACTTAAACGCATATTTTAAAAAGACCCAAGCATGTCACTGTGTGTCCTCTCTCCTTTATGCCCAGTTATTATGCCCAGTGGTGTATGCATTATGGGTGCTGTAATGCAAATGCCCATGTTCCTTCAACAGTCAGTGGGAAGAGAGAGATGGCACCAGAATGCTATTGATTTACCTTTTTTTCCATTTATTATAGGGTAAAATCTGGACAGCATGCTTTGTCTGGGTGGCTGGGATTTGTATGGCTAAAATTAAATTCAGTAAATCCTGATTTTGATGCCTGATAGTACTGATACAAAGTTTTGTGCAAGTTGGATAGAAACACAGCAAATGAAGAAAAATAAAGTTCTAATGAATATTAGTAGCTTTTAAATGAAAAATTCTTCATTATATGTCTCCCTGCTTGCTAATGTACTCTGCCACAGAGCTTCTGCAGTGCTTGAAGTTCAACTTCATGATTTTTAGACCCGCTTTCATATTTGGAGAACTCATGGTAGAACAGCAGGGAAACTATAGGAGTAAAAAAATTTATGCATGTATCTCTAAAAGATATGGTTGGTTACAATTTCAGCTGGTCTTGTATTTCATCATCTGGTTTCCCTACCTGGAAATTCACATGGCTGATAAATTAATTACATAATGATTTCATAAGGATCTGCCATGAAAAATTATAGATGCGAGATTACTATTTTATGGTTATTTATTAGTGCCACTTTGAGTTGTAAGCATAAAAAATGCTTAGTCTCTCTGTAATCTATCTTTCAAATTGTGCTCAAGAGCACAGTGATCAAAAAGGTGCGCACAGCATGGCAATTATGGTTTTGATTTTCCAAGAAAAACTGCAAAGCAATTTGGATAATCAGTGTGACTGAATTAAACTCTGGAAAAAAAAAAAAATGGGGAAAAAAAAACCTAGAGGAGAATATGGCATTGCTACAACTTGCCTCCACTGAACTCCCCTGCGACGATGCGTAGTTGTGCCAGACAACCACAGGTAACATGGCAAAGACTGAAGAGATAACTAAGCTCTGGAAAGGTTTGTTTGTCCAGTCCATGGGGCATGCACCAAATCAAAGGTAGTTTAGTGACAGTAGAATTAATGAGGTCTGGTTTGCCTTTGGGCCTCACAGATGCCTTCTCCAGTGTGCATGAGACCCAGCTGAGGCTGAGGGAATGAGGACTGAGCTCACCTCAGAGGTGTCTCACAGGTTCTGGAGTCAGGAACCTGTGATTCAGGAATACAGGCACCTCTGGGCTCTCTCTTCATGGAATGCATAAGCCTTATTTTATTAGAAAACCAGGCGACAAAGGTCTAAGCATCAGGTATACCCCATTATTTGAATTCAGTGTGCTAAGCAATCCTTAGCAATGCTAATGTAAGAGGGATGATGAAGGCATCCCAAAGCTGGGCATACTTTGAGCATCTCCACTAGCCTCTAGAGTCAGCAGCAGTTATGGTTTTAAGACTCCAGTGGCACAACATGAACCAAATGCTGCCATCCTTTACCCAGACTGGCATTAGAACAAATGATCTCACATCAAAGGTCTGCTTTCCATTTCATACTTCTGCTCTCCAACATAGTGACGAGAAAGTGAGATGCTGAGAATTCAGCATTCTTGTCTGGACATGGAGGAGATAACTGACTTCTTGTATCAGAACCTGAAACAAAATTTTATCCAGATTGTGTAACAATTCAGGAAGTGCCTGGCTATGAGCACACACTAACAGAAGTGCGCTTACAAGTTAATGGATAAATGTATAATATTAACAATATGACCCAAATATACCCTTTAAGC
Source organism: Strix aluco (assembly GCF_031877795.1). Taxonomy (NCBI): domain Eukaryota; kingdom Metazoa; phylum Chordata; class Aves; order Strigiformes; family Strigidae; genus Strix; species Strix aluco. Next base: position 92,425,731 of record NC_133932.1, on the reverse strand, counting down.
ATTAACCCCAACAAATAATAAGCCATATAAAGAAACCATAGATTAGAAGGCAAAATAATTTCATCCAATACAAAAAGCTAACCTGTTAAGACAGATTTATAGTATAATTGTATCCTGCTGTTTGCTGAGTAAAATAAAAAATGCAAATGAGGTCCAAAATTCATTTATCCATCTCCATTAGTAGACAATATCACTAAACAATCACATTTCAAAAGATGAAGAAGATTTCAGATAATTTTGGTATCTTTAAATATATGTTCCTTGTCAGGCCAAGCAGCCAACATTATGATCTGCAGAAAAGTAATGGGTATGCTACTATTCCTATAAATGGGGCACTGCAGACAGCAGATCTCATCTTGTTCCACCTGTGGGAGATAGTGTTGTGAGTTAACAGGAGAGAGGTTATGAGCCACTCTCTGTAATCAGCTACATTATCTCAACCCTACTGATTTCAATGAGGCTTAACAGGTGTAAATGAGGACAGGCTTGCCCCTACCTGAGAGTTCCTCATGTCAGATAAAACAAGAATGAAAAGTCCTTGCAACTTTCTATCTTTTTCTCTTAGTACATTTTTTAAAGTATATATGGACAGGACTGGCTGTTATTAAAGGCAGGAGAGAAGCTACTGTTGTGAGATAATATTGTCACAATGCATACTAAACAAGGAATGATTTTTTGTAAAGGTGACTGGCTGTAATTTGGGGTTAAAGGACAAGGTGACTATTTAAGGCTTGAAAGTTTGGATTCTGGGACAAGGAAAACTGGACAAAATACTGACATTGGTCATTCAGTTTATCAGAAAATTAAAAAAAAAAAAAAGATTAACCATCAAAAAAATACATGAATTAAATAAAATGTAGGGATTTTGTCCCTAAGGTCTCCATGGTGAAGTGAGTCTTTTTTCCCCACAGGAGAACATGTTTCTTTCTTTTTCCAAGGAAACAACTTCTGTGCTTTGCAAAGATAAAACTTCTGCCTCCAAGTGGGAAGTGGAAGCTAAATGTCAAAGGGTAAATTCCATGAGAGATGACAAGTGCTGATGGGCTTGAATTTGCACAATCAGCGGCATTCAGCCTCTCCAGGGGAGGTAACATGGGGAGTTGAAGGAAGGAGGGAGAGAAAATGAGTTCAGGCTGTCATCTCAGGAGGAAAGCTTGGTAAAAATATGTTCAGAATTTGGAGTTTGCCAGTGAAATTAGCTGAAATGCCTTAAAATATTTATTTGGTGGGTTTGTTTCATGTTAATAAAGAATGAAACAGTCTCTTCAAGTTCTTGTTTTTCAAGAAGAGGAGCTGGGTGTGGTGGGTTATAACACAGGGAGAGCTTATTGTTTACCCATTTTTTTCTTTCTTTGTTTTGGAAAAATAGTTCTTAAGGAATGTCAGAAAAAAAATTGGCAAAGTAGGAAAAAGAGCAGGATGAGATTTTTCACAGGGTTAAGCACCTACTTGAAAATGCAGAAGCGCACAGCTGGCTATTGTATCTCCCATGCTATATGAATTATATGAATTACATGAGAAGAGAGTCTGCTAAGAACTTGTCCCATGTGAATTTGAGGTTCAAGAACTATCCCTGAATAACTTTTGAACTAAAGGCATCTCTAAATGATAGAAATACCTTCAGGAACAGGCGGTAGTGAATTCCAAGCATGGTTATGTAGCAGTGCACACTATAGCACACTGAAAGAAGGAAACTGTTTCAGCTTCCTAAGGAGAGTAGTTGTGGGGTCTCCTTTAGAAACACGTCCTGTTTCCCTCAAAATTAGTCTAAAATATCAGATTGGCACAAACTCGTATGTATATGGATTCTCATACTTATGCATACACACAAAAAGGATATCCACAACAAAAGCAGAAGATGAAGATAAATAATCCTACCGGAACTACTAATTGCTTAGGTTGCTCTTTCCTCTGTTTTTATGAAGTCTGGAAGCACAACACATGAAGCTATCTTTCCATGAGTTAAATATGTATATAATTTCCCTACCATGCTATTTCTCCCCCACCCCCGACAAGTCCCTTCAGATCAGTGGAAGTAGCTATGATACAGATAGCATGCATAGGATAAAGACTAATCCTATGTATGTCAGTTGTATGGATACCCAACCAGAGTCCAGAGGGAGGAAAGACCAGTCTTACTAAAAGAGGAAAGGACTGTGAATGCGTTATAAAAGAAATGCAGCCACGTGCAGTGTTACAATGTTCTGCAGAAACCTGACTTTTGCAGGGACAGAGAGTATCTTGCAGATTTTTAGAGTGTTTTTCCTACTTCCAGAGGCTTTTAATGCAGCAGCTAACAATCTGGTTACTGTCATGCAAAACACTGGCACAAGCAAGGCCCAGAAACCTTTCACATGGCAGGTCTAGCTGAGGTCAATGCTATGAGCCTTCCCCTAGCTCATTACGCTGTAATGGAAGATAGAAGCCTCTGTTTCCCCTGGGATTTTGCAGTGAGGCAGCTGGTGTACATTCATTACCGTTTTGTCAATATGTACCTTCAGACCGGTGAAGATGTAACCTTATTCTCAACTTGATTCAGAGAACTGGCGTCTTCTGTGCTTCAAAGACAGCCTGGATCTGATGTTTCCCAGACCTACAACCGGGACTCCTTTCAGCTGGTACTGGCCTGTCGCCCACTGGGACAATACTGTGGGATCACACTCTGACATCAATGACAACTGACAAGAAAGTGCTGCCAATAGAGAAAGCCAGGAGTCATAAGCCTTTCATAATATCCTTCATTACCTGTGAGTGAGAAAAGGGCCAAAATGGAAAGATGACAATTCTTCACCTATCAAAAACCTTAGGTACAAGGAGACTAATTTTTGTTATTTGCAGGTGGGGAGAAACAGAAATATTCTGTAGTGTGGAAATTCCTACCTGTCATACAACAGTGTAGGAGTTTATCAGTCTTAGTAGTTCGCCTCAGAATTGAGGGTATTGAGTTGTAGTGATAAAAACATGAGCCTGATGTTGTCTTGGCAGAGGAGTTTCTACCAGGGGTGTTGCCTAGTGCCTCTTTGAAACTCATTCTTTTATGATTGAGCATTAGTGGGAGAATGCAGATAATAATATGGATAGGAAACACAGGAAAAGGGACCATCTTCAGCACAGAATGATTTTAAATTAATTTTTTTTAAAAAAATGGTAAGTTACGACAAAGGGTTTTTACCCTCTGAATGTGAGAGAAAATATGCTTCTGTTGTAAAAAGGTCACGCATAAAACATAACTTCTGGACAATATATTGTGTTGATGTGTATATGAGTAGTGGGACCTCAGATTTTGCAGAGTATCTTTTTAAGGTGTCAAGAGAACTATTTAATAAAATAAATCCAGGTATTACTAAAGAGAAATAAAGAAGAATAACATACTGGTGTTCGTTTTATTGTAATTACAAGAGAAGCAGCTGAAGAAAATTAGAGAAGATAACTAAAATAAGGAATATATCCATAAAAGATCTTACACTGGCCACAATCATGAAGATGTCTGGCTACCTGTGGGGTGTCCTGGAAGGATTAAAAAAAATTGAAGGGTATTTTATGGTGTAATTTTTCACAGAATATATGTGTGAGTGTGGCAGTCTGACAGCTCTGCCAGGTACATTTCTCCATTTAGTCATGGAGGATACAGAGCACAAGACTGTCATGATTAACATTTATTAATGTACAGACAGATGGAAGGGCAGGTAAAAGCAGTGAATCTGACCAGCTACAAGTCAGGCTGAGCAAGCAAGAGCAAAACTCTTAATGTGGCTTAGTAAGCTGGTAAAATCAGCCTCAGTATTGAAGACTTGATGCTTCTGTAACACAGAACAAGGGTGAATAGGAACTATTTTTATGATGATATCAATATAAGTAAAAAATGTGTATTTCTTGCATTCTGGAAGATATGAATTTTATTACAAACAGTCTTATTCTTGAGACATACAGATGCAGAACCACTCTGAGAAGTCAAAAAATGTAGCATATGTGCCAGAAATGGGGATTCAAACTCAGTTCGATCATTGAAATCACAGGTAGAAAGCCACTTAAGAAATATGGCTTCAATCTTTCTTTCTGGAATATGCCAACCATCATATATCAAACCAGGAAAATGACATTTTTATATTAATAAGGAGAAATGCTTCTCTCTTAAATCAATGACTAAACTCATGTTATTTATGAGTCCCACCCACAAGCAAATGAAGAATGGATTTTTTGTTGGATTCTTTCTGTATAAAAAGCAACACAGTTATTGTATATGCTTACATTTTAATTCATCATTGTTGGCCAGAATAATTTTTATCAATACGAATGAGGATTTCTATGATAATGTAAATGTCACGTAAAGTCACACAGGTATTCAGTATAACAGTGCAGGGAGTTGCATGCTTTTCTTCTGCATTTCTTTGAGAGACTCTTCTGGTTTTCTGGCATGGATGCTCATGTGTGAAGACTTCAGTACAGCTCTCGAGTTAGATGAAGTCATCTGAAATATAAAGCAAGCCCAAAAAGCTGCTGGTGTTTCCCTGTGGAGTGGTGAACAAAACATGTGAGCTATTTGTAAGGAAGGGTAACACTGCTGATAGTGCTTGAGAGGCAGGATGGGTGAGAGAATCATAGGCACTAAATTGTGATGGAGGATTAGAGCCCTCTGATCCACCTATACCATAATTGAGAACAATTCTTAGGAAGTTCTTGTTGATGAAAAAAAAATAAAATGCCCATCTACCCAAATAATGAACTTATATGGCATGTCATTGTTTGACTTGTCAGTACATCTTCTTTCAGCTTTAAAGTGGTTTGATGAATGGTTTGATGCTACACAGAGAGCAACTTAGGGGCAGGGAACATAGTTAATCAGTGAGCAGGAACTATAGAAGATCCTTTAATCTAGTGGTCAATGGAGCCCATAGGTCTGTTTACTGAAACTGCCAAGAAAAACCTGGGATGGTACCAACTTTCCACTCCATCAGGGAGGGAACGTGCACTGCATAAAATGAAAGAGTTTCTCCATCTATTCCCCTCCCTCCCCCCTGAGGAAAAGGCCAAAAGCTAGTCATTTTAAATGAGGAGGTTATTGGAAATTCAGAATTTCCACATGATGTGCTGTGTTGATCCTTGCTAAATGTGAAGATCCTTGAACAAAGACTCATGTGTCTGCAGCAATGTGGTGAGGAAGGGTCTGAAAAATATTCACCTATTCCAGAGAATTTGCTTCTGCACAGGAGGTCATCATTTCATCATGTACCTTTACTAATAGCAGAAGGCAATAGTGGTGAAAAAAGACACATCTGCTACCTGTCATCCCAGAGCTGCTCATGAAGAGGCATTGTCCAGAATCAGCAACAGTGAGTTTTCTGTAGTTAAAAAGTCTGCAAGATTTTTTTGTGTGTTAGATGAGGTAAACTAGGTTTCCTCAGACCCTCCTAAGAAACAGAAAGGAAATCTGAGGAACTGAAAAATTAGGAAGATGGAATTCAAACCATCAGGGCAGAACATCTGAATCTGATGAGGCACTGCTTGACATCTGCTTGACATCAGCAAGAGTGTTGGAAGGCCAAAGTATACAGGATTAGGCCTCAAATTAATGATGCAGTGAAAAGGAAAAATGCATAATTTTAGGGAGGATCATTTTGATGATTGATTTTATAATTATTCATGGCACCTAATGTGAATTATCCGGATATTTTTATTGATGGCATTTATTAATGCATTAAATTTTAAACTGTGCTCTGGAAGACAGTATAATATGGGCAGGTCAAAATCTTTCGAAAGAGGCTGAGAAATAAGGATGCTTCATGCAATTAAATGGTACATGCAGAATCTAGCTACTGCTATGTCACTGTTTTAAGCCTACAGACTTATTACAGGGCTGCTGCAACAATTTCGAATTGAATTGTTATATCAGATCTTTTAACATTTTGTGATATAATAAATCAATGAAACATTAAAAAAAGTATTCTTTCCAGATGCAGGTTCCAAAAGAAAATTAGTTAAAGTCAGCTTAAAATCCCCTTCTACTATCTTCAGGGCTGCTTTACTTATACAGTGATTCTGTGGTCCCAAATTCGTGAAAGCCTTCCACCATCGTGCTAGCAGTTCAGACTTGTATACTGTCCATGCTCAGTACAGACTCCATTCCTTCTGAAGCCATAGTACTTAAAATCTGATTTTATTGCTGTCACAATAGGAACTTGCACCTGAAACAAAACTGTGGTAATTTTCCCACAGTGAAGCAGGGCTTGCTACTCATTACACCATAAGAGATCAAAATTATTCATAGTGTAAATGGACTTACTGATTTTGAAGTCAGAGTTTTTTGCCTGATAAAAATTTAGTGAAGACTGTCAATTTTCATGCAGTTGGACTCCTTACCTGTTTGAAATTTTATCCTACCTTTGCATAAGGTAACTACAGCTGCTTTAGGATCTAAGGCAATCAGAGACGCCTTACTCACCAATAGTGGGAAACATGGTCTTTCAGATAAGTGAGGTGACAGAAGACTTTCTTCTGCACTTTCATGAATATCCAGCTTCCTCTTTATCCCCAGTAGCATTTTATCTTCAAGAAGTAGAGGAATAGGAAAACCCTGAATACTAAAGACAGTACCTTTTATGCTAGAAGATTTTCATTTTCATACTGTTCCGTGAAACAATACATGAAAAACCTCTGCATCAGGTGAAGCACACACCATGATTTGTGTACTCTCCCACATAAAAAGGAAGTTAGTAAGACAAATCCCACTTAGCAGTCTAGATGTTCCAACAGAGCAGAGCTTTGTGAAGTGTAAAGCATTCTCCTTAATCTTTATGATTTTATGAAGCTTCCAAAAATATAATGTTTTCAGCAGTAAAATGTGTGACATTCTTTGACATATCCCTGACATTAAACACAGCACTGTTTATTTCATGCCAGCAGCACTGGCAGGACAGCTTTTGCTGGAGCAGTCTCTGATTTGAAATAGGGTTGGCTGAGTTTTGCTTTCAGAAAACTCTGGTCCAGCTGCAGCCATGTGCTCGCTAGCTTTCTTTTCAATATCTGACTGGTTGAGCTCAGAAGAATTAACTTGCTCTTGCTCCTCCCTGTGTGAAAGGGTATGAGGAGTAAAGCCCTGAAAACCTCTCAAAGATTTCCAGTCCCCTGCAAAAACCACTGAAGAACTGGGATTTCTTCTTTTCAATAGCAGATAGCTGATCCCTTCCACGAAACAACAATAAGTAAGGAGGAGTTTGAGTAGACATTTGGATGATTATTTGGGAAAAGAGGAGTCTGGGAGGTCTACTACATAGCTGCAGAGTATTAAGCCCAGGATCCAAATTCAAGCTAGGGCACATTTTCCCAAGTCCATCTCAACAGCTGCCACCTAGCTGCTTTGCATGTGCAAATCTTCCTATAAAGATTGAGTAACATCATGTCATTTTTCCTTTGGCTCAGTACTTCAGCTGTGTATGATAACAGTACTGCTGCATGAGCTGGTGTTATACATGCTTACCTTTGAAACCTCCATGCAAGCATGTGATGGAGAAAGGAGGTATTGCTACTTACAAGCTCACAGTTTAACCAAATTCTCATTTTCTACTCTCCAGTTCGATTCAGCAGACAAGGCAGCCAGTGCTATCCAGGGCCAATTCTTGCTGTTTTTCTAGGGGATCCAGGAAAGGATGAAGGGTAGGGCACCAGCTCTCCCCAGCAGCTGTCAAAGGCTTTCTAGTGCAGCTGCACACATCCAGCTCTGTGGGAGGCTGGAGGAGGTCTGACAATGATCTCAGAGCAGTACGGTTGGAAAGCCACGCACTGTGTTTCTGTGTATGCCAGCAGAGATGTGTCAGCCCTGGCACCCATCTCATAGCAAGACAGAGATCAGAGCACCCTCCTTTCTCTGGCTATGGACTCACCAGCTGCGACAAAGACCCCTGAGCAAGGACTGAGGTGACAAGTCTGCCTCACGCACAGGTGTCTGCTTTCACCTGAGCATCCTCACCCTTCCTCTGCAGAGAAAGTTGTGCTCATACACAGCAGCCACTTAATGCTTTCCAAAATGCTCTTCCAGTCACCTCTGCCTGGGGAGGATTTCCTACAAGGTGCTCAGGCTTTTGAATCTGTTTTTAGTGACAATCTGCCCGTCACTTCAAGAGGCCCTGAACTGACAGTATCCAGCTAGCATAACAGCTGCCCAGTGATCCAAACGAGATCATCAGCACTAAATGTACATGATTTCAAGTCTCCTGAGTTACATTTCTGCAAGTGTGTGTCGTTATTCTTCCTTCCGTACGTGCTCAAAGGAAGACTGGTTTAAAGACTCTCACTTCAGTTGTTTATTAGCTGAGTTAACACAAACAATTCATTTTGAGCGCTTGAGCAAAGTTTATGGTTTCCCTTCCAGGGTGGCTGACCTGAAACCTCTGTAACAACACTCTGGAGGAGAAGCCTAGAAATGTTCTTCTTAAAATCAATTTCAGATAGCTATTAACAATCACAATCAGTCCAGCAATAGTAACCAAGATGCAAACCTCATTATAACACTTTCTAGGCCTCTGTGTGTATAATGCAACACTGTATAGCTGGCTTAGAATTTGATATTTCCTTTGATAGTGCTATTACAATGGCACTTAGTATACAGAGAGGTATTAATCTTGTCTGCACTGCTCACAGCCTCTGCTGACCTAAAAATTAGAGCTCAAATTCAGATCAGGTCTGTGTTTTACTGTGTCACAAGGTAAAGAACTGTTACCCTCTTTGTAGGACAAATGATTGATCTCACAGTTGTTCTGCACTGAATGGATGCTGAAATCATGGTTCCTGAGAATCTAAATTTATATTCCAGTTAGTAAGAGTATAAATGAAACTTCCTGGTCACTCTTTTCTCATATTATTTGCTTTGGCAGACAAATCTAATCCTGTGGCCAGGATGGTCTGATAAATGTTTAAAGTGTTGTTTATGTGCATCAAACATAAATCCATACAATGTTTCAAGTAGACAGTACAGCCAATTTTTCAATGCTAAGAAGCCATCAGAATGGCACAACTCTTTTTTTCTGTTACGTTTTATAAGACATTCTCTAAAGAAGTGCTTCCTTCCCACAAGAAAACTCTCCAGTTTGTTCTCATCTTGTTTCTTTTTATTTATTCCACACTTCTTCCTGGATTAAGCAAAGCAGCAGTCTGCATGCCAGATTTGAAATAATCTGCAACCCAAGAATGCTGTGATTAAAAATTATAGTACTGATATCTTAAACTAGATTTTAATAGGTATTGAAATAAGAGGTGTTATTGTATTACCAGCCTTGAATTAATTGTCATTATCTTTCTTTCTTTTAATTAATCATTTTTGTCTCCTTCCTTTCTTGCACTGAGAGTCCAGTAAGACCTAACGGGCACTGGGGAAGTGGGGAAAGAGCAGAATAAATGGAATATAGGATTTTAGAAACAACATTTTTCTTAAATGACTGAAGCCATGTAAAGGAAGAAATTAATCTTTTAAATTAATTAGACACATTAGGAGAAAAAGATTAAAAGGACTGGAGAGTGCCCTTTTGTGATCAGTCTGAACTTAAGAATGTTTCAAATTACACCTGGCATTATTCAATCCCTTCCAAATGAAATGCAGTTTCACGTTTTAAACAGACTTTCAGAATGTGGGGCAGAGGTTATATTTTTAAAATATAGTGGTTGTTGCTTCAGAAAAATTGGTGAAAAGAATGAGAGGAAAGCATAACACTTATCTCAGATATGACATAGAAAGGAAGGCTAATGGAGATGACTAGATTGATTATGACAATCTCTTTCATACTGAAATGTATCAAGGCTCACACAGATTTCATGAAGCAAACCCATTGGAGTTTTACGTCATAGTTCAGTCTTCTGAGGAACTTCAGTATGTACCATGTATAGAGACCAGCTCACCACTAACATCCTAGGCCTCTGAAATGTAAAGAACTGATGAGCTAAAGTATACCTGGATAAACTTTGTGGCTAACCATGATTAGGCTACAAACACCATCAAGGCTGGTACAAGTTTCCTTCCTTATCCAGAACCAATGATGAGTCTTAGGCCACATTGACAAAGACACTTGCCAGGTGCCTAGGAGTGTTTTAGCAGAGCTCTGGTCCAATATTCTTGCCTTCATCCAGGTCCAAGCTCCCATGCTGCAGACAGAGCAACCTCCCCAAATTGTGCAGTGACAGTGAGAGGAGATACTTTCTGATATTTGCTGACAAATGGTTAAGCCTTGAGTATGAGATTTAATTATTTTCATTGTCTACAGTTATCTACAGTACTAAGAAAGCGTTTAGAAGCTGAAAAAAAGGGAATGAACAGGGTACTCTGCCATCTCCTGTTCTTGTCTCCCAGTCAGACTTCCCTTCCTCTCATCTGTATCATTATCCATTCAAAATTTCAGTTCACTCATTTCAATACAATATCTGTGCAATTAGAAATAGTATTTCATATTTTGTAGAAGGAAAACAGAAATCTAATACTGTAGGTGCCACACAAGTGTTGAGGAGCTTTGATGAAATAAGAAGACATTCAGCTGTGTCACTGTGAAGATAAGTAAGAAGAACATCCTTGCCCTGACACTCAGTGGATAATACCTTGGCACCAGTAGAAGCAATGGCAGAACTCCTGATCACTGCAATGGAGTCAAGACTTCACAGCCAGTATCAATAAGGATTCAACCAGTAGCAAAAAAGATTGAGCCAATGAAATAGAGAACAACATAATAAATGCCTGATAGGAAAACAGAAGTAACTGTTTGACACTGGTCTGATTAATATCAAGTATGTATTTCTCTCTGCCTTTTCCAAGTTTAAAACAACATAAGCCAAAAAGGCACTTCTGACAAAAATGACTCAATCGAAAGACAAATTCTACTTATGAACGCTTCTGAAGTCTGGATTATTCAAAGCAGTACTACAGTCTGTGACTATGAATGGGAGGTTTATGCTTAGAATTGCTAGGTAGAAGGTCATTTGGTAGGAAATCTAGCTATCTAGTCAGGAAGAAGCCTGGCCTTCCACTATCTTGTTCTCAGGCTGCCACCTTTTGACAGTTTTCTCAGAGATAGGAAGTTATTTGTCACTGTCTCTAAGGATATTTCAGAATGCTTCAAGATTATATATATTGCCATATATTCACTGAAAATAATAAGTCCCATCTCCCTCATAAAACCTGAGCAATTAGATTACTCTGGCATAGGATTTGGGGGAGCTACTTTTGAAACCCAGTACCACCCAGTGTGTGTAAGCAGGGGGAGATACAAAATCCATCCACGTGATTCTGTGGTGATTTTCTTTCTCTGTGTAGTTCTCCTAGGGAGCCTTTCTCCAGGCCTTTGCCACCCAGACAAATCTTTCCCAAACAGCAAAACAAATGAACTTAGTGTAGTTCAGTTTAAGTGTCGCAGTAGATAATGAGAAGGTAAAGGTGGAACTGATGGCCAAAAAAGGTTTCTTTCAGTCTCCTTAATAGAAGAAAGGTGTCCTGATACAGGCTGTGTGTTGGTGCACTATCTTTTGTGATAAATCTTTGTAACAATGCAGATAGAATTACATTGATAATGGAAACAGTGAGAAAACAGTCAGGGATTTATTTCTTCCTCACCCAAAACAAAAGTCCAGTAAGAATTTAAAGAAATCTGACAAATCAGCAGGAAATAGAGTGGTGAAATAGAATGGGGTGAATAGGGCTTTTCTTGTCCCATGACAGGAAGGTGCAGTCCTGGGACTGTGATGTTATTCACCTAGATAAAATATGACTTAGTCTAATTTACAAGGTTGACTCACAAGATTAAAATGAAACATGGGCTGGAAAATACCTGTGTGTTTTCTTGTTCAGCAGTTGAAATACAGAGATGGGTGAACATACTTGTATTATAAGACCAAGACAAGGACGTAATGAATAACTTATTTGGTTTTCATTTTACTCAGAACTAATTTTCTCTAGCTGAAAAATTAACTGATTTTGTCAAATGTCTCCCAAATAAGAAGAGTAATAAAGATACTTTTATAGATCATGGCACTGGATTTCAGATGTTCAAATCCAGTGAACAGCCCCAGGGAATTGGGGTTGTTCAGCCTGGAGAAGAGAAGGCTCCAGGGTGACCTTATTGTGACCTTTCAATATATAAAAGGGACTTGTAAGAAATATGGAAGGAGTCTTTTTACCAAAGCCTGTAGTGACAGTACCAGGGGCAACAGTTTTAAACTGCAAGAGAGTAGAGTGAGTTTGGACATAAGGAGGAATTTTTTTTATAAGAGTGGAACAGGTTGCCTGGAGAAGTTATGAATACCCCACCATTGGAAGTGTTCAAGGTCAGGTTGGATGGGGCTTTGAGCAACCTGATCTAGTGAAAGATGCCCCTTTCCATGGCAGGAGGGCTAGACTAGATGATCTTTAAGGTCCCTTCCAACCCAAACCATTCTATGATTCTATGATTCTATGTTTTGAGCTACCACCAAAACCATTAACTGCCACTAAGAATGGCCACACTTCCAAAAAGAGGGCACAATTTATACATATGTATGTATACATAATATGTATATAGACAATATATAAAAACTAGCACAACTTGGTAAGGGCATAAATACCAAACTGAAAATGTTCTCAAAATATTACAAAATGGTTCTGAGAAACAATAAGCACTTGGAGACTTCAGTAAGCCCTTTCCTGAGAGCAGCATGCAGTCTGGCTGAGCAGTCAGAATGCTAAATGAACCCCTTCCCATTACTCACATCCTGCTCAATGGATAAACCTCAACATCATGAATGGTTTAACCTAGCTAAGTAATCCATGCGTTGGCTGATTGGTCAAAGCTTATCTGAACCACTTGGGATTACAAAACTGGGGAATGAAATCTCATAGCAGGATTTCTTGAGAGCTTTCCAGTATTTCCTAATATTGAGGACAAAAATCATGGGCAGCTGATTTGCCAGTGGTTTTTATTATTATCATCATTTATTATTATTACTTAACCTCTCTACTGCCAGTGCCAAAAATTTCACAATATTCAGAAAACAGAAAAGAACTCCAATATTTGTTGGTTTGCAATATGCATTTGTACCTCAGAAGAAGCTCCATTTGCTGTTTCTACTTGGAAGATGCTCTGGGAAGTTGTTTGATAGGAGACAAGCATCAAGACACTGAAAACAGAGCTATGTCTTCTCACACCAAGCTGGATAATGGAGGTAGATGGTTACACCAGAGAGAAACAGCAGTGGGAGTATCTTTGTACAGAATAGTTTCATTAGTGTGCAAAGTAGCATGAACTCTATCAACATCTGTCAAAGCAAATAAGTGAGCACATACTCCAATAAAGCTGAAAGGCAGTTGACTTTGATGCACATTGGATCTTGTCTTCTGAGTAGCAAAGAGAAAGGTGTGAGGGAAACCCTACAGCAGAGTGCAAGACAGAACAAATTTCACTGAATAAACTAGTTTCCTTCTGTGAGAGAGTTTTTAGCTTCAGATGCAATATGTTATCCTGGGACAAGCCCTGCTTGTGTGAAACCACAAGCACATCTAAATTACAAATTCTTCTATTCATGGCTTTTCCCTGCCCTTGCCTTTTCCTTGTCCACACCCCAGAGCCAGGGAGACAGTAAGTGAAAACAGAACATCTCCTGCATCAGCATGGCGGAAGGGCATAAGGGGATTCTTGCACTTTTGCATGAGCACAAAAACAATGGAACGTTTAAACTTTTATACACTTTATTAGGCTAGAAGAGAGTTTCTGATAATAAAGGAAGCTTCTTTCTCCCTCTCTTTTCTTCTTCCTCCCCCCCCCCCCCCCTTTTTTTTTTTTTTAGGTACTAATGTTTCTGCAGAGAAAATGGAAGCAAAACACCACCACCTTGCACTCTCTATAGTTCACAGGAAGTATTACGTCCCATTCTGAGGGACTGCCTACACTGCTTGGATGCCTCCTTTATACAGACAATCACATCAATAAAGAATGTCTCCCCTTTTAACCACCCTGAAGCTGATTTCCCATCCGGGAGGTTATAAATTATTTTTAGAGGTTAATTGTTATGCAAATCTGCTCATCATGGGGTTCCAGCATCCAGAGAAATGAGAAAACATTCCCTTCCCCAGTGGCAGAGGCTCATAGAGGACACCTTTTCATTTCTAAACCATTTGGAGAGGATTATGTACCATATGTTTTCTCAAACATATCACACACTAAATGTAAGAAACCTATATTAACACAGTGCTAAGGTTGCACAATTACAACATAATTGTATATTAATGTGCCTATTTTGTGTATCCATATATGTCACAGAATGCATTTCGAAACATAGTGCCCAGTCCCGTAAATTCTGCTCACATAGGCAAGTATCCCCTCTGACATCTGCAAGTAAGCTTTGCAGAATCAAACCACAAACAATACATAGATTTTAAGTGTATGTTTAACAAGAAAAATAAGGATAGCAAATGCTATAGGCCAGATGACAAAGACAAAAGGATTTTGCAATGAGATTTTTTTTAACCTAAGAGCAAACAGGAAAAAAATATGTTCATTTCCTATTCATTTCTCATTTCTTGTACTGTAAGATTCAACTCACATTGCTACCTTCACTTACCAGGTGAGCTAGTGGCAAAAGTCCCTTTGGTGTGAGTTTGTGTGAATGGGCTGTATAGGTAATTACTGGTGTGGATGGAGAAAGAGTTCCCAGAAAACAGCAGGCCAAAGGGTACTAAAACCCATGTGCTGAGAGGTAGAATGTGAAAGTCTCCTGAAAACTGAAGCTCCAGAGACTGATGGTCCTGTTGAATCCACAAGAACTGATGAACTCAGGACACCAAGAACCTGCCACGTCTGCCAGGGCCAGCAGCAACCACTGGCATCAACAACGGGATGTATAGCTCATTCCTGGATGTATTAATAATAACAATTTGAACAGTAAAAGATGTTATAATAAATATTTGTTGTAATCTGTAGCCCCTTAACTTGATCTTTTGTCAGGGGATTCTCCAGCACTGCCCTTTGAGATGGCTGCAAAAAGTTGTCACAGGATAAGCACATGGACCTGATAATTGTTTTGGCTGTTCTTCGTAGAGGTTTTCGGGGATACAGTATGCTCCCATCATTCAAGAACCACAGGGATCCTGAGCAGCCAGGTCCCTTTCCTGAGATCTTGGTTCAGTGCTGTGGAATTGAAATTTACAGAACCTTTTCAATGGGGAAGGCTAAGACTGTATAAGGTCCATCATTTTTACTAGGTCTTGTATGAAGTGAGAAAAGTCTCTTTTCTATAAGATAGGGGACAAGATTAAGAATACATTACAGCAGTTACCAACACTGCTCTATGCTGCTTGTTCCTCCTAGCATATATAATATATCTATAGTTCCTTTTAATAGTAGGAATAATAACTCTGACAGTGGAATTTCTGAATTTCGATGAATAATTCTCTAAATTGGAAGTTAATAGTTAAGTTCCAAGAGAGGCCCAAGAACTGTATTTAAATACAAGGAATCATAGCTAGGTTAGGAACACAGATCAAAAGACTTCAGACAGAGTTATAAACAAATGGAAGGAGATTCTGAGGCAGATGTGTGATACAAATTTACACAACAGCGATTTATTGAAGTGCCTTGGAAATGTGAATAATAAATTTCACCAAACCAACCACACCATTTAAAGTGGTGGATGGTAACTTTTTTCCTTCAGCATCAGATAATTATAGCTTTTATCCAAATTTTCATCAGCAAAACGGTGAAATAATCTGCAAGTTTCAAGTAATAATGAATATAACTTTTGGCAAAAATATAGTACATTCAAACATTAATAACTATATTATATTTTTTCCAAAAGTATCTGTAAAATGCTTTAAGTACTCAATTTATTCCCACTCTATCCTGTTCCAAAATCCAGTGCCTTGTAGGGAATAAGTACTGTTGTTGTGTCAGTGCTGTGGGAAAATCTCTACCTTTTAAGGCCTTCTCTTATCATACCAGAAGTCCTACTTCCAGGACACTTTAAAGCCTTCCTCTTTGAATACCCTCCCCACCAGTCAGAGTAGGTGTTGGGTCTGGGCAACCAAATTCCTCTTAAAGGAGTGGATGCTATAATACTCGATAGGGTCCAAACAGTAGTTTCCCCAAAAGGGAGGTAATTAAAAAAACCTACATAACAGTTTTTCAAAATGTGGTCCATAAATAACACCTTTTAAATGCATATTTTAAACCTGCAATATATTTAACCGTGGATTCTGACAGCTACTTCTTTTTGAACTTGAAAATAATGCATCATTCAGTGACAAAGTATTAAGGTGAATGAATGATTTTTATTTAAAAGAAATTTACTTATTTTATTACATATGCAAGTTGACATTTAAATGGTGTTTGGGAGCAGTAGGAAACAGAGAAAACAAATAGTCCCTGATTCTTCCCAATTTCTTTGAGAAGGATTGGATGTCTTCTAAATTATGTCGATACATTTTGAGCCAGTGAAATAAAGATGGCATTTTAATATGACTTGGGCACATCCTGAGAACAACATGAATTTGAATGAGAAGAAGTTACAAGTGAGGCAGTACTATGGAGTTGATCACAGATGAAGAGCCCTTAGAACCAGAGTCGTATTCTATAAAGAGAAGAAAGAAAAGTACTTGAACTTAACATCTGGGTCTTATTTCACAAATTCCTTAGGAGGAAAGAGTCAACAAAAGCCATAGTAGCTGCCCTAGCAGAAGTGGGTCAACAGAGGGAGACTGTATGGGCTAGTTGCAATGTATTTTTATTAAATCTCATTGAAATGGATGAATGCTATAGAGAGAGAGAAATTTAAGGAGGAGGAGGAGGTGTTGGACAGTGCCCTCTGTAAAGATGAATCCAATGCATTTACCTCTAAGAATTGAATCCTTAGGTATCCTGAACCCAAGTAGAAGTCTAGACTCCCTGCAACATTGCCAGACCTCTGTAGAGCCATGGGAATCATAGAATTATAGAATCATAGAATGGTTTGGGTTGTAAGGGACCTTAAAGATCATCTACTTCCCTTGACACGGGCAGGGACAGCCTCCACTAGATCAGATTGCTCAAAGCCCTGTCCAAGCTGGCCTTGAACGCTTCCAGAGATGGGGCAGTCAAACCCTACACATGACACTGAGTCACTCCAGACCCATGCAGAAAGTTGTTTTGCTAAAGATGCAGCTGCCTGTAGTTATGGGGGCAGGCACTGAATTCCTTAATGTGTGTTCTGCTAGTAATTCCAACACTACATACTTTTCCTGTCTATGAAACACTGACTTTGCACTGTGGTAGATGAGGGTTTTTTTGTTATACAAGTCAGGAAATTCCCTTAAAGTTCTCATATGAGCAGTAACTACTTTTTTTACATGCATGAGGATGTTAACTTATGCTGTGACACAGCTGTACTTGGCAATTGTGCTAAAACTGAACTCTCTACATTACAAAAAGAAAAATGGCTACTCATAGACCATTTTCCACAACATCCCTTTAATTTTGGAAATTGCGTGCAGCCACTTTGATATCTTTCCCTGTTTAGAATTGCCTGAGTTAACCTTTAGGCATGCTGCAAAGCTCTTTAATTTCCACCAAATTTTTTGATGTTTTATGAGGGATAGAAGCAATTGCAAGTGCAGGTAGATTTTTGGGTGAGATAAGACCATTCCAGTTATTGCCTGGATCCTTTCACATCTGGGCCTTGCATAAATTTTGCAATTGCAATAAGAGAGCTTTGATATCACTGGCATTTTAGATTAAGTCAAGAGTGTCTTAAACAACTGACTGATCTTTTAACTTTCAACAGATTGAGGTAAATAATTTAACAACTGAGTTCAGAGTTTGGAGACATATTTCCAATATGAGTTTCAGTTAATGTAGGAACATTAAATATGGATTTCCTGAATTTGTGCATGTAAAAACATCAATTTGAACACTGTGTTGCAACCTTAGATCAAATACAATGTGTATAACTCTAAAAATAGAAGAAGTAAAAGGAACATTACTAAATATCTAGCAAGAAAAATGAAATATATTTTAAAAAAAGTTTGGGTGAGTTGTGTCCATCAGAAATCAGTTTTCCTTTAGGCAGGTGATTTCTTTATCAGAACAATTTTCATGACTTCTTACTCTAAATTCTATTATTCAATCAGTAGAGTTGACAAGTACAAATATTTCCCTTCATTGCCAATTTAGCGCTTTTCTCTAGCATTCTGCGCGCCAAATAGAATTTTAGATTTTCCTCGTAAAACTACTTTAGATTTTACAAGTTAAGGGAAAGGAACAAAAGAAACACCACTTGTTTTAATGAAAATACTGACTCATGGCTTTACAGAACAGAGCTGAAAGGGAAATTTTCCCTGATCTTTTTATCTCCTATTATTTTAAAAATAAGGTTTCTCATTAAAATCCAAAGGGTAGCCTTTTTTCAGTCACAGAAGACATGCTTTTCCTTTGTAGAACATCCCACTTGAGTAATTCATTCCCATCAGAGCTCTATTGGCAAAAGGAAGGTAGATGTTGGTTAAAAAAAGAGGGCTTAGATCCAGCAGAGCACTTAAGCAAATGCTTAACTTGTCAGTACTGCTAATTGCATATTTAAAGTTAAGCATATGCTTAAGTGCTGTGTTGGTTTGGTGCCTACCTCCATAACTCTTGACCAGGAATGATTATTGCTTGTTGGTAGTGCCCTGCCTTAAGAAAATTAATAACTTTCATACTATTTCTAGAGCCTATTTGCCAAACACCACTGTCATAAAACCCATGAACACACTCAGCAAAGAAGCCAGAGGAGGGACTGGCAGTTAAATTCATTCTTTCAGCTCCACCTGTAACAGCAAAGAGAGGACTATGGGGTGAGACTTTTCTCCAGATTTAGACACTTATGTCTGCCTAGCTGTCTGGGCTCTCCTCATGGACAATGGAGAGAAATGGGCACATATAGAGACCAATTCACCTCAGAGTACTTCAGAGAAGCATCACACAGATCATTACGATTCGTGTGCCTGTTTCTCTCCATTGACTGTAGAGTGAGATGAGAGGATTGAAAGTGAGCATCTCACTTGTAGACAGAATCTAAGGGCAGCTGAGATTAATCCCTCATCCTCTACACAGTTCCTGAACCACTATTCTGGTCTTTACATAAGCAATATATTAAATAAGAAAAATTGACAAGGTTAAATTCAGATTTTGTAGAACATTTAAAAAAACTGTTGGGCATGGTTCTAAAAACTCATTGCATTTCCATTTGTGGTCTCCCTGGCAGTGGTAAATAGTTTTAATTAGCATGAAATTCATGTTAACACTAATCTGCAGGCTATCATACTTATTCTCAGAGGGCTTCTAAATACTTCTCTGCAAAAAGTAAGAGCCATGGTCCCATCTGGTACATATTAAAAATCCATGGTTAACTTCCCCATGGCAAGTCCTCAGAACAATAATCAGAATTTCCCCAACCATAGCTATGCACCTGAGGGTTGTTTGGTCAGCACTTCACACATATAATAGCTGCATGAGCTCAGCAAGAGGCTGCTCTGACTTCTTTGATCCTCTGACAAGGACTTGGAAAAAATCGTAAAAGGGCAGAAATCAGTGAGATGATGAAGCATTTGTAATTCTTCAGGTTGTTTTCTTGCCTCACTAACAGGTACACATTTGTCACATTTTCAGTGGAAAAGAATGTAGTTCCCTCTATTTGTTCCATTTGTTACTGATTTACCAGTTTAAACATATGTGTTGCATTGTGAACTACTTTACACATTTAGTAAAACTTGCATAAACATCATGAATAAACTTTGGGAAGACAAGAGCACCTCTTAGATGCATTTGAAAATGCTTATTTTCTCTGGTTTATTCAGGCTTGTGAGAGATTACAGAAGGGCATTGAGCATAAAATTACCAAAGTGCTTACAATTGTTGTTAAATATAAGGCAGAGAGCCATTATGAAAATGAAAGTCAGCTAAGAAAGAGTCTTCTGGAAGAGTGCAAAGGAATCTAGTGCTGAAATTCATTGAGCAATGGGACATGTAGACCATAATGGGGGGAGCATACATGGCAATATGCATATGACCAATGTTTCCATGTTACCTACCAACAGGTAGCAGTCTACACAAAAGTGCCTTGAACTCTGCTGGTTTGCAGTGTTATTTAGAGAATTTAATTGTATTTCTCCTCCTCATTCTAGTTATAATCACCAAGAAGTCTGGAAAGGACTTGGGAGCTCATCTTGAGACCCTGAGAGCTATACTATTGCCCCAAAAAAGGATCAGTTGTATTTGCAACAAGTAGTATGTTCTTAAAATCTTCCTCTGCTGGCAGTTTCATTTCCTCTCCAAACAAATTACTGAAAAATGCCTACTGACAGGTATTATAATGTCTCATCTAAATCTGCCTTACTGCAACTTACATCTTACTACTTCTTTTCTGTGTCCCATTGGATTGACGTTAGGGATGTCAAAGCCTCAGTCCCAGGGATGAGAAACCTGTCCTCTAATTTTGAGTATCTACATCTGAGCTCATTATCCCAGTAGCCCATTTCAATGGAAATAAATAAGCACTTTGAGAACTCAGTTAATCTCATCTATTTCATGTCTCTGTTTCAGATTGAGATGAATTGTGCCCTTGAACAGGTCTCTTCACAGGGTTTGTAATGGGAGTTCAGATGTAGGTATCTACATTGCAGATATCTCTTTGGTTAAATGAACCCTACCCTGTTCATAGTGGGATGATGGGAATACTTAATTTTCATTCATTATCCGGGCAGCCCCTATATGTTACGTACCATAGGGATCTCTGACTATGAGATAGTACTTGTATCAATATGACTTCAATAAGAACTTGCTCTTTTATCCATTTAGCCTCCTTTAGTATATCAAATTGTCACCAGTGGAACTAAACCAGCATCTGGTTTTATGGAATCCTTCACTTCTTGCCTGACTACAGTATTATGAGATTCTGCATTTTTTTAATCTCATCTAAAGAACAGTAGTAGTGTAAGAGAGACAATATAAGTTTATGGATGTGTATTTTTCTAATACTGGGATATTTCTGTTTGTTTGGAGTCCTGCAGAGGTGGAATGTGTAGCTGTAGTAATCATGACTCTCAATAGCAAGAATTAATTGAAGAACAGAAGACAAATTCAAACAAAGCAAATGATTTTGCTGAATTTATGTCATGTTTCAGAAAAGTGAACAAAGTCAATAGTTGTTACTAGGGTGCAAGCTGATTCAAGTCCAGAGAATTATTCTTGCCTTTTTAAGCTTCTCATTATAAGTGGCTATTGCACTATACACAGCTCATGGCTATCAGTGTAGTTGCAGTAGTTGCAGTTGCACCAATAGATTAAAAAAAAAAAAAGTAAGTAGAACCACTGTTGTTGCCCTGTAGATGAAAAAGCTAGAGAGTCTGATCCTCAGGATGGTCCATGAAATGGCTACAAATCTGTGATGGTGTAATCAAGATCAGCGTGCAGTTTTCATAGTTTTCAATTAGGGTAACGGGATCCTTGGAGCAGAGCTTGATGATATTTAGCAAGTAAGGCTCTGTGACAGATTCTGGTTACATTATGACAGTGAAATCTCTGGAGATAATGGAAATATTATTGTAACAATTTTCTGGAATGAGGCAATTGGACAGGACTGCCACAATTTCTTGCTGCTGCATAATAGTCTAAGCTGAAAACACAATATGTAGTCAAGTACAGGAATATTCTAGTACTTACTTTTAATTTTCGTATTGTCACATTAATGTAGGGCCAGCTCTGTGATTGCTTTGAAATGAAGTCAAGGAACCTAGCTAAGACACAACAGGAGAACATTTTCATTCAAAGAAAGTTGTGATGATTTCAGTTCCAGCCCACAAAGCATCTACCTTCAACCACAGCAAAAGGAGTATCAGATCTTTCAAAATCTTTTATTCTTGTGTTCAGAGTGCTTCTCAGTAAAGCCTAGACCTCTAGTCTTTATGCAGTTTTGAGCCCTTCTGGTTCCAGAACTCTCTTCCTCTCTGTAAATCAATTCATTTCTCTATATTCGCCATGCTCCTGGTCTGACTGAAACATATAACTAAGTGTGCTATGCCCTTTGTTCATTTGTCTATATAAACTTGAAACTTCCAAGATGGTTGTTACCCATTTACTGGAACACTCTCAAGAAAGTTTATTTTAATATTATCTCAAACTCTGTTAGAAAGTTTCTGCTTTGAATGATGAGGGCCAAAGGTTATGGCCGTGCCAGCACAGATGAACAAAATCGTCAGAGTGAGAAACTTAACCATGATGGTGCAGCAATTTTTTAAACTGTGTCCAATAGTAAGTACCTCTTGTGGCTTAACCCCAGCCAGCAACTAATCACCACACAGCCAGCCACTCACTCACTCCTGCCCCCGCCCCCCAGTGGTATAGGGAGGAGAATCTAAAAAAACCACAAAACTTGTGGGTTGGCAGAACAGTTTAATAACTAAAATAAAATAAAATAACAACAATAATAATATAATAATAATAATAGTAATAAAAAGGAATATAGTAGGAAAGAGAGAGAGAAATAAAACCCAAGAAAGACAACTGATGCACAATGCAATTGCTCACCACCCCCTGACCAATGCCTGAGCAGTGATTCCCCCCCCCAGTCAACTTCCCCCATTTTATATACTGAGCGTGACGTTCTATGGTATGGAATATCCGTTTGGCTAGTTCAGGTCAGCTGTCCTGGACATGCTCCCTCTCAGATTCCTGTACCCTTGCTTGCTGGCAGAGCATGGGAAACTGAAAAGACCTTGGTTTAGGATAAGCACTACTTAGCAACAACTAAAGCATCAGTGTGTTATCAACATTATTCTCACACTAAATCCAAACTACAGCACTGTACCAGCTACTAGGAAGAAAATTAACTCTATCCTAGTCGAAACCAGGACAGTACTGGAATTACGTACAAGCCACCTTTACCAGCAAAGCCTTTTGCTTTGCCAGCTGTGTTTTGGCCAAGCTAGTTGGTGTACTGAAGTGGAAATGCACAATGATGGGCATGTGGGTGATAGACTATTGTTATGGGTTGTGGGGAGCTGTAAGATATTAATCTTGTTAAGAGTGTTAATGTTAAGAAATGTTAATGTTAAGAAACCATCTTTTAATAGTTTGATATACATTACCTCTGAATAGCAAAGTTGATCAATCCCACTGTTTTTAGCATGGAAAACAGGATCATAGGGAAGTCCTGGATTAAATTCTTTAAAACAGCATAGTTTAGAACAGAAGAGCTGGCTGAGGCCGACGGTGCTTCATTGTTATTTTAAATGTTATTATTATTTAAAAAAATAGAGTGAGTAGAGGAAACAGAAGTATAAGCAGACTTATGCTCTATTGGTTCTTTCTCAATTGGTGAGACACCTGCCACAATAAGTATATGCGAGCCATTAACCTTATACAAATATATTGCTATAGGATGGATTGAGTCTTATTTAAACAGGAGCATATAACTGTCATCATACTTTAAGAATAGTTGAAAGAAATTCCTTATGAACCCATGAGGCTTAAACAACTGGGTCTTCTGCTGCCAGCACTGGTACATACAACACTAAAATTGCTAAGGAGTGTGAAAGACATTGACAGAAGAGCTTTGCACAGGTAATACTACAGAAAAACACCAAGAAGGCAAAAAGAAATCATCAGATGTAATGGTAGCTTGACAGACAAATTACAGAGCAAAGAGCAAGAAAGAACAGTTTTTGCTTGGGTGTCTGTCTGAAATAAATTTGGAATTCGGAGTGAAGAAATAATTTCTTGTTTGATTCTACTTTGGTCAAGGAAACAAGACTCTTTATATCCTTTATAGATTTATAGTTTCATCAAGGAAATCTTAACTCTATCATCATTCTCTTTCTTTTATGGAAACAAGTTACAAGACCTCAAATTTTGGCCATCTGCTCAGACCAAAAGTTCTTACACCATGAGGGTTGTAATGCAGAGCTCCCAGCTTGTGTCCAGGCAGTCCCATGACTCACAGCCATGCTGGCTGAAGCAGAAGGTCTGAAGATCTGAATCAGAAGGGGTTAAGATTTGCCCAGCCATGCCTAAAGGGAGTTGGGCAGGACCTGTTAGCAATAATTAAGAGTACATAGGCTTGATCATCAGTCAGTTACAGAATCACAGAATCATCTAGGTTGGAAAGGGCCTTGAAGATCATCCAGTCCAACCGTTAACCTAGCACTGACAGTTCCCAACTACACCATATCCCTAGGTGCTATGTCAACACGACTCTTAAACACCTCCAGGGATGGGGACTCCACCACCTCCCTGGGCAGCCCATTCCAATGCCTAATAACCCGTTCTGTAAAGAAATGCTTCCTAATATCTAGTCTAAACCTTCCCTGGCACAACTTGAGGCCATTAACTCTTGTCCTGTCGCTTATTACTTGGTTAAAGAGACTCATCCCCAGTTCTCTGCAACCTCCTTTCAGGTAGTTGTAGAGGGCGATGAGGTCTCCCCTCAGCCTCCTCTTCTCCAGACTAAACAACCCCAGTTCCCTCAGCCGCTCCTCGTACGACATGTGCTCCAGACCCTTCACCAGCTTCGTTGCCCTTCTCTGGACACGCTTGAGTAATTCAATGTCCTTTTTGTAGTGAGGGGCCCAAAACTGAACACAGTAATCGAGGTGTGGCCTCACCAGTGCCGAGTACAGGGGCAAGATCAGGCACCTCCCTGTCCCTGCTGGCCACGCTATTTCTGATACAAGCCAGGATGCCATTGGCCTTAAAATGTTTCCTCATCAACTGGACACTCCCGTGACAGCTCAGGGATCCCAATACCTGTGACAGACATGGGATGGGAATGCATCATCATGCAATTCTCCCTCCAGGCATAGTCACAGCATGATAATGCAGTCCTCTGGTTATCCTGACAACTCCCAGTACATGGAGAGAGCTAGGAAGAGCTGATATCTCTTCGTGATCTTGCTCTGGGTGGGATTCCCAAGGTAAAGGCTCTCTGTAATCTTCCTTTTTCTTCCCAGCAGAAGAAGCCATCTACCACCCCTCTGACAGCAGTCTTTCATTGTCTGCCGGTACTGCCTCAGGCAGAGCTTTTAAGTTAAGAGCCCCTTTTTGTTAAAATGTGTAAATCCAAGACTCTATATTTATTAATATCATGATCTTTGTGTGTGTTTCATTGGGAAGCCTGTATGCTTGCTTAGACCTTAGAAATCCAAAATGTGTAGGCACCAGTTGAACTAATTTTCCCAAATGAGTTTAATTTTTTCTCTCTCTGAGTGTACATGTGGCTCTTAGTCATGTGCAGAAGCCCTACACGTAGCAACAGGACACTTTTGTTTAGAAAGGACCAGAAACCAGCCAAGCCCAAGATTGGTGAGGGGCTCTGTAGGGATGACGTGCTGGTTCTATCAAAGTCTGTGGGACTTTTCCCACTCATGTTGATAAGTCTAGCCTTTTAGTTCTGTCCTTTGGAAGATGATTTGAACAGTTCTGCTTTAGGCATTAAGGTGAGGTGGTAAGCACTAAAATTGAAAAACAGATGTGGTTTCAAATAGCACCGAAATAACATCTAAATATTCTGGAAAGTGTTTTATCTATATGTAATTAATCACAGGTTGTGCTCCATAGGTGAGCTTTTGCTCTCAATAAATCCACAAACTAAGTGCAAACTTGACTTCTGCTTGCCAGCTTTAAGAACCGATAATCAGATATATTTTTCTATCCCCCCATGCAGTTTTTATTCTAAGTGACCACCACAAAAACTGCTACAGCAGATTTTATGAAGAAAATTACAAAGCTTGTATGACAGAAAATTGCATCCCAGCCATTGCAGGTCCTGTAATCTCCTAAATTAGCTTAGATGAATTCACTAGTGTGGAATGAAAATATATTTCTTGTCACTGCTACACACTCAGATCCAGATGATGAGTATCACCTCTTTTCCTTGTTTGTCTTGGTGTAATGAAAGAAAATATTACTTGAATATTTAAAATAGATATGTTATATCTTCATACTGACACTAAATTCTTGGAAAAGTAAGAATAAACTTTTGAGGTGACACAGAATGGGAACAATCTCATTTGTCAGATACAGACAATAACTATTTCTCACTTACAAGTAGAACAAATGACCTATGGTGTGAAAAACAACTGCAGTTCATTCGTTGTCGTTCACTCCTTCTGCCCAAGTGTGAAATATTTTTATCATATACAGATACAGACCTGCTTTCTGCTCTAAGAGTCTCATTTTCATTGCAAAATGTTTTGTTTACATTGGTAGCTCATAGAATTGCTCATTAAGAAAAAGCTTAGAACTCAGAGCTGGTGATGGTTGGTTTTGGTAGTCCATCATTTCCCTCTAGAAAGGTTATTTTCTGAGTATTCAAAGTTATTCCAGAAGCCTAAGGAGTAGGTGATTCTCTAAACACTGGCTTGTGTCATCACCTAGGAAAAGAACATGGAGAGCTGCTTAGGAATGTGAACCCTCTAGTAGAAAAGCTTTGCACAGAAAGATGCCGTTAAAATATCAAGGATGTAGAGTCATCAAGTGCTGGTAACTTGACCACGTTAAGAAAGGGAGAATGGGTTTGGAATTAAGCATCAGCTTAAATGGGCTTGGAAATGTGTGCAAAGAAATGACCTCCTGCTCTGTGCAGATTGTGTTTTGGAAACACTATCTTGAGGTTTTAAGATAGTTGTGCATGCCAGATCTCGTTATGCTTACCACATTACCAAATTTTTGATCGAATGGTGTTATTGCACAGCACACCCATTTGGGTCATGTCTGTCTGAGGTAGAAGTCAGAGCAAAGTTGGACATTGAACATCCTGTATTTGCTGCATCTTCAAATTGTCCCTTTCTGACTGTAAGGAATGTGGGAGACTGGGGTAGGGGGGCATTTATCCAAAACAAAGGCTCAGTGAACCCAGGATTTCAAACGACAGTACATGTGCTGTGTGATACAGAGAAATGATTACTTGTTTTGAGACTTTTTTACTTATTTACTTATAGCAAACTGCTTAACAAGTTATTTACTTACTTATAGCAACTTATAGTATTACTTATAGTATTTTTGCATATTGCTAAGAATCCTGCTTGCCCAGACTGTTCTGTGGAATTTTACCAAGGACTACTGTGTTCATCAAAACAAAGCAGTTTACTGTGAAAATCTACCAAGAACTGCAGTGTTCAGCAAAATATCATGTTTTTGTCCTTGGGAAACAGATGTGCTCTAACTAGTTGGGTCTTGGTAATGAGTAAAGATAGCCATATACAGATGGTAGAAGTTCCATTGGTTCTCTTAGATAAGACAGAATGAGTAAACTGTTTTGTTGTTCAAGAAATTGGCCAAGAGAATCTGCGCATGCTCCGGGGAAAAGTACAGGTGAGAAAGACTATGAGCCTTCCTCCCAAAGACCCCCGAAGACGACCACCAGGAGGCAATGTGCAGGTGCAAAGATAACATAAACTGCTGACACCAGCCTCTAGAACTAACCCAGCCTTACTCATGCATATGTATGTTTGTGTTATGTAATCCAATGAATATGTATATTCACACTCTATAAGTTTTTGGTAATATGTGCAAGCTTTGTGGAGAAATCCCCTTGCACGCTGGCGACGAAGTAAACATACCTGCTTTATAGCTCTCTCAGAGTTGTAGAGTCTGTTTTCCGCAAGTCATGCGTACATTCCCCTTTCCAGCAGGTAGCTGGATGCATTTTAACGACTTCCCCACCATAATCTATACAGCTCTACAGCACAAATGACATGGTCTTCAATGCCACAAATGATGCCTGAGTTACAGGAATGTTTTACAGCTTTCTAGTCTTTCTTTCAATATCTTGTCCAAGAACAGGCATCTTTTTCAGAGATTAGTCCGTCCTTAATCCTGAGGGAGCATCACCTGGGACAGTTCCTGGCTTCTGTGGAGTCAGATGGACATCAGCAAGAACTGCGAACTGGGCTCAAGGCTGGCAGATATCTTCCTTTTTATTGCTTTGTAAACTATCACTCACACCAAAAATGTTACAGCAATTCTTTAACTGTAGGTTCCTATTGCTAGCACAATTAGCTGTGTTTGTAACAACTAATAGAAAGACATTTAGCTAATAAGAAGTGTTGAGAGAATACTTTTTTCATCAGCCAAATCTTATCCTTTCTTTTCCATACTGAGTAATCCTGCATTAAAAATTAAGAAAGTTTATGTGTTCTGTTGCTTTTTTTTTTCTTTTCCTCCTTTTAAACTAACCTCTTCAATACTTTTCCTGGAAAACCAACTTAATTTCTCAGCAGTCTTCTGACATTCTCTCTTTTTCTTCCTTTTGTGGCACTCTTAGAGTCTATTTAAAAATGGAGAAACTTTAAAAAACTGAACACTTCTGACATTTGTGACAAGATAAATTCACATTTCCGTGGCAATGTTGACACCAGTCTCTCCAATATCCTGCTTATCTCACTTGCACAATAGCAAGGGGTTTTTTTACTTATATGTTAAGACCTGCTCCTGCCTGTAAATATGCATATGCACTGATGGTCACAACACAAATAAGTAGGTAAGTGGGTGACAGAAACAACAACATACTCTCAATCTTTGTCAGCTTGTTTCTTCACCATCACCACCAGTTTCCCACTGGGGCAAACCACTTTTGTTGCAGCTCTACTCAAGGGTTAAATTAACATGTGCTTCCAGATACAGAACTCTCCCTGAGGGGAAAGTATGTACAAAAATGAAACACAAATATCTATTATACTAAAATTCTCAAAGGCGGATGTGTACGAAAAAATCTCCTTGTTCTCTGCTAACATTAGACAGCCCTGAAATCTCTCCAAGCACAACACTTAGATGAAGAGAACATTTTAAAATAGGATTTTAAAACAATTAAATAAGAAGAGATACTTTGGAGAGGTGCCGTTTGCTTTGCACTCTATACCCCTTTTCCTGCTCCTGTTAGAATAATAAATACATATCCCAGATGACATACTGATGAAGATATTGTCCATCAGGGACATCTAGCTTCCTCCCATAGTGTATAAAGGATTGTTTCAGTAACTTTGGAGATGTCTTTTTGACTGTAACATCAATAAGTGGTTGCAGTGGCCTAAAGTAATAATATGTCCTTTGTCAAAGAGTGCTCCTTTAAAACTAACTGATATAGGGTTTTTTTTACCTGAACCTCAGGTGTAAAGCAATCTTTCAGGAAGTGAATCTACAAAAACACCCCAAAATCTCTCAAGTTTAGTTTGGAATTTTAAAAAAGAATTATCCTACTCTGGAAATGACCACAGCAAACAATCTGATGAAAAAAAAATTGGCATATGTGTTCAAATAAGACTTAAGAATTTAAGTTTCAGGAGCTTGGTTGATCTTCTTGTCAGTTTGATCAAATGTAGGAGCGCAACAAGTGGCAGCCTGAGCCTTACCTACCTTCACCCTCATTTATAATCAGAGTTGCTTGAGAAGAGGAGCTCAGCCACAGATCCATTCGGGGCTTTCCAGCCTTACCTTTTCCACAGAGGCAGGCAGCTTGACACAGCTTTTTGACACAGCTCACTCCAGCACTGGTGAGATCAGGACCATGCAAGCAGATTAGCTTGGTTTGCCTGACTCTGCCATGGAAACATTCTGGCATCAATACAACCAGCTGTTTGTCACTGCTACACAGGGTGTCTTTATTACTAGGAATATGGTTTTTTTTTTTTCCATAAGTCCTCCTAAGGTCAGGAAGTCCATGTAGCCAGGCTAATGGAGAGGTTCAGAGTTTTTCATGCCTGGATGAGGGAAGCCAGAGCAAAACAGAACAATTAGACATCTTTATAACCAAGCATTTTTCCCTTTCTTTACTTCATTGGACTCAAGATTCATAGTTCAAGCATCATCACAATCTCTTCCTAAGTCTCCAAGCTCTTCTGTAGACAGTAAAAATAATCAATCTCACACTCAGTACCTGAAACTTAAACAAATATTGAGCAAACTGAAATTAAACCCCACAGTTTTCAATGAGGTGTCTTGCTGACCCAACTCATCTTTCCCATTTTTGAGCAGGGGAAGGTCCCAAACTTCTTGGAGGCCATCCACAGGAGGCAGAATGGTCAGGTGACACTCCCAGAAGGTTTGATCCTGTCCCCAGTCAAGTCAGCTGAAAAATTTCCATCAGCTTTAAAGATACAATCTCCACCTCTTAAGGCCAGGTTGTGTTTTGTGTCACTTAGGTGGCTGATTGCTTGTGACTGGGAGGCAAGTATGGCCTCAGGAGCAAGTGGCAAAGCAGGAAGAGCAGGCAGAGCAGGTAGAACCCAGTACTTGTGTGTCCACTCATCTGGGTTTCACAGGCAACCTGCAGAAACACCTGTAACCCATTCATGGATAACTTGTCCAGGAAGCTCCAGCTGTGTCTGAATGATGTATTATCAAACTAACATGCACTATGCAAACAGGAATGGTCTGCAGAGGCCCTTGTGCTCAAGCCACAGCCTCTGGTCAGAGCAACACAATCTCTCCTTTTAAAATATATCATCTGTACCTGCAGCAATGCTAATCACGAACCACAAGTAAAAGTTGATGGCTTATGAAGTATGTGTAATTGTGGGCTTCTTGGAGTGAGGGCAAAGACAAGTCGAATGCCACTGCTGTAACTGTTTCTCTTCTTAGCATCTTATTGCTGAACTTCTTGCTGATGTAGATATAAAGGCACAGTACCTGGTTCTCTCACTGCTATTATTTAAAAGCATAGTAGCTTTATCTGTCTATGTAGTATTACCCTATATTTATTTCAATAAATATTTAAAAAATGTTGTTTAATTTAAGGAAACAGGAGAAAGGGAATAAACCTCACCAGGAATGAAGACACTACAGACAAAACACAGCCTCGCTGAGCTAAGGGACAAAACTCCCATGACAAACCCCCAAGGCAAAACTCCCAACACCCAACCAGCACTTTGCTGAAGTTATGCAACAGGTATAATTCTTGTTCTGTTAGTTGTCAACAATGTGGCACAAGAATAAGGAGGAAATGTACCTACCTGATAAAAATTTTTTAAGAAAATACACATTTTTTGGAATCTTTCTTCCAAAAAAAGAATCTCAAAATTGATAAAAAATATCATTACTTTAAAGATTATAATACAGTCTCACAACTAGGCTAATATACTATACAGTTACAGATATCTGACAGTTTCAAACTAGAGTGCCAAGTAGCAATACCAAAAAAATGGACATGAAAGCTTTGAGTGAAGACCCAGTTAGCAGCCTCACATTCATCAGTAAGTGAGCAGATGGGTTCAGCTGGCACTATTTTCTCCACTGGTAGTATAAAAGGAATATGGTACTTCCTTCAGTCAGTGGTTTGCATATCCCAGGAGTCCCATATTAATCTCTGTGTCACAGTCTGCATGCAAAAAATGTGGTTCCATGGAGTGGAAGAAGTTAAAAAGTCAATATATTTTATGGACCTTCAAGGAGCTGACAGATGAATTCTGTGCTTTCCAGAGGCATTCAGTGAGGCTGTGCATAGGGGAAACTGGATTTCTTTGCTGGTGGTAGGGACTCCCATTATTATCATATTTATCATTAGCAGCATGAGCACATGTGACACAGCAGCACTTCATCAATATTCATGCTTTCTGTGTTGGTGCCCTGCAATCATAAGGTTTAAAGCCACTGCCCCACTGTCTAAAAGTCACATAGACATAGTGGTGCAAGTCACCCTGGTCAGCAGATGCCCTCTGGAGGTATCAGCTATTCAGACAAAAGGGAGGATGGGATCTGGGAGATAAGTCACGTAAGATGCAGCATGAAGAGGATTCTCAGAAAAGGATTAAACAGTTGATGCAAGCAGACATTAATAAACAGTATTACTTCATTCCTAGACATTGTTTTTTATCCTGTCCCTTCAAGGCACTTTACAAGAAGTCACTATTGTGACCCAAATTTTCCTGAAGCACAAGGGCTCCTACAGCCTCAGAGTCCTCCCTCTCCTTCCTTTGGGGCCTGCCTTGCTCTGGGAATTTGGGATGGCTGACTATGTTTCCTCTCTCCCTGAGCAAGGCATCACACCAAGGACAAGGTGAATAGGCAAGCAGTCTCCCTGCTGCCCACCTGCACCCATAATATACAATGAAAAAATAAATGGCAAGGAAATGAACCAACCTGGTGTTATCAGTCATGCAACATCACCGCTGTTTTCAGAGATTGGACCTTTCTGAACTCATATGAGGATTCTTCAGCTGCAAAGCCAATGACCTCATTTGTCACCTCGCAAATGCCTCCCTCCTGTGGACCTTGTGGATGATGTACATCTTTGTTTAACAAGACATTCAGCTTTGAAGAAGGAGAAAACTTTACTGATAGTGATGTGAACTCAGAGCAGGCATAAGTCACCTTTTCAGGAGAACTCAGCTCTGATTAAAACACAGTTAAAAGATATGCCTTTCCCAAGAATTCCCCTTGTAACGTTCCCTGTTAGATTTTCCAGACTAGATCAGTGCATGACATACCAGGAAGGAAATATAACTAATTTTGAGTGTGGAAACAAAATATTTTTTGAATGTTGATGGGAAACCCATAAACCTTTGCTACTTAGATAAAAGGGGCACCAATTCATTTAATGATATCAAAAATTCTACAGCCTGTGTGATTCAAGACATCAAAATAAATGATACAGCAAGTCCCTGCTGTCTTAAAATCCCATTGTTGATGAAAGTGAAGTAGATCAGGGACAACTAAAGCAAGACTAGGTGATGAAAAAGGGTGGTGATTTAAAATTTTATTTTTAAATATTAAATCAAAAATTTAAGGTGCAGCATTGTTTATTGTTTCTTTTTTTAAAAAAAAGCAACAGAAACAGCAGGTTTCACTGTGTTCCTATGCAGGTAACATAGTGCGACTGAGTTCTGTTTTGAGAATATCCTGGTGCTTCTTAGATGTCATTAACTTCCGCAGGAGGTCAGCAAAAAATGGGTTTGCAAGATTGGGATTAGACCCTGATTTATTCTGTTTTGCAAAAGAAAAAAGTTTCAAAGAAGAGAAAAAAACATTTTGGAACTTTGGTGACAGAGAGCCAAATCAGTTTCTCAAAACATGTCTTGCTGTAGTCTTTGAAAGCTTCTGTGCTGCTAATAAGAATGTCACACTTGAAGGAGCATTGTACTGTTTTGTAACCTACCATATGAATTCTGGTGCCCAGCCACAGGTTAAATGCACACAATGAAATTCTCTTTCCTCCCACTGCCGGTTCTGTCACTTACTTACTACACTGAAGTCCACAAAAATACAATATGACTCAGAATATGTAGGCTGTGGCTGAGCAGAGAAAGCTCATTCAAAATTGATTTTCTTTCAGGCATCCCTGATATTCTCTATTTCAATTGCTCACCTACTGTACAGCTGAGTGAACACTTAAGGAAGTTACAAAGCTATGCAGCCTGTCTGGGACATGAAGGAATGTAGAGCAGGATAATCACAACATCATCAACCCAATTCTCCAAGGTAGCTGGCCAATAATGCTGTTCTAATTGAATAACTTATCCACAGCTATTTCCCTTGGGAGAGCCTACGGCTTAGGCTCTCTGTGTAGGCAGATGGTGCAGCATACACAATGAAACCTGTAATTTTCTCTCACTACCGGGCATGTTAACAGTGAGCTGTTTTCCCAGTTCTGCTAGCCCATTAATATTTTATTTTAACTGTTTTCTTCAAGCTATTATGCACCATGCAACAGAGAATGGAGAAATCTCTGATACATTTAATATTTACTTTACAGCCAGCTCACTAAACTACCCCATGCTCATTAAGGCTTGTGCTTTGCTAATCAACAATTGTATATGTCATCATCAGGTATATGCTGAAATGGAAGTGTCATAATTAAAAACAAAGGTGCATGAGTCATCGGAGCCCGGAATTACTAACTAGCAGCAAAGCATAACAAATAGTCTGCAAGTGAATTCCAAATCTGCAGGACTGATTTTTAAAACATGCATTAATGAGCGTGTGCCAAGCATATTTCTGACTCTGAGAATGTTGTCCTGATCTTGCACTCTGAACTACACGTCTTAGCAATGTACTGCCATCCCCTTGTCCTTAAATGCTGGAACAGCAGCATAATCCTCAGCAGCAAGAGTGGTTGAAAGGCAAAATGCAGTCTGGGAGGGCAAGGCAGCAGAGACAGCCCATCAACAGTGTAACAACATGACAGATGACAGACCCAGAGGCAAATCCAGGCCTGCCAGAAGATCAGCCTGTAGAGCCTGCCAACGAGCCAGATGCAGCTACTGAAAAGATACCATCCCCAGCTTAGCATCTGGGTCTTGCTGTGGCCAACCATACTTCATACGCTTCATGTCCTTACTGCTGACCCCAACTGCTGGGAGAGGCTGCAACAATGAGGAAGAGCTTGACTGCATCACCACCACTGTATTTAAATTTTGCTAGTACAAACATCGTGACTACAAAAAAAAAGTCAATATGTGTACAGTATAATTATCAGTTTGTATTTATTTTAGGTTTTCTGGCAGTATGTATACATTGTTTCCTCTCTCCCACTGTCTCTGAAAAAAGACAGCTCAGGAGTTCATTCTTTGTTTGCCATTCCCACTCAGAAATACACATTTAGCTACTTTACCATCTCTTAGAAGTAGCAGTACGCAGTAAATCATTAAACCTTGGCATAGAGATACAGCAGTCCTTGTCTCTAGAAAGGTACAATTCTTTCTAATTCACAAGTATTTCCAGAGCTTGGCTTGTAGTATTAGACATCAAATAAATCTTTGTCAAGTGACTGGTGTGACAATTAAAGTGAAAACTAATGATATGACATCATGGAAAATATGATTGCGCCCATTGTTAGACACTTCCCAGGGCAGGATACATGCACCGCCTTTCAAAAGTGGCGTTTATTCATTCACCCTGGCATCCTAGTCCGACTACAGAAATGTATTAACAAAGGCATCATTTTTCCTTTTATACAAGTTAGGGACATTCCTTTTAGATATTCCTACCCTCCTTGAAGTTCAGCACTGCTCTTCTGCATACTAGTAATTGGCTCAGTCAGTCAAGCGAAATGTAAATGCAGATATTCAAAAGCATCCTGTTGAGTACAGGGCAGGAAAGAGGAAGATCCTGTTCTCTTATTTTCTCATATATAATAGCTACTAAGGAATACCTTAAGCAAATGTTTTTAAGTGTGTTCTTCAGAAAATATGTAGTATAGGAAATTATTGATCTGTAATGGAAATTTCCTTAGTCTTGTTGAAGTCTATGTACTAAATACTATGTATTTATAGAAACCAAACCATATTGTCCCTTTAGGTGCAAGGTAGGATTAATCTCACTTACCTCAGGCATCTAAGTCACACTAGGGTCCCTTTTAAATCAATGGAAAAAGATAGGCACCTTCAGAAGGCTATTCATCTCGTCCTAATGTAGGCATCAGAACAATTCATCTGAAATGAATCCTTCTGTGAAGGTACCTATGTCTTTCTATTAATTATAAAGGAAGCCTACAGAGACTAGCTTTGAATTAGGTTCCTATTTTTTACTCTTGTAAGATCAGGTGAGATGTATCCCACTCTTGGTGTTTCTTTGGCTAAAGACGAATGTGTACACAGAAAAATGGGAAGTTAAAAGAGCATAGGCTTTCATTTTAGATTCATATATATTCCCATACTTAAGAAAGGATTACCAGATAAGCTGAACCATAAAGCTACTTTTCTGTGTTTAACACTACAAAGCTGGAAATAGTACAATTCCCCATATACAGCCTTTGAGCCATTTGCAGTGGGAATATGTAGTTCTCTTAGTGAATCATGCAAAGCTGGAAGATCACTCGATGCTGCTTCCTTCTTCTTTCCATTCATTTATTCAGACAGATAAGAAGATCCCAGATGTATAAAGGCAGCCTGCATTGGGGACCCAGTCTATTCTGATGTTAGCAATTCTTGTAGTTACTACAGGGATGCTGAGCAAATGGGGTATTGAAAGGGACACTGGATGCATTGCAAACCATGTAATCACAGCTGTTTTGAGAGGGACACTTACATGATCAGTTCTGATGAAGATATGGTCCTCTAAAACTGTTTGATGACCCTGTGGGCAGTATAAGATGATCATTTTATTTTCCAGTAAAATCTCATTATTTTTTGATGGACAAACATGGTATAAACCAATTGTTTCCAAAATCTTAAAAAGTCTGAAAAAACCCCAAAACATTCTGCTTTAAAATTTTTCAAAATAAACTTCTTTTAAAAATTCAAATTTCATGTTAAAATTTATTTAAGCTATGAAAGAAATACCAACTGTTTTGAAGAACTGCATCACTCAGTGCTGGAATTGTTTTTCCTTTTGCTTTTAGCTAGCTGAATACTCTGTATGACAAATTACTTTATAGGTCAACCTAAACCAAATTCAGAACTGCCAGAAAATTGAGAAATTGGTTATTTGCATAGCAGTACTGCAGGGTTAGTGCTTCATCGGTTGTTCTGCTTTTGCTGTGTAATAAAGACAGTCTTGAAAACAGATGCTTTCTCCTCAGAAGAGGTAGAATATGGCAATGCAAGTTTTCCCACTGCAGCCTGTTGTTTGTCTGGGGTCACCAATACAAAAGAAATGGGGTCACCAGCACATGTCTATACCACAGATTTCTCTGAAGAGAAGCAAGCATGTTAGCTAATTCCACTTATGCTGCTATTGCTATTTTCTGTGCTATTTATACTTCACTGTACTGTATCTACTAGATTCATTTCAGAAAAACTACTAATCATCTCCAATTTCATGCAAGGTGCAAGGAAAGTTAATTTTTTAATCTATTAAACAGGCACTTGGAGCAACCAAGACTTCCTTGATGCCTTTTACAGAGGTGTTATTCTGCTACACGGACAAACAGAAGTAGATTTCTGCATCAATTTAAATGAATACTCATGTATTGGAGAAAATGGATCTTTCTAAGTATACATAGGTATTTTGAATATATAGATATGTCTTTAAGAACAGAGGCAAGAAACTAAGCCATCTGGTGCCTTAAAGTATGGAAGGGATGTGAAACTGTTTTTTTTTTAATAGAAAACAACACTGTCAAAACCTACAACTGCTTCCATGGGTCAGTCTCATTTTCTTTACTTTAATGCAGAACCAGATGCAAATGGTAGGAGCTTTTCCCGATAATTTTTAAAAGCTAACATGCAACATTAATGGCATGAAGTAAGGTTGCTTGCCTGGGTGTTTTCATCAATGCATTAGGTCTACAGAAAAGCATTTGCATTGAAGCAAAACTTGCAGGGGCTTGGCTTACTGCACATTCCAAAGTGGGGGGAAATACCTTGACATCCCTTCCCTCTGTTTCATCTCATCTTAAAGGCAGGTATCACTGTGCAGAAAACAGCTTTTCCAAGAGCACAAGAAGGCATGTAGGGCCTGATCCATTTCCCAGTGAGATTAATGGGAGGCCTTTTACTGACTTTAGTTGAGACTGAGGGCAGCAATAAAGATACCTGGCTCACAATTCTGTACTCAATCCTCTCTAGGAAAACATTTTTAAAATCCTTCCTTAAAGGCCTTAAGTTGTTCTGCTACTGCTGATCACTGGAGACAAAATTGTGGCTGGTATCTCCATCCATTTGTAGAAGAGTACTACTGAAGTCAGAATGGTGAAACCATTATTTTCTGTAGAAAATCAGCAGAGTTGTCTGCAAAAAGAATAATGACTTACAGCTGGGTGGTTCAACAAAATCATGATAATATCCTGTAAATTCTGTAGGATTTATTCAGGTGAGCTGAAGGAGAGAAGATGAGATCCAAATAATTCCTAACTGCATCGGCACAAATCTTCACTACTGGACCAGTTCTCACACTGGTATAGTGTGAAGTAGCAGCCCCCTGAGTTATGTAGGATCACCCCAGATCCATAATCAGAACCAGGCAATCATAATCAAGAAAAGGCCCCATGCCATGATCCTCCTCTATATGAAATTAAAAAAAAGTTAGAACAAGAACAAATGTATCTCTGACCTGTTTTTATCTCCTCTGTCTAATATTCCTTCCCAGATTTGTAATGTAAGTATGTAGTAAATATTACCCATTCTGACTTTACCTGCTGTCATGATTCTTTGGTCACAATATTCAACATAGTGTAATATAACAGAACGCAGTCTCCATGACAGAATGCAACCAGATCAGCTAAAATTTAGTATCTTCCTAAGTTTTATCGAAATAGTTCAATACGA
This sequence comes from Strix aluco, assembly GCF_031877795.1. Lineage (NCBI taxonomy): Eukaryota > Metazoa > Chordata > Aves > Strigiformes > Strigidae > Strix > Strix aluco. The sequence goes on along the minus strand of NC_133932.1, from coordinate 92,387,591 downwards.
GAAAAAGAGCATAAACTGTTCATGGGAAAACATTAAGTATTTGGGAGTGAACATTTATATTTATGTATGTAAAGGAATATATGTACATATATAAACAAATCGGGGATAAATAGAGGGAAGAAAATACCGACAGAAAATGGAGCAAATGAATTATAAACTCTAAGCATAGGAAAAATAAAACATATAAGTGAATGTTGCAGTAAAACCCTGTTTTATAAGCAGTTGTGACCTGTTTGAGGGGGAAATGAGAAAGCCTGCCAAAAGCGTATCATACCCATCTGTCCAGTTTAGAATGTTATTTGGGCTTGGAGAGTTCTCAACCCAATCCTGTTAATACTTACACATATTAATAGCTTTGTTCCTAAATGTATTCCAAAATTGTCAATTCAACAAGACTGGATTGATGTTGAAGTAAGATGACATGTAACTAAGATGATGTGTAGGGCCAAATATGTGTGTAGGCACATGCAGGATTAAGCTGAAAAACTGTAATATATGGCCATCATTATTGTGCTAGCCCCAGTCTTTGGAGGCACAGCTTTTTCCTATTTTGATCTAGATTTCCATGATCTTAAGAGCATCATTAGGATGAAGATTACTGTGTTCTTGTTCAGAACTGCAGTTCTGCAAACTTCTATAAAATCAGTGCTTGTATTTCTCTTTCATCCTATGCACAGAAATGCCTAAGTTTTCAGACGAATGTGCACAGAATTGGATTTTGCTCCCTACTCTAATGAGGTAATCTTTGGATAAAATAAGTACTCTTTGAAGAAGGCTTGGAACTTCACCATGGCAGGCTGATTTTTCCAAACTCTTAGTTAATATTACTCCCTAATCATTGCCATCACTATCCTATTATATCTTAAGTTCTTCTCTGCACAGTCTGAAGCCTGGTAAGTGGGACATTCACACAGGAAGATGAACCAAACTCGGATTTCAACATCTGAATATTTTGAATTAGAGAAGGACTACACTAATTTAAAAAACACAAGTGATGTCCCCACAGGTGTAAGTATAATTTACACTCCTGGGTAGTTACAGGTTTTATAGTACACTGTCCTGGTTTCAGCTGGGATAGTTTTCTTCCTAGCAGCTGGTACAGTGCTGTAGTTTGGATTTACTGTGAGAGTAATGTTGATAACACACTGATGTTTTAGTTGTTCTTAAGTAGCACTTATCCTAAGTCAAAGATTTTTCAGTTTCCCATGCTCTGCCAGCAAGAAGCTGCACAAGAAGCTGGGAGGGAGCATGGCCAGGACAGCTGACCCAAACTAGCCAAAGGGATATTCCGTACCATAAGACGTCACGCTCAGAATATAAAGTGCGGGGAGTTGGCCAGGAGGGGTGGATCGCTGCTCGAGCATCGGTCAGCGGTTGGTGAGCATTGTGCATCACTTGTCTTTCTTGGGTTTTATCTCTCTCTCTTTTTACTATATTAATTTTCATTACTATAATAATAATAATAATATATTATTATTATATTTTCTTTTAGTCATTAAACTGTTCTTATCTCAACACACAGGTTTTATGTTTTTTTAGATTCTCCTCCCCATCCCACTGGGAGGGAGAAGGAGTGAGCAAGCGGCTGCTTGGTTCTTAGTTGCTGGCTGGGCTTAAAACACAACATACACCTTTCTCCTCAGCATATTTCCTAGGGTCCAGCTTTAGTGTCTGTATGTCCTCACAGCTGGTGGATGTGTGATGAATGACTTGGTTAATCCATCTGATGGCTGTAGTTCTCCCCAGGCCCCCCCAGTGTAAAGCTAGGCATTCGTCACTCCCAGGTACCAATATTATGGACAGTGTAGTACGTGGGACTGTGGCAGTGAAGTTCTTTTTTGGATCTCTAGTGCATCTGTGTCTCATTTTCATGTATATATCTGAAAAGATACTATTTTCCCAGCTCTGAGAGAGTTGTAACAATCAATCAGCTGTTCAGATAAGATTATGATGAAGCTATATGAATACTAAAGCAAAGATAAAACATGTTATTGGGTCATTTAGGGCCTTTCACAGAGGCTGTTCTAGGAAAAAGCAGTATTTCCCTGCAGTGGCCAACTTGCCTGTTAAAAAACAAAAGGCTTTTTTAGCCTCAGAAATCACAACCATAGTCTTCTGATATTAAATTATTACCACTCAAGCAAGGATCTTAGTTATTCTCCAGAATGTTTCTACCTATTAAGAACAACATAGGACAGCTTTATAAGATTGCAGTAAAACATACACATATGCTTTATTTAGGAGACTTTTGATTTTCTGGCAAGTACTGCATGTATGGAAATTTGGATACTTGTCCACTATTGCTGTGTGTTCAGCTGTTTTCACCAGTTTTCTAGCACATGATGTGACTAGAAGTATAGTAAACAGTTTTAATGAAAATCCTTATCAGACACCATTCATTTCTCTCCTGTGGCTACTTGCAAGCTTGAGATACAACTCTAGTTCATAAGCTTCTGTGTCAATCCAACCTAAGATTTCAAGCAAAATGCAGGGATTTGCTGTTTTGATTGGAAACCAAGCAAAACTTTGCAGCTTTATTTTGATTTTCCAAATCAAAATTATTTTTTATTTTATTTGGATATGGAAGTTGACAAAGAACAGAACTTCTGTGAGTTGAAAAGCAAATCCACCCCTCCTTGGTAAAATTTTAGCTGTAATCTAATGGGTCCCAGAAGTTTAGCATAGCTGTTTGGAGGTTCCTATCATATCCTATGCCAGGAAGTGTACTTTGTCTGACTAGGTCTAACAAGTACACGTAGCACAGAGGTCATTTATTAGAGGTGAAAAAAGAAGATATATTTCTGCCTTCTTTTATTTCCTAATAAGTATTTTCAGCTTCCTTTTGACTTTAGACAACTATTGAGATAGCAATGTGTTATTTTCTCTTCGGAAAGAACAAAAAAAACCCAGAACAGCAATGTATGAATCATGTATTTCCTTCTGAACACCTATTTCATATTTCAATGAAATTGTTAGTAAATTGAATATACATACAAGGGTTTTCAACAATCTGACTGAAAACAATCCATGCCATCCCATTATGTCCATTTTCATTTTTCAGATTCTAGGCTTTTGGGACTACACTGGACATAGATGTTTATAATGGCAAACAATGTACATTGTGAAGATGCTAACCCAAATAATGTCACATTCACATAGTGTCGCACCACCTTTAAGATCACCTCTGGATGAAAACTATTTTGATAGTCTGGCCCAGATCATCCCAGTTGCTTATCTCTGTGTCTCTGGAGGGCTCACTGATCCATGAATACAGTCATGGGAATTCATAACAAAGCACAGTAGGTGCTGTCTGCCATAACTGTCCTCACATTCCTGCTTTTGCAATTAGCACAAATGGAAGTTCAGATGTGTCTGTATAAGCTGTATAGATGAGACCCCAGAGTCTTCAATCTACTAATAAAGTTTAACAGTAAGAAGGCAGCGGTAAAAGATCATGCTGAAGAAGAAAATCTGTAAACCCTCAGGTTTTTTTCCTTATGCACGGAAAATAGATCAAAATTACTTTATTGAATTACCTTTAAAGGAGCAAATGCACTAACATACAGAAATGTAAAAGTCTCTTTTAACTAAAGAACTATCACGTCTTCCTGTCAAACAACAGGCACAGGCATATCTCCTTCATGGCTTGATAACCAAAATAATACAAATTGTCTTTTCATCTTTTTTGCCATCTATAAGAATTCACACATTGCCGTTACTTGTCTAATTTACTATAAACACCCAAAGGAAACATAGTCCCCATCGTTGCCTGCATTTTCACAAAAACTAATGATTTAGCATATCTTAGTGGCTACTGAGTGAGATCTCTCCAAAGACACTGCTATACAGAAATGACTCGTCACTTATACTCTGAAAAACCAAGGCACTTAGGAATTTGGGTAATTTGGTTTCCAAGAACTTAATCATGGTACTGGTGTTCATTTAATAATTTAACATTTAATCATTTAAACATTTAACAGGTGTTCATGGCTTTTTCTCACTCTTACTAAAATGCATCACTATGTGACAGTCTTCTAATATCAGATAGAAACTTTAAGGACTTTTTTTTTCTGTAGTTTTCTAACCAACTGTTACTTTACATGTCCTCACTGTGTACACAAGGGGAAACCAGTGATACATGGAGGAAAACAGGCTTGAGTAACATCAGATAAAAATCACATTAGGAAAAGACTGGTTTTGTTTCTCTTGCTTCTTTTCCAGCAAAATTAAAAATCATACCTTAGAGACACTTGTCATTAAGGATCTAGTAATGCTGCTTTGCCTGCACACTACCTCCAGGAGGCTTAAGAAAATCAGACATCTTGAACTGTGATGAATCACCTTTGGGGTTTTTTTTGTGCAATCCTAATATTCAGCTCAGTGAAGCAGGATTTTTCCTGCCCCAGGCAAGACGGCCTCTTCCTTGTGCTTCAGATCAAGGGGCTGTTGAAAATGATGGAGAGTAGAGTAACAAGGAGAAAGTACCTAAAACTTAATTACTGAAAGGTCAAATGAGCTCCCCTTTATCTTCAAACTATTTTTTTTAACTCTATGAGAGATTGAATTTGTCTGTGAAAAAAAAACAGAGTGTCAGGAAACCTGCCTAACTCACAGACCTATTCTGAGGATAAATACATTACAGCCTGTAAGGCTCTCAGAAGCTGTGATAACGACAACCATAGAATATAGATAAATAGACTTCTTAATCCTTAAATGACTCATTTCACTCAAGTGTGACAGTCCTACACCTGAATCACATGTAGGACACCACAGGAAGGAACATATAGGCTCCTCAACCTTAATGGCACCCAGTCAAAGATCTTTTTTCCTATCTTGAATATTTGCCCTTCAATATTTCCCTGGTCTAGTACTGTTTTCTTTTTTTTACCTCCTTTTTAAATACCTCCGTACTGTAACATTCAGGTGATTGCAGGACATTTTCAAGTTTCTGATAGGATATATGATGTGAGGTACAAGGAGTTTTTTGCTCATATGCAAAAGCAAGACAAGCCCTTTCTTCAGAGACTTTAGCATCTAAAAAGGTAAGGCATAAACAAACTAAACTAAGATACACCTATTATATGGACAGACAGGGATCCCTCTGCTCAAGTTGGGACACAGCTAGGGAGAGCCATATTGGGTCTAGAAGACATCTAGGTGCATTACTATAACTCAAGCAACAAGAGATTAACAAATATGCAGGTATGCCCTCAGAGACCAGGGGAAAAGACAAAATGTGATGGGGTAGGAAGGAGGAAAAAAGGTTTATTGGCCACATCCTAATAACTGAAAGTTTTAATGGCACTTCCCCCCCCCCCCCCCATGGAGTAGTTGGTACTACAAGAAAAAAGATGGGTTAAAAACACACTGAAAGCTCTCTGCTGCCTTTTGCAGAAGATGAATGAAGTTTTAAACTGCAGCTTTATTGTCAGTTGGCAAAGTGACTACCATGAAGGGATTTAAAATTGCAAATTCTTTAGCATAGTCAGACATACTTTTGAAAAATGAAGTCCTCTCCTGCTCAGGGGATTAGTTTAACTTTTTATAACGTTCATTTTTGTAATTCTTTACTACTTCCTCATCTTGTGTTTGCTTTATGAGGTTATTATTTTTATACATGGTTTTGTAGAGTCTTAAGAAGGCTCAGAGAGACAGGTATTTGAAATCTAGGTGTAATAAAGAGACGCATTTATTAGAAAATAAGAAATACGGCATAAATGGGAGTTGTCTTTTGTTACTTCAATACCCATCTCAGTTCCCACTTCAGTAGTTGGCAATGATATTTGAAACTGGGCTGCTTTAGGTACTTAGGTAAGGAAAAACTGACGGTAACAGTATGGCTGAGATATAGTGGACAAAAGATAAGACACTGCAGTTCTGGGTGCCAAGGTTCCAGCTCTGCCTGTCTTGTGGGCTTGGATATGTCTCTTGGAGACATCCACGTTCACTTATGTTGACTCTGGTTGAGAAGTCACTTGCTCAACAGAGGCCTAGTCAGTTTTCATGGGTTTTAAATGTCATCACACAAGGTATTCTTTTAATATTCAGTTCATAGGATTTCCATCAAACTATCTCCCGTTTCAGATCTATCAGTCAAAGATGAACTAGAGAGTATGTGTTTTAGAAAACTATCATATACTGATTGAAGAATCTCCATAGTTGGAAGATTTACCCATAACCCCTGGTAATGTGTTCCAGGTATTGTTTCCCCTGTACCATTAACTAATTTTATCTCTTGTCTAGTTTGAATTTATATTAGCTAAATGTCCCATTACTGGATTTTAGGCAGTTATATTGACAGCCCTGGTTGATCAAAATTTCAATTGGTAACATATAGACTGATCAAATCATGACTTAGTCTCCTTCAGTAAGTTAAATTGACTAAGGCTCTCAAGTCTTTCATTATAAGGCATGTTTCCAACCCTTATGTTATTCTCCTGGGTCTTTCTTGATTTCTCAAAAGTCTTTCTGAAGAGTTTACAAATGAACTGGCCTCAGTATTCCAACGATAGTGATAAAAGAACCAAAGAGATATGAACTGGTGTCTCAACCCCTTTCAACCAAGTGATTAACAAAGATTTCTGGGGAAAAAAACCCTTCAGGACTTCTATGAGTTCATATTTACAAAAACTAGAATTAAGCTTTGAAGGTACGTTTGTTACCAGCTTCTTCCTCACTTTCTCATTTTGTTGATTTTCTCACTTCCTTCTGTTTTTGGGAATGTGCGTGTTTAAGTTTTTAAATATGCTTGTGAAATAACTGCAGATAATCTTCAGATTTTCTATGAACCACTGCTGAGCCTTGGACTATATTCTTATTTGAGTATCTTTCCCCACATTTATTCCTTCAGGCCACTGGTCAGTCCATGCCCAAATACTGAAGTTAATCTTCACCTCCATCTCCCCACACAGCAGCTACATACTGTCCTGTGCAATTTGATAATTGTGGTCTACCTTCTGTCTTTCTACATAACATGTAAGATGTATGTCATCACAATCACATCTATTAAAAATAGAATGTTTTAACTTGCACCTAATTTGCCAGTAACTTAAGACAGCCCAATCTCACCTATCCATCTCTTTCATTATTAGATGCTCTATTAATCTTGAGATTAGCTACAGGTGTAATCAGTAGGGGTTAATGTTCATTCCAGAACACTGATAAAATTGCTGTACTGATAAAAAGCACTGTAAAGCCAGAGAACAGATCCACTCAGGACCTTGTGTATGACACTTGTTTAGTGATGACTTCTCACTCACATATTTTGAATGATCAATAACCTAACATTTGCTCCATTTAACATCCACTGTGCTGATTTTATGTTGTTTTAATTTTTAATGAAAAGGTTGTACACCATCACATCAAATGCCTCACAGAAGCCAATGCAAATATAATTAACTTTATCAGCCAAAGTTCTAACTTCATAAAAAAGTGTGTATCAGGTTAGTTTGACAACAATTCCTTATCATCAATCTATGTGGATCAACATCAATTGCATTACTTTCATTTAAAACTTGATTTACTGGGCTCGATATCATTCCATTTCTTTTGCCTGGGACTGAAGCACTAATGACAAGGCTGAGCTTCATCCATCTTTCCTTCTTTCCCTCCTTTCTTGTCTTCTCTCTTCCCATCCCTTTCCCTCCCTCTTTTCCTTCCTTCCTTCCTTCCTTCCTTCCTTCCTTCCTTCCTTCCTTCCTTCCTTCCTTCCTTCCTTCCTTCCTTCCTTCCTTCCTTCCTTCCTTCCTTCCTTCCTTCCTTCCTTCCTTCCTTCCTTCCTTCCTTCCTTCCTTCCTTCCTTCCTTCCTTCCTTCCTTCCTTCCTCTCTCTCCCACGCGCTCTTCCTTCTTTGCTTTCTAGCTTTTAAAATATCTTAAATGAACAGAAGGAAGATGAGAAGCTATTATGTAGTCTGTATTGCAGCCATCTATCTGACCTGTACAATGAGGATACCAACAATACCAGTTTTTCTGAAGCATTTGAACTCCATAGGTGGAAAACACTCTAGAAATGCAAAGAATTATTGCTAAGTATTGTTGCTGCTATTCTTAACATCAGTGTTCTGGCTTAAGCATTGCATTTTAGGAGGGCAATGTCAAAGAATATCTACAAACTAGCAAACAAAAGGAAGAGAGATTAAGAGCTCAGACATGTAGAACCTGCTTCTCTCAGCAACTGTGCCTCAGCCCCTGGACCAGCAGTCAGGTTGGATGGGTATGGCAAGTTTCCAGGTCTTAAGGGTTTCAACTGATGGGCTGTTCTTTGAAGCACTGTCTCCCTAGGGCAGGAAAAATTGGAAGGTAAACAATTAGATGGCTGTGCTGCACAGGACTGTGTGCACTGATTAGGAGATTCTGCCTGACACAGAGGGATGTCACCGCCTGCAGTGGTATCTGCTTCTGTCACTATCGGCGTGCGGCAGGTGACACTATGGAGGATGAAGCTCGGCTGAGCTGCCTACAGAGTTAAAGGGAGGTGGCAGGGGAAAGAGGAAAGGAGGAAGATATAGCTGACAACTGTAACTAACCCTTCAGTGCTAAATGAGGAGAGGAGGGGCGGGGCAGCTGGAGGCGGAGTCGTTGTGTCACAATGCAGCTACTGCAGCTGGATCAATTCTAAGACAAAAATAGCGACTTACATCCTCTGCCACCACAGCTATCGCATAAAAGTCTCTGACAGAGTTAGATGATGCAACCGGGCCTTTACTTCTGCTATCTATCTGAAAGACCACCCCACAGTAATCAGAGCTAAAAGGCTGCTTATGAAAATTGCCATCCTCTTCCACACCCCCACAATCACCCTACCACCATCGTCACTCTCCAAGTAGGGGTGAGGAAGCAGACACTGTATGGGTAGCCAGAGCTAGACAGAGGGAAGCGTGACTGCTTTAGGAAGCTTTGTTAAGGATTCACTTACACTGTACCTAGCACAAAGAAATATATATTGGTAGCCACCTGACTGCTGGTAGGCACTGATGGTGCTTTGTGTGGGAGAGAGGTGCAAATACATTTCAGGTACTGTCAATGTACCAGTGAGCTAGCAAAACACTTGGAAAAGCCATAAGATGCATCAGAGAATGGCTATGTCCCTTGGGAAGTCACTTCATCGAGCCTGTCATCCCTGTGGCTTGTCTTGGAAGACTGCTCCTCCCTCCTTTTTACATCATATTTGGGACTGACCAGGAAGCCCTTATGGAATGATTCATCCAGCTCTATATTAGACAGCTAAAACTAGTGGGGTACTAGAAACATGCAGTAAAGGTGTGTAGGAATGACCATTCACTTTCTATAAATGCAATGGAGAGTTGTGGTTTTTTCACATTTTTGTTCTCTTGAAATATTATCAGAATTTGATGATAAAAATTATTCAACAAAATACAATCACTAGAAATGTATCATCTATTAAGTTTTGTGGGAATCTTTGGTCAAGGAAGGGAGTAGTGGATGAATACGTAATACTTTAATTTCCACTGAATTATTTTTCTCAGATTATGTGACATAATAAACTACCCTTCTAGGAATACAGTTATCTCTGAATTCCCACTACAAGAATGCTCCCCCCCCCAAATTTTAAAATTATTTCCATCCACAAGTAAATTGAAAAATTTAAAATCTAAATTTAAATTTAAAATTTAAAATCATATTCAGCTTGTAAAAAAAAAAAAAAGAGACAATCAATTATTTCATGCTGGCCAGGGTGAATTCTGAAGATTCATATACAGATGCCCCCAGTGCAGGGATGAGGCACAGAGAAGGTATAACAAGACCATCCTTCAGGCTTACATGTCCTGTAGAAATCTAATCCACTGGCATGGGTTTATTCTATGACTAAGTTATATTTCTGCTTTTCTGAGAGCTTGAAAGTGTGGTTACTTAATGATTTTGTCAAGCTGGTGTGTTTGTAACTCCCTGTAAGCTGAGTTTCAACAGGAACAATGTGAAGCACTGTTACCAAGATACAGAGCCATGTAAGTGCAAAAAAACATAAGAGGTAATCAACCAGCCCAATGGCAAACATTTCTCTAGGGAATGAGGGGAGGAAAAAATCAAATTATTCGTGTTTGTCCATCATAGACAATCATATATCACTCTGGGACTAGAGGAAGAGCTTAACTGTTTATAACTGGAATCAACTATAGTTTAGTTTAACTCTTGTGAAAAAATAAAGCAGTATGTGTGCTGAGCTTGCAACACTGTGAATAGTAAAATACCTGCCCTACCTGAGGACCTTCCAATGTTTTCATATTTAGGTCTAGATTTTTGTCTATCAGGTCATGTCATTTTCTGCATTTTATTTAACCCAGAGGATCATCATAATATTGCAAACATTCACAACTTTTGTTAATAATACCTATATCTTGGAAGGGTGTTTTGACTCTTCAGAATGCTGCACAAACATTCATTAATTCCCTTTATTGATAATTTAATTCTCTCCTAAAGGGCTAGAAAATGACTATGCATATGGAAGAAGGCATTATATATATATTTTACTTCTTTATTCCTTCTTTACTATTTTATTGTAAAAGGCACTGAAAGGTAGTTTGATAATGTAGTGTAAGGCACTGAAAGAAGAATAAGAGTGCATACAAAAATACTGTAAAAAAATTCTTGCTAGTAGTCTGCTATCTTTCTTAATGATCCTCGCTGAATGGAGTCATGGGGTGAGCAGGAATAGCAGAAAAAAGCTGGCATCCTTCAGCAAAAGTATAAATCCTTACTATCTGAGCATAAACTTTAGAAACCATGTTTGTACAAAGGACAATTTCTTAAAACACCATCTGTGGATCATTAGTCTGTGGGCAGTAGGCTGCTGTTAGCTTTACCTCTTTCTCATCAGTCACTAACAGGGTATTAAAAGTATAGAAAACAAATGAGGATCCTCAAATTATTTTAACTGGAGAAATGGGGGGTTAAAAGATGCTCAGCTAATCTACTTTGTATATCATAGAATCATGGAATCATGGAATGGTTTGGGTTGGAAGGGAATTTAAAGATCATCTAGTTCCAACCCCCCCTGCCATGGGCAGGGACACCTTCCACTAGATCAGGTTGCTCAAAGCCCCACCCAGCCTGGCCTTGAACACTTCCAGGGAGGGGTCATCCACAACTCCTCTGGGTAACCTGTTCCAGTGTCTCACCACCCTCACAGTACAGAATTTCTTCTTTATATCTAATCTAAATATGCCCTCTTTCAGTTTAATACCATTACACCTTATCCTGTCACTACATGCCCTTGTAAAAAGTCCCTCTCCGGCTTTCCTATAGGCCCCCTTTAAGTACTGGAAGGCTGCTATAAGGTCTCCCCAGAGCCTTCTCTTCTTTAGGCTGAACAACCTCAACTCTCTTAGCCTGTTCTCATAAAGGAAGTGCTCCAGTCCCCTGATCATCTTCACAGTCCTCCTCTGGACTTGCTTGAGCAGGTCCATATTCTTCTTATTTTTGGGGGCCCCAAAGCTGGACAGAGTACTCCATGTGGAGTCTCACGAGAGTGCAGTAGAGAGGGACAATCACATCCCTCGACCTGTTCATCACACTTCTTTTGATGCAGATCAGGATATGGTTTGCAGCTTTCTGGGCTGCAAGTGCACATTGACATGTCATGTTGAGCTTCTTGTCAACCAACACACCCAAGTTCTTCTCTGCAGGGCTTCTCTCAATCCATTCTCTGTCCAGCCTGTATTTGTCCTTAGGATTGTCCTGACCCAGGTGCAGGACCGTGCACTTGGCTTTGTTGAACTTCATAAGGTTTGCACAGGCCTACCTCTCAAGCCTGCCAAAGAGCCCTTGGATGGGATCTCTTCCCCTCCAGCATGTCAACTGCACTACTCATCTTGGAACCACACCACACCTTGTTTGGAAGCAATGTACCAAATGATCAAAATAAATAAAAGCAAGTCCTGGTAGTCTTTATAAAACTCTAGTTCTTGCTTTACAGAATGGAGATAAGTAAGTTATAGTAGATAGCCCATTGCTGTTGCTGGATCTTCTTCCATTGATTTCACTGAGTTTTAGCTCAGAATCTAAATATTGCTGAAAGCTGACCAATACACCATCTTACTTTTCAGTATTTGATCCCTGACAGCAATTTGATAAAACCAGGAAGTGAGGAGACATTCGAACCTTTATAGGATGGAGTTGGACATTCAAAGCTTCATGTTGTTCATTTTGCCAGGTTAGTGCAGCCAAAAAATCAATCTGAAAAAGTTGGAAAGAATTGGTCATATCTCTCTGTTCTACCCCCAAGAAAATTTTACACCATGAAGCTTGATGTCATGAACAGTTTATTAGCATTTAGAGCAGGAGATAGAAACATCCAGCAGAGAGCTAAGGATCTAAAACCACCTTTGATCAGTAAAACTTTTTCATGTCTCTAACATCAACTCCCCAGAAATGTATTGATTACTCATATCTGGAAGTTTCTACCACCTCAGTTTTGCAGAATGTCAAATCAGTACTTTAATTCCCTGAGCAGAAATTTATGGCTGGATATATTTAGGTAGGCATCAGAAACTTTTTAAAATTTTTAAGAAACTTAATCACCTTTGTGCAAACAATAATTGGCAAAAACGTGACTTGTTAATGGCCCTATTGGAGCAGAGAGTGGTAACTCTCATTAACAAGACAAAGCCACTGAAAAATCAATCTTTTTTAAAAAGGGATTAAATTTACCTTAAATAGTTTTTAAACATAAAGTGTTTCCATTATTTGTTAATAATAAAAAAGAGATTATCCATTTACTTCTACTTTATTACTTCCATTCTCTTTAAGCTTCTATATTCCACTGATCATGATGATATCCAACACAGGGTTTAAATTCCTATTTTAAGCATTTAGAAGTCTGACACTTAGGTCTAAAGCTTGTCATTGCAGGCTCCCTTTATAATAAAAAAGAGAAAAACAGGTACCTCTAGGTAGTGATTCATTTAATCCTAAAATAGGCCAGATGAATCACCCTCTGGAGGTACCTATTTCTCTGCTAGGAAGCTTAGGGTGACTAGTTCAGACTTTGACACCGAACTTCTAGACTTCTAAAATTAAATCCAATGGGTCCCACCCCCAGGGGCTCATCTTCAAACTAGGTCAGCTTGAGAAGTGCTATTAAACTGAATGGTCCACCAAGAAAGACTGAGGTCAATGTGCTACTCATAAAGTGCTGCTGACAAGTGAGGCTTTTGGTCCTCATTAAATGGATACAAAATACTCATAGGTATTGCCACTTCATTTTTGAAAGCTCAAAGTGCAGTGTTTATGGTTCAGGGTACAATTCAAAGCTTCACAAACCTTATCACAGCAAAAAGTCTCAACATATGGCATGAAAAAAACCCAGATTTAGATTAATATATATGGGGCACTAAGCAAACCATGGCTTTTTCCATCCTTGAGGTGACAGGGAAGTGAGCATGCATTACATGTAACAGCTTTCTGCGATGCTGACTGTAGGATTTATTTTTTTTTCTTTTGGAAGAAGAAATGTTTCTACCTCTCAATATGCTTTCCTTGACTCTGTGTGGGAGTTTCTAAGGAAAGGAAACTCTCTTCAGAAACCTGGCCAGAAATTAAGAAAGCAGCATCTGTTAAACACTACAACTTTAGTGAAGCTTTAATGATGTGGGAGTAACAGACCAGACTGCAGCCTGAGGTGGCAGTCCTGAGTTTCCTTAGATGAACATTAAGCAGAGTTAAAATGGACAGAGATAATTTTAGCTATCAGAACTATGATTTTTGTGGACTATGGTTAACACTGATCAAACTTAAGTGCCATTTTCAAAGCATTCCCCAGCAGCCACAAGGAACAAAATGGGGGGGTTTTTTGAAGAACCAGATCCAGATGTACTCCCATGTCTCCTGGAGCTGGGAGTTTAACCCGTGTTCCAGTCAAACTGAGGAAGGCAGAATCCGTGCCCTGCATCCTCCCCCTGCACTTGTTTGTACTTATCATTCTGTTCACAACACCTCCATTGCTCTGCAGTACCGAACTTCTCAGACATGTTACTGATGCTTTCACATTCCAGTTCTCCCTGAAGTTGCTGGCCTGTTAAGAAACCCAGAGTTTGAAGACCACAAGTATCCTGTGTCTACTGTCAGAAGGTTATGGTAATGAATGGCAGCCGCTGAGAATACCCAGGCCAACACGTGCTTCCACTGCATGGGCTAGTAAAGAGAAGCAGAATCTGAATGCTGGAAGTGTTAAGCAAGAGCCAGGAGTTTTCATTTCTCTTTTAGAAATTATATTTAAGTCATGAAAGGAAAGGACTTAACCTCTTCAAGCAGCTTGATTTTACTCTCTACTAGCTGCAATTGCAGGAGATAGCATGGTCCTAGCTCTGTATCCTATTCCTCTGGACTCAGTTACCTCTTTGTTGGTTTTCAGACAAACAAAAAAAAAAAAAGAAATCAGAGGGAAACAGGAATCTTGAAATGTGATCAGTTACAAGCTGTTAATTAGAAGAGATACAACTTTTCAAGGAAATCCAAACCCTCCACTGGCAGAATATAGTGAAATCCTCAAAAATCAAGGAAAAAAGCTTCCCACTGTGGCAGAGCACTAGGTAGGGAGCAGAAGTAATAACTGCCAGCTGGTTTAGGTGAAACAATGCCTAAGTATGCCAGCTAAGGACCAGCTTCAATCTGCAACACTGCCCATCTTGCATTTCTGCTGCCTCGTTTCAGAAGTTTTTATGGTATCAGAAACATATGGGCAGCCCCTTGGAACAGACCAATGGCATATACACCAGAAAGAGTGGAGGATGGTCTGCTCTATGAAAAAGGCATGAGATACCAATGCAGGACAGACCGGGTGGAACAATCATGGAACAGCAACAGCTAGTGTTATATGAAGGCCACCCAAGTTTACATTAGTAATTGGCATATTGACTGAATCATACTAGCGAAAGGCTGTGCATGAACATAAAGTAAAGCAATGCTCCTTTGGGCTTTGAAGTTTCTACTTGTTTGTACTAAAGATTTATTGATCCTGGTCTTCAGCAAGACCTCAGTGAGTTCTTCCTCTGATCCTTTCTGTTTTCCTTTACTTTTCTTTCACAGAGTGAAGGACTCCTGTGGGATAATGTACTGTAGGCGCTAAAGGGCCAAATGACAGTCTTTGTGTACTCCCTCATTTCAGTTACTCTGCAGATGTGCAAATAGCTTGGGATGAATAATGAAAAAGCCATTCCACTCTTCACACACTTCTACTTTTCATTGGTTATGTCTGAAAAGGTTGCATCATTGACCAGTACAAGGAGATGTTTAAAATAGAAAGGTTTTTAACATATATTCATAAGTACTCAGTTCAAGTGAGACAAAAATATTTATCTTTTTCCTGCATTCCTTTAGGTTTCACTCTGATCTCTCGTGCATTGATACTCCGATATAAAAATAGCTGGTTATTAATTTAAAATTGACCTATGTCACACTCATGATATTTTTGGCATTTATGCTCCCTAGTCCATGCTGTATACATTACTCTGAAGACCAACACAGATTAAAGCATTAGACTGTGCCAGAAATGGAATTACTTCACAGCAGTGGCCATAAGATGCTGGTTTTAAGCCTTAATTATTTCAGTTTGCCTCTTCTTGCGGCACACATCTGCGCTTACTCAGAATTAGATTCTACCCACAGCTTCCTCTGGATAAGCATGTTCCTTGCACCACAAGAGGACACATAAAGGAGAGCACTCACAATAGGTAAGTATAGTTTAGGATCACCAGGCTATCTCTGTAGTCAGTAAAAGCCTTTTTTTCCCTCCAGAAGGTAAGTCAAAGCAAGAACCAACTGTCTGAAGCAGTGATTTTTTTCAAACTACTGACATGGGGTCCCTGGGATCCCATGTATAAGAGTTGTGTCCTCCAAACTTCCTGAGAGCAGTGGGTTAGTGGGACAAGGCAGGCTGAGAGCCCTGCTCAGCTGGGAGGCCTGGTTAGTAGGCTGCCCACTCACCTTTAATTAGTATTAGGCTTTATTAGACATAAAGGCCTGACAATGCAGTAAAGAACCATGAAGTGGCATAACATCTATAATAAAGGCATAAGAGAATATGTGCACTCAAAATCCACCACAGCACACATCACTGCCTTGTTATGCCTTGCAGATGGATGTATTGAGAAAAACATACTGATAGCACAATACAGAGTATGTCTTCCTCCAGTTGTTAACTTTCTACTCTTCCAACATTTTAGGTTATGCTCTTCTCCATTCCAGTTGAAGATGTAATTAAATACTTCACTTCTAACAGCTTCAATCATAAGAGGTAGTACACTAGTTTTATAAATTAAATTAAAGGCCTCTGTATTGTTCTAAGAGTAGGATTGGTTGATTCATATTAGATGGTTTTGCTTAAACTTAAAAAATACAAACTCACCTTTCAGAACATGTGATGAAAATGTTGTAATAAAAATGGCCTCCATAAACACTTGTTTGTGTGATCTGGTAGTAGAATGACTAAGAGTGTGGTTTTGTATCTCTTATCTTTAACTGTTTTAAATCTACCTTGAATACAGAGCCATACAAATTCTCTCTGTACAGGCACCAGAGATAGACTGGTGCCTTCAAAGGGTGTTTCACCTTATCCTAGAATAGCAGTATGGGAAAGCTGGATTGCCCTCGATGTGACCGTTTTTCACCATTGATCATACAGAGAGTCTGGATGACAGGCTTAAATGAGAACAATTAATTCCTTGGTAGTGAAAGCCTGGTGATATGAACCCTGTTCTATGACAGAGGAGAAAACAGCACTGAATTATGTCTGATGTTGGCAACCATGTGGATGATTGGTTGCATTAGCTATCAGCTATAATCTCAGCCTTGCTTAAGGTAAACCTTGTTTACCTCTGTTCGTATATACACAATTATTTTAAAAGAGAGAGAGAGAAGGAAAGACAGACAGACAGCAAGGCTTACTTTCCCTTGAGTGGTGAACTCAGGCATCAATGGAGTATCACTGATATCTGGTATAGAACTTTTATGCTGCCTGTAACAAACTCCTGAAGGTGCCTCTAATAGCAAAACGATGCTTTGTAATCCTCTGCCGCCTTCTTTTATATCAGAAGGCCTGCCTATAACTTCCATAGCTTTCCCCATAGAAGCCCAAATGGCTGTGCTCCAACATGTTAAAAGGCAAAACACAGATATCCTCCAGTTGCTCTGACACCTTGAACATAGAAACCAACATAGTTTAATATGAAGAATCTCACGTTTTCACATAAATCTTTTTTATTACATATTTCTATTTTACAATAAAGCATGTATCTCTATATTACGTACATATTTATACACCAAAACTGCCAATGTAGTGCAAGGTTTTTGTATGTAACTGTCACATTTATGTAAACTGCATTACATACCATTCACTGCCTCCATTTCACTTGTTCTTATATTCCATTAAAACCTATATAAGTTTACCTTGGAGGCTCTTCAGGACTTCAGCTTTTATGATTTTTATTGTTTTGTGTTTTATAGGGCTCAAAGCAAATTGTTCTTGAGCACTGTCAGGCTAAGGAGAGATATCGCAATATAGTTAATATGTAATAGGTGTATCATCATTCCAGAATACTTGTCTAGTCAAATGGGCAAAAGTTACAGCTTGCCTTTGTGACGTAGCTGCATATACATATTTTTTTTTCTAATGTAGTAAGATAGGCACAAAGGATCAGCATTTCAAGAATGATATATGCCCCCATCCATATGCTTGTATGTTAATGCAGTATGAAAATCATTTTAGTGTTTGCTATCAGTTTTCTCCAACCTGGAGAAAATTACTTCAAATGAATGCAGTCCATTTTACTACCTACGTACTTACAGGAAATTCTTGCAAATAAATACGTGCCTTTTACAGCGTTACTGCGTAATAGTAAAAGAGCAGTGACAGGAGCCTTTTTAATGAATGTTATGCTCTTGGTAGCAACAGCACACCGGGGTTTGGAGTAAACCAGTTGCAGTTGGCTGACAGCTTGGGAAAAGGTGTGTTTGCAGAGTGTCACATAATGTGGTTGGCATAATTCTTGCCAATGGTAGTGAGCATAAATACAGCAAGACCACTTCTTCCAGCTTTCTAGCTCACAAGCCACTTGATCTGCAGCTCAAAAGTGGTATGTGGCTCTAAAGTATTTTTCATGTCAAATGAGAAACAGTATTCAAACATAGTCAGAATATATAATGCCTGCTTTTGAAAGGATGTACACAAGATATCTTAGGTCATGTCTACCAATAGTTGTCAGTACAGTAACTTGTTAGCATTAAATTTATTCTAAGCTTTTGGGGGAAAGTATCTCAACTTCCTACAGACTGTGTATTTACATACTGTTTAAAAGGAAAAGTGAAACATCTTGGAGAAATGCAGTTTCTGTTCAGTCTCTAACTAACAGCACAACAGCCATCTACTACAATCAAAATGCCTCTGATGATACAAATTCTGTAAACCTTTTGAAGAAAACACCACAGCAGGCCTATCACACCATAGAATAATATGGGTAAAAGTGAGTTAATTCAAGGATATCACTCCTCCAAAGTTCCACTGATGTCATGAACAGTTAGATTCTCCTTCAACTAGTTTATGAGTGACAGCACAACATTACATCATATTGACCTCCTCTATTTAGTACATGGCTACTTACAGTAGAAACTCATTAATTGGCTGAAAAAGGTATCGTAAATTTTTTAAAGCTGCAAATTGGTATGTGAAAAAAATGCTTTAAACCCCCTCAAGTGTCTTTTGTTCAGTTATTTTGACACTTATAGCATATATTTTTCATTAGACTTCATATTGTGCTGGTGAATGTTCTGGAAAAATAATGACTTGTGATCTTGTTTCTCTGAAGCTCCTCTAGACCACCCAGCTGATTAAAAAGGGTGACAACATGAGGGTGCTGTAGGTTTTCACTTGACAGAACTTTTTTCCCCAGAACAGTCTGATGAGCCATTAAGGTATACAAGGATAAGGTCTGATATGAGACCTTCTTCAGTAATCTCTGCAACCTGCCTTGAGAAAGATGGGGAAAAAAACCACCCCAGGAATTAGGGACAAGGGTGAGAGGAAAACAAGCAACTTGTGCTTCGATGTGGTATCTAATACACATTCATAGTACTCCTCTGCAGAACACCTTATAGCTGGGTATTAAGGATTGGCATTATCATACTAATCATTTAGACTGTGGAAGTTTGGGGAGGCTTCAGTGAACACAAGGGCTTTTGACTCAATTGCTGCATACATCTATGCTTAAATGGCCAGGCCTAGATGCAGCTGCAATAAGAATGGAGGGTAACGCTAAACATGAGTAAAGCAAAAGAAAGAATAGCAATAGAAATCAACAAGTGTGTACAAATCACAAACACAATTTCCTACTGAAAATGGTGAAGTTTTAATTATATGCCAAAGATTTCCTTAACGTCAAAAGACATTCAAACACCAAAAGCTGACCACAAAACTGTTTCTGCATTCAAAATTCTTCTTTACACTTCAGTGGCAGCTGCAGAGAGGCAGGGAGAGCATGAGAGTGTTCTAACATGGCTGAATGACTAAGTTTGGACTCCTAGGGAAGGACTTATGCTGCCAAACTAAAATTCACAGTCAAACCTTGCTCCAATTAAAATCAGTGGTTGCTATGACATAATGAGAACAGGGGCCCAAATAATCATTCATCGTTGTTCCCTGTGCATGTACAGCTCCTTCCAGGTGTTTCTAAGTGTGTTCAGGAAGTCTTCATTTTCATATTTCATGTTATGCCTTCTGAAATAAGAATATTAAACAAAAATAATGCACTTGGCTAGACATACATTGTGGAGACCAAAATTCACTGTAGTTGCCTTTGTTCTCCTGTCATCACCATTTCTCTGGATTTTCTAGAAAATTTATTTCATGGCAGGAATATCCAATTGAACAGTAAGTTTGGGTAATATATCAGAGAAGGGAATTTCTGAATGTAGAAAAAGAACAAAGAAGAGAAACACAGAGCACTTACAGTCAAAACTAAACAGCTTGGTTCAAATACCTCAACTCAGATTCCAAATATTGGCAGTGAACATGTCCCTCCCACCCCCCAAGATTACTAGCTAAGCATAAATCACTAAACCATGCTGTTAAAAATAATGCAGTGAATGAATGGGATGAAGGCACTCTCTGCTGCTTACAGAATTCACAAACAGAAAAAGAGAATAAGTCATTTACTGTGGATGACAGTGATCTCTGTGGGTTTTTGCACATCTAGGACAGAGGTTCAAGGCTGAACACAGGTTCCAGTATCTCTGTTTGATTTTTTTTTTTTTTCTACATATGAACAGAGTTTATTACATATATTTGTGCTTACAAAAATGGTGACACTGACATTTTTCCCCTAAAATAAAGCTGTAAGGAAATGATGAACAGATTCATACTAGTAGGATTATTCTGCAGGTCATTATACAGAGGACCAAATGGTTGCTTGTTTAATTTAACCTATAGAATCTACCAATTATCTTTTTGGAAGCATGGTGGGAACTAATCCAATGCAGATGTACAGTTAGCTAGGCTGTATACAATGTGCACATGGGCAGACTCCACATATAGAACATTCTTTCTATTGCTTTCTTTCACCCCTAACATCTTCAGCAGTGTCTCATAACTGAATTTTTCTTTCTCTGTTGTTCAATTCATTAGAAGAAGGGTATGTCTTGCACATGGTTTTATCACAAAATTAAACCCATCAAAAATTTCATGCAAGCAAATAAATAGTATCCTGTTTGTGGAGAAAAAAATTGGCCTGGGAATGCATTGGATACAGGAGGTAAACAACAGCAATCCTCCCTATTAACACACATAATAGTGTCAAAGATTCTGCAACACTATGCCAAAATTTATGCTGAAATGGTTTCAAAATACTGGGCAGCATGGGAATGCTGGTTAGAAAGAAAGGTAGGGTTAAGATAAACCTAGGCAGGGCAAGCTGGTTGGGAAGACATGTATTTTCTCTTTCTGTGACATTTCCTGTGTTCAAATATTATTCACAGACCTTGAAAGTTAGCAGTCTGCCATTATCAGAGACAAACTCCAACAGGGGACCATGAGGAAAACAGGAAACCACACATATATCTACAGGGTTTCTCGTAGCAGGGAGAAAGAGAATCAGGAAGTCTGGGTCTAACTCCATAGTTTCCTCTTGCATTCTCTATAACCTTGAACAAGTGGCTTATCTTCTCCCTAGTCCATTTTCTTCTTTGCAAAATTATGTAAATGCTAATGACATACTTCTAAAATATTTTTACTTACTTCCAAAGAAAAAAATCAAAACAAAACATGTGGACTACATGTTCTTCTCACATTGATGTCAATCCAGAATAAAAATACAGAATCGTTCACACAGATAAAGGTGATAAAAAACATTCTTTATGATCAAATCTCTAGACTGTAGACTCTCTAAAAATAAGAGATTTTGGCCCAGCCGGCAACAAAGCACCACACGGACACTTGCTCACTCCTCCCTGTGATGGGATGGGGAGGAGAATCAGGAGAAAAATAAAAGTAAAACCCCATGGGTTGAGATAAGGACAGTTTAATAGAACACTACGAGAAGAGAAGAAAAAATAAATGATAACAACAATACAAACAAAATGAATATATAAAATGAGTGAGGCACAATGCAATTTCTCACCACTCAGTACCATGTGCTCAACCCCACTCTAAACTGCGATCACCCCCCTCCACTTCCAGCTGGCTCTTCTAGTTATGCACTGAGCATGACATCAGCACGGGGTCGAATATCCCCTTGGCTGTTTCGGATCACCTGTCCTGGCTGTGTGGTAATTCACAATATTGATAATATTGATATTATTAAGAGCATTATTCAAATGCCTCTTAAATACCGATAGGCATGAGGCATCCACCACCTCTCTAGGAAGCTTGTTCCAGTGTTTGACCACTCTCTGGCTAAAGAAACATTTCCCAATATCTAGTCTGAAACAATCCTGATCCCTCTACAAGGTCTCTTGTCCCTCAAGAGAGTCAACAGCACCTCCCAGTTTATTATCTTCTGCAAACTTACTAAAGGTGTATTCAACTCCTCCATCCAGGTCACTGATAAAAATACTGAGCAGAATTGGTCCTAGAATTGAGCCCTGAGGAACTCTGCTGGTGACTGGCCACCAGCCAGATGCAGCCCCATTAACTACACTTTGAGCCCTGCCGTTCAGCCAGTTCTTCACCCAGAGCACTGTGTACCTGCTTATCTCACAGTTGGACAACTTGTCCAGAAGGCTACTGTGAGGGACATTATAAAAAACCTTACTAAAATCCAGAACACCTACATCCCCTGCTTTCCCGTCATCCACTAGGCAGGTGACCTTATCATAGAAAAATATCAAATTAGTTTGGCAGGACTTACCTGGACTTCATGAACTGATGTAGACTGTGCCTGATGACTCCATTGTCTTTGAAATGCCTTTCAATATCACCCAGTGTGATCTTCCCCATAACTTTTACAGAAACTGAGGTTAGACTAGGAGTTCTGTCATTTCCTGGGTCTTTCCTCATGGCCTTTTGATAAACTGCAATGAGGTTGGCCAGTCAGCAGGGACCTCCCCAGACTCCCAAGACCTTTAGTAGAT
Organism: Strix aluco; assembly: GCF_031877795.1. Lineage (NCBI taxonomy): Eukaryota > Metazoa > Chordata > Aves > Strigiformes > Strigidae > Strix > Strix aluco. Next base: position 92,365,017 of record NC_133932.1, on the reverse strand, counting down.
GATCAAGAGGGGTGCTGCTGTGACATCTGCTAACTCCTTCAGTACTCTGGGATGAATTCCATCAGGCCCCATGGGCTTATGAACATTCAACTGATACAACTACTCCCTTACAATTTCAGTGTCCACAAATGGAAAATCACTGCTCCTGCAGCCATGGTCTTCTGACTCACAGGACCAGAAAGCCCAAGATCTATCATTAATATTGAAGACTGAGGCAAAACAAAAACATTAAATGCCTCTGCCTTCTTCATCCCCATTTGTCAGGTGACCATCGAGTATCTGTCTGATACTTTCCTCAGACCTCCTCTTGCTATTAGCATACTACAAACAGCCTTTTTTTGTTGTCTGGCAGAACACTGGTCAGTTTCAACTCTAGTTGAGCTTTGGCCTTTTGTGATTTCTCCCTCCATATGTGAACCACAGCTCTGTAATCTTCCTGCAAAGCTTGACCTTGCTTTTAGAGATCGTAGAATTTCTTTTTTTGCCTGAATTCCAAAAGCAGTTCCCTGTTCATCCAAGCTGGTCTGCCCTGCTTGCTTGACTTTCAACACAATGGGATTGCTTGTTCCTGTGCTTTTAAAAGGTAGTTCTTTAAAACTGCCCAGCTCTCATGGACCCCTAAGTCCTCAAAAGTAGATTCCTAAGCGACACTGCTAAGTAGCTCCCTCTGTAGCTTAAAGTTTGCCTTCTTGATATTTAGGGTATCAATTATGCTGACGTTTTTTCTCATTACACTAAAAATTTTAAATTCAACCTCTTTATGATCACTGTGGCCAAGATAGCCTCCGACCATCACATCTCTCACAAGTCCATCTTTATTCACAAATAGCAAATCTAGGAGGGCACCTTTCCTAGTTGGCTCACTAAGTACTTGTGAAAAGAAATTATCTTCAATAAACTTCAGGAATTTCCCAGCCTTACTTTTCCCAGCAGCGTCAGTATGGTATTTCCAGTTGATGTGTGGGAAATTGAAATCTCCTATAAGGACAAGGCTATCAATCCAGAGATTTCTCCTAATTACCTATAGAATAACTCATCAGAGTTATCATCCTGGCTGAATAATTGAGAGTAGACATCCACAATGACATCATCTTTGTTTTCCATCCCCCTAATTCTCACCTACAGGCTCCCAACCACATCATCCTTAACTGTAAGGGCTGTAAAGTCAAATATCTCCCCTACATACAGCGCAATTCCTCCTTGCCTGTCCTGCCTATCCATCCTGAACAGCCTCCTGAACAGTGATGCTATCTTACCATTCTGCACCAGTGACAGCAAAGCTTGTGTATGTAAGTTCCAGATTCACAAGAGAAAATGGTCACCTGAAGCACGATGTAAATATGGTTTTGGCATGTAAGTGTGATTGCTTAAAAGATCGTGGTTTTCTTCAGGCTGGTGACACATTAAATTTGACAGCACCCAAGTTTTTGGTAATAATCTCTCCAAGAACTTAAATTTCTTCCTGGATGTTCCAAAAGAACTTCAGTCACTGTTGAGCATGGACAGCTATAGCCCACTCCATGAGGCTCTGCAAATAAAACATTGTTCTTTCCCATTCTACATGACAGCTGAATCCTGACAATCTAGTTTGAGGGCACTACTAGTCAGCCTTGACATATGATAGAGTAGTAAAAGTTTGTCTTCAAGAGCTAGCCAGAGATGCTGAGACCACCCATTCAAACATGAGGCACCCGGGTTGGGACTCAGCTCCTCTGACTTTAGATAGCTACACTGCAAGTGTTTGTATTTAAAAATTGCTAAGAACAAATTGTAGTTAGTGGAGTAAAAAGTTATTCATGTTGTCCTAAAGTAGACATCTTTAGGACACCTTTAGACTTAACTAACTGTATTGACTAGCGCCTCAGTTTGATTTCGTACACACAGGTAACATAATGCCATTTAAGATGCTGTAATGAAACTAACACCTAGAGCCTAGCAGATATGACACAGGACCTATGGACAGTCTTGCCCTTCTGAGGGGACAGCTGGAAGACACAGGATGTACCCATAGAATCTCAGATCATACCCAAATAGTGCCCAGGTGTAGGCTACTCCATCAAGTCCTTGATATCCACTCACTATAATGGCTGTGTGGACATCTAGTCCAAATATAAATACAGAAGTTAGTGATCCAAATGTCACTGTAGTTTTAGTTCCTTCTTCTACCAAGGAGGTTTGTATCCTGTATCCCCATAGCTGAGACCTAGTGAGAGCACTCTGCATACATTTTTTGTAGCTTGTGCAGTTAAGAGCAAATATTGGGGCTAAAGGACTCTGGGTTTTTTGTTTCTTGTTCTAACCATCTCCATTTGGCAAGCTTCAAGAAACACAATGTAAAGTACTTATTTAAGCAAGCTTTTTGATATTTCAAAAAAGGACGTCTCATGTTTGTTAATTGCTTACAAACACTTGCTATTTCACAGAATCACAGAATCATCAAGGTTGGAAAAGACCTTGTACATCATCCAGACCAACCATTAACCTAACACTGACAGTTCCCAACTACACCATATCCCTCAGCGCTATGTCAACCCGACTCTTGAACACCTCCAGGGATGGGGACTCCACCACCTCCCTGGGTAGCCCATTCCAATGCCTAATAACCCGTTCTGTAAAGAAATGCTTCCTAATATCCAGTCTAAACCTTCCCTGGCACAACTTGAGGCTATTACCTCTTGTCCTATCGCTCATTACTTGGTTAAAGAGGCTCATCCCCAGCTCTCTGCAACCTCCTTTTAGGTAGTTGTAGAGGGCGATGAGGTCTCCCCTCAGCCTCCTCTTCTCCAGACTAAACAACCTCAGTTCCCTCAGCCGCTCCTCGTACGACATGTGCTCCAGACCCTTCACCAGCTTCATTGCCCTTCTTTGGACACACTCAAGTGATTCAATGTCCTTTTTGTAGTGAAGGGCCCAAAACTGAACACAGGAATCGAGGTGCGTCCTCACCAGTGCCGAGTACAGGGGTAAGATCACTTCCCTGTCCCTGCTGGCCATGCTATTTCTGATACAAAAGAATATTTAAGAAATTATATTAATATGTGACATTTCTAAATAATATAAAACATCTGCTGAAGTGAAGAGACATTTTAAAATTAGTTATCCAACAATAAATACATGGCTCCACCTGTTAATCCTGTTTTTCCTTTAATACCAGAATGAGTTTCACAGATATTGTCTGGTAAATTAACATGCTGAAAGAAACAGGTTGTGCCCATAGCAAAATGCCTGACTACAGCTAGTTCATTGTGCAGTACTAGTTTGCCACTGAATTAATTTAAAAAGCACCATGCAAATGATAGGTCTTTGTGAGCTACCAAGAGGTCCTCCAGCAAGACTAGCTGATCTGTGAACAGAAGCCATTTCCCTTTGTCACGTCAGTCTTTGTTGTCATCTACCTTGCTTTCCTATAAAGTCTCTTCCTATAGCTTTGTCTGCCCCTCTTTATTGACTCATTTTGGCCCTTCACTCTCCAATTAGCTTTTAGATTGATAATCCACCTTTCCTGTGGTAAACACAGAAGCTAGAAAGACAATTGCTCACCCTGACACTGCCTTATTTTTCTGCCCTGTTCCCTAGGCCTTGACTAAAGAAAATGTTAATATAAGCAATTAAGAATATTCTTAATTTAAGCATAAGTCCCACAGAAGTCAAACACATGAGAGATTTGGCTACAGTCCCTGAACTGGATTAAATGTTGGGATGTCATCATGTTCTTTACTGTATTCTCTTCCTCTCTATAGCTCCATGTATAGGCTGTAACTGGAGGAACAGCTCAATAATTTTCTTTCATGAAGACTGTGAATACAGAACTCATATTTTTCCCTACATTTTTTGAGTGGAAGGTTAATTTTTCAGGTCTTGCTAAAAGCAAAATTGCTCCTGTGCAAGTTTCCTCCAATGCAGACTTAAGCTCACTGCCTAAGGTAATAGAGGTAATAGAAAATTAAAATTCTGTAGAAATCAAATGTACAGGATAAGAAATAATGAGGATAAGCAAATTGTATCCCTGATGGGAAATAAATTTTTAAAATATGAAAGACAGACCATTTGGCTAATTGACTTATATTAATATTACTCACCACTTCATAGGAAATATATATACAGAAGAACAGAAAATACTGCAAATGCTGAAGTAACATTTTCTTATTTCCCTAAGACAGTCTTCCAGCACTTTTATTGGAAGCTGTTGTATTAGATCATCAGGCTTATTACTATTTTAAAGATATGCCAAAACCTTTTAAAGAGAATTTTAATAGGCCAAGTTGACATCATCATCTCCCTACACTGACTCTGAACTTGGCCTCATATTCTAAAACAATAAGCTTCTACAGCAGTGGGAAAGCCAATCCAAGCTACTGTGTATCCCTTCTCAGCAAAAATATGAGCATTTCTTAAGGAGTTCAGGTAGAACATCAAACCAAATACTGACATCTTGCAAGCCTGGACTGTAGAATGTAAACTCTTTAAAATTCCACTAGAGCAACTGGTCCCCTAAGCAATTTATTGCATGCATGAGTAGGTTGACCTTGGCTGGCTGCCAGATGCCCACCCAGCTGCTCCTTAGCAGGACAGAGGGACAGGAGGATGCCCCTCCTCAGCAGGACAGGGGTAGAAAATTGGATGGGAAAGCTCATGGGTCAAGGTAAAGACCAGGAGATCACTTACCAGTTACTGTCATGGACAAAACAGACTCAACTTGGGGAAAATTAATTTAATTTATTGCCAATTAGAATAGATGTGGGTAGTGAGAAACAAAGACAAATTAATACAACACCTTTCCTCCCTGCTTTCCCACGATCAACTTCCCTTCTTCACTCCAGATTCCTCTGTCTCCCTCCGAGCAGCACAGGGGGATGGGGAATGGGGGCAGTGGTCAGTCTATAATAGCTCCTCTTTGCCACTCCTTTCCCCGCACACTTATCTCCTGCTCCAGTGTGGGTCCTCGCCATGGGTGGCAGTCCTTCAGCCTAAACCTGCTCCAGCATGGACTCTCCATGTGCTGCAGTTCCCTCAGGTCATATCCATCCGCTCTAGTGTGAGGTCCTTCATGGGCTGCAGTGTGGATATCTGATTCGACATGGACCTCTCCATGGGCTGCAGGGAAATAACTGCCCCAGTGTGGTCTTCTCCATGGGCCGCCGGGGAATCTCTTCTCCACCACAGAGCAGCTCCTCCCCTCCTTCTCCTCTAACCACACTTTCTTCCTTGCTCTGCCTGTGTGGAATTTTTTTTGCCCTTTCTTAAATATGTTTTAACCTGAGGTGCCCCCACCTTGTCTGAGGGGCTCAGCCGTGCCCTGCAGTGGGTTGGAGCCGGCTGGAACTGGCTGTGTCCGGCCTGGGGCAGCCCTGGCCTCTTCTCACAGAGGCCGCCCCTGCAGCCCCTGCTGCCAGCGCATGGGTGCCTGCACCCAGTGCACTGTGTCTGTTCAAAAAAACTATAATCACATTAAAACCTTTCATCACAGTGGAGAGAGGACATATGCTAGTTACTGCCCATAAAGAGTGCCTTTCTTTTTGTTAGATAGAAGTTAATCTCATACTCTTCCAACTCTTATTGCTACCATTATTTGTTTTCAACTGTCTTATTTGTTTACTAAGACAAAGAAATACAAATTTCAGTCCTAACTTCTTTATAAAGTGTTAACAACGTTCCTATGCAAAAAAAGACAACCCCAAAACCCCCTATGCAAAAAAAGACACCCCTCAAAGCCCAATGAACTAACTAAACCTGTCCACTCAGTGCTATTATACCAGCTGTGCAGTTCGTTCTTCTCAGAGTGAATCTGAGTAGCCTGTTTAGTCAAATAAGTAGCTAATGCCTTTTAGAAATCATACTAAGGTTTTTTTACTTTAATAACATTCAACAACAGTAAGCTCCCTTGGTTAGCTACACATAATTTTAAAATGCATTCTACTTCACTGATATTTTTATATCATCTCTTGAGGACATTAGGAAAGCACAGAACTGAATAACAGCTACTTTTTTTGATTATTATTTGTATGACACTATGAAGTTCCCTTTCTTATCTAAGTATCTAAAATTCTGTCTGGTCAGCACAAATCAGCTCTCAGGGGTCTCTTGAAATCTCACTTTAAACTGCCCTTTTCAAGAAGAAATAAGAGAGAAAAACACAGAAGAAATTGGGATGGGGGAGGGTGGGGAGGTTGGGGAGGGGAGTTTTTTTAATAGCTATTTATAAATTTCTATTTCATGGAAATATGTTGAATCTGCCAAGGAGAAGAAAGTTGAAATTGCAGAAGGTGCATAATCATGTGAGGAGCACTTGTGCTTTGTAACAGGAGACTAAAATATATTTGAATACTCTTCACTTCTAAAAATACCTGGAACTATCACCAAATCTTCTGGAAGAAGAAAAAACAATTTCAATAAGGGATTTATTTATAACAGTTAGATTTCAATAAGAAGACCTCAAATTACAATGTAAACTTCACTTGTGACAGTATTTTTAGGTTCTGAAAATATGTACATCAGATGAGACCAGAGGGTCTTTAAGTACTTTAGTCAATGAAGTTAATTTTGCAGTTATTGAATTACTGTGAAACATTATGGGATATGGCACACTGCATTATAATGTGTGTGAGGTATAGTATATTGGAAACAGTCTGAAGAAATGTCTACTCAGACATTTCATTTCATTTTCAGACTATACCACTACCAAAACACTTGGAGTTTGAGACCTGGAAAAGTTATAGCAGAAAAGCCAGGTTCTCAGAAATGTAACAACCGGATTGCCCTGTTCATTCCCTTAAATAATGACTACATTTTCAAAAGCTCCCACACAGGTAAATTTGAAGTGGAAAACACTCAGCTCTGAGATGCTCCTGTGCAGCTTAACATATGCTACTGGATCTAATTTTTAAGATCTGGACACTTTCCTGAAAGCATAGTCTTTCTGCAAGTCCTCATGAGAATCTGGACTACAAATTAAATGTGTTTTCTGTGACTACTGTGCCTTAAACTCAGAGTTCTGAGAGAAGTAATAGAAATTAAGTCACTGTAGTGAAAAACTATTCTTGCATGTCTAATATGTGGTACATTAATTTCTCTTTTGATCTCCTTTGTTTCAGAACATTATCTTCAGGGTGTCCCACCTAAACCATGCAGAACAGTATAAAGACCAAGCAGTATCTGGAGTGATTCCACTCACTTATGAAAGACTTATTTTATTCAGTCCAAACTGGTATCAAATACTGTATGTACTGAGATATAATAATATCTTAGCCTTTTATCCAAACTCTCATCTTGGTCTGAGTGTAAATGCAGAATCAGCCCGTCTATGAAAGTGATTTTCTCAGCCCTCTATACCTTACATGCTTCCATCTGGAGGTGAGGGAAGGAATCTATCATAGACTACTTAATTCTCTTTCCTTACCACCACATCTTTATTTCTAAGAGCTCCTTTGGGGAAGGTCTCTAATTAATATTCTACATAAATGGTCTGGAGTGAGACTTTCAAGCAAGACTGATTCACTATTTCCCACTTGGAAATGAATAAATTGTGTAAATCTAATTTTCCATTGAAATTACTTATCTGGTTTTCACAGAGCAGAAAAAAAAAAAAAAAACGCACAAGATTTTTCTAATGAAATAAGACTTTTCCCAAAATTCACAAGATTTTTGTGCCTTGTGGCCCTCTTCTCTTCCATAAGCTAGATTACCTGACCAAAGGGTGTCACCTTTGTCAATATCTCCGATGGGATTCCTTGGTAAGAATGCATACAGTTTTTGCTCTTACAGTATCCTTATTACAGGATGGACAAAGGCTTTGGGAATAAATGAAAATAATACCGCTAAGAGAAGGGAACCTTTTTTTTTTCCTTCCCAGTAAGACTGGTGAAAAGTCTCACTTCTGTCAAAAGCAAAACAGTCTCTGTTTCAGTCAAATACCTCTTCTTCCCACTTCCTAGCCTCAACTTAACTTGTTTTTAATGTGCAATACACTCATCCCTCCCAATTCCTTTGGTGAGGTAATGGGAGGTGCAGGAAGTTGGGGTTGTGTGAGTAAGGTTTTCCATCTGCTGCTTCTTGCTTCTTAATTAGTTTCTTTTGCTCTGGGCTTCCTCCATGGGCTGCAGTCTCTGAGGGGTGTCATAGATAGCCCACAGCTTCACTGAGAGGGATGTCCCTGCCCTGGCATGAGTCATCTTCTTCCAAGAGTGCATCTCCAGCTGTGCTATCACATGTCCCCTTCCACACATTCCTTCTATTTCTTCTTCCATTTCAAAAATACATTTATTCACATATCTCCTCATATGTCTCCTGCCGCTGGCAGCTGCCACTCTTTCTTAAACACGTATGAGGCAGAGCGCCAGGGGCTCCTCCGCCTGCCTGCATCTTTGAATCATGACAAGGAGCTCACTCTGGTTGCTGTTGGAGCTGGCTGGACCTGGGTGTAACATACCCATATCCTCCTCTAAACAGGGCACCCTACAGCTTCTGCTCCCCAGACCTTCCAGTTAGGCCCAGTACTGCCTCGCAGATGTTCCCAGGTAAAGGTCCACCAATTCTACTGTAATGACTGAAGAAGAAACCTCCCACACTGACAAAAAAGTAGCAGACATTACTCTGATTTAAAAAAGGGGATGAATGTGGAATCCTCAGGGACTAAAAAAGGCTTTAATTCTCTATCTAGTGTCAGAGTCAGGGTAGATAGGTGAGGCTCATGGGGGAGAAAAGACATAATAATACTCTGTCAATTCAGTATTACCACTGTTCTATATTCTAATACTGGTTTGGAAACATAATAAGATGACCAAACTGAATACACTTTAGGCTTATGTTATTTTTGCATTTATTGAGAATATATATATGAAAAGCATGTTCTCTGGGATTTAGAAGCTTCTGATAAATATAAAAAGACACAGTGTAAGGTAGCTAGTAGGACACAACAACATCTGATCACAGCCTTGATGGAAGTCCAGACTGATTTTTCAGAGCCTTCAGCTAGGAAGCCAGCTTTAATCAAAACTGATGTCTCAGCAGAAATAATACATTTAAAAATGAGAATAGCCATGCTGAAAGGAAACACTGTTTTAAAAACAAGGAAGCAAACCACAAGACAAATTTTCTGAAGTCCATCAACGCCAACATAGGATATGTCAGCGGTCAGAAAGTAAAATGCATTAGGCATTCTTAAATATGCTATAAAAATGCTAATGATCTTTAAATTCACTTTAAATTCAGAGATCCTGGCAACTGCTCTGGCCCTTTTAAGATGATCTAGCAGTGTGATGAAAGATTCCTTGCAGACATGGGCATCTAGGTGTGACACAGAGCAATTCTGAGGCAGCCTTAAGGGCCAAATCATCTTGCAGCCCCAGGAGCAAGATGACAAACATAATCACACTGAGTGCCCTTGGCTTCCCCTTGCTCTGTCTTGCATCTTCTGCCATCCTGCACTGAGCACAACTCAGACAGCATCTTGGCTAAGATTAAAAAAGTCTGTTAAGACCAGCTGACATGGTAGCTGAGAGTGGTCATTGTCACATAGGAGTAATTAAGTTCTTTAAAAGGATGGAGTTACTGGTTTGCTGAGCCTTTGTAGTGTATTTCATATTTGGCATTAGAGACCATAATGGTTTTGCATGCTTTTTATACTCCTAATGCAGGTCACATCACCTGAATGACATCATCAACTATTTTTGCCTTTCAGCAATTGCATACTAGCTCTAGGACCAAGCACAGCAAAACTGGCATCCAAACCTTACATCTTACTCAGTATTTGGTCTTTCCAGATGACAGGGCATATTATAGTGCCAATATCCACTTTCATTAGCTTTTCCATCTCCACAGTAAGCTGGAGACTTTTCAAAGTAAAGGATATCACATACACACACATTATTAAAAAATCAGAGACACTTTGCAAAAAAATAGTTTCAGTGTTTAGCAGAACATGCATTGAGGTAATGTGAAATTTTATTATGTTCAAGCACTGGTTCCGAAAGCAGCATAGTAGCAGCTAGCAGCCTGTCTGCTGTTCAGGTTCAAACAAAGCATGTTCAGGTGATCTGCTCAGGATTCACATCCTGACTATTCTTTCTGTTTCTGTTTGGAGAATACTAGTTTTGGGCAGTGTCTGTGCATTCCCTGAAATAGATCTCCAGGACTGACTAAATTGTTTGTATGTGTGAACGTACCTAAATTAAGACACATTCAGTTTGTAGCCAAGATGTTGCTTAGATATGACCATCATCCTACAACAGCAATTTCAATAAGCGTCAAAGCAAAAGTTTGCATGTCTTAAAAGAAAGGTGTAAAGTCTTCATGGTCATAGTATCCTGTTCCAGTGAAGGAATTTTTCGGACACACGTGAGGGCATGGAAAATAATGGCAGAGGGAGGCAAAGTTTTCCCAGGATAGCAGCTTTGAAAAAGAGCTTGTCCTCTGTGTGCCAGTGCTGAGAAACAGACCCTTGAAGTGCATGATGAGCTCCTCTGTCTGTCCTTCAGGTCTTTTTGAGAAACACAGTTCAATGAATGAATTACTGGACTGTACAAGTCACCACATCAAAACATAGTAGGGAGAAGGGGTAGAGAGGTGACATTCATTATGAGCAGCTCACAGTGTATCTTGCAGAGACCAGACCATGGAAGTCAGCTCTTCAGTATAGGTTTCATTGCAGAAGGTGAAACAACTAACTCCCTTTCTCTCATAACCTCTTGCAGCTATTTTTTAACTCAATCTCTGAGAGTAAATGCAATGACAGCTGCAGGAAAAATAGAATCAGTGAGGTGGAAAGGGAGCATTTCTTGAAGTTGTCATAATTAAATTATAGCCATTACCAGAGTAAGCAGAAAAAACTGTAAATCATTCTAGCATACAGATCCAAACACAAAATGTAAGTTTTCTTCCTAATTCATTAGTTTCCTCACATTCATATTGCTAATTATAATTACTCCAAAGGAATTATTAATTAGAAATTATTTTGCATTAGGCAATTGGAAGACATGAAGCTCCCTTCTGAAATAAAAATCTATAATGACATTATAAATACTGCTTCGGTTTTACAGTAATGTAATGTGATTAACTATTACCAAAGATACACAAGCATGACTAAGCAAACTAATTAACAATGCTGTTTAGCATGTCTCTTTATTCGGTTAATACTCTATAATTTGTTCCTTTCACAGCAATTTTATTCATGGAAGTAATACATTTTTCTTATAAGAATTTTTGTTATGACAACATGTTTTTATTTTTAAGTACCTTTACAGGTTTTTAGACTGAGAAGTTCAGGTTGGGAGGGGTTAGAATTAATGAAAGAGAACAGCCTAAATAGTGTCCCGAATAAAACAGAACAAATACACAAAAAGTCATGTGGAATATATAACAATAAAAATTCATGTATGGTTTAAAAATAATATTTATCTTCCCAAATGAGATGGTGGAAATTGTTTCAGGCACCACTGATGGGAAGTGGACTCAATATTTCTTCCTGAGGTCTTTTCTTCCTCTCATCACCATATGACTACATTTCTCTCCCTGGTAGCAGAGAAGGGATCCTTTTCAGACAAGGGCACAGTTGTATAAAAAGACTCAGAGTGAGGCCCTCGTATCCTGGTGTGATGAGCGTCCCTGGTTGCCTTAATGTGACCCTGAAGAAAACCAGGATCTGAATTCTACAAACTTCAGGAAGAAAAGCTTTGGATCCTCATCTGATTTTTATCACTTGGGCCCATGTCTATTTAAAACTATGTTATTACAAAGTGCTCTAGAATAGCTCAAGAGAATAATCCTTGCTTAACAGAAGCATCTCATGATAACTTAATCAGCCTTTTCAATTTGCAGTGCAGGCTGTCTGCATCAATCTACATTGTTAATGATCCCAAAGAAGGAAGTGTGTTATGAAGAGGAAGAAATAGCTAAGAAAAAAACCTAAGTATGTGATTTACCAGGAAAATAAACCACAAAGGCAAATATGAATTGTACAGTTATCATGCTAACCCCAGACACTATAAGGAGACTGCTTGCCTGGTAACTTAATGCCACTTATCTTAGTATATACTATGCTGAAGACTTCAGGATATCATATATGTAGTATAGTTTTACAAGACCTTGTTCTGAGTCCCCAAGGCAATTGGAGCAGGACAGCCCATCAGGAGGAGCCTGCCTCAGTTCCCCTGCTTTCAATACCAGAAATATCTTTTCCTGGTAAGATAAGGCTATGCTATGCTGCAGTTTGAACCCTTGTTTTCCACAAAATATGTGGGAGCAGCAATTTTCTCCTTTGTCTACAGCTACACTGTAATATATATAGTCCTGGCCATTGGTAAGTGATACAAACAGCATGGAAATCATGAGAAATCACACTCTTCTGTCAACAGTAAGGTGTATTGTGAATTCCATTCGTCAGGCAGTGTACAAGAAATTCACATGTACCACAATGGAGAAGATGGCCAAGTGCTTTCTTGATTTACAAACTGTAGCTGTGCTTATTTCAAAAGTCTTATAAGAACTGTAAATCAGTGCATTCTGGTGCTTCATCAACAGTCAAAGAAGTTAAATTTGAAAGTAAAACAGATACAAAGTGGGCTTCTCTGGAGCAAAGCAGTTTGAAAGTAGCTGATGGACAGATAGATGCATGGATGGATCTATGCCTATCTCCAGCTGGGCTCTTCAGAGCATAAGTTAGACTACAAATAGCACAAATCAAACTCCCTCCTTAATTTTCTAGTTTTCTGTGCCCTGAAAATACTGCTTTTTGTAAATTGCTATTTACAGTAGAAGTTGTAACTGATAGTTAGAACTACAGTTCTTTAGTTTCGAATAGTTAAGTTAGATTTTAAGAGTTAGAGAAAGTAGCATGAAACCAGTACACAATCTAAAGATGGTTTACCTTTTTTACAGTGAAATCAGAAATGTCTGCTCTATGTCTGTAGAGTCTGAGAGTTATTAGGAAGTTTTCTTTAAATAAGTATCTTAAATATTTATTCATATCTATATGACAAGACTGTTGTATTCAACATCTATTCATAACAAAAAAAATAGGAAAGGTTTTTTTTTTTTCTTTGATTTTCATGAAAACTCTCAGAGGCAGGGTTTGGGGTCATCTCACCCCAAATCCACTATTAGCTCAAAGGGCTTGGTCACCACTGTACCATCTTGATCAAAACCAGCAGTGACCTGCATATAATAATCTCATTTAGTTGCTCGTATAAGCAATGGTTGGCAATGAACCATTTATGTGAAAAGCAGGGTTCTGTGTGTGATGTGGCTGAAGCATGAATGTAATCTGCTGTGGTAGTAAACAGCATGGTATCACACTGTAGGTTAACATTTCACTTTTAAATTGTCAATCTCCCAAGCAGTTAGGGTTTACCATGTAGGTGGATAACTGCGCTTAGCTATTCTAAAGGGCATTTGATATTTTCAGAACCAAAGGGGTACAGACCATGAACATGACATTTTCAGTGACATGAAAGTAAAAATCTCCTTTGGTTGAAGTCCCTAAGAAAAGTCACTGAAAAGAGTGTTATAGGAAAAAATATTTTGAATTTGAACTCATCACCCCTGTCCCAAACATTGGTCAGCTGCATGAAAGAAATTTGATGTTCCACGAGTGAAAACTAAAACCACAGTTTCTCAGAGAGCTGGAACTTCAACCCAGAACTTCCACAGCTGTGTCAGCTGGGTAGTTCTCACTGTGGAGGGCAGGAAAAATTTGGAGCCAAGTATTTGATATTTCTACTATAAGGCACATATACAGAAACTGTGACTGTGTCACCTTTTTGAGATTTTACAAGGTTTTTATATCACTTTTATCAGTGTTTGCTTTAACTTGGCCTGAACTGAGTGTGATTGAAGATAACTAACTGATCAGCATCAGGAAATACCATTGCTATAGGTATGCCAATCATTAAAATTAGAGTTCTGGCAGGTGCTGGCAAAGTTCAGTTGGCAAACCAACTGTTTCAAGATTCCCCCTAAAAACCAGAATCTGCTACTACTTAGTGACACTCAGGTTTGGAGTCTGGTAAAAACAGAAGCCTGTGCTGGTGATCACTATTTCTCCCTGGTCCTTTCTTCCCCCTCAGAGTTATTGGTATGGCAAAACCACAATGTGGGAATGCAGTCAAACACCAGGGAATCTTAGGGAACTTGTGATACTGCAAGGCATTTTCTTGGTTATCAAGGAAACGTAGTCCTGATCAATCATAAGCATTATGTGGTATGATCTCTTCTTGAAATGAACTAGTTTCATTTTAAAATCAATTAAATTTAACTCCCAATACCCCTATAGAAGTTCAGTTGCAGAAGCTATTTTCTCTGATGGTTTAAACTCCTGTTTAATTCCAATCTGAGTTTATTAAAGGCTACTTTATATCCGTTTGCTCTTGTGCCAGCACCATACTTCATCTTAGTTCTTTAACCCCCCCTGATGTATTTATAGAGAGCAATCACATCCCTTCTCAAATCAGTCTTGCTTTGCTAGACTAAACACATCTTCTTTAGTCTCCTCTCATAAGATTGCATTCCATTTCCACAGTCATCCTAGTAATCCCTTTACTGGTTTAATTTCTCTTGAATTTGGACAATCAGAACAGGAGATGGTATTCAAGATTAAGTCTAATTGACATCTTTTATACAGCAGAAGTATTTCCGTGCCTTTTACTAGGAAGATCCCACCAGAACTGTATACCTTTTCCACAAGTGTATCTCAGCCACCCTGTTGACAACACCCAGACATTATACCATCAATCCTCTCCCTACTCCAGTTTCCTGGTGATAAGCTCCCACTGGTTTCTCGTCCAATTCCCTCAGCAGTGCAGATTCCCTCAGCTATAGCCTTGCACTTAAAACATATAGAAAAATATCCCATTTCTGGTACTCCAGTCTAACTCTTCTTGTACAATACCCTGTTCTTCTTTCATGTTAGTGTTGTCTCCTACCCTTGTAACATCAGCATACTTTTGCGTGCCAAGACTATTAAATGACAGTGGTAAATAAGATGAACCTCACAGAACACTAATTTCCTGTCAGTACAGGCTATTTTGTTTTCTCCTTGAAGCACGCTTTATACACCTTTCAATTGTTTCATCAATCTCCATATCAACTGCTTTGCTGAAGTCATGTAGATGCTCTGCATTTCTTCTGTCTATAAAAATTCATTCTTTTTTTCCAAGTCAGCTCAATTTGCCATGTTCACCTTTGGTGAACAGATGCTTAGCATTGTTCTGTTTGCTTAGATGTCCCTTATTCCTCCCTATTTAGGTCAGATTCATAAACCGGACACCCAGATCACTTTCCTTAAATACAGAACCTTCATTTGCTACTCTCTAGTGGTATGGTACCCTAAGTAGGTTACTAGAGTTACTTAAAATCTTTACTCTGTGCGGTACTTTCCGTTCTAAGCACTATTTTCTTTTATGGGAAGCCCCAGAAGAACATAGGCAGTACCCAAATAGTTCAATATCCCCAAGCCTCCTCCAGAAGGAAGGACATTCAGCCCGCAAAGACCCTAGCTTCCTAGTCTACTGCCCACATCAGATAACTTTCAGTGACTCACAACAGAAGCCTTAAAAAACCTGATATTCTTCAGCTTTTTTCCAGCCAGAACACCTAAGGCTTTTCTCAGACTATTCCCAAAGCACTTCTCTACTAAACTGCAGCTAAAGAGTCTCCTCGAGGTAAGTCCTAACCTCTCTAGCACTCACCCCACTTCGCCTGGTCTGCAACCTTTTATTCCAGCTGTTGTGAGTCAGTAACTGAGCCACAGCTGGGGAACTAGCTGCTTGCTGTTAACCCCATCCTGCTTGTTCATGGCAGAGTTTATCCAATTGTAATTGCATATACTTTAAATACACAGACAGCTGGTTTTGGGTTTGGCTTTTGACATATTTACTCCTGGTATATTATTGGTGTAAATGAAAAAATGTACAGCAAAAGAAATAATTCAGGTTGGTACAATCAGACATAAATATTGAAAAATTTAAAAAGTAAAATGATATATGAATAACCTGCAGATTTGAAATACTCCAAGAAAAATTCCTTGGGAGAAGTAGTAGAAATGCCATTATCTGAATGACTTAAAAATGAAAAAAACTGGGAATACATAGAGGAGAATAATTCCATATGTTATAGAAAAAGAGTTATCTCAATTCCATAGCTCTGAAAATGACCATCTGATTTAAAGAGATGGAAGGGTTATGGAATTTTTCATTATTACTAGTGCTTGCACTGAGAGTAAAAGAAAACACTAAAAAAGACTCCTTTTATTTGAAGATTAAAATTCCAATGATTTCACATCTCATAAGGATCCTTTTACTTTTTTTCCCCTCAATTTCACTTATTTGTGGCGTATTGTCTAACGTAAAAAACTTCTTTCTTTCCTCTGTAGAGCACCACAAGAGTGCCTCAAGGAGTTTAGCCAGACAAAGTGAGACAGATGTGTTAAACAGATGGATGCCAAGGAAGTTTCTTGGTGTCTCAAACAACGTATGTGAAGGACTGGAGAGTAAGTGGAACAGAGTCTTGGCTGGATTGAGCTAGAGGAGGGGACTTTTACCTTGTTGTAAGGGAAAGCAAGAAAATCATGAATTCTACTTTGATAAACTGATGCCTTAATTGTCGACTTTTTTGACTGTTCTGAGTGCATATTCCTCACTCTGGCACAGAGCTCAAAGCTGTCTTAAGCAGTGAATAAGCACAAGGCACTGCAGTCTTACTTCAGCCCTTAAATGTAATGGACTAAACACAAGTGCACACCCTTACCAACTGAATGAAGTAGCAACCAGACTTTCTTCTCTTCTACTAGCATACCAGAGGCTGTGCTATGTTTCCTTTGTCTGCCGCCTGACAGGATCAAATGTGCACATATAGGTGAACGACCGTGCACAGTGTCACATCAAAATATGCCTGACAGGGCCTGCCTGGTAGCTTTAGGTTTACCATTCGTGAACTCCACAGTATTTATATGGAACAGAAGAGCAGGGGAGATTGGACCAGATGACCTCCAGATGACCTTCCACATCAACCATTCCATGATTCTGTGAGAAGGTGGCTTTATGACCAACTATGTGAGTGCACGTGATCTACTACATATGCCTTCCTTCTCAGAACAATTGAGGAGTGAACAAGAAATAAGTTTTGGTCCAATGAAGCGTCTGGGAGTTGCAGTCTGCATTCAGTAGCCAAAATGGTTTTGCTGAGCTGCGTGTAAGTCTCATCCAAATCATACCATCACTGGATTAAATTACTGCTTTTAAAAGGTGTAATTAATCTCCTCTGTTGTCTAAAAGAAATAAAAAAATAGTTCTTGGCCACCTAACTTCAAATTCCCTAATAAGACTTGTTTAAAGGATGGTTGCTCAACATTTTATTGAAAATCAAGTCTTTTAAAAGTATGCCTGGTCTGCCTCTTAATAAGTGAACTTTTTCCAAACCACCAGGCACTTTTGTAAATCCTGGATGTAGTCATGTATACTTAGAGGTAGCATGATTATTCTTTTTTCTAGGCTTCACAAAACAAGTTCTGTACCTCTTCAAATGTATATGTCACTAAGTTGTTCCTGAATTCGACTTCTTATTCTTCATGTGCTGAACATGAGGTATATATACTGAAGTATGTGAAACTGAAGCAGTTTGATTTTTTTCCTGACAGCAAAGTCTTTTCAGATAGGTCAGAAAAAGGGTTAGGCAAGGAGTATATCCTGTTTATGTCAAGGTTTTCAGAAGTAATATGATGTAATTCATTACAAGACATTAACAACACCTTGCCTGTATTATCTCTTAGAGGTTACATTGTGAGCTTTGAAATATTGGAGTTATATTGGGTTGTTACTACATCTTAATAAAACAAAACAGTCTCCAATTCTGAAAACAGAAGTTTTCATTATCAGATCATGCCTACACATATAAATCAAAAAGTTATTAACTGCAGTGTCGTAATACCCATGAATCATTTAGCCACATGATCCTTATATTTGTGTGTCTTGAGCTTTTCAAGAAAATATCAACTAAACTGCTTTCTACTGTCTTAGACAAAAGTCTTTACTTCCTCCATAAGATAGCAGAGCCATGCTTTAATCTAGAGCAACACAGACTATAGCTCTCAGCATCTAGGAAAACACACATTTCTGACCATTGTCTAAAGCAAGGATCATGGGGAAATGAAGGTTGTAGATAATTTTTCTCTGTGTCTTTCCTGCTTCTCAGACCTATCAGTCACTTAATCAGCACTTACAGTTCCCTTGTACCTGCACTTCCCACTACATTTAGGTACTGAAAAGATAGGCATGTTTAAAGAAGGGCAACTAAAACAAAAATATCACCTATGAAGAGAAACTAAAGGAACTAAAGACCCACAGTCTCTGCACTGAGTTCCCAGTTACTTCTTCAGGAGTTATGCACAAGAACTACACAGTCATTAGCCACCTTCCTTTTAATATTCAAGGTGTACAGGAGTGTATATTTCTTTACATAGGTGCCTTAGGGAAGAGAAGCTTTGACCAGATGAGGTGCCTTCTAGTAATTATGTAGGACAGATATTGGTGACTATTAACTCAATAACCAAGAGGCAGGGAAGGAGAGGAAAGACAAGAAATAAAGCAATGGTATTTTTCAATACTGGAACAGAATAGGCTGGGACATGAGGTTCAAATTTAGTTTATAAAAGGTGGGAGTCCCTGGAAATTATTGAAGAACTCTCACAAAACTTGGTGAGGCAGAGCTTCCTTGGCCTGTCAGGAATTGTCCATCTCAGTGTTGGGGAATGTAAAAAGGAAACCCATGTTCCTTACAGCTGTAAGACTGTTGTTGTATTTTGCAGCTTCCTCTACATGAGTGTGTGAGATATCACAATATTGTAAACATGATCAGCAGAGTCAGTGTAAACATCTTGGTTTGAACAAAATAGAGAGCACAGCTTTTTGTTAAATGTTATCAGTATGTAATAATTGTTGTGAGACCCTCAAGTGGATATTGAGTGGGAACCAGGTTAAAGGTAAAGCCATAGACATCTCAGGATATAGTTTGTGACTTAGATTTGCTGCAGCAGCACCCTTTTCTCTTTTCTTTCTTCTACCCTACTTTCCTTTCCTTCCCTAGAATCATCTATCTCCCCGCCACTCCTTCAAACCTCTTCTTTCTTGAAACCTCCTTGAAATCTTCAGCCTAAGTGCTACAGACTCCCCTACTTCCATTTCTGCCCACTCTTCCTAATCTTGTTCCAGGCTAAAGGGTGAGAAAAGTCAGAAGAAACTGCAGACAGTGAAACTTGTTGCTTCTGCATCAACCGAAATATCCCATCTCTCATTCCTAGGTCTTTATATAGTTACATGCCTGTAATAGAAACAACAGGAGGCAAGGACTGTGCAGACAGGAGGTTGGGACGAGCTGTTCAGACTAGAAACAACTACAAAGCTTGCCATCACTTGCTGTCTATTGACCTAAGCTGTGGTCTACACTCAATATGTTTGTGTTCCTGTTAAGAGGAAACTTTGATACTAAGGTCTGGCCATGAAACCCACAAACTTTCCAGGTGCCTGAGCGGCTGCAGATAGCTGTATTTC
This sequence comes from Strix aluco, assembly GCF_031877795.1. Lineage (NCBI taxonomy): Eukaryota > Metazoa > Chordata > Aves > Strigiformes > Strigidae > Strix > Strix aluco. Next base: position 92,345,485 of record NC_133932.1, on the reverse strand, counting down.
AGCAACAGAGCTCTGCAGGTTCCTGGATTTCTGTAAATGGTTTTTCTAGACCTGCCAACCCTTGCGGCTGGGCTGAAGAGCTCCATCCCTACTTCATGCCTGAAACCACTCAGATTAGAATTTTTCCCCTGACATATATGGTCTGGTTGAATTTCCCATGAACTAAGGTTTATTTAAATTTTAATAAACCATTTATTTTATAGCATTTTCCCTGGGATTTGCAGCAGATTCTAAAGTGTCAATTAACTTGACAATAAAGCCCTTTCAAAAATAAAATAAAGCTTTATTTAAACAGTCAAATAATCATTTAAATTATAGATGAAGTGGAACTAAGATTATTCCCTGTATTTTCACTAGTAGAAGAACAGCTGAGAATTAATTGGATCGGTTTCTCTTCAACCTGATAGAGGGAGTTCTAAAATATCCTGCCTTAAATCTCCATTAAACAGTTTCAGATGTATTCACTGGAGCCAGGCACTGTAATTTCTAGCCTGCAGAAGTTCCACAAGGATTCTGGGACCCACTAAACACTGGAAAGATGTAGGTTTTCTTCTTGGAATTACCTTTGATAATGAGACTGGCTTTCTTCCCTGGAGATGGCTAATCAAACTAGCTGGAAAAATGTCTGTGTCTCACTCCTCAGAGATCTCCCCAAAATATAAGAAAGTGAACAGGTTGTTTCCTGATTGCTAGTTGGGCAAAAGCCAGCAGCTGGAAGTTGCTGAGACTTACGGCGCTGAAATAGGGATCATCCAAAGAGAGGAGAAAAATGTTGTCACAGTGAGAGAGAGCGAGCAGAAAAGAGGTTGATTCAGATTTCAAAATTTCTGGTCACTGAGCTTTGCAAAGGCCTTTTGTTCCTGGTCCAGAAACTAAAGATGAGCTTTCCCAGAGCGTTATATATATTTTTGCCTCTTCCATATTGAATCATATGGGATTACTCCAGTTGCACAGCAGTAGTCCCTCATACAGACTATGTTGCCCTAAGAGACATAGGCTCAGCAAAGGACACTGGGATGTAATAGATGGATTAAATAGTATGTATGAGTTTACTTAGAATTTCTCTTCAGCTACCTGCTGCAGAGATCAGAACTGGGTTTTTTTGTTTGTTTGTTTGTTTGTTTGTATATTTAGTTGCTCATCTGTTTGGTTGTTTTTTAGGTTTTATTTACACTTCAGATGTTTTGCAACCAGTCCAAACCATCTACATTAAACTACTTTTCCAACATTTTGTTCAAAGTCTATAACTATTGGGGAATTTGTGAAATCTGTGAATCAGAAGACTGTTTAAAGAGAGACATATGTATAGTCATGTAAGGGAACTCCGCTCTACAATGCTTTACCAGAATACCTCCACAAATGACCATTGCTTCTTTTCCCAGCTCTGTCCTTACAAATATCACTTTCTGTGGCACTACTTACAGGTCACAAACAGTCATTGACACCCTCACTAAAAGTTGCAGACTTTGAAATATCTAAGTGTTAATACAATTTCATTTCAAAATGGCACTTCTATATGGGATCTGACATTTTAACCTACTACTCTTTATTCCCCTGTCCCAAAAGCAATGTTCTAGTAGATCCAACAAAAGCACAAAAATTATGATTTAGGACTACAACTCTATTCTTTTTCCACCTTTTCCACCTTTCAACCTTTGCTATATTAAGATATTGCCTCATTTGCAGTGTCACATTAAATATTGTAATACTTAGAGAATCTTGTAATAGCCAGGCAAGATTGAGAGCTGTTTTACCTTTGGCTTTTAATTTCTCAGCATTTTTCAGTTCAGAGATAGATCCCCTAGAGGAACATTTCAGTATGCCGTACTGGGAGATACTTTCAGTGTGCACACAATTATAGCTCATTACAACAGTGGGAGTCATTTGCCTGTCTGCTTTCTCGGTCTTCATGTTGAAATGAGACTTCACTGTTATTTTTGGATTGATAAAAAAAAGGGGGGATTAATGCCAACATTATGCATACTTAGAGGTATATATGCATCTATGGCATTCTCCTATGTACATGTTAAAAATCTAGTGAGAAGAGGACATCAGCATCACATTACACAGATCCAGCAACCACCTCATGGCTTCAATTGCTGTATGTCTACAAGGTAGCATTTTGTTACTTTCACTTTTATACATTAAACTCCTTTTATTTTGTTCACAAGCCTCTGATTAAACTGGTAGGTTTTTAATCTCTCTGTGATTGAGCACCAAAAGAACAGCAGGGAGTCAATTCAGTTGCCTAAATGCCATTTAGTGCCATTTGAAATGCTCTAGGATACCTGGGGCATTCAGATGGGGCTGGCAACCACAACATCGGATACAGAAATGCCATTCTGGAATGAGACCTGGATGCCAGATGGCATACCCTAGAGCATCTCAATTGCTCCTACATGCCTATGTGGACGTAACTAGGAGGAGAATCCAGCGAACTTTAAGGTAGTCATTTAATTTAAGCCCCTACCTAAAACTGATGCCTACATTCACAGTGTAGTCACTGGAGAGAACTAGGTGCCTTAGAAACCTGCATTTAGGCAGAAAGCACTTTGAGTCCTTAGAAGTCCCTAGTTACTTGTCTAGCTCTATTAAATAAGCAGTGAATATATGCACTTAAATCTGGATTTATCTGTCCTAAGTTTAACTATCTAAAGACTGTAACCATCTACAGGACTTTAAAAGTTGGATTCAGCTCCAGAGTTCAGTGGCTACTGCTATTTGAGATGACTTAGGTTAATCAGGACAATTGCATGGGTATGGCAGATGAGACACGGGACCTGTGGGAAACATGCACACTTTTAGAACAGCAGCTAAAGACCAGCCCACTGATAGGTGCTATGGTATTTCAAATGGCACTAAGTGGTTGTGTTTAGGTGATGTAGGTGTCTAAGCTCTATAGTAAATAGTGGAGACCTAAAGCTTGATTCAGGCAACTAAACAAGCATCTACTGCCATCTGAGGTGCCCTAGGTTACTGAAGACATCCTCATCCTCGTGGAGCTGGCCTACAACAAACCTTTGCCTTTCCCAAGTGGCCACTGCAGATTAGGAGAGATACCTTAGGGAATCAAATGGTTTCTGTTTAGTCAAACAAATTGAGCCCTAGGTCTTCACTCACTATATTGGGAGCTCAAACCTTATTGTAGTCATATATAGTTGTCTGAACACAGAGCTCAATCTCTCCTTGGGTTTCATCTTTCACCACTGTTCGTTGCTCTCATAGAAAGGGACAGATTAGCTAGAGGAGGAGGACTTCAAAACTCATTAAAACCTGATACTTGGCTCGCACATTAATACTTACAGTGTAGACTACTGAATTCCAATATCTGAATCTGAAAATAAATCCCAGCTCTTATTTAAGCTGTTTCCTATAGTAACCTTGTAGGCTGGGGTGTATATTTTTTTGGAGGTGCCTCTTCACACTTAATGTAGACTCATAGATTCACATCATAACTGAGCTTGGAAGGTGCCTCTGGAGATCACCTAGCCCAACCCCCATGCTCAAAGCAGAAAGTTTCCCAGGACCATGTCTAGTTGGGTTTTGAATATCTCCAAGTACGGAGACTCCACAGTTCTCTGGGCAATTTGTTCCAGTGTTTGATCATCTTTACAGCACAAAAGGTTTTCTCAAGTTTAAACATAATTTCATGTATTCAATTTCTGCCCATTCCCTCCTAGCCTATCACTGGATACCACTGAGAACAGTCTGGCTCCCTCTTCTTTAAAACCCTCCTTCAGATACTTATACACATTGATAAGCTTTACCCCTGAGCCTTCACTTTTCTAGGCTAAACAATGTCAGCTCTTTCAGCATCTCCTCATATGTCAAATGCTCCAATCCCTTAATCACCTCTGTGGCCCTTTGCTGATCTTCATGTATCTCCCGTATCTCCATGTCTCTCTTGTACTTGGGAGCCCAGAACAGGATCCATCACTCCAGATGTGGTCTCACCAGGGCTGAGTAAAGGGGTGGAAAGATCATCTGCCTTGAACTGCTGGTGATGCTCTTTCTGATGTCATCCAAGATACTGCTGGCCCTCTGCCATGAGGGCCCATTGCTGGCTTGTGTCCAACTTACTTAGCACCAGATCTTTTACTGCGAAGCTGTTTTCCAACTGGTCAGTGCCCCAGCATGTACTGGTTCATGGGGTTATTCCTCCCCAGATGTAGGACTTCACTCTTCCCTTTCTTGAACTGCATGAGATTTCTGTCAGTCCCTTTCTCCAGCCTGTCAAAGTCCCTCTGAATGACAGCACAACTACCTGGAATATTAGCTGCTCCTCCCAGTCTTGTATTGTCTGTAAAATTCCTGAGGGTTCACTTTGTCCTATCACCTAGGTCATTAATGAAGATGTTAAATAGTACTGGACCCAGTATTGACCCAGGGTATTCCACTAGTGACTGGCCTCCAGCTGGAATTTGTGTTGCTGATCACAACCCTTTGCACCCAGCAGTGCAGCTAGTTTTCGGTCAACATCACTGTCCACTTATCTAGCCTGTACTTTATCAGTTTGTCTATGAGGATGTTATGGGAGGTGGTCTTGAAAGCCTTATTAAAGTCAAGATAAACAATACCTACTGCTCACCCCTCATCCACCAAGCCAGTCATCTCGTCATAGAAGGCAACCAGGTTGGTCAAGCATGATTTCCCCTTCATAAATCCATCCTGACTACTCCCAATCACCTTCCTGTCCTTCATGTGCCTAGAAATGGTTCACAGGATTTGTTGCTTCATCACTTTCCCAGGTATCAAGGTGAGGCTGGATGTAGTTCCCTAAATTCTCCTTCTTGCCCTTCTAGGGCAAGGAATAGGAGTGACTACTTCCTTCTAGTCCTCAAGAAGCCCTCCTAATTGCCATGACTTTTCCAAACTAAAAGAGACTGGCCTCACAATGACATCAGGCAGCTCCCTTAACACTTGTGGGTGCCTCCCATGAAGTCATTTATGTATATCTAATTAATTTCTGTGTTCCCTAACCTGATACTCCTCCACTAAGGGTATGTCTTCCTTGCTCTAGACTTTGGCTCTGGTCTCAGGGGCCTGGGATTCCTGAAGGTCAGTGTTAACAGTGAAGACTGAAGCAAAGAAGGCATTGGCTGCCTCAGCCTTTTCCACGTCCTTTGTCACCAGATTCCCTGCCCCATTCAGCAGCAGTGCCACATTTTCCCTACGCTTCCTTTTTCTCACTTTTTGCCCTTGAGGTCCCTCAACAGATTCAAGTCAGATAGCTTTGGCTTTCCTTACCACATCCCTTCATGTTTGGAGAATAGAAGGAATATTGATGGTTAGCATGGGCTAGGTAATGTTTAGATGGAATACCATCCTTTTTTTAGCAGGATCATTTCATGTGATGCCTGATATATAGATTCAAGTTGATTACCTAAGTTTTACAGGCTGGTACCTTACTTTTTTTTTCAAGATGCAAGAGCTGTGCACTTTTATTAGAACTGTTTTCTCCTATATACATCATGTCCTATTCTAATTTACCATGCTGTACACAGCTGTTACATTACAAAGAAGAACTAGAAACAGTTAGGGAGAAGGAAAGCCAGCCTGTTTGTAATTTGCTGCTGCTGCCTAGTCAATGTATCCAGGGCCTTTTTGCTCTGCCTCAGGCTCCTATCAATCTGATGGATCTGGAACACTGCAGACAGTCAGGTGTAACAGCTATACATGCAAAACGCTGTTGAGAAGGATAGATTTTGGTACAATACCAAAGGCAAACAACATGCAGGACACTCAAATATTATTGTATAGGGTTTAAAAATAACAGGAAAATACAGATTTTTACGTGCACATGGAAGAGTAGAAACCATTACAAATTAATACAAGACCAAAATTTTTGTCAATGTTAAATAAAAAATGACAGGGATATTACAGCTGACTATGCTAGGGTTCTTGGTGAATTCTACCACAAGGAAGCTGAACTGTTTTACTGTTAATTACTTGTAGTTGATCAAAATGGCCTTTCTGTTCCCATCAATTCATATGAGCTTAGATACTGAGCTAAATTATATAACTCTTATATTCTATAATGTTACTATTTGGATACAAAAGACTGCGTATTTTTTAAAGACAGTATCTGTATCCATCTATGACTTGCTGTGCATATCTATATCTAGCAAGCCTAATTTTGAGGAAGAGCTCATGATGCACTACAGGGAGTGTATCTAGCTTTCAGTCACTTTTAAAAATGCTACAGATATCCTAAGACACATGTTGTAGGTAAACAGATAAAATATTCATTGTTCATAAGTAGGTAAGGTTGTTGAGTTCATGTCTCAAGAATCTTTCATGTCCATTCCTATTCATGAACCATTCCTATACAATAAGGGAGAAGAAGAAAAATATGTGGGACTCTTCTTTTACCATAATTTTCCAGCTGCCAGCTGCTTCCCCAGGGTGCCTGGACTGCTGGGAAAAAATTAGTGACTAAACAGGTGCTGATATATTGCACACATGTAATAGGAGCACCACAGGAGATGTCACATTTATGGTGCATGTGCTATGCCATTGATCTGCTGTGGCCACTAATCCCGACATGCCCAGCCTCCTGTGCCTACATAGACTGATTTGTTGCCCCACATACAGAGCAAGACTCAACAAACATTGATGTAAGGTCATTTTTTGTACCTGCACGGAACTCTGTAGGTGAGATTTTTCTGTCCAGAACTATCATGCCTCCCAATCAGCACTGTGCCTACAGCATCTTTAAGACAGCCAGTTTCTGCATGATGAACATTCCTGCCAAGTCAACATGCTGATTGCTCAGAAGCTGGCTATTTTATCTTTTCTGTTATTAATGTCAAATCCAGGACAGAAAAAAAAAAAAAAAAAAAAAACAACCAACCAAAAAAACCCAAAAAACCACAACATATTTCTTACTTACACAAATGTGTAAACTTGTCACCACTATCTCTCATGCACCGAAGTATGGTAACATAGAGTCACCTTCCTTTATGCAGTATTGAGATACTCTGACACTTTCTTTCATTATTTTTTCCCAGAACACAAAATAGTTTCAATCACTTACTGATGCAATTCTGAATGACCTGCTCTTTAGTATTGACTCTGATTCTCTACAGGTGAAAAAAAGCTGCATGGCAGTGTTTTAACTCCTTTCCTAACAAACACACTTTTCACCCAATATAAGAAAGGTCTGGATTTGACTAAATGGGACAAATGGACAGCTATAATGGAAAGACATAGCCACAGCATATGGTGCATTTCAGACATAAATAAATTTGTGCCTGAAGGCCCTTTCTTTCCTAGTACTCCAGCAGACTTCTTTAGGGGAGCCCAGGACGTCTGTTCACTCTGCCTTTTTAGCTTTTTAAAATGATACAGGCATATTAACAGTTGCAATGCTTTTGCCAGATCAGCTACAAAGAACAATATGCCAGCTAAGGTTGTTCACTATACTGGTAACTTATCTGTTGTTTACTCATAGAGAGAGCATTCAGGGCTGAATTCAACCAAATACAATAGTTGATGTCTTAGCGTCCTTCTGGTCCCCAGCTGCTTCTGCAGAAGATGGCTCTTCCATGCGTCCTGTGTCTTACCTACTATTTCTGTGCAGTCTCAGATATACCTTAAGACTTCTCAAATAGGTATAGACATCCATGTGTGGGCAGCTCACTGAACCAACAGAGTGGGAGTCAGCTCCAGATTGCAGACAGCTCCATTTAGTCATCTTGGTGTAGGTGTTTACACATGATTTAGTTGTTTAAGTTCCCATTAGAGTCAGCAAATATCTGTAGTTTGTTTCAGTTGCTCAAACATAGCCATCTGGTGCAACGTTAGCGTTCAAGACATACTCACAAGGTTGGCAGATATGACAGGGAAGACTTTCTGATGACTCTCTGTCTTCTGTAGGAGTAGCTGGAACCAGGTTTGATAGCTGAGATACAGGTGACTAAATATAGCATCAAAAGTAATTTTAAGCACCACAGAGTACCCTGCCAAATATCCAGATGCCACTTTAGAAAGGTGCAGGTCAGTTGTCAGTAATGTACCAAACCTACTAGCCTCATGCAGATATCATGGCAATCCTAGGACATGTGCAGGCTAGGCAGGATACCCTATGGAATCCAGAATGAAACCTGATGTCTACGCTTAGCCAACTGAATACCTCTGCACTGACTCTGAGGTCTCGACTTAGACATCAATTTATCTCATGCATCATCATTTTATTTAGGCAGCTCAGGAGATGAATGCCATCTACGATTTGTGTATCTTGGGTAGTTTCAGTGCATTGGTAATCAACAACAAGAAAATCAGTAACAATATTGACTAAAAAATGAATTGCTCGTCCTCTCCCATATTAAAATTCTTTAGGTGATATTTTAGAAATTGGTACTAAAGTGTAACTTTGCAAGGACTCAATTAATTTGCCCATACACAGGCATCTAATGTCATTCAAGATGTTCTAAATCAAAGTAGCCTACCTATTCTCCAGCTGCCACATGCAGTAGTGTGGGTGGTAGTTTTAGGTAGTGCCATATCTGCCATATCCACATGCCTGGATGCTCTAGGATAACTCAGATGGCAATACATATCTGTGTGCATGCAACTGAATTGAGTCCTAGATGGTGAACTTTTACATGTCTAAATTAACTTTTCTTGAATCTTAATCCTTGTTCAACACCTACACTCAAGCTAGTTTTTTATGGCAACAGTATGCAAAGAAGTTTCATTTTTTCCATTGTAAATTTGTATTTTCACGGATCTATGATTTAGTTACAATTTTGTTCCAGGCTGAAAGAAAATTAAATAAATGCCTGGTTAAACATTCCCTTTTTTTGTTTTTGTTTAAAATCTAAAATTTAAGAAACCGATTTTGTAATTTAAAATTGATGAGATGTGTTCTTTAACAAGACCTTAATGCTCACACATTTGTAATTTGAAAAGTATTCTGTTCTTTAAAGTGAAAATAATGGTTGATAATATGGATGACATTTTTGTACACTCTTATAAATATAAAATTATAAACACCAAAAATCACAGATTGCCATTTACCAGCTGCCAATTTGTTCTGAACAAGTGATTCCCAGAATGTTGTAATCTTTTGAGCCAAGAAATTGTTTTGTAGCAGTAATTCATCTCTCCTAAGCAATCTTTAGTTATTCTGCTAGCCCACCTTGTACATAAGGACACCACTGAGATGGCTGGTTGAGAAGAAAATGACTGGTTGGGGGTAGGGTACCCCCAAACTGCTCAGGGTACTATGCTGACACTGTATTAAGTCAACTTTTTGTTTGTATTTCTGTAATAATTATTATTGACCAAATTCCCAACTCAAGGTAATTTTTGCAATGTTTATTAAGATGTTTTAATCTCTCAACATACTTGCACCTTTTTATTTTTGAGTTTTGAGAAGAATCAGAGGCATAAATAAAGAAATCCAGTGAGATTTGGAAGAGAAAATGAAATTAGGAAACTGACCCTCTTGTATTTTCATATGAGGCAAGATGCCAGACTGTCTTAAGAATTTGGAGGACTGGAATACGGATTTCCTTGGCGACCTGTACCCTCCTGGTCAGAGAAATGTCCCACAACAAGCCTATGATGTTGCATGTGCAGTGTGTGAGGCCAGTTACACACCGTGCAGGGAACATAGAGTTGCTCAGAGAAGGTATGGGTCAACTATGTGACCATATAGTCTGAAACATGTCGCATCAGGCTGTCCGGCTCTGGTGTGCTTGACCTCAGCCTGCACCAGCACTGTCTCCCCACATGGTTAGCAGCCTTGGCTGCTGGACCTTCTAAAAATTGTCTTATTGCCTGAAAAATGATCAACCTATGGCTTCTGGGTCACATTGTGAATTGAAGTCTGTGTTATCCATTGCATATAGATTTTCTATCATCTTCATAGACACATGCTGGTTCTTATGCACCCACTAAGACACTGAAACCTTATTCCTGATGCTTTTCAAGGGATCTATTATTCAATGTGAATTAGGGAGCATTATGTGAAATTTCAGTCTGTGATTTACATACCTCCAAGAACGGCTTCTTTTGGGGTTGGATACTGCTGCTCATGGTTGTTAAGATCTATCCTGGGCTGGTGATAATAGGTATTTCTTCAGTGATTGGTGAGAAAGTGCTGGGAAACATCTTCCAACTCTCTGAACAGAACCCCTGGATTAAACTAATACTCTCTCTGCTTTTCTTTTTTCTCCCATACGTGTCACAAAGCAAACACCAGATGTTGTAGTCTGCAATGCAGTGCCAGCCCACAGAGCAGAGCAAAAACAACAAGTAGAAAATAACATCCTCAGCTTTTATTCTATGTGTATTTCAAAGTAAATAAAATTCATATGCCATCTACTCTTCAACCCTGAAACCCAGTGTAACTACTAGAGTACGCTGCTTGTGACTTGGCCACATCCCAGTCTTTTCCTCAAGCCAGGTAGATGAACATTTTATCCACTTCAAAACTTTCAAAAATGTCCCTGCCTCCTTCTTTCATTCTCACAAAATAATTCTGGTATACTCCTGACACTCAGATATAATTCTGCATCAAAATGTTCTCACTCTCAACCCCAGTATTAGCTGTCTAGTACTCTCAGAAAAGTAAGTGGCACAGGTTTTTTTCCAGACATGACTCTTTGCACAATACCATTGAGTAGGAAACTTAGGAGAGCTGAAAATTGGTCCTTGATTTTTAAATCTGCTCTGTAATGCCTGAGAAGCACAAAGAAGAGTAAACCAGAAAAATCTGGCTTGAGGACTTCTATTTATTAAATTACAGTTAGATTAATACAGCCTTACCCCACCCCATGGCTTTGCTTAGGCCAAACTCACATTAAATTCCATTGGTGATTTGTCTTGACTAAGGATTAGAGCCCAATCTTTCAAGGTATTTACATCTCTTGGATGTAAGACACCCTCTGTTCTCACTGGATGCTATGTGAAAGGATGGCACTCAGCCACATGGAGAGATACTCATAACATTGCAGGATTAAACCCTCAGAGCCCAGAATTCTTCCCAACAGCTCCTAAAAGAGCAGCCACATTCGGTATTAAACTTGCTGCTATAGGGTTTCACTTTTTGACATGTGTCCAAAGCAAGCTGCTTGTACAAGAGCATTACCAAAGCCAACATGAAGGTCTTGTTCCCAGACATTCTTTCAAATCCAGGCAAATTTAGATGGAGCTTAGACACTGCAGAGACTGGCTCAACAAAGGCTGCTTAATAGCCTTGAATTTTTGTCTTTCTGCTGCAGAGATGAAAAGTGAGTTTAATATTTTAAGAGAAAATTACAGAGAAAAGGTAGATTCTTCCTTGTGAAATGCACTTGCTTCACGAAATGTTATGCATTGGGAGCCTTGTAATGACACAGAAAACTCTGAGGATTAGGATGTGAATCACAAGACATTCAGCTTCTGCAATTCATTCTGAAAGAGAAGAGTCCAATATAAATCCTGTGGATTTCATCATCTGCTGCCAGCCAACGTTTTTATTCATGAAATATTGTTAGCACTGTATAAGGCAGATATGTTGAGCCAGATTCACAATCAGTGTAAATCAATACATCTCTACTAAAACAGTGAGAAATGGCTCCCATTTACAGCAGCTGAGAAAGTAATGCTCTGTCTTTAGACATTAATGTGGCTTGGCAATGGGAAACTTTGTAAATACTACTGATAAGTCTTATACTGCTCTTAATAAAGAGCTACTTATGTTGTGATTACTGTTTAGTACAGCTTATATCTGGAAACATAATCAGAGCACCCAGGCTTAAATACATTTTAGTGAGTTTTGTTTTATTCTGCCAGGTGTGAATTGGCCAGAGAAAAGGGTTACAGAACAGACACATACCAGCATGGCAGGAACCTTGAGCAGTGGCGCTTAGCACTAACAAATTTGCTGCATCCTCTATAGGTCATATCACACAAAACAGGTGCAGCCACAGTGCTGCAGAGACCTCTTTCCGTATTCATACTGAAACTATTTCTGCCTTGGAGGTCTTCGGGTGATTTAAGAGGTGCAGTGATTCCATGTGGTTACTATACCAAGACAGGATTTCAACTGTTAAAACAGACAGAAACAGGATATTCCAGCATGCATTAGGGGTGTTCAGTCTGCTAAGGTATCTTCCTTGTAGGTAGTACCACCTGAGATGCCAAATGTAATATTCTTTTAATAATTTTAAATAAGGGCAAGGCAAAAGTGAAAACAGATGGAGCTCCATCGTAGTCGTGTATCTGTGTAACTGATATATTTGAAGCACTACCACCGGAAACCAGCAGCTTAAGTTTCTGCTGTAGCATTGCTTGTTCCATGGTGTTTGCCAAGCTCGTAACTATTTCAGACCTTGGTTGTCTCTGTCTGAAAAATCTGCCCTCCAACCAAATAAAGTCAACACTAGCCAAAGTGAGTCAGCAAAACCTACCCTCTAGGTTCAGCGCTTGCCGAACTGGCAGGTTGTGAAAAGAAATCTCTCCCTTTATACTAGAACCATATGCATCTCCAATTATGTTTTGTATTTAGTCCATACACACTGGCTTTTTTGTTGAACTCACCAAAGCTACACAGCAGTCAATCATTTATCTTTTCACCTCTCTCAGTGTTTCGCAAAGCAGTTATTTGCTTTTTAGGTCAGAGGGTTGCACAGAATCTTAGACATGATTTTTAATAAGGCTTTTAAAAACAGCCCAACATGTACACTTTTCTTCTCTCTTCATTACAAATTACTTTACTGTTAACTGGACAGCAATTCAAAAATTTTTTTATGTTAATTTGATCGAAGATTTCTTGAAGGATTAATTTAGAGTCCTAGCAAATCATTAGAAATCAGATCATAGCTGACTCTTGTGCAAAGTAACAACAGAATAGAAAGCCTGAGCCAACTCTAAAAAAGCTGTCAATGACGCCACCAGGTTGAAAACTTCAGATTTCTATGCTGTTAAAAATAGTTACATGTTACTTACATGAGCCCTGCAGTATTCTGCAGAATTGTCATGGTTCTGAGTCTAATCAAAGTAAAGATTTGGGATTTAAGTACAAAACCAAAGAGGCATGTAGGAGTCTGGACCGCGCTGGAGGGAAGTTAGTGCAGGCAGAAGAATGCAAGGATGAAGACAAGGCCAGCAAAATAAGGCTGGCAAGAACACACAAGATAGCAGATAAATGAGAAACACCTGTGGTCAGCAAAAGGACACAAGTCTGAGCAAAACAGGGTATGAGATAAGGGAGTTTTTGGCAAGTTTTGGGCTTTATGTGCTAATTGCAATTAACCAATGCAAATGCTTGTAGAGGCACATGAACAGCACGTGTAGATGACCTGTAGCCTATTAGAAGGTAGATGAGTGCGTGTATGGAACTTAGTAGAGTATAAATGTAACCAGGATTGGGAAATAAAGGTGGACGATCTGATCATCATATTGATGTTGTGTTGTTCCTGTTCCCGCACGGAGAAATAAGGACCCCGGCTAATGGTGACCCCGACAGAGGCATGTGAGGATGTTGGGTTAGAGAAGAGAGGAAAGCATTCCCCTGATTCATACCAGAAACAATCACGTGGCCAGGAAAACCTTCTTAAATAAACAACATAAATCATTGTTATGTTTCATTGGCCTAGAAATAAACAAATGACAATGTGAAATTTCCCTTAGCTTCTACTAATCCTCATGCAATTAGCTGAACATTCTTAGCCAAAAATAGCTTTCCCATTTTGACTGTGGAAAAGACTTAACTGACAAAGCATATCATCTTGAAAACTCATGTAATACATACTCAGAGTGACTGCAGTTTAAACTAACTCAATTCACAGTATTGCTTTATTCAGTGCCTCACATCTCGCCTGTTTTCTACACAGAGCTTTTCTTGCAATACTCTACGGAATGGTGCCATTAGAGTTGAATATTGATCCAAATCTAAGCTTCATGCTCTCAAGGAGTAGTGTGGGGAACCATGTGTGAGAACAGACTGACGGACTTCATTTCTCTGTAGATCCCTCGGTTCTGATTTTCAACATGAATAAGAGGATTGTGATTTGATTATCTATAAATTTCTATTATTAATGTGGTGTAGCAGAGGACAGGAATTTAATTTACAAAGAGGTCATGTGCTATCATGACAAAAGCGCCCAAGAAAGCATTCACATTCCTGCAGGACACATCAAGAGTTCAGAAAGCTGAGCCCTAAATGTCATGTCCTTCAAAATAGGAGAAGAGGTGTTAAAATAATTTTCTATTTTCCCTTTGCTCTCTTAAATGTACTTGGAGACAAAAGCCATAGATTAGGCCATTTTGCTTTGGTTTTGGTTTTTATCTGCCTTAAAAGGACAGGTCATTCCAAACACTTCTGTTGTCTGCAAAAGACAACCACAATGTATCTGCCTCTCCAGTGAAGTATGACAAAAATCCTCTCCTGTTGTGATTAGCCTATCAGTTTTCATGTATCATAGTGACTTATCCTTAGCTTTCTTATAATGATATATTTCTCTAAAATATATATCATTATGTCTAAATGAAGTTGTTCCATATCCTTAAATTTACCTAGTACAAGCATGTTAAGATTTATACAATCAACATTTAAATAAATTTAGAGGGATTCAGTATAACAACCACTTGTTCATAGTTTGGATGTGATGTAAGACACAAGAGTTAATTTTTTTACAGAATTTATCAATGAAGATCTATAAACGCTCATGATACCAAAGTTCTTCAACAAAATGCCTCTAATGATTATTTCAGCAGTGCAGTTGTACAGCATTGTCATAGGTGACACTATCTTTTAGTTCAAGAAACAAATAAATTATTTCCTATTTCCACAACCCCTCTGCCTTTTCTTACCCTCCTTCCATTTTAAGGTCTGCCTTTTGATCAAAACAGCCGTTAAGCTACTCTTCTCCCCACCTCAAGTATTTTCACAGAATCACAGAATCATCTAGGTTGGAAAAGACCTTGAAGATCATCTAGTCCAATTGTTAACCTAGCAATGACAGTTCCCAACTACACCATATCCCTCAGCGTTATGTCGACCCTACTCTTAAACACCTCCAGGGATGGGGACTCCACCACCTCCCTGGGCAGCCCATTCCAACGCCTAACTACCCGTTCTGTAAAGAAATGCTTCCTAATATCCAGTCTAAACTTTCCCTGGCGCAACTTGAGGCCATTACCTCTTGTCCTATTGCTTGTTACTTGGTTAAAGAGACTCATCCCCAGCTCTCTGCAACCTCCTTTCAGGTAGTTGTAGAGGGCGATGAGGTCTCCCCTCAGCCTCCTCTTCTCCAGACTAAACAACCCCAGTTCCCTCAGCCGCTCCTCGTAAGACATGTGCTCCAGACCCTTCACCAGCTTCGTTGCCCTTCTCTGGACATGCTCGAGTAATTCAATGTCCTTTTTGTAGTGAGGGGCCCAAAACTGAACACCGTAATCGAGGTGCAGCCTCACCAGTGCTGAGTACAGGGGTAAGATCACTTCCCTGTCCCTGCTGGCCACACTATTTCTGATGCAAGCCAGGATGCCATTGGCCTTCTTGGCCACCTGACCACACTGCTGGCTCATGTTCAGCCGGCTGTCAATCAACACCCCCAGGTCCCTCTCTGACTGGCAGCTCTCCAGCCACTCCTCCCCAAGCCTGTAGCGCTGCTGGGGATTGTTGTGGCCGAAGTGCAGCACCCGGCATTTGGCCTTATTGAAACTCATGCAGTTGGCCTTAGCCCATCGCTCCAGCCTGTCCAGATCTCTCTGCAGAGCCTCCCTACCCTCGAGCAGATCAACACTCCCCCCAACTTGGTGTTGTCTGCAAACTTACTGAGGGTGCACTCGATCCCCTCGTCTAGATCATCAATAAAGATGTTAAACAGGAGTGGCCCCAAAACCGAGCCCTGGGGGACACCACTCATGACCGGCCGCCAACCGGATTTACCTCCGTTCACCACAACTCTTTGGGCCCAGCCATCCAGACATTTTTTTACCCAGCGAAGCGTGTGCCCATCCAAGCTACGAGTAGTCAGTTTCACCGGGAGAATTCTGTGGGAAACGGTGTCAAAGGCCTTACTGAAGTCAAGGTAGACAACATCCACAGCCTTTCCCTCATCCAATAAGCAGGTCACCCTGTCGTAGAAGGAGATCAGGTTTGTCAAGCAGGACCTGCCTTTCATAAACCCATGCTGACTGGGCCTGATCATCTGGTTGTCCCGCATGTGTTGTATGATGGTACTCTGGATGAGCTGCTCCATCAGCTTCCCGGGCACCGACGTCAAGCTGACAGGCCTGTAATTTCCTGGATCATCCTTCCGACCTTTCTTATAGATGGGCGTCACATTGGCCAGTTTCCAATCTGTCGGGACCTCCCCAGTCAGCCAGGACTGCTGGTAAATGATGGAAAGCGGCTTGGTGAGCACCCCAGCCATCTCCTTCAGCACCCTTGGGTGTATCCCGTCTGGTCCCATAAGCTTGTGTGTGTCTATGTGATGCAGTAGGTCACTGACTGTCTCCTCCTGGATTGTGGGGGGGTCATTCTCCCAGTCTCTGTCTTCTGGCTGAGGAGGCTGGATTCCCTCAATACAACTAGTCTTGTTATTAAAGACTGAGGCAAAGAAAGCATTAAGGACCTCAGTCTTCTCCTCAACACTTGTTACCATGTTTGCTCCCGCATCTAGCAGGGGATGGAGGCTCTCCCTGGTCTTTCTTTTGCTACTGACATAGAAACATTTCTTGTTATCCTTGATTGCTGAAGCCAGGGTAATTTCCAGCTGGGCTTTAGACCTCCTGATTTCTGCCCTGCATAGCCTCACAGCCTCTTTGTAATCACTGTGAGTGGCTAGCCCCTTCTTCCAAAGGCTGTAAACTTTCCTTTTCTCCCTGAGTTCCAGCCAAAGCTCCCTGTTCAGCCAGGGTGGTCTTCTCTGTCGCTGGCTTCTCTTACAGCACCTAGGGACCACCTGCTCCTGAGCCATTAACACTTCCTTCTTAAAGAGTGCCCAGCCTTCCTGGACCCCTATACCCTTCAGGATTGTCTCCCAAGGGATCCTTTCAAGCAGGTGCCTAAACAAGACAAAGTCAGCCCTTTTGAAGTCCAGGATGTCAGTTCTGCTGCACCCTCTCCTGGCCTCTCTAAGAATAGAGAACTCTATTATTTCATGATCGCTGTGCGCTAGTCGTCCTCCAACCGCCACATCATCCACCAGTCCTTCTCTGTTCACAGAGAGGAGGTCCAGCAGGGCACCTTCTCTGGTTGGTTCTCTCACCAGTTGTGTCAGGAAGTTGTCTCCCACACATTCCAGGAATCTCCGGGACTAGTCCTGCTCTGCTGTGTTGTATTTCCAGCAGATGTCTGGGAAGTTGAAGTCTCTCACAAGAACAAGGACAAGCGATCGTGAGATTTCTCCTAAATGCCTATAGAATATTTCATCCACCTCTCTGTCCTGGGTGGGTGGCCTATAGTAGACTCCTACTACAACATCTGCCCTGTTGGACTTTCCCCTGATTCTAACGCAAAGACATTCTACCCTGTCTTCACTACACTTGTACTCAAAGCAATCATAACAGTCCCTAACATACAGCACCACCCCACCACCTCTTCTTCCTTGTCTATCCCTCCTAAAGAGCTTGTAGCCATCAATTGGTACACTCCAGTCATGGGAGACATCCCACCGTGTTTCTGTAATAGCCACGGCATCATAATTTTCCTGTTTCACCATGGCTTCAAGCCCTTCCTGTTTGTTACCCATGCTGTGTGCATTGGTATACATGCACTTCAGATGGGCTGATGTTTTGCCCCCTTCCCCCTTCAAATTTAGTTTAAAGCTCTATGAATGAGCCCAGCTAACTCCTGCCCCAAGATCCTCTTCCCACTCTGGGACAGGTGCATTCCATCTAATGCCAAAAGGTCTGGTGCCCTGTATACCAACCCATGACTGAAAAATTCAAAGCCCTGACTGTAACACCAGTCTTGGATCTACATGTTCATCTGTTGAGTTCTCCTGTATTCTTCATCCATCCCCCCAACTGAAGGGATGGAGGAGAACACAATTTGTGCCCCCGACCCCTTAATCAGTTTCCCCAAAGACCTGAAATCTCTCTTCATTGTTTTAGGACTTCTCCTGGTAATGTTGTCACTACCTACCTGAAGAACCAGGAGAGGGTAGTAGTCCCTGGGTCTCACTAGAGCGGGGAGTTTTGCCTTGAGGTCCTTGACGCAGGCCCCAGGGAGGCAGCAGTCTTCCCTATGAAGCAGGTCCAGTCTGCATATGGGGCCTTTAATACCCCTCAGAATGGAGTCACCCACTACAATGACTCTTCTGGGGTTCTTTTTAGAACTGGTTTTAATACCTGGTCTAGAATGACCTGGCCTTGGTGGACTTTGGTCTTCCTCCTTGTTTGTCTCATTTTCTTCCTCCTTCTCTTCTTCACTCAAAAGTTCCAGGGCCCCGAATCTATTGTGAAGGAACACCATGGAGGGTGAGGGAGGTCGGGAGAGGATTTTCCTGCCTCCCTGAGCGGGGACCTGTTTCCAGCCTCCCTCATCTCTTAGGTCCCCTATTTCTGCCTCATAGCAAGAGGATGAAGGATTACCTACCTCGTTTGGAGCCTCCATTTGCTCCTGTTGCTTTAGGGGTGCTAGGGTGTTACTCCACCAATCAAGTTCCCTTTCACACTCCCTTATTTGATTGTTCTAGAAGTGAATGGTGAAAAATCTATGAGCTAGTGTCTCAAGTACATCACCTGAGATTCGTGCTTCTTTTAACACCTTCCTCATTGCTATTTTATCTTGTCAAGCTTTACCCCTTTCCAAATTCAGACTGTGGGACTCATCTCACCTGACTTTGGAGGACTGAAACCTAGGGGTCTGCATCTGAGATTATTCTCTTGTCTCCCTCTATAGTCTGTGGTGACTACAGTTAGTGGAGGCTCAACACAGTTCATTTTATCCTAATGTGGACCTCTGACAGAGGAGAAAGTCTGTAACCTAGAAGTGCTTGCTTCTCTCTATTGAGTATGAAAGGAGCTTACGTAACTAGCTTAGGTGAAGACTCCTGATGGGCCAAATGTGTTGGGGTTACAGTGTCTAATGTTTCCACACAAAATTATCACTGAGATATCTGAACATATGACCCCTTTCTGCCTGTGATTATGTAGGTTCCTAGAGAGAACTGTATAGTCAGATAAGATTTAAAACTGTTTGACTTTCACATGGGACTATCTTGGTTTCTTTGATAACTATTCTCATGGCAATCTTCATCTTCTTTCAGTACCTTCAAGACCTCACTTTTTTGCTTCATTGGATTTCCTCAATGACAGATAATTAGCTGAGTTCTATTCTCTAATTGGCAAGCATTTAGTAATCTATGAGGGATATCTCAGATTTTATATCCTAGGAAAAAATCTGAATCATTCAGTGATTCTTTACTGCTGACTTTTTAAAAGGAAGATCTTCAGGCCAGTGTCATGTGAACAACTGCAGTTACTTAAAAAAAGGAAGAATATAAACATGCAATATTGATCCCTGCAATTATCTATTTACAAGATAGTTATTCTGAAAGTAATTGAGAAAGTTGAGAGAAGAATAGGCTGTCTTGGGAGCTGTTCTCATTAAGAAGAGATACTTAAGGCTCCTGTGTTATCCCATTATGTTCTTACTTGTCACTCCTACTCATTCATTCATTCATCTATTGATATCAGACCCCTTTTGTATTTTATTTTGGTTTTGCCTCACCATATCTGGAGTTGGGATCATCCAATTTCCTTTGAAAATATCTGTTTTATGTCCTATGTAAGCAGCTGCAGTGCAAGGTCTATTAGCAGCAGAATTTAAAGCTGATTTTACTTAAAATATAGACAGCCTAGATTCTGTTCCCTAGCTCTGACCCCACTCACAGTAGTGCTGAAAAGATGTGGACAAATGCTCTAATGAAATTATTTGTTTTTTTCTTTAATGAAGTGATCCTCCTCTGGTATTCACAAGGTAGGTAGAGTAGTGCAAGAAGACATAATCATGTGTGCGATGCTTTAATCATCTGTAATTAGAACACCTCTTGGCATGCTTTAAGTCAGTTGTGAGGCCATCTCATCAACAAAATCAAGGAAGTTTAAAGGTGACAGAGCACCTCAAGCTTCAGCACAGACCACACTAATATCATTGGTTTTGAACTGGTACATCTCAATCACACATAAACACATAGCAGAGAAATAAATACTTTTCAATGATCTTCATGACATTATAAAGATCCTGATAGTTAATGTTAATCTGTTGGTGCCATCACTGTAAATCTGACTACATTTGTGAATATGTCTCAGGAAAAGAAAAGCAAATATTTATTTACCTAACAAGACTATACAATGATGTCTTTTGTAGCTATGCATATGATTAAAAAGAGATTTTTTAAAGCATTTTAAGATGGAATGCTCTTCTTAGCAGAAATGTTCACAAACTAAATCTGAAAGCTGGCGTAATAGTTTAGAACATTAGTGAGTCACCAGAGACATGCTGTACACCCACTAACATCAAGTTTCCATCTCACTGCCACCAGCTAATAAAAATCTTATAATGTCTTGTACTTCTGAATCTTAATAGTCCCTAGGTGTGGGAAGAATGCATGGAGGAGGGAGACAAATGCTGCCCCTTCCACTATCCCCAACTTAATTCTTCATAGATCTTAACAAGCATCCTGTTGATTTTAGGGCATTTGGTTTGGATAGACATTTGGTCTAATTCAGTATAATAAAAT
Organism: Strix aluco; assembly: GCF_031877795.1. Taxonomy (NCBI): domain Eukaryota; kingdom Metazoa; phylum Chordata; class Aves; order Strigiformes; family Strigidae; genus Strix; species Strix aluco. The sequence continues at coordinate 92,324,795 of NC_133932.1, read as the reverse complement.
GAAGACATTGAGAAATAAAAGAATGAAACAGGCTTCAAGGTAAGGACAGAGAAGTGACATCCTGACAAATGCTCTACCAGGTAGATGAGCCAAAACGCCTCTATTAGCCCTGATAGCAGCCAGCTGGAGTCTTTGTTGTGCTCACATATCATACAATGACAGGCACTGGCTTTGGGCTATATAGTCTCAGCCTCTTGCAGCTGGAATTTTTTGTAAATCCAACATAAGACCTTTTTCTCAAAATTTTGGAAAGGATTATTTCCCCCCCATCCTTTACAACAAAAGATACATTATTTTCATTGGTAATTAGAAGAGCCAATTAATTTTATTCAAGCAGCAACTAAGTGTAAAACAAAGGAAGATGCTACATATTTTGCTGATGAAAGTATTATTGGAACAGTTGACTGAATACCAGTACGTTGGTTTGCTTTTGTAAAATACCACATTTTTATACAACACTATAGAACATCTTTTTAAAAAATAAAACCTTGTTTAAAATGCCAGCACAGAAGTAGAACTTCAGGAGGTTGTTTAACATTCATTTAGATTTTGGGACTTTTTTAAGGTTCTGTGAAAATGAAAATCAAACAGCACCCCTGGTGCCTACATTCTCTACCTCTGTGCCCTGTTCTGGAGGAGAGACACTGACACCAAAAGGTAGGGTCTTCTTGTCCTTCAGGTCTGGCACAACTAAAGTGTTGTGCCCTATACCCTTCAATGATCGTCTCCCAAGGGATCCTTGGGATCCTCTAGAACTTCCCAGTGCAAAATGCTAACATTGACATGCCATGCTGGGAATAACCCCATGTCCCATAACAGGCACATGATGGTCAGAACTGCCAAGCCAGTGCCTGGGATGTTAGTTATTGCCCTCTGAAATGCAGTGAGCACCTAACACTCTGTTAAGAAACCAGTGTGAGGAAAGGAAACTTTTATTCCCAGGCAAAACACAGAGAAGGCACCTCCTCCCAAAGGTTTGCTTTGCTGTTTTGCATCTGGATCCCTGATATCACCTCCCTCCTTTCAGAGCCTGTCTTTAGCTGTCTTTGGCAGCCAGTAAGGAGAGATGTCAGAACCAGTAAGTGACCTCTCCTCTAAAGCCTGTAGACTGGACTGCTGCATGAAAGAGGGCTGCCAAACACAAGCAAAAGGTAATGGGAGGGAGGGAGCCAATCTCTCCCTTCTCTGGGAGAGGTAGATTATTAACAACACCCCCTGCTTTGCTGACTATGTATTTGAATGAAGAATGCACAGAGAACTTCCTGCTGGTTTAAGTGTCCCTTTGAACCTTGGGTAGGCATATGAGACCAAGAGTGAGAGCTGTTTTGCATTATGCTGCTCTCTGAGGAGATCCAGTAATAGGAAAGTGTAGTTCATTATCAGACTGCTTTAAACATTATGAACTACAAGAAGTTGACCAAATCTTACTGCTCTGGATGCAGATCCTTCTGTATAAAATGTTTCTTCATATTGTTGATGATCAGTGGCTTCACTGCTGTTGAGTAGTAATAGACAGCAGAACATGTTTCTACAGCTCCTCTAAACCCAAAGGCTCTGGGAAAAGATATAAGAAATTAAGTTGTAATTTTGTTCTGATGTCTGGGGCTGACATTGTGTGGTGAAACTACCAGCTCCTTACTACTTGTCTCATCATACTGTGCAGGGAGAGGGTCTAAAGTAGCTCACTACATCTTCATAGTATCCACAAAACAGCTGCTGAAAAAAATGAGAAACAAAGGGAGCCAGAATGAGCTTTCTGGTATAGATGGGCATGGATATTCCTGCATCTCCCCCTCTCCTCAGAAAATATGGGGAAGGGAAGCCCCTTTACTGCTTCATTAATCAGGAGCAGAGGTCATGGCAATGTGGAATTGAGATAATAGGCATGTATAAGTGTCTTGATTTGTCTTAGTCCAGCTGTGAGATCAATAAATAAAGTGAAAAATGAGTACACAGAGCAAACCTGAGACTGTCAGCAGAAATACACAAGCCCTGTGGCACATTGCTGCTCTCAACACAAAATGATTTAATATTTCTCCACAGTATCCTGTCTCTGTTTACCTTACAGCAAATATTGGAGTGAGGAAAGGAGAGTCTGTGTGAGAATGATTCATAGAGAAACACCAGACTGGGATTCCCAGCCCCTTTCCCTGTGCTGACCTGCTAACCACCTTCAGGAATTCCAGACTCTCTTTCTGGTATCTTATTATCACTTCCTTTTAAACTTTTATGAGGGAATTACTGCTTGTGAAAAGAGGGTAAATTGTAACATTTCAGATTAAAGCTTGTCATTTTGAACCAAGATAAGATGATACGGAATTTACTTATTTTACTCTGTCAGTTGCATCTCTCTGGACTCCCAAATAATTGCTGCAGTGTTACACAATTTCCTTCAGTTTTCCTTTTCTTTACAGCACATATTGTAGATATAGCTTAACTAATAATGAAATGATACTGCTTACATTAGTGTGGAGAAATTTATACCGTAACTCTATTACAGTGTAAACAAAGCAAAGTTAACAAAAAGATTTTTAATCATACATTTTAAACATTATTAAAGAAGACACAAAAAAACCTGGAATCCTTTACCAGACTGATCAAACTTCCAGAGTATTTTATGTTCCATTCACCCAAAGAAAAAATCTGTTACTGCTAAAATATTGACATACAGTACACAAATATTTTCCTTCACATTCATAAGCTGTTTGCTCAATGGGAGCATTCAACTACACATCTATGAGTAAGGAACTTAGTCAAGAGTTATCTCATTCAGTACTGATTTCAAAAAGAAAACAACCATGAAATTAAATTAAATATAACTTGCTTGTCTAATTTGCACCATTAGATGGAAAATGTTAGAATAAACTCAATGAGAACAATTTCATCAATATTATTTCCTTCTGTTGCAATGCATGGGTTTACATTTTTGCGGTTTAGAACTAGTTTATAATTTGCATTTCATGCATGATATCCTCATCAAGAATTACTGTGACAGTTCATTTCAAGGGATGCACTACATTAGTATAAACAGAAATAACATTAGTTTATTTGCTGTGGTTTTGTGTCCCAGCATACCCACTGATCTATGCATGTTATGTTTTTGTACTATATTTCTTGTGCTTTCACTGCAACTCTCAGTAAAGGAGAGAAAGTTCAGGTGGCTTATCTAAGAACACCCTGAGCAAGGGGTTTTTTTCTGTGCTTGGAAATTCTGCTCTTGCTCCAACTGTTGCCCCCAGCATTTCAGCCTTACTGGTGGCGATAATAATGAAAGCACTAGCTTTAATAAGGCAGTAGCTGATGCTATTGTAAAGATCTTGTTTCACAGACCAACATCAAGAGAACATCTAAAGCCCTTGTCTTCACTAATGCACTTGACCTTGATATGTGGATACTACTTCTGAATATGAAAATATAGTGGTAGCAGTAGCAGCAGTATATTCAAGGGTTATATCACACTTGTTCCGGAGTCACTTTGTACTCTCACCTTTGTTGTCTTGTAGTTATGTTGTCATAACAATATTTCTAGTTTCCTTTTGGAAATATAATAATATTACTACATAGAATCTTTAACTAATTTTGCTCAATACAAAAATACAGCTATCAGGACAAATTTCTAAATATCCAATAGTCAATGTTTATCAACAACTTAAGCTCTGAATAAATCCATTTCTTTAAGGGAAGAAAAGTTATTAAGAGCAGATGTGAAATTAGTGTGGTATTTCCCTTTTTCTTATCTTTGCTATCTAATAATCCCTGCAAAACACAAAGTTTTTGCAGATTATTTTATTTGGACCCTAAATCTTCCACTAAAAGCTGTATTTTGATTACAAAGGAATTCCATTTTCTCTCATGCTGACTGATTCCTCAGGCAATATGTGAAAGGATTTCTCTAGTTCTTCCTGATCCTATTAATGCTTTACCTATCACCTCTCTAGACCTTTCATTAGTCTTTCACTTCACTATATATTTGAAATATCTTGATTTATATATGAAGTACCATACGCAAACATCATTAACATCTTCATTATTCTCTCTTTTGCACTACTAATGGACATGTTAGTAGGGGCTGCATGAAACATTAATCCCCAGAGATCTTGCTGGACAACTCCTATGTAATGAATTTCTGTTTGTCATTGTTCTTTGTCCACCACCACCCAGGCTTTTTTTTTTCAGTTTAAAATGTTTATACCCAAGCCACTTCCAATTATTTTTCATAGGAAGACTCTGGGAGATATGTCATCAAGTATTTTTCTGCATCTCAAAACCATACACTATTTAGTCCTAATGCTGTCACACTGTTTAAAAAAAAAAAAAAAGAGTATGTTTGACAGATTTTAGCAAAGTAGTGAGATATGTCAACCATTTGCAATGAGTAGGGGGACAGAATCTTTGTATTTGATTCTCAGAAGTCTGTTGTATTTTGATTGAGAACATGGTTTTAGGCTACCATTGCTTTTGTGAAAGGAGTGTTGAGCTGAATGAAAAACAAACCACATACAGTGTATTGCAGACAGGGCTTGCTCCTTCATTGTCATTCTGTCACAGACAGAGGGAGAAGCACCAGAAGCAAAGAAGCAGCAGAGTGCAGGTGTATTCCACCATATCCTAAGCAACTTGGTTGCCTTCTCTGTTCTCATCTGGGTCTTTCCAACCCATTTCCTGACACATTTTCTGATCTAGACAGTTTTTCTTTTACTCCTTCATTCACATTCTAGCTGTTCTTCTCTGTCTGTTTGGGAGTTAACCCAGCAATATGGGGCACCTTCTTCTCCACAGAAGACGTGTGGTTTCTTCCTACTGTGTCTTCCCTGTCTAACATCTTGAAAAGACCCTGTCACATCTTGAAAAGAGAAAAACTCTAGTGGCTTCTGGATTCCACCTTCAGGGTGAAAGATCCCCAGGGCATGACTGGAAGGGCGTATTCCCTTAGACTAATATCCTGAGGACTGTGGCCAAGCATCTTGGTCCTAAACTTGGGCATAGGCCCATTCCCTAGCCAAGACTGCTTCTACCTCTCAAGCACAGAGTAGTCCAAGCTTGAGTAAAGACTGGGTAGAAGGGACAACTGCCTGAAAAACAGGAGTGAGGACTTTCAGGCTTTCAGTTCATGTTTAGTCTTTGAAGTCTCCAACCCAGTGCTCAGCTCAACAAAGAGACAAGAGCCAGTGATGGAAGCAGACCCATGATCTTAAGCATGTCCATTAAATGACTTCCACTTTGGTTTATGGGCTTACAGTTCACTTTTTCAGACACTGGATTAGAAATTATTACACATGTTGCTACAGGCTATAAACCCAAGTACTTTTTATTTATCATAATCCATTTGCTTACTGTTTTTAAATGACCTTTAAATTAGAGTCCTAAAAGTAATGCAGAGTTTTTTCTTCCTTCTCATGTCTTCTTCTATTATTTAACCATGCTTTCTTACTTTGTCAGTCCTTTGGTTACACTCCATACACTTTGGTATATCATGAAAGCCAGATCATTTTTGTACCATTAAAAAAAATACAGTCCAAATGACTAATAGAGAAACATGCCTGAAACAGATTAAGTACAAGTTGGGCAATGTTGTAGTCCATAGTGTCTGTACCTATAATCATCTTTGACCCAGCAAAGTTTATTAGCAATAGCTTAGTGCAGGTCCTATCAGACTCAAGCTAAATCCATAGAGAAGCATTTGGGTGTCAGAACTGCTGTTACATTAGTTTCAAGGAAAACATTTTACTGTGAGTGTTCGTGTGTCCACAGCTCACTAAGGTCTCCTAGAACCTGGGCATCGGACAGAAACACCTGACTCTTCATTCGTGGAAACTCATCTTGTCTGGCAGCGATGTATTAGGCCTGAATGTGCTGTGAGTAGTTCTCACATTCCTGCACTGTGCAGCCAAGTGGTCCTGTTCTGGGAATGTTGTAAAGAGACACAGGGCTTGTGCAGCAGAGGCCATGAGCTTGGTCTGTATCACACACAGAAAAATAGCAGCTAAACAGCTTCCAGATTATTTTGTACTAAAAGCAGTAAATATAGTGTTCCTGTGTTGCAAAGTCTCAGTTAATAGGCTCTCTTGGACTCCTGTGGCTCTAGCACAGGTTTCTCTGTTCTAGTGGACTAGGTAATCTGTAGCTCAGGGACCCACCTGAAGTGAAACATGGAGCTGACTGTGTTTGTATTGGCCACAGGTCTAAACTTTCTTGTTTATCTGATTACTTTTTTAAAAGGCTACCTCAGATTCCAAATCTTGAAGATAACAAATATTTACTGAAAATAGGACATCTGTATTACACAGTTTTGTGTATCTTTCACAATTTATGTACTTCCATCATCAAGATGTTTCTAACATATTGCACACCATATGCTTCCTTAACACCACAATCATCTTTAGTGAGGATCATCTTCCCACATGTACCAATATTATTAGAATCTAATGTAAGACTTCTTCAGGTAAAAGGAGTATTCTGGAACAGCTAAAATCTAAATTCAATCACTAATAGAATCAAAAACTGCATTTAAATGTTTTTATACTTTTTCTTTATTTACTTACAAGTAACTGAAGGCAGAATTTGTTTTATCAATAAAATGGAGATGTGTTAAGGTCCTCTGTGGGTCAGAAAAGAGATGATGAGCTTGTTTTGGCTGGGATAGAGTTAAGTAAGAAGAAAAATAAAAGTGTACAAAAGAATAATATGTTCAGTCTTCATCAGAAAACAAGAGCAAAGATTATTCAACAAAATTAAGGAGAGAAACAAAGCTGACATATTTTTTTTTTTCCACAAAATTTGTCTTTGAAATGTAGGAACTGTGGCTACTCTAAGGTTCTGAAACAGAAAAGATGCAAAAAGAATTTGTTATTTCTTTGCTATCAGTGATATTCAGAGTAATCTTGTTTAATGATGACAAAAATTATGGAAAGGATAGTACACCTGTTGCTGCAGAGCCTACACCCGTCTTTAACTATTAGAGAAACAGATTATCCCACATATGCCTACAGGTGGTTTCTTGCACTCTTATCTGAAATATTGGTACCACTGACAGACATTAGACAAAATGTACAGCTGAGGTGAAAATTCCTAAGTAATGGCTAGGCAAAGCTATGGGTCAAAAAAAAGGCAGGCAAGAATACAGTAGGGAGATTCCCACAAACTTCAGTGATTTAACTCTCACTGTACTATTCTTTCTCACACAACCTTTTTTCCTATCCTTTTAACATGGTCTTTATTAAAGGTGCAATTCACTTTTAATTAGAGGTTAGCTGACACAGAATCATTAGAAGTAAACCAAATGTCATATTCTAGTTCTTCATCTGCTTCACAATGTCTGGTGTTAAAATAATTAGAAAAGATTTAAAGGATAAGAATGCCCATGGGAAAAAATATGCTATCCATGTTGGGACTTTTCATATAATTTCAAAAGGAAGAGGATTTTTAAAAACTGAATATAACTCTTCCACATAAATTCAACTCTGTTATGTTCAACCTGACTATCCTGATTACACTGTTATTATTACAGTTTTTGATTACAGAAGATTGAAAACAAAATGGTAGAGAAGGGCAGCTGTACCCAGACACAGCTTCTTACTTGCTGTGTGCTTTGGATCACTCTTTTCCTCTGTTTCCTCATCTAAATGAAAGAGGTAATACTACTACTAACCGTGTAACAGTTATGTAAATGTAACTTCTGATGTTTGCATTAAAAAGCAGTAAGTGGTAGCAGAACACTTACACAGCGTAACACTGTGCATCATAGAAACACCTGAACTAGCATTAACCAGATCAGACATAGGCCTAGCCCAGGTGTACTAGGAGTAGTGTATGAGCTTAGTGCAAAATTTGTCAGAATAAGACTATAAAACTTTCTTCTCTCAGGCCCCTTTGAAATGACTAGTCTTTATTAAATTGCCCATAGATTTCTGCATTCTAGAAATGTCCTTGATTGTTTGGGTTCACTCTGTCTGTGGTATATCTTTTGTGACTTTACTGTAGAGAAACATAATCAATATTTTTGCAGCATGCGGAGGAAGAGGAGGGGGTGATCATCTTCTGACATATGGATGTCCATATCCATCTCCAGCAATTCTCCCCTTGCCAGCACACAGTGCCTCTGTACCCTTGTGTCCAAGCTAGCTGTGATTATTGCCATCAGGCAGTAATACAGAAAACACTGGAGTACCAGTAGCCCATTGGAATAAAAAGAAATGTTGACTGTACAAAGCTGTGTGTTGCATTTGCAGCAATGTATATGCAAATAAAAATCAATTAAGGCTTTGGAAAAACACTAGATGTTTGTCACTGTCTTTAAAGGACATAACTGTGTTTAGACATTGGACATAAAAATAAAGTAAGTATAAAATAGCCTACCTTAATATGAAAAGGTTACATGGCTCCATAAAAGGAGTAATAAGAGCTATTAACCTTGTAGTGAATTTATATGTTCTGCTTAAATGTTTGCAGAACAAACAATTAGGGATAGTTTTACACCAACTGACTTTAAATATTAGTAAGTCCAACTGTATTTCACACATTTGTGGAATTAATGTAGGAAAATGTTGCATATCTGGTGGTACTAGAATATATCAGTGAGTGATGTAAGTGAACCATGCACCCAGTATACCTAGTACGATGCAAAACGTTATTAATGAGTACAGTTTATGAATACAGACAAACTAAAGAGCTTGCTGATAAAAACCATGCTTAAGAATTTAAATTGATTTCCTGAAAAGGAATCTCTGATATCTGTTACGTGTTTTGTCTCTTCTGGACCAAAAAGATTATGAGAATGACAGTGAACTGCTGGGTTTGTGTAACAGAAAGCTTATTGGCTTGTTTTAGTTGAGGCAAACTAAAACAAAAGAGCTACTTAATTAGATTTTGCTGCTGCTAGTGAATGAGTACACACTGCTCATTAACATTTCTCATGTGACTGTTCAGATGAGCAGACCATTTTAAAAAAATCCTTAGGCTTGTCCTTGACACTTGGATTCTGCTGCTTAAATGAAGGTGTCTAGCACGCTGTGAGATGTTACAGTTTCTGAGAGATCCACACAGAGCTGAAAAATGCAGTACAGCATCTGTAGGAGCTCAGCATCTTCCTGGAGCAGTAGCTGAAGGTGAGAAACCCCAGGGAGGTAACCACAGACAGGAGCAAGCATTTCGCTTCATAATCACTCTGAAGACATCAGCAAGGGCCAGAGGGCAGCACAGCACTTTCACCAGTCCCACCAAGAGAAAAGCTGCTTTACTAATAAAAACAAATGTCTGCTGTGTCTGGCACAGGCCACAGGAAGATGCACATCTGTATTTACCGAACTCTCTTGTCCTCCAGAAGATGGTGGTGGCCTAAAAGCTCTTGGTGGAGAATGGCTGCTGCTCTGGCCCACCTCCTGACCTGCTGCCAGAAGATCTGGGGAGTCATGCTAAAAAGTGGGCCCAGAGCTGTGCAGACAGTCATGTCCGTGCCCAGGGCAGCTCCCAGTCAGGCGGGCACTGTTTTCTTGAGCAGGGTGCCTGATGGTCACAGCGGGGCAAGCTGGGGCGCAGCAGCAGCACCCCCAGAAACACCCCACTGCCTGTGCCTCCCCCCTCCCCAGCCCTGCACCGGCCAGCAGGAGAAGACACTTGCCTGACTGACCTCGCATCCACATGCAGGCAGCGGCTCCCAGAAACCAACTCACTGGCCAAACAAGGGGGCTTTGTCCTCGCACCCCGGGCTCCCCATCCAGGCCTCTCGCCCCACCGTGAACTCTGCAAATGGCACTCTGCCAGTTGCTATGTGTGTCTGGTCACCACAGGGCCCGGCCTTTGGGCAGCCAGCCTTCCCCGCCCCGAGCTCCCCAGCTCCCTGCTGCCATGGCAGGCATGCTCGGAGCCCTCGCCAGGACCAGGGCTGCAGCAGGGCCTCCCTCTTTGGGACTCTGCCATCCCCTCACCCTGCTGCACGAGGCTTCTTGAACAAGTGGCCCTGGCACAACCGGCCTTGGTCAGGAAGCAGGTGCTGCTGGCTGGGGATTGCCCAGCTGGCCCTGCCCAGGTGCCCAGAAAGCCGCAAGACAGCTCTGGGAATGGGTGGCGAAGAGCGAAAGAGATCTGGAGGGGAAACTTGCAGGGACACTGGTTGGAGTGGTAGCCTGTCCACAGGAGGAAGAGGAGGAGGACGAGGACAAGGGAATGAGTGCTCAAGTCTTACAAACACATCACCAGAAACAAAAGTGGGAATTATGGGAATTTTGCTTCTGATAAACCCTGTATTCATAAAAGAGCAATTTCGGGGCAGTGAGAAACTTATACCTGATCTTACAGGAGTGCAGGCCTGGCACAGACTTGCTCTGAAAAAGACTGCAAGCTTTTGTAACTAGGTCTTCTGTCAAACTGTGGACTGGGGCATATTGTCCTTGACGTAGCCAAGAGACTTAAATCATGAGTTTTAATAGAAATGAACTAGGAATTCAGTTGGGGGAAACTAGTAACAAGTGCTAAGACAGCCTTCATCAGCAAGGGGACTGCTATGGCTCCTTCCTGCTCTGTGTTTGTCCCACCTGCACCTCGCTGGGCAGAAGGGACCAAAAGGATTATTTCTGAATATTTTTACTTTGCTAAATGTAACTACCCTTGTAACATGAAGCATGCTGAGGGGGTAATTTTTGTTTCAGGTCACAACAGTCCTATTGTTAGCAAAAAAGATTTCTATACGGATTACCCTGGCAATACACTCGTTACCTACGATTTGTCAGGCCCTGCTTAAACAAAAGCTTGCTCTCAGTGTACAGGAGCTCAGGTTTCAGCTGCTCCACCTTTGGTCTTCCCACGACTGCAGTGTAAGCTTTCTCGCTCAAATGATTCTATAAGCATATTGTGCCATTACTCCTCTTTTCAGTCTTTTTCTTCCTTGGCAAAGAGTATTTTTATTTGATTGATAGTTCCGTGTTCAATACATCTTTTTATTTGAAATTTAAGAAGTCTGGCTGGCTGTGGCTTACTTTTCTTATAATTCTACCATGATTCTTGAGTACGATTTTAGTAATGCAAAAGTTGGAACCAGATGAGCATCTGCTATGGCAAACTTGATTCATTAGTTATTTTTCCTCCACATCTAATAGCAGGTAACATTGCTATATATGCATGTCCCCTTTTGGAATAAAAACATGTGCTGGGTATCTGCCTGCATGCCTCTGCATAGGTGCTTCAAATAATGCCTGTGCGTGATGCTATGAGCTTCATATAAGCAACAGTTATGAGCTATGTTATGTGACCTGTTTGGCCACCTGTTTGAACAGCCAGCAGAAGAGGACACTGAACTCTTTGTAGCTACTAACCAATTCTAGAAACAGAGGCGCAAGAGAAAGGGTGCTTTGCTCCCATTTGCCAAAACCTTGCTATGTAAAATAAAGAAGAATCAGTGAATGGTTTGCATTTTTTTCCCCTAGTGGGTCTCAAACAAGGATGTGTCTCAAACAACTTGCATTACTACTGTTCTGGATTTGTCAAGATTTGGTGGTAATGCTTTGGGTTTCTGGGTTTTGTTTTTTTTTTTTCAGACAGGCAGAAAAACCCCCCACCAGAGCTTGAATTTAAAGAACCAAAGTTGCACTAAGCACCAGCACTTTCATAAATAATAGTGCTGTTATCAAACTTCTAAGATTTAGGAGACCAAGAACACCAAATACGAAGTAGCATATAAATCTCCACAGTGAAAAAGTTACAATACTTACTATTTTTTTTTATTAATAGCTAAGCTATGGACGCATATAGCAGAACTGTGATAAGATATACAGCCTGAAGGATGTAATCCTGTAATCTTAAATGGACTGTGAGCATGCTTAGATTATCCTCATTCATCCCTGTTTGCTTTCCAGGCATGTGCAGAGAAGACCTAGCTGCCTTCTTTAGGGACAATATATTTAGTCACAGAATGCACCTGACAAAGTTAGTCAGTTCAGGAGACCTCAGCTAGTGAGAGCAATAATTAAAACAGTTAACATCCTTTGGGGACCTTTTACACATTGATGTTTAACCTGTGCACCAAAGGCCTGCACTTGACATATTTCTGAGACTTTGAAAAATTCTGCTTACAGAGCAAAGTAGTAATGGCTCTTTCTTGACATTCAAGGGTGTCTCAACTCCTTTTGTTAATTCTTTGCTATTTTCCACAGCTGAAATGAAGGTAAGAGGAGAAGTAAGCACCTTAAATTTAACATATTAAATATAATTTTACAGAAGCATGAATAATTACTAGGTAATTCTAGTGTCCAGCCTATATAAGTATTACAACACAGTTGAATGTGGCTGGGAAAGAATAAAATATCTGTACTTAATGTCACACATTTCTGGGTCTTCATGTTTTTTTTATACTATATATATTTCTCCTCCTTCCCTTAAAAGCACTGTCAAGGCAAAAACTGATGATATCCTCTGAGGAAGGACTCCCTGTGGCAGCATAAAGCTGTCCATTTGGCTTCTGACTGAGCTTGCTTGCCCCCTTCATAGCACTGAACCTGAAAGAGCCGTTCCTCCACGGGCAGCTCAAGGATAGCCAAAGGAAAGACATAATTTTGTTAATAAAGCATGGCAACCAAGAAGAGTCACTTTCTTCTATTGCAAAGTCAGACACCCCCTCAGAGACAGAACCTGAAATGCTTTTTCAGTGTGAAAGGTCCTGTGTTGTGAGGGTAATGGATACATACAAGAGACAGAGGAACAATCAACACAGGTTTTGCTGAAGCTAATTCATGGCTCAAAATTCTTGGAAGGTAGAAAGCAGAGGACAGAAGTAAATAACAGTTTTCACAGTGGAAGAAAATCGACAGAAGATTTTCTCAGAAATCTGCACTGGGACCATCTTATTTGACACGTTCATAAGTGGTGAAGTGTGTTGAAGTTAGGGTGAATAGTGAGGAGACAAGTTTGCTGACTGGGCTAAATTATTTAAAGAAATAAAGAGAGAACAACTGCACTGAAAACCTGCAGAAGCTTATTACATGACACCTAGTAAATTAATGTTAAAAGGATGAAAATCAATGTAGATAAATGTAAAACAACATGCATAGGGAAAAAAAAACCTTTTCTAACTTTACATATATAGTAATAGGCTCTTTAGTATTTAGGATTGAGACCCCAGGATTATAATAGATTATTCAATGAAAACCTCCATTCAGTGCTTAGTAGTGATCAAAAGGGCAGAAGACCTACCAGTTCTAGCTCAAACTGTCCTTGATGTTTTCAAAAAGCATTTGAATTACTAAGAAAGGAAGAGCTGAAAGAGTCCATGTAACTAGGAGTCTTCATTATAGAAAAAAGATAATTAAGGGAGGAAGTACAGATCTTCACTATCATACATAACATAGAAAAGGTGACTAAATCTTGATTGTTCGCTGTTGTTGTCTACCAACTGTAGAAGTACTGATTAAAGATAGCAGATAGTATATTCAAGGCCATCAAAAAAATACAGTTCTTCACATGACTTTTAGTTATCTGTGGAACTCTTGAAATGTCCACACAAAATTAATGCAGATGCTAATGTTGATAAGAATTGGTTTTGACATTAGACCAACTAGTCATAAGAGCATAACTGACTTTGAAACCCTAAATTTAGCATTACCTATATTGATCAGCTTCAGATACTAGCATCCTTTTAGTCTCTCCAACGTGCAAGTGAGAGCAGAAGAAGGATCTTGGTGTCTACAGTAAAGATAGGTACAGTAAATAAGAAGAAATAAATTAATCTTCAAAACTAGACAGTGACTCAGTCTGAAGTTTTTGTCTTTATGGAGGTTGAGCAAGTTGATTATTATCATAGCATCATAGAATGTTTTGAGTTGGAAGGGACCTTAAAGATCATCTAATTCCAACCCCGCTGCCATGGGCAGGGACACCTTCCACTAGATCAGGTTGCTAAAAGTCTCATCCAATCTGGCCTTGAACACTTCCAGGGAGGGGGCATCCACAACTTCTCTGGGCAATCTGTTCCAGTGTCTCACCACCAACACAGTGAAGAATTTCTTCCTTATATCTAATCTAAATCTTTCAGTTTAAACCATTCAATTTAAACTCTTTCAGTTTAAAACCATTACCCCTCATCCTATCACTACAGTCCCTGATAAAGAGTCCATCCTCATCTTTCCTGTAGGCCCCCCTTAAGTACTGGAAGGCTTCTCTAGGATCTCCCTAGAGCCTTCTCTTCTCCAGCCTGAACAACCCCAACTCTCTCAACCTCATAGTGGAGGTGCTCCAGCCCCCTGATCATCTTTGTGGCCCTCCTCTGGACCTGCTTAAGCAGGTCCATGTCCTTCTTATGTTGGGTGCTCCCAGACCTGGCCACAGTACTCCAGAGGGTGTCTCACAAGAGTGAAGTAGAGGGAGTGAATCACCTCCCTTGACCTGCTGACCACACTCCTCTTGATTCAGCCCAGGATATGGTTGGCTTTCTGGGCTGTGAGTGCACATTGCTAGCTCATATTCAGTTTTCCATCAACACCCCCAAGTCTTTCTCCTCAGGGCTGCTCTCAATCCACTCATTGCCAGCCTGTATTTGTGTATGGAATTGCCCCGACCCATGTGCAGGACCTTGTACTTGGCCTTGATGAACTTCATGAGGTTTGCACAGGCTCAGCTCTCAAGCTTGTCCAGGTCCCTCTGGATGGCATCCCTTCCCTCCAGCGTGTCATCACATTCCCACACAGCTTGGTGTCATCAGCAAACTTGCTGAGGGTGCACTCAAGTCCCACAGTCCATGTCACCAAGATGTTAAACAGCACTGGTCCCAGTACCAATCCCTGAGGAATGTCACTCATTACTAATCTTCACTTGGACATCGAGCCATTGACTGCAACTCGTTGAGTGCTAGCATTGAGCCAATTCCTTATCCACTGAGTGGTCCACCTGTCAAATCCATGTCTCTCCAATTTAGAGACAAGTATGTCATGCGGGACAGTGTCCAATGCTTTGCACACATCCAGGTAGATGACATCAGTTGCTCTTCCCTTACCCACAAAGGCTGTAACCCCATTGTAGAAAGCCACCAAATTTGTCAGGTACAATTTGCCCTCAGTGAAACCATGCTGGCTGTCACCAATCACCTTATTTTCCATGTGCCTTAGCATAGTTTCCAGAAGGATCTGCTTCATGATCTTGCAGGGCGCAGAGGTGAGACTGACTGACGTACTTCCCCTGGTCTTACTTTTTTCCCTTTTTAAAAATGGGGGTTATGTTTCCCCTTTTCCAGTCAGTGGGAACTTCACTGTACTGTCACACTTCTCAAATATGATGGATAGTGGCTTAGACCCTTCATCCACCAGTTCCCTCAGGACCTGCAGGTGCATCTCATCAGATCCCATAGACTTGTGCAACTTCAAGTTCCTTATATGGTCTTAAACCTGATATTGTCCTACAGTGGGTGGTTCTTCATTCTCGTAGTCCTTGCCTTCTGTGTCTTGGGCAGTGTGGCTGGAGCACTTGCTGATGAAAACTGAGAGAAAAAAGTCATTGAACACCTCAGCCTTCTCCATATCCCATGTAAACAGTTCTCCTGTTTCCTTCTCGAGAGGGCCCACATTTTTCCTAGTCTTTTTTTTTTTTTTTTCACTGATGTACCTTTAGAAGCTTTTTTTGTTGCCTTTGATGTACCTGGACAGATTTAACTCTATCAGGGCTTTGGCCTTCCTGACCTGATCCCTGGCTGCTTGAACAATTTCTCTGTATTCCTCACAGTCTACCTATCCTTCCAGCCTCTGTAGTCTTTCTTTTTGTGTTTGAGTTTGTCCAGGAGCAACTTGTTCATCCATGCAGGCCTCATGGTGGTGTTACCTGATTTCTTCTTTGTTGGGATGCATTGCTCCTAAGCTCAGAGGAGGTGATACTTGAATATTAATCAGTTTTCTTGGGCTTGTCTTCCCTTCAGGGCTTTATCCCATGCTACTCTACCAAACAGATCCCTGAAGAGGCCAAAGTCTGCTCTCCTGATGTCCAGGGCAGTGAGCTTGCTGTGCACCCTCCTCACTGCCCTAAGGATCTTGAACTCCACCATTTCATGGTCACTGCAGGCAAGGCTGTCCTTGAGCTGTACACTCCCCACCAGCCCCTCCTTGTTGGTGAGAACAAGGTCCAGCATAGCACCTCTCCTCCTTGGCTCCTCTATCACTTGCAGAAGGAAGTTATCATCAATGCATTTCAAGAACCTCCTGGGTTGCGTATGCCCTGCTGTGTTGTCCCTCCAACAGATATCAGGATGTTTAAAGTCTCCCATAAGGACCAGGGCTTGTGAAATGTGAGGCTGGTCTTATATGTCTATAGAGGTCCTCATCTTCTTGGTTTTCCTGGTCAGGTGGCCTGTAAAAGACCCCCACTATAATGTCACCTGTCCCTGACTTCCTGTTAATCCTGACCCATAAATTCTTGGTCAGCTCCTCATCCATCCCCAGGCAGAACTCCATGCTCTCCAGATGGTCATTGACATAGAGGGTGATGTCCCCTCCTTCTCTCCCCTGCCTGTCCTTCCTAAAGAGCCTGTATCCTTCCATTCTAACACTCCAGTCATAGGAGCCATCCAACCACACCTCTGTGATGCCAATAAGATCACAGCCCTGCAGGTGTGTGCACGTCTCTAGCTCCTCTTGTTCATTCCCCATACTATATGAGTTTGCATAGAGGCATTTAAGTTGGGTTCCCAATGAAGCTGACTTACTGGCTGGCATTCCTTTATGCTGCTCTTCAGGTTCTCTCCTGCTGACTTGTGATTCCTCTCCAGGCTCTGGGCATCTATTGCTGGCACTGGCATCAAACTGGTAAGAGTGGGATGGATCGAGGTTCCCTGCACCTGGCAACTTTACAAATTCTTCATTTATAAATGAATTATTCATTACTTTCCTTTCTTCTTAGAGGTATGTGCATTAGGTATGAGCACATCATAAATACTGTGTGAAAACCAATCAGTGCTTTGGATTAACAATATCTGGCAAGTTTAATTCTCTTGCATCCTTGGCAACAGTGCTAAGGTGCAGTGATGCCCCAATCTTTGCCACAAGTTGGACCTTTATGCCACATCATGCATATATGAGCACAATCCCAACAAAAATATAGGCATTCTCAATCTATAAAGTGAACTTCAATTAGAATATATCCAGAGCTTACTCATTTATTAACTGATAGATTTAGTGTCTTAATCAAAAAACTTGATAGGGGGAATCATTATCGCTTAAAAGGACTGGTATTTTTTTCTCGTTACAACAGAAAAAAGCAGAAAGCACAAAAAGTCTAAGTTTATAGGTGTTTCCACTCTTTTAAATTAGGAAACATTTTAAATTCAAAAAAATATGTAAAACATAAATTAAAAATCTGAAATCTTGAAAGTAGAGCAACTAGAATAAGTATAAATGTTCCACAGCATCTTTTTTAAACTTTGGAAGCAACATGGCTTGTATTTTGGGAAGGCTGGATCATTTTTAATGATAACAGACTAGCTTAAAAGTTTGAGCAACACAGTATGTTTCTTAAACTGTGTTTTTACTGAATATAAAGAAACACAAAAGCAGTATTTTAGCCTACGTTCTTTCTAGAAAGGAGCAGGCTTACTTTCCAAAGATTTTTTCCTGAAAGAGAAAGAAGACTACTCACACCTTCTGAATGTGGATGCTTATTCTAGTCTGCATTTTGATTAATTAGAAAATGTACGTTGTTCAGCCTGGCAATGTTTTAACATATCAGTCAGTACTGCTCCTCTTTCTCTTTTTACTTTGAGTCCAGTGAACAACTGTAATGAAAATCAAAATGCCCTGTTGTAAAGGATGTAGTGCTTATCTCAGGTTTAAGAAAAAGTGAGAGAGGTTTTTTTCTTACATAAAAGAACATTTTAGTCCAAGTCTAAGACAGGAGGAACATATTACAGCTAAGGAACCTCTATATACAAGTAGCAGGAAAATCACATCATTAGGTTCTGGATAGATATGGATTTCTGTTTTAAATAAAGTGTTCTAGATTTTGAAATTAAATTAATCAAGAAAATTCCTCCTGTTCTCTAAAAGATTACATCATGTTATCAATGTTGTGTCACTTTTATGCAATGCAATTATCTTCTACATTTCACACAGTTGTCGCAGCTGCACTGTAAAAGTGTGCCATGTTAAAAGCCGTATTCAACTTTGTTGAAGTTACACACTCTCAGAGAGGTTTTGGTGGCCTGGAGAAACCTGCTTCTCACAGAATAAGAATTTCTACCGTATGAAGGACAGGTTCTCTGTGTTTGGTATGTGTATGGTAAACATCCACTGTCTAGCCCTGTGAGTACAAAAACAAATAATAGCCCCAGAAAATCCTTTGTTTTATAAAAGAGATTAAAAGTGGCTACTATGTTTAGAAACTGTGGCTCATGATTGGAAATATATGTAAGCAGTCCTTGAGCTGCCGGAGGCTGGTGTTTCTGCAGCATGTTTCTTCAGGTTTCCAGGGACTTGCAGTCTCTCCAGTCTGTTTTAGCAACCCCCACTGCTAACTTCTTGCTCTATATATCTTTTCATGGAGCATATGGTAGGTGGCATTACTCAGCTAACAGATGTGCCTTTATGATGCCTACAATTTGTACTGTGCATGCAGGAACTTGTAGTATATAAACAGAGGTTGGTAACACTTGATAAGGTCATTATACTGGCTATTTTTGTTACATGTGTCAGCAGACTCCAGGACTAAGAGAACCCAGAGCCATATATCTGACAAAGACCACATTTTTATATGTTGCTTATTGTAGATGGGCTGTTAAGATTATTTGATTTATTAGCTTTTTATGGGCCCTGTGCTATGCTAGTATGATGGGTAACTTGGCAGTCCCTTTCATTAATATCCCATAATAGAGTATTTATGATACCACCATTGACTTGTGAAGACATATTTTACATCTCTGCATAGTAAGTTAAAGAGCTGGTTAGACATGAGTTTAGTGTCAGGGAGTAATAAAAAGGGCTGGTTACAAATACAACAGTGTGACTGTTGGCTACACTAGTGAGAATGAGGGTCCACTTTAAAACTCAAGAAAAATGCAAGATTATTGGTCTTCCTTTGCAACCAAATACAGTAAATATTGTGTCAATGAGGAACGTTGAAAATGGACAAGCAGACACCACAAGCCACACTGGATAATGCACCCCCCCTTTAAGGTATTGTTTTACGTTCTTCTGAACTGTGTTTTTGAGGGGGTTCTTGCTGATACAAGTTGATTAGTCCCAGCAGACTCAGTCCTCTTTCCTGCAAATGACAGTGAAAGCAAATGAGGCCAGTCAGTTGTGAAGTCTGAAAAATCCCCTTTCTGTGTTTTTAAATACAAAGGCACATAACATGCACTATCTGAAACCTTTGTTCTTTCTGGGTCTGCCAAGATGAGTTATTTTAATTTATTACTGGGAGAATAATAAGGAAGTTCTTTAACGAGGATGTAAATGCTACTGGGCAACACTGAGTAAGATTTTGCTCTGCTTTACATCTGAAATCTTTGGAGTGAGTGCAGAATAGGCTATGGTACAATGGCTTTTGTCTTCATATATTCTAATAATTGCTGCCTGAGTTGTGATTCAATATATCAAACTGTAGCCATGTTTGGTGTTTTTGTTTTTTTCCTCCCAAATATAGAATCACAGAATCGTCTAGGTTGGAAAAGACCTTGAAGATCATCTAGTCCAACCATTAACCTAACATTGACAGTTCCCAACTACAGCATATCCCTACGCGCTAAGTCAACTTTACTCTTAAACACCTCCAGGGATGGGGACTCCACCACCTCCCTGGGCAGCCCATTCCAATGCCTAACTACCCGTTCTGTAAAGAAATGCTTCCTAATATCCAGTCTAAACTTTCCCTGGTGCAATTTGAGGCCATTACCTCTTGTCCTATCGCTTGTTACTTGGTTAAAGAGGCTCATCCCCAGCTCTCTGCAACCTCCTTTCAGGTAGTTGTAGAGGCCAATGAGGTCTCCCCTCAGCCTCCTCTTCTCCAGACTAAACAACCCCAGTTCCCTCAGCCGCTCCTCATACGACATGTGCTCCAGACCCTTCACCAGCTTCGTTGCCCTTCTCTGGACATGCTCGAGTAATTCAATGTCCTTTTTTGTAGTGAGGGGCCCAAAACTGAACACAGGAATCGAGGTGCGGCCTCACCAGTGCCGAGTACAGGGGTAAGATCACTTCCCTGTCCCTGCTGGCCACGCTATTTCTGATGCAAGCCAGGATGCCATTGGCCTTCTTGGCCACCTGGGCACACTGCTGGCTCATGTTCAACCGGCTGTCAATCAACACCCCCAGGTCCCTCTCTGACTGGCAGCTCTCCAGCCACTCCTCCCCAAGCCTGTAGCGCTGCTGGGGATTGTTGTGACTAAAGTGCAGCACCCGGCATTTGGCCTTATTGAAACTCATGCAGTTGGCCTTAGCCCATCGCTCCAGCCTGTCCAGATCTCTCTGCAGAGCCTCCCTACCCTCGAGCAGATCAACACTCCCACCCAACTTGGTGTCGTCTGCAAACTTACTGAGGATGCACTCGATCCCCTCGTCTAGATCATCAATAAAGATGTTAAACAGGAGTGGCCCCAAAACCGAGCCCTGGGGGACACCACTCATGACCGGCCGCCAACCGGATTTAACTCTGTTCACCACAACTCTTTGGGCCCAGCCATCCAGACAGTTTTTTACCCAGCGAAGCGTGTGCCCATCCAAGCTACGAGTAGTCAGTTTTGCCAGGAGAATGCTGTGGGAAACGGTGTCAAAGGCCTTACTGAAGTCAAGGTAGACAACATCCACAGCCTCTCCCTCATCCAATAAGCAGGTCACCCTGTCGTAGAAGGAGATCAGGACCTGCCTTTCATAAACCCATGCTGACTGGGCCTGATCCCCTGGTTGTCCATTATATGACTTTAAATGGCACCCGAGATAACCTGGTCCATGACCTTCCCTGGCACCAAGGTCAGACTGACAGGTCTATAGTTCCCTGGATCCTCCTTCCTGCCTTTCTTATAGATGGGTGTCACATCTGCCACCCTCCAGTCCAGTGGGACCTCCCCAGTTAGCCATGACTTCAGGTAGATCAGGGACAGTGGCTTGTTGAACACATCTGCCAACTCCCTCAGTGCCCTTGGGTGTAACCCATCCGGTCCCACAGACTTGTGTGCATCCAAGTGGTGTAGCAGGTCTCTGACCACCTCTTCTTCAACTGTGCAGACGTCAGTCTGCTTCCTCTCCCCATCTCCCAGCTCATGAGGCTGGGTGTCCAGGGAACAGCCAGTTCCACTGCTAAAGACTGAGGCAAAGTAGGCGTTGAGCACCTCAGCCTTTTCCTCATCCTTAGTTACCATGTTTCCCTCTGCATCCAGTGGGGGAGGGAGATTTTCTCTAATCCTCCTCTTGCTGTTAACAAATTTATAGAAAGATTTTTTGTTATCCTTAACAGCTGCAGCCAAGTTGAGCTCTAGCTGCGCTTTGGCTCTCCTGATGTTCTCCCTGCATAACTTCACTATGACTTTATAGTCTTCGTGAGAGGCCTGGCCCCTCTTCCAAAGGTGATAGATTCTCCTTTTGTTCTTGAGATCCAGCCATAGGTCCCTGTTTAGCCAGGCCGATCTCCTTCCCCTCCTGCTTGTTTTTCGGCAGATGGGAACAGCCTGCTCCTGTGCCTTTAAGACTTCTCTCTTGAAGTATGTCCAGCCTTCCTGGACTCCCATTTCCTTCAAGGCAGCCTCCCAAGGGATTTTGTTAACCAGTCTCTTGAACAGGTCGAAGTTAGCTGTCCTGGTTTAGTCAGGATAGGGTTAAGTTTCCCCAGCAGTAGGGGGGGAGCTCTAGCTGGGTTATTCAGATACCATGCGGACGTCACATCCTGGCGTCAAAGCGGGACAAGGGGTTACCGTGTGTACTGTCGGATTTGCTCTATTCTCACTGCTGTATTGGTAGATATTTTGCTCTGTTCATTGTTATTACTGTTATTGTTATTGTTGCTGTTTGTTGTGTTGCTGTTGCTCTGTTGTATTAAACCTTTCCTTATCTCAGCCCGGGGCTTTGTATTTCACTCCCTTTGTGGGGGAGGGGCAGCGGCCGTGTGGTCTCAGACCCCGGCAGGGGCTAAACCACCACATTAGCCCCCCCGGAAGTCTAAGGTGGCAGTTTTACTAACCCCTCTCTTTGTTTCTCAAAGGATCAGAAATTCGATCATCTCATGATCACTGCACCCTAGACAGCCTCCAACCTTTACCTCCCCCACAAGCTCTTCCCTGTTCACAAGAAGCAGGTCCAGGAGGGCACCTTCCCTGGTCGGTTCACTCATCAGCTGTATGAGGAAGTTATCCCCCACACATTCCAGGAACCTCCTGGATTGTTCCTTCTCCGCTGTGCTGTGATCCCAGCAGATATCCGGGAGTTAAAGTCCCCCACAAGAACAACGGCAAGTGACCATGAGATTTCCCCCAACTGTTTGTAGAAAGCTTCATCCACCTCACTGCTTTGGTTGGGAGGTCTATAGCAGACTCCCACAGCAAGATCTGCTTTATTGGCCCTTAACCTGATCCACACACTCTCAACCCCGTTATCACTATACTTGACTTCCGAGCTCTCATAGCATTCTCTTACATATAG
Source organism: Strix aluco (assembly GCF_031877795.1). Classification (NCBI taxonomy): domain Eukaryota; kingdom Metazoa; phylum Chordata; class Aves; order Strigiformes; family Strigidae; genus Strix; species Strix aluco. The sequence goes on along the minus strand of NC_133932.1, from coordinate 92,302,212 downwards.
GGCCACTCCACCACCTCTCCTTCCCTGTCTATCCCTCCTGAAGAGCTTGTAGCCATCAATTGCTGCACTCCAGTCGTGTGAGGCATAATACACCAAATACACCAAAGTGTACTAAGAAATCAATAAACATAGTCTGAGATACCCCCACTATACTCTTTGTACTCTTAAAGCTGAACTCATAAATAAGTATTTGCAGACCTTGGTCCTTTCAGCACAAAGGGATTGAAAATGCAAACAAATCAAACTGTATTTGCCAGTTATTCTCCACAGATGTTAACCAGTAAACAATTGGTCCTCACCCATTCCTAGAACTCCCTTGCCTGGTTTTTTTTTTTTTTATTTTTGTGCAGTGACTTACAGCTTCAGTGATCAAGGCAAAAAATCTGAATCACGTTACAGACATTCACCCAAGACAACAGGCAACCAGGAACTGGGCCAGAAGACCCTTCTTATCCTCAGGGCAAACATACAATGACCAAATGAGCACAGTTTGGCCTTGAGAGAAAGGATGAGCAGCACAATATGCTGATCTTTCAGCTCCTTGTCACACCAATGGGCTGAATCAAGCTCTGGAAGTGTATCTTTCTCTAGTTGACAAAGTGAGCATAGAAAACTGGACACCTTTTAGACTGCTAATATTGTGAATCTCATCAGCTGTATGTATAATACACACAGGATTTTCAGCATTTATTCCGCATAGTGCAATTTGACTCCTTTAGGAACAATATAGTTAGATCTAGCCAAAGCCATCATTAGCAAATTGCATTCCTCTGTGCCAGAACTGACCACAGACAGATTCAGATTTCCTGGGAGAATGGGAAAAAATCAATGTAGACGTTAAAAGTCTTCAGATTGCAAAGTAGTTTGGTGGTGATGGCAGGGTGGTATCCAGAGGTGACTTGACAAAAGAAAAGGAGTGAAAAGTTCCATAAATGGCGGTAGTGGGGCAGGAGAAGAACCATAAAAATCAGTGAAGGCTTCATGACTTTGTTCCTCTCCTATAGCCTATTACCTGCCATTCCCTCCTTTCCCCACATTCATATAGGTACCAGGACTTCCAGACTTTTTCCTTTCTCCATTGGTATTTATCTCCAAACACTCCCTTTAAATAAGTATTTTCCTCCCCTTCAGTGCTGCAGTGTAACCTCCTTGCCTACCAGGCTGCTAAGAAAAGAAAGGAGAAGAGCCTGGTGCAGATACTAAGCCTAGAGCCAGGGCTGAGTAAGGAAATGGATGGAGTTGCAAAAGAGTCCCCTGTAGCGCTAGACTTTCTGTTCTCACCAGACTGGACTAACAACCCACCTCTGCAGTGGTAGGTGGGTACATATGGTACACATCTAGGGATGGGTGCACGTCCCCGCCTCTCTTTGTGTGGTAGCAGCAGAAAGAGAAGCAATGGAAAGAGAAGGAGAGCACTTGATAACCTGCCTTTCCACCCCACTCTGTGAAGCTGCCCATTTTGTCTATTCCTAGGGTTGGCCAGGGCTCTGACCAATCCAAAACAAATCAGGCTTACAAATAAGTACAATCAGTCAGCTGGAGATTTGGCATCTTTACAATCACCTGTGAATATACTAGGTTCAGGTGGGAGGAATGCTTTTACTATTACTTGAGAAGGGCTGCTTGTACTTTTCAAGACAATTTTAATGAAAATCATATTGTGATTTCTAGTACACACCAATTTACTAGCTGAAAACTGTGAACAGTCTCTATTAACTGATCTATACAATTAAACCAAAAGGTTTTTTATTCCCTCTTATACTATAGCACTTGGTTTATGGATGAGATTACAAAGAACCTATATGCTGAGTTTTAAGCCTTTCTAGAGTAGTGGGCTAAGATCATGTGCAGAGTCTATTTCAAACTATCATTTGCCCTCTTTCCTTTTTCCTGTGGTGACTGACCCTCCTGATACTCAATTTTCATTTAAAAATATCTGGGTACCTCTCTGGGCACTCTGTGCCAGTGCTCAGTCACCCTCACAGTAAAAAAGAGTTTCCTGATGTTTAGACAGAACCTCTTGTGTTTTAGTTTGTACCTCATCTGGTCACTGGATACCACTGAAAAGAGCCTGGCTTCATCCTCTTTGCAACCTCCCTTCAGGTACTTATATACATTGATGAGATCCTCCCTGACCCTTCTCTTCGCCAGGCTGAACAGTCACAAGTCTCTCAGCCTTTCCTCATAGGAGAGATGCTCCAGTCCCTTAATCACCCATGTGGCTCTTTGTTGGAGTCACTGCAGTATGTCCACATCTCTCTTGTACTGGGGAGCCCAGAACTAGACACAGCACTCAGCTGTGGCCTCACCAGTGCCGAGTAGAGGGGAAAGATCACCTTCCTCGACACTGCTGGCAATAGTTTGCCTAATGCAGCCCAGGATACCATTACCTTTCTTTGCAGCAAGGGCACAGGTGCTGGCTCATGTTCAGCTTGGTGTTCACCAGGATCCCCAGGTCCTTTTCTGCAAAGCTGCTTTCCAGCTGGTCAACCCCTGGTTTATACTTAGTGCATAGGGTTGTTCTTCCCCAGGTGCAGGACTTTGCACTTCCCCTTGTGGAACTTCATGAGGTTCCTGTCTGCCCATTTCTCTAGCTTGTCCAAGCCTTTCTGAATGGCAGCACAATGGTCTGGTGTATCAGCCACTCCTCCCAGTTCAGTGTCATCAGCAAACTTGCTGAGAGTACACGCTGCTCCATCATCCAGATCATTAATGATGTTGAACAAGATTGGATATGGTATTGACCCCTGGGATACCCCACTAGTTTGTGGCCTCTGACTAGACTTTGCACTGCTGGTCACCACCCTCTGGGTCCAGAGGTTCAGCCAGTTTTCAATCCACCTCATCCAGCCCATACTTAAATCTGCTTCTCTATGAAGATCTTACGAGAGACAGTGTCAAAAGTCTTAATGAAGTCTAGTTAGACAATATCCACTGTTCCTTCCTCCTCTACAAAGCCAGTAATTTCATCATACAAGGTTATGAGGTTGATCAGGCATATTTGTGGTTGAAGGTTAGATATTTTTATTTCATAGCCAGTATTTTACAAAATTCTGGTAAAAAATGTTTACATCTTTCAAAGTATGCTTTCAAGATTTGCATGTTCTTTACATAGCATATGGTTCTATAACTGCAGTCCCTTTTGGTTGTCCCTTACATATCAAGAGATTTTTCTTTCCACTGGGACTTATGATTACTATGGGCACTATATTCCCCTCACCACCAGCTTTGTGCAATCTGCTGACCCTTTTCTTAGCTTAGCTGCAAAGTAAGCAGAAACATATGCCTGTTAAAATTCAGGGTTGGAAAACAATATAATAATAATATATTGGTCTATCATTTTTTTCACAAGTTTTCAGTGTATTAATATCTATTCAGTCATATGTTGGAGATACAATTAAACCTTAGATTTTGAATAGAAAACCACTTTGTAGGACAAGGAACAAACATAAATAATTTAAGATTATCTATTGGAATAAGGTATCAAAACTGAAGAAATAAACAAGCTGACACCTGTAAAAACAAAACCCATTAATGCTAACAATAGAAGGAAGTTTACATTATTTAGGTGGACTAGAATTGAACAATCACCATAAAAAAAGATAACTTCTGAAGAAAGAATATAATAGCAGATAAAGTGTTGATAAAAGGATCGTAAACAAAGCTCTGAATATATTAACATATGATAAACTATTCAAATTTGGCACTCCAATGCAGGATAGATTTTTTCTCAGTCTTGCCTCTCAAATAGCATCAAATGCCAATGTCTAATTGAAGCTACAAAGCCAGCTTAAAAAGCACACTCAAAACTGATTATATGTACAACTTATGTTTTTGGGTTTAGCTTGGTTTCTAGAGAAACAAGGGATATATGATCTTTATGTTTGTCAGTAGATTCCACTAATGTTGAACCAACTATCCAGTCTTAACCAAATTTGACAAACATCAGATACATACTTTGGGATAGTATTTTGTCATAGCCAGCTTCAGTGAGAGTTCTCACCACCAAATTACAGCACGTCTCTCTTTCCTTCTAGCTCTCCTTCTGATTCCAGGAAACTTCCAGTCCAGTGTATTGTGACCAAGGTTAAAGAATAGATGAGACATCATTGAGGGCAGTCGGTCACTGGAACAGGCTCCCCAGGGAAGTGGTCATGGCACCAAGCTTCTCAGAGTTCAAGGAATGTCTGGACAAAGCTCTTAGTCATATGATTTATCATTAGGTGGTCCTGGGAGGACTAGGGAGTTGGACTCAATGATTTTTACGTGTCCCTTCCAACCTAAGATTCTAGGATTCTATGATTCTCTGACAAATACCCTTCAGCCTTGTAATTATGTTGCTTTCTACAGATAAGTTTGGATGCCTTTGAATTGAGGAGTCTCTCACATTTAGCGTGAAAGCTGTGCATAAAGATACTGTATAAAAGACAAGTGGCTGTGTGTCCTTCTAATTGCTTTTTACAGGGAAAAAGCACCTCCAACTTCACTGTGTCAAGACACAAAGCCTCTCTGATTGGTAGGAATGTTCGAACCCATATCTGAACATGTCACTTTAGAAACATTACTACCTCTTTCTCTGGTTCCTTTGCAGGTTAGGTGGAAGAGAGAGTTCAGCTTTCTAGGTCTGTTGACATGAGAAACTTTTGGGCCAGGCGGGGAAGCAGCCAGGATTCAATGACTGCTAAACTAGTTGCTTTTGAGATAGTATATTTGGATTTATGTGCCTTTGTGCATCTGCAGCATGTTCTTTTATTGATGTGTAATGTGGTGGACTAAAATAGTTGCCTTTTAAAATAGGATGTAAAAAATTGTCCTAAACAACAGCAGCCACCTACCAGGTTCTCAAAACCTTATTCACTCCAGTAACTATTATATAGTATAAACACAGATTCTGAGCAAGTTAAAGGATGCTGAAATCCGTGTGATTGAAAATGTGTTGGCTCTGGACAAGAACCTGCAAATTTTATGTTCTTCGTCACATGAAAGACATTCACTTCTTTAGAGATACAGTTTTTATGGGTGAGTAATTGGATTTACATAACTTGCTAGCAATATAAAATCATTAAACTGGATCACACTTCAAACATTTCTAAAGGGTACTTTTCAGGAGTCTGGTCTTCCAGCTTATTTTCAGCTTGCCATTGCAATACTACCATTTTTCCATTTGCTGTGCCAAATTATCAGCGAGTCTCCCATGTGCCTAGTTATACAATGCTCACAGTGGTGAGAGTAATAGGACTCTGAATCAGCTAAGCACTCGGGTTTCAAAACAAAAGTAAAAGTATCCCTGTAAGGTGTACTTTTGTCAGGCATCTCATCACCACATGTCCCAGGCGAGGGATTCTGGTCTCAAGAGAACAGCTGAAACAGAGAGTTTCATTTAACTTACAAGGGAAACACAATGATCAGGTTCAGACATCATTATTACCACACCACAGCAGAATATGAACAAAGCTGTAAATGGAGAGACTTGGCATTGCACTGAGTTAAAGACAAGAGTTTTTTAAATGGTTCCCTTTCTTAATTCAGGGTTTGGTTGTTAAGCAAGTTAATAAAATACCTAATCATTAATTATATATTTTTATAGCATTTTATATCTGTCATGCAGAAGTTAACTAAAATTAAGTAATTTAGGAAATATTCCAAATTTACCAACTATAATACATGTCAAGTTTTATTTAAAGGGGTAAGGAAAGGCTATATCTTGAAAATAATGCTAAACACTAACACAGCATAAAATATTAAGGCTGTATATTTTAAAGCTTATACACTAATACAGTACGTTCTAAAGAAGAATTTTAATCCAGTGTGAGTTACTGCCTTTCTCCTTTATTCCTTGTAGTATACTAAATATTGAGTTTGCAATAGATGCAATGATAACACAGTATTCTAAGGCTTTGTACGGTTATATAGAGGACAAGAAATAAAAACTAGCTACCTAGTATGTTTAGTGCATGCACCTATAGTTATCGTAGTGTGAAGTCACAGTGAATAGAGGAAGATACTTTCCTAATGCTATACTTATCAGAGCTGGATTTATAGTAATCATTATTAGTGATCTCTACATAGAGCTCAGAGCACTTTACAAATTTATATACCAGCATCTTCCCCATTTAACAGATGAGGGTATTGCAGTCCTTAATAAGAAAATGTTCTAAACATTGTAAAAAATCTATGGTTTAATCTCAAATGTTGCTTAACTACATAATGAAGCGTTATGGTACCTGATTGGAATCATACAGTTTGGATTAGTGTGATTCAAAACATAAACACTGATAGTAAAACTGAGTGCATACATATTAATATGTAACTACTGCATAGTGATCATTTTCTTTGTAAAAATTTGTATTCAAAGATCAACCAGTGATGAGACACCAGCCCTGGGAATACAATACAAGTTTTCTGAACACCAACACTATGCACAAAGTTTGTGCTGCACTGGCTCTAAATTGCAAACAGCCCTTTCCCTGTGGAAATCCTCTTTTAAACAAACTGCTCCAGAGGAAGAGAACTACTCTGCCTACCAGATTAATAATACATGTATTTAAAGAAATATTTTCCCCAAGAAAAATTAAAAATATGTTAGACTGGGAAAGTTCCAGAATATCTCTGATCATTAGTTTTATGTTTTAACATCTTATTTCAGCCTATAGAATTATGCAATTAATATAGATCTTTTACTTATAGCAATTTTGTGATAAAATACTTTTCTCAATGCTGCTGGTTGGAGTGGAGAGATTCTATTGTCAATTTCTGAGAAAGATGAAAAAACAACCACAGCACAAGGGAGTAAAGCAATAAATGGAACTTTCTTCCAGGCATTCTGGCCATTAATAATTGAAAACACTTACAATGATCTAAGCCAGATTACTAGAACAGGTTTTGAAAAATAACCTGTTGTGTTACTTTCCCGCTAACCGTCTCTGCACTGCTGGTGAACAGCTAACAGTGTCTGGCACCTTATGCTGTTCAGACATTGCAATGAAGTGTATGTTTCTTACAGCCCTGAGTCCAGGGAAATGTAGGAGCACTGTGCTATCTTGTCTCTGTGAAGAAAATATTTGTATTTTGGGAAAGAAAAATGGCTTGATTTGAAGTACCACTCAACAGATCCTAGAACTTGATTGAAATCATATAGCTTTGTATAAAAGTGATTTTTAAAAATAGTAAAAGCATGGCTACAGTGTAATTACAGCCTGTATTCTGATGCTGGAGACTTGGTAAAGCAATTTTCACCTAATAATAGTCTGAATGTAGCTTTGTGATACTTTGGATAATTCCAGAGTGATTTCCTATATTTTGAGACAGGCTTTTTACAGTATTACCAAACTCTCTTCTGCACTGTGGCTTTCCCTCTGTTGTCTAGAATAATGCTGAGTATCCTTTTCATTTGCCCTCTGTTCTGGTTTGGGGAGACTTTTTCACCAGTTCTCACTGAATTATGAAAGCATGCACCCTTTTCCCTTGTATTCTGCAAGGGTAGAAAATTAATACAACTGTGATGCCCCCTCCTCAGCCTCTTTTTTTGCCCAGTACATCTGTCTCCTTTCTTCTGGCACCCAGGCCTCAATTAGCTAATTTAACTATACATGTTTAACATTTTAGTAACCCAGTTATTTTGCATTCCCTCTCTATTCTGTGGAGCAACAGAGATCTTTAGAAGATGGTCAAGATCATAGCTGAACTTTCTATCTTAGCAATACAAAATGTTACTAAGATCCTATTCATAAGCTCAATGGTTGTTCTTCCCTGACTTTTAGGCTGGGTGACACCAGTCCTCATTTCTCTTCAAAAGATTTAACAGTACACTTTGTATAATATATGTGACTCAATTTTTTGCCTCAAAACATTGCATATGTGGTTTGGTGGGTGAAATTGGAACACCACACGTTCCTGCAATCTGTCCATCTCTGACAGCTTTGTTTCTTTATTCAGTGGCTGCTCTGGTGCTGATAGAGGTGTCAGAAGAAATTGCCTATCATACGTGTGGGTTTGTCACTCGTATGAATCAGTTTTATCACAGCTCCAGAGCATCCCCAGAGACAGTACTAACTGCTTAGTTTTTAATTACAAAGTCACTCTTTGTGTTTCTCAATATGGACAGCTGTGTAGCCATTCATAGAATCACCTTGTTCAAAATTTAGAATACAAATATTAAAATTTATCCGTCTTTTCTCTGAATATAGCTATGAGGTTTTCAAAAGGGCCTCACTAGCATTCATCTCAATTACTGTTCATCTGTTTCTAAGGTATCACGTTTATCCCAGAGACAGTCCATGTTTTAGCACATCTTGTCACAAAGCACGTTCTCTTACACAAAGTGCCAGAAATAAAATAAAGGCTAAGAGATTTAAAGCAGAATTGTGGCTTAGTTCAAAGCCATGGTTAAAGAGATATATATTTTTTCAATTGAATCTTAATTGCATGTCAAATAGAAACAAATTCTAGGTATTTCCTTGGGAATACAAGGCAGTCCAAGAAACTGAACTCAAGTTCTGAAGCCTTCATAAAGCCTTGTCAAGGTATCACTTTGTGGGGGTTTTTCGTTTGTTTGTTTTTAATGAGCTATTTAACAAGTGGGATGGAACAATCATGACATTTTACCTTCTTTTGACATTTGCAGTTAGCCAGTCCATGGGTCTTTCAAAACATTTCAACAGCCAGGAGTAATTTGGTGATGTAGTCAGATATTTCTTTGATACAGTCCTGTTTATTTAGAAAGAATGCACAAAAAATTCTATTTTCTTAGACTCCATTACAGTTAAATAATAAAAACCTATTTCTTTGCCCAAATTTTCAAGTTTCCTTAGACACAGAATTCTCCCTCCTCTTAAATGTATGATTCTTACCTCTGCTTGTTGTTTTTTGGCTGCTTCTTTTTCCCTGTTTTTGAAGGTTTTTCGGATCTTCCTGAAACACAATTCCGTCAAATGATACCCAGAAAATTTCTAGCAACCATTTCCCCTTCAGTTTTCCACTTGGTCTGTGTTTGAGTAGGGGTTCCTGTTGTTTCATGTTACATTCTTGAACGTATTGTGAATTACAGGCTTGTCCCAGCATCCACAAAGTTTCATCTAACTTCTATCACACTCATTTTATAATCTCAATCTTGTTTAAAATTAAGTAATTCCAACCTGCTTGACATTTTAACCTGAGGCAACAATCAAAATATAATCTTCGTGTTCCAAATGCCTGCTTTGTTGTGTTTTTATATAATTGGAAAAGTATCTAACTGTAGTAGATGTAATATCTAGTATGGTATGGAATCGCAATAGTTGTGCTGCATCTAACTTTGGTAGCTAATTTGCATCTAACTTTAAAGTGACTTAGTGAATAAGACGTCCTTAAGTGAGTGCCTACAGTCCTTGTGTAGAAAAAATGGAGACTGGTGCTTTTGAAGGCCTTGAGACTAACGCCTAAAATTAGGCATAATGTGAAATCAGATAATTTAGATTTGATCCTATGGCTATGTGTGCCCTCCCCGTGGCCTGGAAGGGATCAAGAAGCAAACTGTCCTGATCAGCATGTTTAAGGGTCATCCTGACAGGGGTCAGTTAATTTGCTACAGAAGGTCATTAACAGTTTTTTTAACCAAGTCAACATACAAAGTTTATGCTCAAATAACCACAATACCAAAAATATTTTAGTATCTTCCACCACACTCCCTCTTAAACCCTCTAAAAATAATCCTTAATTGCTCCAGCTGCGAATGGTATCAGCATGATGATTCTGATCACATCATTCAAATGTAGTTCATAGGTTTATGCAAAGCTTTCTTGGCTTTTATAAGCTGACTTTTGTAACTCCATAATGTTTGAGTAGAAAAATACCCGTAGAAACTGTATAAAGTTTACACGGGACAAAAATTATGTACATGCAAATCCTCCCAGCAATCTTTCATCCATGGCTCCTAATATGACAAATTTTCTTGCTTAGGTTCTCTAATGGTTCTTATTGTCAAGGATAGATATTCATATTTCACATTAGGCACTTACACTGTAAATCAAGGCCCATGACTGACAGGTATCCGCTGTAAAGTAATTTATAGGAGCAACAGCAATATAATAAGCAGTATCAACCAGTGTGCATGAACTGTTATCCCTAGCTAGCACCATTACAACCAACTGGCTGATATTCATTATTTTCCACCTCCTTCTTGCCGTTTTATTATCCTCCACCTTTTAAAACCTAGCCAACCACTCCACTAATACAGCAACAATTTTACTGGCAAGCTCTGCAACAGCTGAGCCCATCCCAGTTGCTCTGTGCCAGTCAGCCAGCTGGTAAGCTGGGAATGATCTGAGAACTGGCTGTAATGCTGTTTCACAGACCAAAAAGAGACTGCAGTATTTGCCTTAGTGAGGTTTTTTTTTTTTTTCCTTTGCTATGGCATTGTTTGCTGATCTTGGTTGTTGGCATAGAAAAGTTAATATGGAGGACAGGAAAGAGAAACATAAAGGAACCAGTCAGGGAATTGCACCTGGAGGGTAGGGAAGTATGTCCTAAAAGTGAATGAAGAATTCTGCAAAATACAAAATTCAGAATAAATGTGGACAGTTAACATATCACACTCATTTCCACGGTAATATTGATGACATTCAATTTAAATTAACTGCACAGGCAAATAAATTGCTAACTCAAGTCTTAGTGCTTTTCAGTACTTTTAGTTTTACTATACACACATTCTTTCCTTTTGCTATATCCCACTGCTTGTCTTAAAACCTGTTTTCTTACTATGTTGCTACATTTATTCTAGTACAGGTTTAGAAAAAGATGAAGTTATGGAGCAACCTCATTCATCTGAGCTGTCCTTTTTCAATTCTGGAAGTATTTGTCTCTCCTCAGATCTGTTGGCATAGAGCTCTAGTGACATAAAAATTATGTTCTTGGAGTTTTAGTTACCTCAGTGCTTCAATTTATATTGTTCCAATGCACTGAGTGGTGCCCACATTAATAAATCATGAAGTCATTTGAACCTGGTCTCCCTCAGCAAGGTGATTACCCAGTCATTTGGTTAAGGTCATCAGTCTCTCTTCCGCTTTAATAAATGTTTAATTTTATCCTATATAGAGTGGAATAGCTCTAACTGTGTTGCATTCCTTGATGATTATTTAGGAGAAATTTGAAGACAAGCTTTTAAGTACAATGAGTTTTTAATGATAAAGCAGGTAGGTTAATGTAATACTGAAGGAAAGCCTTTCTAAGGGATGAGGAAAGAGAAACTTATGCCTGACCCAAACTGCTAACTCTAATTACTCACTGAATAGCTCCATATCACATACTCCAGCAAGTTTTTGACTTCATCACCAACCTCTTTAAGGAATTTTTATCTTTACAAACAGAACATACTGAGAAAATGAGGTATAGGTTGAGAATGAGGTAGGGTATGCCCCCTTGATAAAAGAGGGAACACAGGTCTAAATTAAAAAAAAAAAAAAACCAAACCAAAACAAACCAAACAAATCACAAAACAAACAATCAAGAAAACTTAAGTGGTTCAAATTGACCAAAGTTACCATTGTGAATATGCAGTTCCCAAGGACTCTGTCGGTTCTAGAAAACATGTCACCCCAGTTCTCAAAGTCTTGTTATATCCTGATGGGGAACCTGAAAACTTTTAAAACCTTGATGAACTTCACAGAGAATAGATACTTCGCACCCAGCTGATGTTTCTACAGGCACTTTGTCAAATATGTTCAAGTTCAACAAGGAAAGTGTTCCAGTGTGTCCTATACAAAATGTGACATAAGTCGTGGAGCAATGTAATTGCCCCTGAAATCATGATGGCAGCCTGCCCCCCTTGCAATTCATCAGTCTCCATGGGAACTCTGAGTGTAGTCCTCAGGCATAGGCACGTCTCTGTGTCTCAGGACTACTGGTGCGTAACTTGCTTGCTCAAGGCATAATTGTCTTTAGAAGCTCCTTACAAATTCTGTACAGTAATGAATTTTCTCCAATAAAATAGTGAAGTCATTTGTCCCAGTATGATAATCACTGAATTGAGTTCCACCTTGGTAGTACACTTGGTGCTTAAACAGCAGCTAAATTTTCTAAGCTCCAGAAAAGAAAAAAACCCCACACTTTTGACCATCAGCCTGCTACTGTAATCACTATAAAAACATGAGATTCTATCTGAAAGAAACAAAATCTGTTTTCACTTCTTCTGTAACCAATATATGAAAATGAGGAAACTATAGCATTTTTAACAGCAGGGATTGTATAAAATATTGCATCTGCAGCCCAAGTGCCACCGCTTTGTCCTGGGATTTCTGCCAAACCAGGAGGCTGTTCAGTTGTAATTAACATTTCTCATCCCAATATCATTGTTGATGAGTCCCCACACAGTTTCGAGTACAGCTGCCTGCTACAGTAGTTCGTTATGAACACAGGACCTCTGCTGACTCTCTTCCCTTCTGCTCTACTTACCATGGGCACTTTTCACTTCTTCAAAAGAATCACACAGTTCCCTTCTTGCCAGACTTTGTGAGGTAACTCTGTCATCTCTTATTTGAAGATCTGCATATTGATTTTGGCTTGATCCATTTGAGCTTTGTTGCTTTTAGGAAGTCTTTCATCTTTTGTTTGGGTCTGCTGGACTTCATTTCTTACTGGACTGATTCCACCTTGAGCTAGACATCCTTCACCCATTGTTAAATTATTTGTCCATTCAGTTTGGTGCTCAGATAAGCCAGATCAGATCCTGATGCATTTCAGCCTGGGTCTTCTGAAATTCCTTGGCATCACTTCTCTGCAGTCTCTTGGAAGGTTTGCTAAAACTAAGCAATTACAAGTGATGTAGTGATGTGAGCAGCTGTTCTTGAGGATACATTATATAAATGGTCAGCATGAAACACAGTAGTAACTAGCCAGTATGAGAAAATTGCTTAGGAAAATGGAGACTTCAGTTATTTTCCTCTACAATTGTTTATAGAGAAATCAAAAGAATATGCTGGAAAATTACCTATTTTTAAATAAAATTAGTAGGTTTTACTACATTTTATCTACACTATATTATTCATCTTCTTGCTTCTGCTGGAGTTGTTATTACTGATTGATCTAGTCAAGGGGCAGAGTCTTTGCTTCAGCAACATCCCTGTTTCAAACTACTTATCATTGAAGCATTAATGAGATAAAACAACAGCATACAAAGGGAGTTTAAGGCATCAAAGAGACAAATCTGGGCAATTTTACCAATCACCTTCCTAACATGCTAGCAGTCTAAGCACAGAGGATTTTCTTAGGGTATTTTAGAAAAAGAGAACAACCAAATGATGAAGTCTAGCAAACTTGACCGATTAGCAGGGGTAGATGATCTCACAGTAGTGAAGGAGACAGAAGCAACAAGGTGAGTGGAGCTAGGTCATGTGTGCTCTTTAAAGCAGAGACAAATTATTTTCTTTTTGCTGCAGTATAAACCAGGAAGCCATGAAGTCGGGAAAATGAAAGGGTGATCTTACTAGTTACCTGGAAAAATGACCTTTGCATCACTTTCCTGAATGGAATGGGAAAAGTTCTGTTATGGCTTAAATTTCTGGCTGGCAGCAACATTCTCCTTCATTATTAGGAAATGTTACACCCTACAATATAAAAAAAAAGAGTACAGAATTGACAACAGATGAATAGTAATCCAAGTTGCAAAGTGACACTTTGACAAACATTGTTCCAATGAACAATCCTGAGAATCAGATAAGCAATCATTTCTTAAACATTTTGAGGGGAAGGGGGAAGGAGCGCTGACATTAAGGAAGAGGATAAAAATTAATGAGGAAACTTCCTGAATAGCAATGACAGAAATCCAGATTCTATTCTCAACTGACTTAAACATACTTGCTCTAATTTAGCATGGATATAATTAAGAATAAAATGCAGTCTAGTAAGGCCACATGGGTTTTAAACAGGCCCAGAGCTTTAAGTGTGGATATATGAATTATTGCCTTAGCCTGTAATGGATTCTACTGTGGGATCAATAATGTTTGAGAAAAGCAACCTTAAAGTTCAATAATATGTATTAAATATTTATTTCTGCTCAAATAATATGTGTTTCTCTAAAAAATCTCCAAATATGAAGGAAGAAAAAGGGGTATGTCAAGAATCTGGCACCAAAGAGAACTAGCTTACTGATTTTATTATAATAGCTATTAACTTCTCATGTTTTGGAATTGTTAATGAAGGGAGGCTCATCAGTCCTGAAGTGTCCACTTGTACCCTTTTAATGTCCATATGATGAGAGCAGTTCAGAGAAACATTGCTTAAAAAGGACCTCACACAAAGCCATTAAATACAGTAATTTAAAAACAACTCAGCATACACAAATTCTGGATATTTTTGGAAAACAGCATTTCCAAGACTTTCTGATTCAATGATAAATCGAATTGTCAGACATACAAAGTGTTATGAGGAATTCCTGATGAAAGATTGGAACCTTAATGCAGTTGTCAGCCACAAAATTCTGAATGAAATAAGCATTTTCCTCTCAAACAAATTGCTTTCTTACAAACTAAGCAAGAATGTGCATCCAATGTACATCTGAAGAACAACCATTAGAATAACTTTAAAAATATTTATTGTGGAATCATGGTGCTGGAGGAGATGAATAGAGGAAAAAAGTCGTCTGAACATCTCAGAACAATGTCTGGCAGGCAGGGTTTAAATGGAACCCAACAAATCCTTCCCCAGGAAATGACATGTCTTCAATGACACTAGTGGAAATTAAGGATTTACTAAAACTCCTTAGATCTCAATTCTGCAATATAGTCCATGTGCAGAGCCCTAACATCGTCAGTGAATGATTTGGAGAACCAAGCCCACAACTCCACAGGTCTCCTGGAAAATTTTTCTACTTACGCAAAAATAATTTCAAGAATGAGTGATGCCACTCAACAGTCATGAGAAAAAGCAGATTTTTTTTCCTGCTATCATTTTGCTTGAAATGATTCAGCCTGCTGAATGCAATGAATATGAATCAGACATATTTATGAGGTAAGGACCCTACAGTGTCTGGAGTCATTAAGATCTTTCATTTTTCTTGTTCAAATCAAAGTACCTGTCATTCTCTCTTGAAGCTCCTGCTGCTTCATGGAGCACCTTCTAGTCTCAGAGAAAAGTTTCTTTTCATAAAAAACAATAAAAATTTGTCATTTTATATCTGGCGTGACTGGTTTTGACAGAATAAAATCTTGTTTAGAGCTCTGATTTCCTTCAGGTATCTGCAATCTTTTGTTGACAAAAAAGAGAAGCATTGTCTTACTTTTGAGAGCATGTTTGCATGAAACATATGTCTTAAAATTGGTTAAAGCCTGAAATAACTCCCAGCATCTGACTGAGAAGAGAGTGTAATAGTCTGAGGGAGTGTCCTCTGTGGTCAAAAAATATTTTTAAAATCAACACATTTTTTCACAGATTCTCACATGGAAAAGATCTTACCAAAGTCTGTTTACAGTTCTTTAAAACAGTGTAATATATTAATGTTGACCATTAAAACTTTCTTTAAAACAAGGGAGAGGGATCTGAAAAGTAGGCTTGTTCTGGTATGTGATTCAACCTTTGTTATGGACATAAATGAAAGTGGTCTAATGTGCTGTGTTGATTGAGTTTATGAATATATGCTTTCTCCTAAGATGAAAACATGCAGAAGCCCTGAGATTAAGGAAAAAAGATTCACAGGCCTATAATAGAGATTCCTCTCTATGAAGTTGAAAGATACATTTGGTTTTATCAAATTTGAAGATAAATATTTTGTATTTATCAAGTAAGATGAAGTATCTATTTTCTTTGTCAAGAAGCCACTGCGGAAACCAGGCGGATAACAAAGCTCCAGATAAGTTTTTGTCCACCAGAGAGAAGCCTGATGGACCAAAAAGCCAGACTTAATAGGCCAAAGTCTGTTGCTGCACCGTGGAATAGCTTAGTGCAGAACACAAGCAGGAAGTATGCACAGCACTAGGAAAGTTGTACTGACTGTCATCTAGTAAACATTTGACTTTATTGCCATTAAAGTTACCTTGCTACAAGCCTTAGTGGGAACATTGTTATATCTCTTAAAATATACTGATAAAGGAGTTAAAGCAGAACAGTGCCCTTAATATGGACATAGATCAGTGTATCTTTCTCCATTGGTAAAGTGTGTTGGGTTTGTCTGTGGCAGGGTTTTGGCAATGGTGGAGTAGAGGGGGCTACAGAGGTGGCCCCCTGTGAGAAGCTTCTAGAAGTTCCCCCTGCTTCAAGTTGGACCCAAGTCTGGACAAAGTTGAGCCAATTAGTGGCAGTGGCTGCACCTCTGTGATAACATATTTAAGAAGGGGAACTTGGAGATGAGGAAGAGTCAGGGGAAATAATACCTATGCAAACACCAAGGTCAGTTGAAGAAAGGAGGAGGGGGGAGGAGGTGTGCTGGAGCAGCGACTCCCCTGCAGCACGTGGTGAGAGGGCAGGCTGTGTCCCTGCAGCCCATGGAGGTCCACAGTGGAGAAGATGCCCACCCGCAGCCCATGGAGGACCCCACACCAGAGCAGGTGGATGCACCCAAGGAAGGCCATGACTCTAAGGGATGCTCACGCTGGGGCAGTCTGTTCCTGAAGGACTGCAGCCTGTGGCAAGGACCCATGCTGGAGTAGTTCATGAAGAACTGCAGCTCTGTGGGAAGGACTCATGTCAGAGAAGTTCATGGAGGACTCTCTCCTGTGAGAGGGACCCTACGCTGGGGTAGGGGAAGAGTGTGAGGAGTCCCCCCTGAGGAGGAAGAAGCAGCAGAGACAACAGGTGATGAACTGACTGCAACTCCTATTCCCTGCCCCCTGTCCACTGCCAGGGAGGAGGTAGAGAAATCCGGAGCAAAGGTGAGCCTGGGAAGAATGAAGGGGTGGGAGGAAAGTGTTTCTAAGATGTGATTGTAATTTCTCACTGTCCTGCTCTGATTGGTAAATTAGTGGTGGTGGTGGTGATATTTAAATTAAATTGATGTTCCTCCTTCCCCAATCAAGTCTGTTGCCTGTGACCATAATGGGTGAATCATCCCTCTCTGTCCTTGTCTTGGTTCCTGAGCCTTTTGATTTATTTTCTCCTACCCATCCCTGAGGGAGAAGGAGTTAACAAGCTGCTGCTTGGTGCTCAGTTTCCCTCTGGGCTTAAACCACAACAACAAGACTATCTCTGCTGATACTGAGCAGTTTTATAGTACTACTACCCCACCCAAATGGATGTGTCTATATAACAGAGGTAAGAACTTTTCAAGGAAGAAGACTGAAATCCATATTAAACTGGCTCTCTTTATTCCTGCTAAATAAAATAGGACCTTGGAATAAGCACTGTGCTGCTGACTATCCACAGGGCTGAACTGTTAGCATGCTTCTTGGCATGGTTTTGGTACAAACTGGATAAGCTCTTCTCCAAGCAATACCTGTGGGGAGTGCAACATGTCAGGGCCATTCTCTGTGTCAGGATAGGACTGAACCAGGTTTAGTTCCCTCCTTCTCAGAGTGTTTCCCCAAGATATTCCAGAAGATTGTACATCCTCAAGGCTCCCTTGGTACCTTCACATCACAGACAAGGATATGAAACACAAGTCCTCAATGTCATATTTAAATATTGTTCTAATGAGCCACAACATAGCCTTTAAATTACTGTAGCCTCTTATATTGTTTGAACTGAAAAATGTACATAAAAACAAATAATTATGTGCTGGGTCCAGATGTACACCACATGGGGCCTTAAGGGAGACCTATGGCCAAGCACTGTATACATTGGCCAGCAGCCAGGCAGTGCTGTTTGTCCTCAGGACACAGAAATGTTCCCTCTCCCTGTTTTAGTTAACAGCACAGACATAGCCTTACAATCAGAAAGTATTCCAATTGCCAGAGGGTGATTTAAACCCTCAGCTATCCAGAATCTCCACAACAGGAGGAGGCAGCCTGAATGCACCTCCTCATACCCACCAAAATTGTCATGAAATTATTCTATGGAGGGAGCTGCGAAACTCAAGTGGCTTTCCCCATCTCTTACCAAGATGAAACAAATGTTTTGGAGTCATGCTTTACATTCATTTAAGATACACAAAACAAATCAGTATGTTTATTCTCCAGAGTTTATTTTGTGTCTGTCAAATGTAATGCATTTTTAATGTGCAATTAAATGTTTTGATAAAAAATACATAAGTGTAGTGTCTCATGATTCAAAACTTTTTCACTGCACAGTAAATTCCAACTTTATTTGAAATAGAAGTTGTGCTAATTACAATGAAATCCTTAATGAAACTAATTAAAATTGTTAAGCTTCATCCCTGTCCAATGAGAAAACATCCATGTGCAAAATGAACAGTTACGTGACTATTTTCCTTTTAAATTTTGTATTAAAAATTAAGGGGCAGGGAGAGGATATCACTGTAATGAATGTTGTATCTTGCATGGAAAAACAACATGTTCCATAAGAAGTCGGGAGCTCAGTTTGGTCTTATGCATGAGCAGACAGACTGGCTGAGGCCTCCCTGTGCTTCTGAGGAATTCCTTGTTAGGATCAAGAAAAATTGTGACCTTCTCATGGAAGAGACCAAGTAATACTCCCCAGTCGCCAGGGGAAGATGATGGAGGAGACTCAACTTTATGTCCATTTAATCCACCTTGGGAGCAGCCTCTGTTGGGAGGGGGGTCTTGGCACACCCTTTAGGTGGTGTGCGCCCTCAAGGTGTTGTTGACTCAGATAAGCAAAACTTGTTGGCAATACAAGAGTCAAGTCCTTATTCTTCTTTAGTAATCACAAAGATCCTGCACTTCCATAACATCTGTTACAGGCACCCATTGCAGTGTACAGTCTCCTCATTATGCCCCATTAATCCTCTTTTTGTGAGGAATATATTGAGTCATAGAGAGGGGCTGTCTTTAAATCATGCACCCAGTCCACAAATAGGGTCCAGAACTCATGACTACTGGTTTATATACTAAGGGAAGGAAAAAAAAGAGTGAACTGAAGTGGAAGAGATTTAGTTTCTTTTCAAATAATTAGTCTCAAATTGATTGATTGTAGATAACTGTCTTTTTACATGAGGAACATTAGGAATGATACAGGCAAAACACAGTCTCTTGGATTTGAGACACAGCAGACCAGTATTCAGCTCTGCTAAACTTTGTTTATCTGGAGGCAGTCTTGTTCCTCAGATTTCCTGATTACAGGTTAGTTCTAATTATTTCAGAAATTGCTTTCTTGAGAATATTCAATTATTCATGAGAAATAGATGCAAAATATGAATATATGTCCCTCCCTGAAATGTTAAGTGAGGTTCATTTATATCTGGATAGAAGAAGAGCAGTTCTGCTGGGTTAGGAAAAAAGGAAATTTGTCATACTTAACCTTAGAAAGAAAGGTAGTTTCCTTTGGTTTCTTACCATGGCAATGATAACAGTTCTAGAAATGCTACAAAGTCAGAAGTTGCCTCTGGAAGAAAGGAAAAAAAAAGATTCTACATAAGATTTTGAAACAGAGAATACAAGCTTGTTTTTACTGTTCCACTATCTTGTTCAATTGCTGTAAACAATTTTCCAAGACTGAATTAAAATATTACAAGTTCAGAGACAGATAACATACAAGATTGGATTAATGAGATTCACCTAATTGTGGGAGATAACATACTGAATAGCTAGGTATTTTATGGTAGTGCTGATAAACAAGATCAATAGTACAGCCAGAAAAGTGGAAAACTGGTATCATCATCGTTTATCTGCCATGTAATGTAAGTACCTGTCAACATGTTATATCTTCAGAAGGGCAATATTAATCTGTTCCCTACACCAAAATCCAGAAAATTCACTTCACTGCAAAATACAAATACTCTCTGTTTACTCACAGAAGTGCTTTACTAAATCTCAATATGCAGAAGTGGCAGAAACTAATGCAGTTAAAATAAAGATGTAAAGAGAACAGCAGCAAGGGTAAAAACAGCATTTATGATAATTAAAGAGTGTGAACAGTAGAAAATTCAATGGATTGAGTAAAACAAGCACTAGAGCAAGTAAAAAAATAATTAGTGGACCAAGGAAGAATAATAACAGTTTCTTGAAGAGAGTAAGCAATAGGCAGAGGAGGAAGAAACAGTTTATCCTCAAGCATGATAGTGGGGAATTGGAGCCCATGTATTAAAACGAATAGCATTAGACATTAAATAAACACTTTTGGTTCATTTAAGGAGTGGAGGTAGAGATTTACATAAGTCAGGGATCAAAATCAGAGGGATAATAGATGAGGAATAGAGAAGGAATTAGAAAACACAGATAATATTGGAACTGTTAATAAGTAGATCAGAAAAACATAGACATGGAAGAGAACACATCTGAATAATGCTCTGTACACTAAAGTATATAGAGAAAATAATACAAAACTGTTTTGATAGCAGTTTCAGTAACTTGATAGCAGAGAGATACTAGGATCTGGAAACTAAAACTGCATTCTGCTGTGAACAATATATTAAAGACCTCTGCTCAGTATGTGCCGGTCAACTGAACAAACAGCATGATCGTGGAGAACAATATTACAATATTTTTAACATGATCATATAAAGTCAATAGCACGCTGTCCACTGACACATTTTATTCAGTGGATTTCACCTCACTGCTGAACGGATAATAGAGAAAGAGATGGGGCTCAAAGTTGAGGGTGAGAATAATGAGAAGCTGGGAAATAGTCTCATACAAAGCCCAAAGGAAAAATGGGCTATTTAGAACATACAGTTTGACCAGGAAGCTTACTCACTTAAGAGACAATATAGCCAAAACACATTGTTGTCATAAAAAGTGTCAAAAACATTGATAATAACTACTGTATGATAAATAAAATATATAGAAAGGCAAGATTTTGAAAGGAGTCTACATTTCTATTTTAAGGACATAAATCAATCTCTACTTAAAGAATTTAGAAAGAAATTTTCTAGTCAACAACTGCCTCTTCCTTATTCTGGTACCTTATTCTGAGTCACATGGCATATAAAGTATAGAATATATACTGAATATAGAAAGCTCATTCATCCAGTCTACTCTGGTCTAGTTGGGTCTTGTTTTTTCTTCCTTCTGGTGTATGCCCTGTCTATAATGTAACTTGATATTTAAGGAAAACCAAGCTCATTGACAAATCACAGGCCACTATTCTTAACATAGCATTAACTTTAAACATGCTCTATGAACCTCATTTCTGAAATGCACAGAATACAGGGTAGGCTTTATCTTATGAGTGAACTCCTACGCTAAAAAAAATTTCACTGAAGCAGCTTAAATCTGTGATAGACCAACAGCTACAGTGTCATATAACTATCAAAGAAACCTCTAATTCTGAAAGATATACCCTGCAAAGACTGGCCATGAGGAAGCTTAGGGCATCCTTGTATCTCATGAATGTATATCCCCATGGACTAGTTTGGCAAAAAATGCAATACCACTGCCCTATCATGTATTGCTAAAATTATGTCAAAATCCAAGTCCTTATGCAGTGGAACATTGTACTGACTAGCTGCTGCATTGACTGGTTCAATTCCATGGCCAGGTCTTTCACAGGTAATATTATCCTCAGTTTGTGTCTACTGCAACCCTTGCAACAAAACCCCATGAATTTTGTATCCCAATCCTTCAATTCTAGCAGCAGCTAACATTTGTTACCTGCTTAAGAACTGAGAATGCTGATCTTGTGGCAATCTTTAAAGGAGGCTGTATCGATGTAGATTCTGATAGTATGCATGCTTGGGTACTTTCATCTCCTGTGGTGTCAACCCAAATCATCACCTTTCCACTGTTGTGCTGCTTTAGCTGCAGCTTTGTGCCACTTGTCAAAACGTAACTACATTACATATTTTGCTTTGTAATGCTGACTGTTTGATTTCACACTTATTATCTCTCATTCATGCATGTCAGTAATACCTTGCATTTGTATAGTTGCTGTCACAACCTGTTCACATTTTATCCAGTATCAGTGCTTGTTTCACAGCTGCAGGGGTTGTCCTTCTTGGCAAAAGCAAAATACAGGGGAAGTGAATGAAGCTATTCACCTTCTCAGATGCTCTTTTGCTGTAAGCCTTAGAATGAGTAGCATACGTAGCCTGTCTCCCAAACCCCAACTAATGTAAACAGCTGCAAAACGTACTGCACTAACTTACACTGCATTTGACACATGGGCCACAGGGATCATTACCGATCTCTTTTGTCAGGTAAGGAAGTTTCTGCAATACCAGACTGTGCTGACTTGACCACATATTTTCCTGTCTTTCTCATCTGCTCTGGCTCATGCGGTTCTTTAAATACTACCCTTGACTTCAAGTTCAAGAGGTGCATGGAAATTATTGCTCTTGTTTGTAATCTACTTCTCCTGATCTAGTTTCTGCAGTCTTTAAATTACTTTTTCTACTCCCTTACTTCCCAGATGGTCTAACAGTATAGATGTCTCTTTTACAAAATATTCTATTTTGCTATACATTCTCCACTGTACTCGCTTAGACAAACCACAGTCGAGCTGCAAAACAATGGCATAAAGTCACAGAATCACAGAATGGGTGCAGCTGGAAGGGACTTCTATAGGTCATCTGGTCCACTCCCCCTGCTCAAGAAGGGCCACATAGGGCCAGTTGCCCAGGATCATGTTCAGACCGCTTTTGAATATCTCCAAGGATGGAGATGCTACAGCCTCTCCAGTCAATCTGGGCCAGAGCTCAGTCACCCTCACAATGAAAAAGTGTTTCCTTGTGTTCAGTTACTTTCCTGTTTTCTCAATACGGAAATGGGGCAGAAAAGGACATATTAAATTGGACACCTCTGAATATGATTTTTTACACTTTCTTTTTTTATTCTTCCATTTCCTTTCTCTGTTGTTTTCCCCTTTAATGATATACAAGTGTACCTTTAAAAAAAATCCTTTGAATAGAAGAGTGATCACAACACTGCCAATAAATATTGAAACATATGACTGTTTCTGAAATGACTTATTTAATGGTTTGACTTGATGATTTATTTAAATTCAAGTAAAGCAGAGATTAAAGCTTGATATTAAAAAATGGACTCATTATTACAAAGAAGTCACATAATTTAGGTTTGTCAATTTAGATTTATAATTGGCAGACAAAGTTCAATGCAAATAGACATAGCTTAATAGACAGTATAAAGAAACCAGGAGGGAATGTTTCAAAGTAAAATGTTAATGTGGGAATTATTTGTGGTAAGACTGAAAAGAGAGAGAAGTATTCTTTTATGCAAAAGAAGAAAATCGGCAGTGTGGGCTGCTAGGAAAAAAAAAAAGAAATCTAGATAAGATATTTTCCTGTTAGTAATTGAAGAATTGATTTGCACAAATTAAGAAACACTGTCATAGTTTAACCAAACCTGATATAAAATAATTTTAAAAGCATCTGTCAGAATATTTGCTTACTATTGTCTTCCTGTATTCACTAGTTTTGCTTAAATCGGGAAGTTAGAGGTTCAAGCTATGAAAAGATGGGCAGTATATAGCAAAGTAGTGTTAATGGACTTTACACACTTCATCACTGCTGATGTCACCAGTGGAAACCATTTCTTCCCTTCAGATTTCAGCAGGTTAATTATTTTTACTATAAAATCTGTTTCCATTATAGATTTGTGTGGCTTTGATCTGCAGCCTTTGACTCTCATTATGTTTTTTCTCTGAGAGATTAATGGTCCACAGAGTAACTGGGTTTTGGTGTGGGGGGAGTGGGTCTAATTTTTATAGTACTTATACACCATAAACAAGTATACACCATACACAAGTCTCCTGTCAGGGTTTTTTTGGTGATAAACTACACAGGGTACCACTTATCTCCTGACAGAGCATTTTACTGGGGCTCTAGTCTTATTTGTGAACTTTCTGCATCCTTTTCAAACATCTTTGTTCCAAATACTTCACAGTGTACATCCATCTGCATGCTTACCCAAACTACTTTTTTAAAAGGTACCATTACTAGCTGTGATTTTATGAGTCAGTAGTTAACCTTCACCTAGAATTTGTACAAAGTATTGGCTTGCAGATGTTAGGATGAAAAAGCCACATCTTGTGGACTTAAATGTGTAAGTGACCCATAGGCTTAAGTGTGAAAGAAAAACTGTACCGAGAAAATAAATTATGTTTATAATGCAAAAGAAGCCTAATGGAGAGTCTTCCCACATAACTCTGCAAGAGCATATGAAAATGAGAAATATGAAGAAACATGTTATCTCTCTAAAATGATATTCTCATTCCATTCAAGCTGCAAATAAACAGCTCCACTGGGAAGGTTACTAAAAGGACAGCAATAGTAGTCTAACTGAAGTTTGGCAGAATATGAAGTACTGTTTAAATCAGTTACAATGAGAATAAAAATTTGAACAACTTAGAATCAGTATCACTTCCTGTAAAGGGTGTAACAAAAATATCCACTTCGGTAAGGCGGCATGGATCCTTCAAATCACCAGGCTATAATAACAAAAAACAACAAGGAGAGTAGAAGACTATAAATCTGGGAGGGAGCATCAGATGTTCAGGTTAAATGATTCATGCAGCTTCCAAAAATTCTTTTGCTCATAAGACCAGTAATTGGCTCATCCATTTATATTGCTAACAGTTCTCTGTCTTGGTGAAACAAATGCCTCCTTCTGTACAGAATTTCTAAGACTTTTTTGTCCCCTCAATCTGTACTTTGTTATGTATATATATTGGGAAAATGTTTGAACTATAGACATGTGGGATCATTTTCATTGTGGTAATATGTACCCAAGTTAAGAATTTATTCATCATGAAATTGTTAAAGAGAGATGGCACCTCTAGGAGACATATCTAAGATCTGATTTTCCCTCTGGAGATGTATTTCAGAGCACTGATTTCTGGGGACCCCACGATGGCTCACCTTTAAATGTAGAATCCAGTTAAGTTCCTGAAGTTCTTCAGCAAAAACTCATACTAAGACTTCAGTGTTGATATTAACTTCATTTCTTTGTTATATGACTGTGTCCTGATCCAATGTTGGGGGAGGTTTCGATATGATCCCAAGAGTGAGATTAAGACACAAACAAGGTCAAATGCCGTATATCCAAAACAGGTTTTTATTATTGAAAAAAAAAAAAAAAAAAAGTGAAGAGGGGTAGCGATAGGACAGAATGGAAGGAAAAGACAGAAATAAAGCAAGGATGCGGGACAGGGTTGCAAGAACAGTCACCACCATGGATCCAGCGGCGTCCCGTTGGTCCTCAGTCTTCAGTTCTTCGGTGGTGGGTGCACACAGATCTGGCTTCAACGGTGGATGCACACTGAGCAAATTTTCTGCTGCCGTTTTAAGTTCATCGTATCTGCTGATTAGCATATCTGCACACCTTTAGTTTTTTTTTCCTCTGGTCCAACAGGTTTTGTTGTATCTGGCTTCAGGGCAGGAACGTTTGCCTCTTGTCAGTTCATTATCAATGCATGCATGGGGTCTGGCCTACACAATAAAGCCACAAATGGCTACAGGATGGGGCCAGCTCAGCACACGTCTGCCCCTTTGAGGCTTGTCTAAAGGGTCTGGACAATGCAACCACAAGGAAGTGGGGGGGTGCATCCTTCAATACACTCCCGCTTCCCTGGGCGACATCCCCCAGACCAATTCACAGGCCACAGCAGCTTCTCTTGGAGGTTTGCACAGACACAAGCAAGCTTTGAGACAGTCATAGGACATTTCAGTCTCTCACAGACTGTGCAAGAAAAGAGGTGTAGGTCAAGGGTGTTTTGTAGGTGACATAGACTTAATCATGGCAACTAAACTCACAGTCACTATTGTAAACATTCAGCTACTTATCTTGGTATTACTGACTTACCTATTTCTAACGTGGCTTGATTAAGTTTGCTATTGTTAGAATATGTGCCTTATAAGCAAAGTTTACACTGATTGGTAACACACATTCACCAGAAATTCTAGTTTCATTGATTCTGAATACAATTTTAATCAATACGTACTTAAGTTTTATACTTTGTGCTGCATCCATATTCTCTTGAACGTTAATTTATGGAAAAGATTTTACAGAAGACAAGCATGAAATTGAAAAGTGTAAAATGAGCTAAGGTTGCTACTTCATCACTGTAAATAATACTGTAGACCTCCAATTATCCAATAGGAGAGAAATAATAAAGGCTGTATATAATGCCTTAATAGATTTTACGCAGATAAGACAACATTTTACCTCAAATAATAAATCATTACAGTTCTTCCTGGACACCAAAACAAATCTTGTATTAATTCAGTGAGATTTATCATAAACCAAAAGAGTATGAATGGTATATAGTATTTGTTTCATTAAAATCTGATTATATTACAATATAGAAATCTAATTTCTGCAAGTACCTCATTATTCCTTATTTCATCTGCCAAGTGCAAGTGCGATTTTATTGTGAGAGTGAATTAAGCCAAGGCATAATAACCAGATTGATATCCTGAACAAAAGTCACACTATGATGAAAGTTTCATTCTTAAGAAATGTACAGATGGCTGTGTTAAATGACCTGTGATAAGTGTACATTTTTCTGTAGGTCACATGGGTCCATTATAAATAAAAACAATTTAGATAAAATTATGAACCTGATCTATCTCCTCAACAACAATTTTACTCTGAAGTAATGCTGATGACTTTATGACATTTTTTACCATTTGACATCTAAGCAGATAAAATAAGAATACAGCTGCTCTGTGAGCAATTTAGTGCACTTAAAACTTGCTGTGGAGATAAAAATATGGTTTTTGTTATCAGTAGTAATTTTCTTTTGATCACAGGGCTCAAGTTCTTTTATCCAAATACCCATTCTCACTGAAACCTACATATTGTCCCCATCACTGGTCCTTAAACTGCCAAGAATTCCAAGAAAATGGGAATAAAAATTGCTACACAGCTAGAACACAGTATTAGTTATTATCTTCCATGATAGTACTTATTTTTGACAACCCAAAAGTAAAATGATCCTTTCAAATGGAAGAGCTACTAATATTCAATAATTTTTCCCAGCTCCCATGATGTAGTGGTGATTCTGTGTTTCATGACAGAATTTGTGCACTGTTGTGCCTCCCCTAAGTCTTCTACCTCATTTGGATCATAAGGGCTGTATTTAAGAAGGTAAATGTTTTCACCTATGGATTATTAGCTCAGAATGGTTGATGTAATCATTTATCTTCAGCTCTTTTTTTTCTCCTTCTATCTGGAAACTGACCATTTCAAAGAGATAGTCATTTATAAAGAAGCAGAGTTACTCACGTGCACTGTTGAAATATATCTTTCTCTCATATGGTCATTTTATGCAGACAGGAGATATATTTGAAGGGCAAAACCCTCTGGCTATTAAATATTTTTAACTATGCATTGCACTCTACTGCACCTTCAGAGAAATGGTTATTTGGACCAGCAACCAAAAAACATCTGCTACAAGGAATGTCTTTTCACATCAAATGATCAGTGCTTCCTTTTTAAGACATAGCATGCATTTTGCAGGTCCGAAAGCTACAAACATGGAAACAACATTTTTAATATTTTTTTTCAAAGATAGCTCATTCTCTTTGCATTAAGCATCCACTGAGAGCATGAGCTTCTTATCAAATTGGAGGGCCTTTAAAAATGCAAGCTAATAAAACTGTTTGATCTTGTCAGATACTTAAAATATTATTCAAGAACAAACCTCTAGTAAAGTAGGGACATTGGAAAGGGAGACGAGAGAAGTAGGGAGATGAAGATCTTCAGCTGACATGCATGGGTGTTGTTTCATGGATATGGCTTAAGCAGAAACGACTCCAGGTGAGGTTCTGTCTTAATTTTGTTGTGAAATATGATGTGATAAGAGAGGATGGACACGTGTAATCAAAGTTTTGCTTGTAACAAACTTAAAAGCAGAGACAGAAGAGTCCTTGGTTATAATTTTCTTACTATGCTGGTATGTCTTATCAAACTGGTTAAATTGAAATCCCCAGCTCTTAGTAGAAACAGAAAATACTCCAGTCAATAATAGCAAAAACTCAATCCAATAAAGTGTCTTCTAATCCTATGACTTTGTTATGACTACCCTTGATCTTTATCTGGACTAAAATTTCTTCAAGTCCTAGAGTATAAGAGAGCTTTCTGATGCTGAATTCAGTCAACAATTATATTCAACATATATGATGATGCATTTATATGAGTGTATACATATTCAGACTTATATACTATTAATACTAAATATATGAAAAACATAAAAATGTGTTAAAAATACATATAATACTTTAACATATTGCCTATCTTGCAGTGCAGATATCAATATCCTTCTATCAACTGTGTGTCAATATCTTCTTCAACTGTATAAATATCTTTCTATTGGTGCTTTTGCCATTGTGTCAGTCTCTGATATGTGAACCATTTCTTTAGTTTCTGTCTCAGTGGTGACAGGATTTTGCACTTCTCCTCTTGTGTAAATATTCTGGGAAGAACCATGAAAGGAAGAAATGTTTAAGGTGGCTAGAACGCAAAATCTGCAAAAGTAATTTCACCATTGTTACCATTACCGCTCTCTCTTACCTAATATCATCTTGTGACCTTATGATCCCCAAACATTTCATATTATAGGAATTATTAGCATTACAGTCTTCACTGGAAAGCAGAAATATGTGGACTGTGTAACAGCTATTGCTTAATGCTACCAATTGCCTAAACAAGTTGAATCTTGAAGGACATTTGAGGTAGAGGGGAAAAAAAATCAGTTTGCGCAATACTCATCTGAGCAGGATAGTGAGCTAATCATCCAGTGACAGACTCTCAAATGGATTACAAGGAGAGCAAGTAAAAGATGTAGGTTTCAGTGCAGTAGGGGTTTTCAATGGGCATCAGTTACTTCGAAGTAACAGCCAATGAAGATACAGCTAATTTTTGATTACTCTTCTTTCAGTAAGAACTGCCTGAAAATACTGACGGTTTATATATCTGTGGAATATAATAAATACGGATGGAAACATTACACATCATATATCAGCTCAGTTCTGTTTGCTACCTAATCACCCTGGTGTTAGAAACCCTAAGGGCTGGGGTAGGGTGCTGCAGCAGGGTGTTCAGGTACACCCTGCATCCTCTGAGGGGCTGCTGGAGACTCTTGTTTCTGCTCCAGGTGCTTTTACTTGGTGTAAACTTCAGAGGCAAGGTGAAGGTCCAACTACTACCTTCATATCATGGACCATTGTTGTCCATCTTATCTGTAAATTATTGCCCGAAATTTCATTGAGGGGAGAACCTCCAATATTTCTGTTTTGTTTTGTTTTGTTTTTTTAAAAAGCAGTTGATTTAGGGGTTAAGAGAAAATTTCAAAACTGCATAAGGGTTTTGGCTATTAAATTTTTTGTGTCAAGCTACAGACATTCCTTATTTCATTTTAGTTTAGCCTATTTTATGATGGGATAAAATAACTTCAAGACAATAATAAAAAAAGAGAGACTGCATCAATCTATGTATCCCTCCCTGCTAAAAGAAAATTAACTTGAAGCTAGTCAGCCTGATCTTCAACTGCTATAAAATGTCCCTGTAAAATCACTACTAAAGACTTACATTTATGCACTCAAGTGTGATATTTTTTTTAAAGAAAACTTTTGGGATGGCATGGCTCCTCCATCTATGCTCCATCATGCCATTTGCAAGGCCTGAATGGCATGATGTCTTAACCAATGGCACTGTACTCTGTTGAACCATTGCTCCTTCACCAGAAGGGACTGAGCTCTCATAAAGTTTGTTTAAATATTTATCTTGTGACCTACACTTTGCTCTAGGTCATTAACTATAGTGTAACTCCTGCTGTGGTCTTTCCATCTTTCACATGAGAATGTCCTTGCTTGAGTTGATTGATTGCATATTTTACTTTATTGGAAGTAATTCTTTCTTATCAAAGTCAGGAAACTAATTTCTTCAATTATTTCTTTATCAGTGTCATTCTTTTCTTGTATAACCATCACTAACTACAATAAAACCTCCTCACATTACTTATTATTAACTCCAAGAGTGGTGAACTTGATTGTCTCTCCAGTTTAATGAAAATTATATTGGCTTCTATTTGACTGACATTTTTCAGTTTTCTGTGAAACATTGTTTGGATAATTTTCTTGGGATTAATTTAAATTTTTTTTTTGTTAGCCATCTTTTCTCTATTAGTTTGTTATACATAAGATTTACATTGTAAGTAAGTGTACAATGATTTTTACAATGTCCACTGATTTAAATTAGTTTATTTAAATTAGATATCTCAGTTTCCTCCTCTCCTCAAACAAGGGTTGTTCTTCCTAGAGTTACCTAAAATTATAAATCTTTTTCTTCATTAAAAATTTCAGCCGTACCCTTTGGGAATGAAAATAATTCTTTAGTTATGTCTTCAGAAACACATACAGACTCCTCTTAAAAACAATCTAGGTTTACATAAAAACCAGTATATTTGCTGTAGATCCAATGTTTTTAGTAATAGATGGATTTTTGTTAACAAAGGATTTTTTTTTCCTAGAGTCTGAACATGCCAAACATAACTGTTCTTTTTCCAGGTAGACATGCAGATATCTTCTCATTCCTTTCTGACAAAATCCCCCCATTTTCTTCATTGTGGATGAAAAGCCAAATTTCTTTTACTTTGTGTTTCCTGTGTGAAACCTAGTTAATTTCTGATGCTCAGTTTGCTGGAAATTGTTTTTATTTGTTTGCCTAGCAGCCTGGCAAACAGTATTTCATTACTGGAGAGCAAGTCCATGAAAGATTTCAAATATCATTTCCTCTTTTTCTTTTTATGTAGGCAGATGACCATCTACAAATAGTTTATGTTTGCAAGTACAGTGCTTATTCTGTACTATATAATGACATCCTTAAGAGCATAAGAATGGCCACAATCAAAGGTCCTTCTGACCTGATACTCTGTCTCCAACAGTGGTCGATGGCAGAAGCTAAATCAGGTAACTACATAGTGAACCTTAGAATCATGGAATCGTTTAGTTTGGAAATGTCCTTTAAGATAATCAAGTCCAACTGTTAACCTAGCACTGCCCAGTCCACCACTAAACCATGTTCCTAAGTGCCACATCTACATGTCTTTCAAATACCTCCAGGGATCGTGACTCAACCACTTCCCTGGGCAGACTGTTCCAATGCTTGATAACCCTTCTGGTGAAGAATTTTTTCCTAATATCCAATCTAAACCTCCCCTGGTGCAACTTGAGACAATTTCCTCTTGTCATATTGCTTGTTACTTGGGAGAAGAGACTGACACTCACCTCTCTATAACCTCCTTTCGGGTAGTTGTAGAGAGTGATAAGGTCTCCCCTCAGCCTCCTTTTCTTCAGGCTAAACAACCCCAGTTCCCTCAGATGTTCCTCATAAGACTTGTTCTCTAGACCCTTCACCAGCTTCATTGCCCTTTTCTGGACACACTCCAGCACCTCAATGCCTTTCTTGTAGTGAGGGCCCAAAACTGAACACAGTATTCAAGGTGTGGCCTCACCAGTGCTGTGTACAGGGAGACAATCACTTCCCTATTCCTGCTGGACACACTATTTCTGATACAAGCCAGGATGCTATTGGCCTTCTCCGACACCTGGTCACACTGCTGGCTCATATTCAGCTGGCTGTTGATCAACACCCCCAGGTTTTCTGGCAGACAGGTTTCCAGCCACTCTTCCCCAAGCCTGTAGTGTTGCATGGGTTTGTTGTGACCCAGGTGTAAGCCCCAGAACTTACCCTTGTTGAACCTCATACAATTGTCCTTGGCCCATCGCTCCAGCCTGTCCAGATTCCTCTGTAGAACCTTACTACCCTCAAACAGATCAACACTTCTACCCAGCTTGGTGTCATCTGCAAACTTACTGAGGGTGCACTCGATCCCCTCATCCAGATCACTGAGGTAGATATTAAACAAAACTGGACACAATACTAGCCCTGGGAACTCCACTTGTGAGCAGCCACCAACTGGACTTAACTCCATTCATCACCACTCTGGGTTTGGCCATCCAGTCAGTTTTTTACTCAGCAAAGAGTACACCTGTCCAAGGCATGAACAGCCATTTTCTCCAAGAGAATGCTGTGGGAAATAGTGTCAAAGGCTTTCCTAAGGTAAACAGCATCCACAGCCTTTCCCTCATCCACTAAGTGGGTCACCATGTCATAGAAGGAGATCACGTTAGTCAAGCAGGACCTGCCTTTCTCAAACCCATGCTGACTGGGCTTGATCACTTGGCTTTCATGTGTGTGCCGCATGATGCACTCAAGATGATCTGCTCTATAACCTTCCCCAGCACCAAGGTCAGACTAAGAGGCCTGTGGTTCCCTGGATCCTCCTTCCGACATTTCCTGTAGATGGGCATCACATTTGCTAACCTCCAGTCAGCTGGTGCCTCCCCAGTTAGCCGGGACTGCTGATAAATGATGGAAAGTGGCTTGGTGAGCACATCCACCAGCTCCCTCAGTACCCTTGGGTGGGTCCCACCTGGCCCCATAGACTTGTGTGTGTCTGTGTGGTGTAGCATGTCACTAACCATTTCCCCTTGGAATATGGGGGCTTCATTCTGCTCCCCATCCCTGTCTTCCATCTCAGGGGGCAGGGTACCCAGAGAACAACTGGTCTTACTATTAAAGACTGAGGCAAAGAAGGCATTAAGTACCTCAGCATTTTTGTCACCCTTTGTCACTATGTTTCCCCTTATATCCAACAAAGGATGGAGATTCTTAGTCCTCCTTTTGCTGCTAATGTATTTATAGAAACATTTTTTGTTGTCTTTTACAGAAACATTTTTTATTGTCTTTTATGGCAGTAGCCAGATTAAGTTCTAGTTGGGCTTTAGCCCTTCTAATTTTCTCCCTGCATAACCTCACGACATCCTTGTAGTCCTCCTGAGTTGCCTGACCCTTCTTCCAGAGGTCATAAACTCTCCTTTTCTTCCTGAGTTCCAGCCAAAGCTCTCTGTTCAGCCAGGTTTGTCTTCTTCCCCACTGGCTCATCTTTTGACACATGGGGACAGCCTGTTCCTGCACCTTTAAGATTTCCTTCTTAAAGAATGTCCAGCCTTTCTGGACTCCTTTGCCCTTCAGGACTGCCTCCCAAGGGACCCTGTCAATCAGTCTCCTAAACGGGCCAAAGTCTGCCCTCTAGAAGTCCAAGGTGGCAGTTCTGCTGACCCTGCTCCTTACTTCTCTGAGAATTGAAAACTCTATTATTTCGTGGTTGCTATGCCCAAGACAACATTCAACAGTTTCACCCACAAGTCCTTCTCTGTTCATAAACAACAGGTCTAGCAGGGTGCATTCCCTATTTGGCTCCCTCACCAGCTGTGACAGGAAGTTATCTTCCACACACTCCAGGAACCTCCTAGACTGTTGCCTCTCCACTGTATTGTATTTCCAGCAGATATCTGGTAAGTTGAAGTCCCCCATGAGAACAAGGGCTAGTGACTGTGAGACTTCTCCCAGCATCTTATAGAATATTTTGTCTGCCTTTTCACCCTGGTTAGGTGGTCTATAAGAGACTTCCACCATGATATCTAGCTTGCTGGCCTTCCCCCTGATTCTTACACTCACTCAATCCTGTCATCACCATCATTAAGCTCTAGACAACCAAAACACTTCCTAACATACAGGACTACCCCACCACCTCTCCTTTCTTGCCTATTCCTTCTGAAGAACTTATAGCCATCCATTGAGGCACTCCAGTTGTGTGAGTGATCCCATCATGTTTCCGTGATGGCAACTATATCATAATTTTGCTGCTGCACAATGGCTTCCAGATCCTCCTCTTTGTTGCCCATGCTGCGTGCACTGGGGTAGATGCACTTCAGCTGGACCACCTTTTGGGGGGAAGAAGCCCTGATTCTTATGTGACCATTTTCAGGTGCTTCTGTGGTTTCTAACACATCAAGACATCAAGAAATCTCGCATCTTTGCCGATATGTTCCCCCAGACTCCAGAAGTTTATTGATATCAGTCCTTCATGAGCCAATGGAACCATAAGTATTTTTATTCCTTAACCTTACTTCTTTGTCTTTTCATCTTGTGCAAAGTTCCATTGCATGCTGAGAATGAGTTCACTAGTTCAATTCACTACAGGAAAAAGGTGCCTGAGGGTGTCTTTTCAAAGACCTATCAGTAGCAGTTGAGGAGTCATTGCACAGCCCTGGCTTGTTTAATTTTTGTTTTGTTTTGTTTTGGTTTTTGTATACTAGGTGCAGTTAAATAAACAAAAACAATCACTTTCAAGTACCTTCATTTTCAAATGTTAAGCCTTTTTCAAATAGTGAAAGTGCCTTACCTTTTAGTTGTAGTGCCAGTTTACTTACCTTCTAATTTTGGCTCAGGTAAGGCTGGAGTATAGATGCCATGTCCTTTCAAGTATAGGACTGCATTGTCTGTTTTCTTCCATTTCTGCAGAAAATACCATTCTGTCATTCTTTGCCAAGCTCTTTTGGAGCTTTCCAGGAATAACAAACTGGAAGCTTTGTAAATTCTGTCTATTTGACCCATTTCATTTGATCTGGATGGGGTTATTTAATGTCTAATTCATCACAGAACTCTTAGAAAGTGGAGGATTATCAGATGATCTCATAACTCCTTCTTCCAAATTTCTATAGCCTTTTCATGTATGAAGGGCTTTTCACAGGAAGGAGTCAGTATCTTAAAGCTGTATTTTTAAAGGTTTGCCTGCTTGTTTTCTGACAGCCTTACTCTGACAGTGCCTTCAGAGTCTCTTATGTAGAGTGTATGGCAAGTAACACATCGATCAACAGTTTCATGGTAATCTGTTTGAAATTGAAACTAACATTTAAGCTCTTATCAAAACTAGCCAGGTCTTCTATTACAAATATTATTCATTTTATAGCTCCTTCATTCTTTGTTTATGTAATATCTCTCAGGTAACACTGTGTTTTAAGGATGGCTTCATTACATATAACTGTTCAACCAACAGTTTCTGAAAAGGCATTTTTGACAGTAATATGTTTCTTCGCGTTTCTTGGTATTCCTGGTATGTGAGTAGTTTCCAGTTATGCGAGATGCTTAACTCCATGAGTGGATAGCTGAATTTTTAATCTAGCCTATAATTGTAATTCATTTCTGATGTGATATTCTGAGCAAATAATAACAACCTGCTAAAGTGAACAAAACTTCTGGAATCCGCAAACGGACACTGTGGCAGATAATGAATGTCTGATTTGTGATCCTCAAAATTGCTAATAGTCAGTCTCATGCCTTTTATGCACAATTTCATATAACATTATTATTTATGTCTCAGTATAAAAACCAAAAATCTACCTCAAATATATGTCATGTAGATTACACTTCTTTTCCTTCAAAGGCATGTTTTTTATCTTTTCTGTATCTTGTTTTGTATGCTGTTTGTATTCTTGAGACAACATCTTCCAGCATCTGCAGAGCTTTGTAGTGAGAGTCAGAGATCCAGCTTTTGTTGCTGGTTGCTTCTGTAACTTTTTGAAACATTAGGTGCCCCCAGATCTTTTTTCTTCTCCTTTCCTCCATCAGTTCTTGTCTTTGCCAGCTCATACAGTAAGTTCCCTGAGGCCAGTGGGCTTCTCTCTGTAGCAAAGATACTCACATGGACCTTGATGGAGTGAGATGTTTTCCCTGATTTTCCCATCTCCTTGCAAAGTTTAATGGAGGGTAAATACTTGTAGTGCAGATTACAGGAACTACTCACTAAACAAAATTGTATTTTTATTTACAGTGAGGATAATACCCGAGAAAAGCCAAGAATGCAAGACATATTCAAGCTGAATTTGTCCTGAAAATGTGTGTGTTTAACACATAAACTGTGGTTTGAAAATGTGGATTTTCAGCAGAAGTGATCAAGATTTGAACGTCACTGTGCTAGTCATTGTACTTTTGTCACTGATTTAAGAAGGAGCAACATGAAGTCTTCAGCCTAGATAATCATGGGGAGGATGAAAGAAAAACTTCTCAAGACTGTTTTTGCAAGCTTTGAAGAAACAAAGTACTAATAGGAAAATGTTGGTTTATTTGTACATTCTTGCAGAAGGAGTTGGGTTGCAACTTACAATTTTCTCTCTCTGACACATATTTCAATTAAAACGTTAGTTACACAGTGAGAAACAATGAAGAAGGGACAAGAAAAAGTAATGATCCTCTTTTCCAAAGAAAATAAATAACAACATTATTGGTTTTGCATTTAGTTTTAGTTTTCTTGAATTCCTAGCAATAAATAATTTAATCCTATAAAACTATCATTGGAGTAACTGACACTATAAATCACTGCTTTTACAATGGACATCTAAGCAAGCTGTTCCTACTGCTTCAATATTTTGAATTAACTAAATAAAAGTTAAAAGCATTTCCCCTAGAGATTTACAATAGAATTGGGTTTGGCCTTTGTAAACAAAATCAGATATTGTCATAAAAAATGTACTTCCAGCTGCTTTATAGAAATTACCACACACATGAATCTCAGAGGATTTCTCTTAAAATGTGAACTTGTGGCCTTCCTAGCAGAGAAAGAATGAGACAAAGGGAATCATGGCAGTGGTGCTTGCCTTTTCCCAGGCATCGCAAAAAAACCCTTTTGGCGGGAAAACAAAGAAAAGGGAGATGAGTGACTAGCAAAACAGAGTTGTGTGTTGCCTTATTACCTGTACAACAGCTTGTTACCATTTCCCTGGTGAAAGAAGCTGTAATGTTATGCATATTTTTAACAACAACTTACAACTGTAAAAGTAGAAATCACAGAATTCAGTATATACAGGGCCATAATCTTCACGTCCAGAAGTCTTTAATTGTAAGAATAAACAATTGTGCTCATTACACGTTCAGAGCAGTGTACAAATGTGATCTAATTAATCCTTATTGCTCTTGAGAGGTAACTGGAAGCAGGTATGACATTTTATTCACAGTTAAGAGAGGGAAAAGCTGAGGCAGAAAAGGAAGTAACTCAGCATGGCAGCAATCTAGCAGTTGACAGATTTATATCTTTGACAACCAGATCCCCTTTCTCTATGCCCTTGTGCCAAAATGTACTTATTTCTCCAGTCTGGCAGGCCTGTTTGTGTGGGATAGTACAATGAAAGCAGGGAGAATCTGGACTCCAGGGGGTTTGAACCAGGGTTGTTTTCCACAGCCAGAATGGAGAGACCTGTTAACAGACTTCCTGATGTCCACTGGAGCCTAAGGCAGTTCTGTGCCACCGACTTCAAAAGGATCATGATCACATCAATGGTTGCAAAGTACTGCAGTATTTTAGGATATCCACAAAGTTAAACACAGCAGTATGCCATTTTCCTCCTCTATGTATCTTTTCTCTCCCATGAGAACATAAGAGTAATACCTCTTGCTGATAACAAGCATACTGCAGCTGGAAGAGACATTTCCCAGAAAAACAGGCAGAGGTTAAAATCCCCAAGAACAGCAGGTATCCCCATTAAAGAAGAATTTCTCCTATGCTGGGCACATTCCTGAAAGATTCCTTTGCTTTCTTTATTTGTTGTGAAAACGTATCATAGCATAGAAGTCCTTTGTGCAAGATCATACTATATATACACCATTCTTGAGTTATAATTGTGTAATCTTGGCAAGATTATAATCGAAATTCAATATATAATCAAGATTCTTCAAGAGGATCCTCCTCAACACACCCACTATTCTGAGTTCAGAGTCAAAACTTTACTTAAGTTTTAGTCACATGGGCATAAAGTTGAGTTAATTTACTGTTTGTACTGGGAAATTAATTACAATATTGACTTGATTGGTATTTTGGAAACACCTAAAGTAGGGTAGTCTCAACCAGTTATTACTTGTATGGAAGAAACTTCTCCAAGCTATCAACATTATTGGATTTCCTAATAATTTTGAAAAACTTTTAGGTTTTGTATCTGGAAATATGCTCTCCTATGAAAAGTTAAGCCTGAAAGCCTCTTCACGGGGACAGACTTTGGCAGCAGACCAGTGCCCTTTGTCTCCAGAAAAAGTCTAGCTGGGAAATTTGGCAAGATAGTGTCCTTATTTTGTATTTCCTAAGGCCATTTCTTTTTGTAGAAAGTGCTGAATTATTCACAATATGCTAATAAAGTTCTTTGAGTCATCTGAGCAATCTCATGAGTTTATTTATAAATTGTTTAATAAAGGAGTGAATTTGGTCAAGTTGTCTCTACATTAAACTGGTCAGCAATATAGTGATAGATAATCAGCAAAGATGAATTACAAGACAGGGAATGCAGGCAGAATTGTACTGGTATTCCAGTATTCCAGCCTGAGAGAGCCTGGGGAAATTCAGCTAACAAAACCTGGGGAAAGCCTGAGGTGTTAAAAGTATGCTCACTTTGAGGTGAAAAAAAGTGGTCCTGTGCACAGTCAGGATATGGCTGAGATAGGTATTCTGACAGCAGCTTCATTGACATTCTCTGACATAAAGCTCCTACAGCATCTACAGACGTCCATGCCAGAGTGGGCATCTCAGGGGGCACTGATCTGCAACAGAAATAGCTGGAGCCTATTTTAAACTGACATTCTACAAATGCATTCATTCTTTTCCCTCTGTGAAGTAGGTAGTTGTTTCCCATTTATTGCAATACTGAGAAAATAGCATCAATCTTCCCTTTGTTCAGCCCTCCTTCATGTATAATTTCATCCCATTCACATTTTGAATCAAGATTAAGAAACATAGTTATTTCTCTCTTCAGATGATCCAAATTTTCCATCATTCAATACACACAATTGTTGATCATTTCCCAGCTGAAGTTGTATATTTTCCCTAAATATTCAGGTCAGATAGTATGCCCAAGGAGTTTCTTAGGCATAACTAAGGACATACCTGTCTGAGAGACTGAATCTTTTGGCAGATCATACTACTATAGGAGGAAAACAAGGGAGCTCCTTGGTTTAAGAATGAGTTTCTAGCTTTGTAAAGGCCTGGTGTATCAATTCAGGAATGCCTTGCATACTCCACCTACTACTTAATCCATAATAGCTTGAATTGGGTAACCTCCCAACTGATTCTCCCAAATCTGTGGTGAGTAGTGAGAGTGGGCACATAAAACAGAGAAGAGCCATCTATTTTTTTCTTGATGTTTGCATTTTTGGTGGGAGGTGAAATGGTGAGAAATGAAATCTCAGAAGGAATTGTTGCATTCTCTGGAAAGGAATTTCATAGCTTTGTTTTTCTGTTCTTTGCTTTAGTGAGTAGACCCTTGCAGCTGATAGGCTCATCATGCCTGAAGAACTTAGCTGTGGAAGGATGTTATGATCTCCTAACAAGAAATTAATTTTTAAAAATCTTGGTCAAGTGCCAGAAGATCATTATCTTGGAGCAAATGCAATGTTACCTGGGGAAGCAGTATAAGAAGTCTTGGATAGACAGCGTTGAATTTG
This sequence comes from Strix aluco, assembly GCF_031877795.1. Taxonomy (NCBI): domain Eukaryota; kingdom Metazoa; phylum Chordata; class Aves; order Strigiformes; family Strigidae; genus Strix; species Strix aluco. The sequence continues at coordinate 92,262,889 of NC_133932.1, read as the reverse complement.
CTTTTGAGTGAGAAAGGCATCAATCATTCTGCTGAGGTTTTCTTCTTTACCAAACAGAAGTTCAAGAAAATATTCTCGTTGCTAAGAAAAATTCTCATAAAAAAGTATTCTGTGTCTTTGATAACTGTTGAGAAGACACTACTGACATGTTGGGAAGTCATGTATTGATCCCACAAGATCTTCAAAATTATTTTTTTCAAATCATATCAAATAGATATCATGTGCTCAAGCAGACAGAAGAAAAATGGAATTGTTACTAAGATTGTCCACCAAAAATTTCTGAGCAAGACTAGGACACGCTTTGGCAAATAATTTTCTTCATTCATCTATAACATTGGTAAGAAGAAAAACAAGATATTCTTTATTTGCTTCTAATACTTAGGCAGATGAAGGGACCTGACATACATAGGATGAGATGTATTTCTTTGTTGTTGTTTGTGATGCATTATCCCAATCGTTGATTCTGTAGTAAGTGTGATATGGTGTATGGTTTGAAGACAGTGTTCAGCCCACTTGTTTGTATATTTACTTAAATATTTACTTAAATATTTCAAAGGTAATGAGTGCCTTTTAACATTCTTGTGTTGCTGCTTTGAAGCGCTGGTGCAAAAGGCATTAATAAATTAATGCTGTTATTATTCCAACATTCTATACTGCAGATCTTGTGGACTAAATATTAAGATTTAGGCAATAGGGTGGATTCACAACAACTTGTGATAATTTAGATTCTTCTTACTGTACAGTTTCTGCATTATAATAATTGCTGAATTATGTTCCTCATGTTGGACTTTAATGCACAGAGCAACATCAACTCTTTATTTTAATACTTAGCATGTAATCAGCATTTTGACTGACAACCTTCCTTTCTCTTTTCACTCTTCAATGTGGACTATTGCTAGTATTCACTCTACTTATATATCAGTGTATATGGCCTTGGGTTGATACTTGTACGATGCATCACTATGCAGCTACTTACAATGAGACATAAAGAATCTCTTTGAAACTGCAAGAGGAAAAATCTGTGCGTGGGCTGAAAATAGTCATAACAATTAGAAGCCAGCAAGGACAGAAAAACCACAGTCCTCAAGCACAGTAGTGTTCCTTATCACTTAAGTGAGAAAAATAAGAGACAAGAAGTTGCATATAGAGAATCAGCACAGTCACATTCTGCACTTCACAGGTTCCCAAGATATGATTTATAATATTTTGGAAACAAAAAATACTATCTCTTCAACAGCTTGCTTACCTTATGTGATCAAAGCCGTAAGGACTGGCTGCAGCCCTTGCATTGCAGGTCTTTGAGACTTTGCATTTTGTTCAACAAACCTCTCAGCATTAACCTACGCTGGGAAGTACCATGCCCAACCATTCATCCTCCAGTTTGACCACCTGTGTAGTTCAAACACATGAGAGAAAGCCTCTCCCATGAGTCCAGAGCAAAGCATGAATTTATGTCTGCAATGTGCTTTAGCTCTCCTGCCACTCCAGATTCTCCAATTCCACAATTTAGTATTAAAATACACCATATCCTTTAAACATCTTTCAAGTGCTGAAATATAAACACTGTATGTGGAGAATTTCAAAGGCTTCTGGATACTCTAAATCATGTTGTATAGAAAACTTGGATTTTTTCCTCAGTAATTATGCTAATAATATATATGCCTAATATTTAATTAATTAAAATATATTCATGTAAAATTCTTTTTCTTTCTATCCAGCTCCCTGCTAAGCTAGGGGACACATCCCTAGAACCATTCCTCTTAAGGGTTCTTACACTATCTGTAACACTTCAGATTTAAAAATGTATTGCATTCTCGGGTCTCTTCATTATAATATAATTTTTACACAATCCACATTACCATTAGGAACACAGTATTAGAAGTAGTTTCAAAGTAGCGTTTGTCTGTGGGATTCATAGACCGAAATATGTTTGTGATGTATATTTATTTGCTCAAAGCGATTTGTGAAGGGTTTTGAACATTACTTAAAATCTCTAAAAGCAAAAGCACAAAGCTTTCCTTTTGATTTGAATTTTTCTTTGTGAAACCATCTACATTATCCTTCACTTGTACATCTGAACTAGATGAAAGATGAGAGAGTGTTCAAAGTCCTCTCCCTTCCCTCTAGCACAGCCAATGTTCCACCTGTTCCCCAGACAGACATGCTTAAGCTTTATCATGGTGGACAGTTGCCTCCTTGTTGGCACACCACCCTTCCAGCACTCAGAGAATGAGGTGATAAAAACTAGGTACCAATGTTGTATGGAGGGAAGCTGTATTAACTTTTATCCAGTCACTGTGAAATAAGAGACAACAGTAACATGCCCTCATCAGTAGCATGAACAGAAACACATCCTGAGAAATTGTTTTTTTCTCAGGAAGTATTTTCCAGAAAGTTTCCCAGATTGAGCCATGCCCATGTCAACTACAAAACCTGGTGAAATAATGAAATCCAAATCAGCTTAGTAAAATTAAAAAATCAGTAAACTATTTTTCTCATGAATCTCAAAGGAATTTTTCATTATTTGACTTTTTTTCTATTATTTAAATTGAAAATTGGAGGGCACTCTGATCTCAAAGGTATTGGAAAATGTAGTCATTTTGCAGGAGGTGTTTACAGGAAAGTCAAAAATATTAAGACAATTTAAACCAGATGAAATGCAAGACAGACAACACATCTTAGACAAAATAAAGGCACAGCAGTGAATGACTTTCCCAAGATCATACAAAGCATCAGCTGCAGAGCTGGGACTAGAACCCAGGTCTCCTGATACACAGCCTAATCATACATTGCTCAATAGCAAAATTTGCAAATAAGATACCACACACATAAAAATTCGGTTTATGTATGGCATTTCCTTAGTGAGCAGGGACAAATAAAAGATCAATTATTTAAGAGCTCATTTAATAAGGAGAGTATGTTTCAGTAATTACTGAGGCCAACTAGTGGGTTGAAGGTCTTATAAACTGTACAATATTTTCTCATTGTACTACGGAAGATGTTCTTTATTAGCCCTCTTGTGGTTTGTGTGCTATGCCTCTCCTATAATGAGTAGGGTAAATGCACATGGTAGATTGACATGTGGTTCCTACATGTAGTTCTTTAAAGTTGAATTAATTTCATTTTTATTAGAAGAATTGTATTATTCATGTTTATCTGAATCTTAGAGGCTGTTGGTTTAGATGATTTGCCATTTAAGTGGTGAATTTAAGCAAATGATGTTTAGATTTCTGTGACAATAAAAACATATTATGGGAGGTATCTATGATGATCAAGTGTCCAATGATCATTTTTGTCCAATTTAGGTTTCATTGTCTGTAAGTATTATGTGTTTATTTAGCTATGATATGCTTTGAAGAAACTTGTAAAAAGCAGAAACTCTGAAGTCATCCAAACTTTATGAGCATGCCTTATGCAGAAAAAGGCAGTGGAAAATTCTTCGGTTGCACAACAATAAAAGAGGTAGCAATTTTGAATGTAGGTAGTAGCAGAGCTTCCAAGAGACCTCAGTAAAATAAAGTGGTAATCAGACATGAAGTCTCTTATTCTAGATAGAACTGACTCACAGGTGGGGAGTTTGCAATCATGTGAAGGCTGAAGTCCGTTACTCGCTGCTAAATTTGGATCAACTGTTGTTCTCTGTCAAGGAGTCTGAAAAAAAGTCTTGGTGGCTTATATCCAGTGTATTAAATTACATCACTTTTTGCTGAGTTTCAATCTCCCGTATCACAAGACACCATATCACATAAGAAATGTCAACAAGAGAAATGACAGAAGGGCAGTGTAGGAAACCTGCAATAAACTGATGTAGTTCACATAACCTGAGTCTATCCCATCTTTCTTTAAAATAGAAGCCAGCAAAGCACAAGACATTTCCTGGGAATTGATGGTCAGAACGAAGTGTTGATGGGATGAGGTGCAGCCAAAGGTCATTAGGTTACACTGGTCACTCATTCTCCAGAAATGGCCCTTTGTAAAAGTAATACACGTAAACTTTAATGACTGACAAGGAACATAGATTCCCCATTTACAAGGTATGGGCAGTAGCATCTTATTTTTTCACTGAGATTTCCAAATTACATTGGAAATTGCTGAGGCTTTATTTCATATTTCCTGCTCCTTCCTTATTTTGCACTGCAAAACTTGTGCATAACCTGGAATGGCCAAACTTCTCCACAGTTCTAGGAATCAAGGCATCTTAGTGTTTTCCTTCTTGTTGTCTTTTCTACTTCTGACAACCTCTGCCAAAAGCAATCTTTAGAAAATGTTAGCATGCAGTGGGTAGCACACTGCTAATTCTTCACATGCTATTAGGGTGTCACACAGTTCTAACAAACTGGATGCTTTTTTATTTCCCTGTTCTCACCAAAAGTTTGTGCCAACAGCAGCACATATTCCGCTAACATTTTCTGCATGTATGATGAGGTGCTAAAGATTTTTAGGGTAGTATGATCTTTGCCACTTTTTATATTTCTTCCAGAAATCAATAGTCTACCACTACATAGAAAAGGGAGAAGAGGAAGGGGAAGAGGAAACAGAAGGGGAAAGGAGGGAAAATGTGCTGTTATCTCAGATAACTAACATGCTTAGCTATCTACAGTAAAATGCTACCGGAGATACACTCTGCTTTTTTGCCACCAGGCAGCTACATGATGATCTCCTGATCTGTCCTTGTTATCCTTTTTCTCAATACAAGCAAAGCATCTTGTCCTGCTGTGGTTCTACTCAGCATAGCTGCTGATGGGATTTAGTTATGCAAATATTACAAGAACGTAAAAAGCAGCATTTTTCTTAGATTGGCTGATCCAGTCTTCCCATTACACATTTGAGGAAGGTTTGTCTTGCCTAGACATTTACTGTTAAATTATCTACATCTGGCCTGGCTACTCTAAGTTCTCTTTACTGCTAATGAAGAGAAAAAAAGCATTTTTAAGCTGTGATTTATTTTGTCTTAGGTCAACAACTGCTTGCTGTTTTCAGTCTTGCCTTTGAAATGTCCATTTCTTTCCAGTGATTATAAGCAATTTATAGTGACCATTTCAGATTATTAGATGACTGTTCTGTGGATGCCTACATTCAGCCAGACGCATACATCTCCTTAGGTAAAGGCTTACATTCTGCCCAGCACTTGAGTAGATCAAGTATTTCTGAAGAAACAAATGAGCTCAGAATCCCAACGGTTTTAAATGATCCATGTTGGACTGGGTCTTACAAGCCTTCAGGAAAGACATAACTCTGGAACATCTGGATTTTATCAACTAGATCTTCTGTTTTCCATAAGTATCAGATGCCCTTGACTCCATACACTATAGCAGGCAAAATTATGTTGTATTTCATACTCAGTTTCTCCAGGGAGACTCATGTCTCTTCCTTCTCTTAGGCTGGCCCCTCCTTCGGGCTGTGCTGGCTACCTTCCAACAAAGGCAGAGAAAATTGACTCAGTCACGTATTCACCCAGCCCTGGAATTCAAGAACATATTCCTTAAGCATATTAATTAAGTTCCTCTTTTGAGGCCTGCCTCCTTTCAAAGGAAAAATGATAAAGGAAGTCAAAAATTTTAACTTGGACACTTAAATTTATGTTGAAAGTGAATTATGTGAGAAAATGCAGCAGTTTACTAAATTTTGTTTCTGTTTTCTTGAAAATATTTTCAAAGTATTTCCTCAGTATATGTTAATAGCTTCTCCAGTGCACCAGTGAAGATGTTTAAAAGCCAAGGATTTGGGGGAAAGAGAATAGTTTGGGTGTACTGAGGAGCCTCAGCAGAGGAGGATGCAGCTATGGGAGACTAGAGGTCCAGTAAAGACCTGAGATGATCCTAAACCCTCCACAGAGCCTTGGGATCTGCCCCTGCTCCTGCTGGGAGAGTGGGTGAGTACCGATTTCTCTTCCAAAGTTTCCATCTTGTGACTCACACCATCTGAGGCCCCAGCCTCTGGGTCCGTTGAGACCAGCCTGGGTCCTGGGAGCAGCCCAACCTCCAGCTCAGCCATCTGCATAGTGCCAGTCATCCCTGGTTGTGTCCCTCTCTTTTTATTATTCAACACTTTCTGTATCAGATGGTTGCCCAAAGGGCCTTGCTAGTCACACAGCCCCAGATCACTTCACTTCCTCTGTACCTCAGGCCAGTTAGCAGTTGTCACCAGGGTTTCCATCACCCTCTGATCTCCTGCCTCAAATGCATCACAAAAGTATGAAGTTAGACACAATTGCATAACAAGTTTCACCTATTGCTTCCTTGTTTTTTTCCAGCTCATCCTGAATTAATCTAGCCAAAGATGGGCAGGTGTAGTCAAGGTCTGAGAGATGCTTTTAGCTAGACTCTACCCCATGATATCTTGTGATCCTGAATGTCACCCAGTTATAAACAGCCTCCTGATAGTAATGAATTAAAGATCCATCCCCTCCTCCCTGTTCCTGGACATCAGGAAGAAAAGAAATTATCCACAACAAAATCATAATTCTGCAGTCTGCAGTACTCAAGGGGAGTTACTCCATGTTACTCCAGTAAACATGACATATTGCATGATTTACTGACAAAATAAAATATAAGTCTATATAGGTGTTGATAGAGAGGTAATGGTTTATATAAAAAATTGTTATCCAGTCTCAATTTTCAGCAAGATATTTTTATCTATTACAAGATTGCCTTCAGGTTGAATAGATCCTTAAACTTTTTTATTTTTCCTTACAAACATTTTTGACACTTATAAACATTTTGTATGCTGCTAAGTAGTGTACATTTGCTGGAGGCTACGTTACAACTTCTGTAAATTTTTACTATTATTAGGCACAAATCCAAGTCCCTGAAGTCTAGTACATCTGACCTTTTAAGATCTTCAACTCTGCTCTACCTTCAAACAATGTTGCTTTGGGCTCTCTGTTGGTATGGTCAGATGTTGCAAATGATGAAGTTAACATGTTATAAGAACTTCTACACATAGGTAAAACATAGTGACGTACTGTGTAAAAAATTGCAGTCAACTGCAACACAGCATAAAACAGATTGTGATCATGACCATGAGAAAGCAAAGTAACCTGGTTTCCTAAACTCTGTTACCCTCATTGTTAAGCTTACTTGCCAGGACTAGATCCACACCAGGATGCAATGATAAAAAGGCTAAATATTCCATTTGCAGCAGCCTAAAAATATTCACAGAAAATAACAGCCAGAACACGTGCAAGCTCTGCTACACTGATCGGAATTATTCTGAAGGATTTCTGAGGATTACATGGGTTAAAGAATCTGGGACTGATAAGTCTTTTTGATCCTGAACTGATATAGGCAAATGTCAGAGAGCGGACATGGGCTTTGGGTAGACCGTCCTCGGCCATGGACAGAACAAGACTAGCATGGGCCATAGGCAGCCTGCAAGCCTGGGAGTTGTCTTTTTTCCTTCTGCCCTTGCTGGAGAAGCTCAGATGAAACACCATCAAAGGAACAGTTCTCTGTGTTCCTTCCTAAAGCCTTGATCTAATCCTGTGCAACCAGTTATTTAGGTAAATCTAATTACATGAGGTTTTGCACAGTTCAAGAATAATTTCTTTTAAATGTCATGAACAGCTGTATTTTTTTTTTTTTTAAATCAAACAGAGGAAAATCTTTTGGAAAACCTCTTATTCAGCACAGAAATAGAGTTATGCAGATTACTGGATTTTAGGCTTATCTGCCACTGCCTAGAATGTCTCACTTGAAGTAATCTGCTTTCTAGTTTTTTCTTGTTTTCCTTGACATTACCCTTATTTATGTACAGGCCCTAGTCTGTAGAAGCTTACCTTGCTTACTGCTTCCTGTTTCATTTTACTTTTCTTTTGCTCACTGGTGCTAGCAGTTACCTAATAACAATTTTAGAACAATCAATCAGCAGTCTGTGCAAGCAAATAACTTACCAAACACTTGAACCCTGTAATTGTGTTCTGACCTTGGTTTTACTAGAGGTTAGAGTGATAGATTCTTTGCTGCAGTGCCATACGTTGTTGTTCTATAAATGCAGTTCACCTGCCTAAGGTGAACTCTACTGCAGATGGAAAATCAAACAGTACATGGACGAGTCAGTGACAGCGTAGGGAGTGTTGACAAACAAGGCACAATATGACCTAAACCAAAGCAAGCTTCAGGAGAGAAGTGTCTAAGGCAGGTGGGTAGGAGACTTGACAGTCCTCATGCTGACACTGAAAGAATGTGAAAGGTTTCAAAATATCTAATTTTCCTCACTTCAGATTTTTGTAATATGTATGTAAGAAGATTATTAAAAGATTTGCAGTGAGACAGTTTTTCACTCCGAAGTCCTTTTTCCACACTGAACTTATGAATAAATGCTGTCTACCCTGTAATTAAATAAACCAATAGAGTTGTTCTTAGAGTCATATGTGATTCAGGTGTGATTCCTACTGGGCAAATGACATTCAAAATATAAAGATTTCCTACTGTAATATCATAAACAGCTTATTACACAGCCCCATTAAGAAACATGCACTATTTCTGTGCTTTCTAGGAATATTGTGAGTCCGAAGACCAACTGGATGAAGCACATGGATGCTCTTTAGCTGTTTAAAATAAATAATTCTCCCTTGCTAGGAAACAGGGTGAGATGACAGTTTTGAGTTATTGCCAGGAGCTGTTCTAGGTTTTTAATGTCAGTGATGATTCTGACAGGAAAACTGGAGACACTGTGTGCACATGTGTACATGTGCACGTGTGTGTGAGACCAACATGCTCAAAACACAGTAGTTGATAGTTAACAGAGATGCAAAGGGACGTGACAGCACCCCGTATTCCTACACATGCCTGTCATGCATGGAACTGTCATAGCATGGACTGTCATAGCATGGACTGTCATAGCATGCCTGTCATAGCATGGACTTTCCATGCTATGTCCTGTCCAGACGTAGGAAGACAAACTCTTACAGTGTATGTGTCAAAACAGGTATCACCTGTGAGCATGGGCAAATATTTGGGGGACTAGAAGGAAACCACGAAGGTAGTACTGGTCTCTCTGATTGACAGTAGTACTGGTGCAACTAGGATTGAGTTGTTGTCAAACCTCACAACAAAAAAAGAAAGAGAGGATGAAATTCTTTCCAGCCTCGGAGGAGAAATGAAAGAAAGCATGGAGGAACTTGAAAGTGTTAAAAGGGAGCAATGGTGTTTGATCAGTAGCAAATCTGATACAGCAGCAGCTTTCTGAGAAGAGCAGTGAGATGGAACAAAACTGTGATGACTTTAAAAGCTGAGTGCTGAACACAGGTGAGTAATCACTTCCCTAATCTTCTGCCCAGACTCTCCCAGCCCAATGTACGGTAGCCTTCCATCACAACAGTGTGCCCCTGGCTCATGTCAATACAGTCAATGGAGACTGTAATGGCTATTCTTCTAAGAGGTGTCCTCTTTAGAGTTTACAGTTCTCCAGATTTGGGTTTGTTTATTTGACACATGCAGGTCTAGTGATGTTATGGGATATCTTTCTGTATTTCCTCCAGCTGTCACTCTGGATGCCATCTCCCATAGGGCCAGTGTCATACCAGACAGCCCTGTAAGAGTATTTCACCCAGCCTAGGAGATCTCCGGTAGCACCAGTCACCAACAGTTTGAGAGGAAAGCAGATGTTAGCCTTGTTGGGTTTGCCCCGGTGGGTGACAGGATGAGAGGAACACCACAGGAAAACTCTAAGAACAATGTTCAGTAGGCTGTGAAGTGAAAAAGAAGATAAATGGTCTCTGATGGGATGTGGAAGAAATGTATTAGTTAAATTTCAATCAGTTATAAAAGCATGTTCAAGCTATGAAGCTTGTATTGTCAATAGATTGCAAAAAACAGGGAGAGGAAGTTGAGAGAACAGATGAAATGTGGTCAAACTTAAATTACCAAAATAAACTTAAATCACCAGAATACTGGTCTTATCAGAAAACATAGCTGTTAATAAAGAAAAAAGTGTTTCTCCAGAAGCTTGAACATCTGGTACTGAAGATGTAACTGGTGTCAGGAGCATGGAAAATCAGCAAATGCAGATAAGATAGAGAAATGGCAAAATGAAGTCATTAGAAATTCATTGGAATATGCCACCAAAACCTTGTTTCCTTTTGGTGATTTTCTGTAGCTGCAGACTGATTAATGAACAGAGAAGCAACAAAGCATAGTGTGTGATCTCCACAGCCCAGGTCCCCCCACGTGCATTTTCTGAGGCTCTGTTTTTCAGGGGGGAAGTGCTGGTGGTTTTCATCTGAAGTGATGCTTACTTGAGTTGAATGACATGGACTACAACATCTGGTACAAACTTCCATTTCTCTGACAAAGCCCCTTTTCAGACATTCTCTATTCTAATTGCCAGTGGAGATTTTATTTAATAGGCTGCAGCACCAAGTGAGGTGAAGCATCTCATTTCCCAGTGTTGCAGGCTAACACAAAACCAGAAGGAATGTACACTAAGTTATATCAGATAATTAGCATACACTAGTAGAAGTTAATCAAAATCAATAAGCACAATGCATGTAGCACAAATGATCAAATGCAAATATTTGAACTGAATTTCCACAGTAATGTAGTTCAAAATTATTAAATTCAATTAGTAATTCAGCATGATCTACAGTCATATACCTCTTTTAGTATAACCTGGCAGATATTTGAGCAAGATTTGATTCACATCTGGGGGTCTCATTGATGTGAAATATTGTACAGGCTTGATGCCAGATGTGAAATTATCCTTATTAGGTGTTTTTCTTTAACAATTGTGTTTTACCACAGTGATTAGACCAGATGGAGCATAAATCTTTTCTTCCCTTTCCTTTTTTTTTTTAACCTACATCCTTTCAAAATCCAGTTACCATAACAACTTGATATCACTGTTTTTGTTAAATCATCTTCTTTTTGTATCACACCTAGAACTTTTGTCTAGCTCACAAATGAATGCAACTAATTTTTTAGTTAATTATTTGCTGTCAAAAATCTGTCAACAACTTCTCTTTTGTTTTCTCCTTTTTTTCTGGTGAGGGGAGGGAGAAAAGGAGTAATGTCTTTTGTTTGGCATGTTTAGTATCAGCAATAAGTAGACAGAGTGGTAATATAAACCTTCTACAAAACAATAAAGCAGAAGGACTCCCAGCAGAAAGCTTGAGAATCTCAAACCATACTTACACAGACTTCTAATGATATTTTTTAAAGGACATTTCTTTTCAGGAAAATTAAATACTCCTGGTAATTTCACAACACCAGAGCTTTGTATATATTTCCCTCTTTGTTTGAATGGGCCAATTCAAATCTTCTTTTATGATAACAACATAAAACCATATTGCAGTGAAATACCTTCCCTTCTGTCTCCTTTTTCTCTTACTTAATATCTATTTGACTTTGTCAGGGAGAAAAGAGAGACAGTGGGAGGTGTGATAAGTTAATATCTAGGAATAAAAAGGCGCTACCTAGCAACATTTCTCTGGAAACTAAATCTCATTTGTCAAGCAACTCTAAAACAGGGGCTACATTGCCCAGGGGATTGATAATGGCATACAGAGCTTTTCACGGCAAGTCACTAAAATATAAATGCAGCCCAGGTCAGTAGCAACTGAACACTATTACCATCTGACAGCTGTTTAGTGACCTGTATGAAATGCCTTCTTAGTCTTCACCTGATTCCTAGTGGGAAGGTGGCTTCATCTCAATTAGCATTAATTGGTTCCCTTATTGTTAGCTACAGCAAGGTGACCAAAGACCATGCAGAGTCAGGGAGAGGAGAGCTGGAGGGAGAATGTTGTGATCCACGAGGCCAGCTGTGTCTCTAGTTAAACCGGCCACTTAACTACAGCATTTCCAACAGACTATTGTATAGCCCCTGTTTAAAAGCTGGGATTGAAGGAAGGAGCCTTGACAGCATTCCTTTGGTGCGCCTGTTTCAGTGGTTCACATCTGTCCTTACAGTAGGATTTTTACTTCTCGAATCTTACTGAAACCATCTTGTTTGAAAAGTTAAGGGATTTCTTTTTGTCCTTCTACAGGGAATCAATCCATCAAAGGAATTTCTCAGCCTTTTATCATTCTGTGTGCTTTTCTCTGGACTCTCTTCAACTTGCATACAAACCTTATAAAGTACGATGACCAAAACCAGACACGATGCTCCAACTGAGGCCTTACCGATGCTAACTACAGGATAATTATTATTTCCCTTGCCATACATTAATGATTGTCTAACACTGCTCAAGATATGTTTTTCTGCAACAGAATCTGATATCAACTCATGCTTTCTAGTCTGTATAACACAGTGACCCTTGAACCTGCATGTTTCAAATGGTTCAGAGATTATTTCAGCTGGATGTCTAATCATGGAGGACAAGTTTTTAGGTGTTTCTGAATGGATAATCTGACTGACCTAAACACTCTTTAAGCTCTTCTTTCTTCTGCTTTGTTAATTACCAAATGACACTTCAGGTTTTGAGTAAGAAGACAACAAAGGAGGCACTGAATGTTTCTGCTCCTCCTGTAATTCACTCTCCTTCCCTGTTTTACAATAAACCCTTTCCTTGTCTTTGTGTCCTACTTCTACATTTATAACAGTTTCCTTACCATCTTGTATGTTCCTACTTCAATGAAGTAATGTTGTATTTTTACTATTTTGTACTCTGTTTTTCTGCCCACTTGCTTGTGCTATTTTTTATACTTAGCACTATATCTTCTTTCATTTTTTTGGTGATTCTTTTTTGAATGTCATTGAAGAGCTTTCTATACAGCCAAGACAGATTATTACTAAACTTTTTTTTTTTTTTTTTTTTTCCAGGAAGATAGCTTGCTGTTGTGCACTTAATAAAACCTATTTAAGTAGCTCCACTGTACCATTCTTCTTAATCTCTTAGATCGGGAATAATTAACTAAATGTCTACAATTTCGGTGAGTTAAATGAGAGTTAGGAACTGAAAATCAGTTCAGTCACTAGAATATCTAGTCTAGTGCCATTTAAAATGGTCTAAGTAACTTCTCCAGCCTCTGGTCACTACTCCAGAAGGGTATGAGACAACTGTAGACCTCATGCAATATCTTCCAGTCCTATTGGTGTGTCTCTCAAATCCTAGGGAGTCTTGAACAGTACCATAGAGCTATATCTTAATGTCACTCAAGCCCAATGGTATTCAAGGAGCTCTTCATGTTATCCTAAATAAAACATCTGTAACTTCACAGCACTCTACATTTCTTTGACTATTTTGAGAAGCAGGGACTTCTTCATTCAAATATCTAGATGCAGGGATCTAGTGGTGTTAGGGATGTCATAGTCCCTAGCTGTCCTTCCAGAGGGTCATGGATATTCTGCAGATCTTATGTCACACCTACCAGCTCTATGCAGGTGTCCCAGATACCTCAGGATATCTCAACGGTACTGCATACCTGACTATGAATGATAGTGGAAAGATGGACCACACAGGATAATCTTGAGGCTATCCAGAATTTGCTAGTTTTAATTCAGTGTGGTCTTGTAGATTTGGAATTACGTGGTATTGTCTAAAGACGACAGGAGTGTTAAGAGCTGCATGAGCTTCTTTAAATCAATAAAATGGGTAATTAGCCACATCACTCAAAAAAAAAGTTCATACATATATAAACTGATTGTTTGTACTTTGCTTCTTGTTGCACCAGTACAGGTTCAACTCACGTGATTTCTTTACAGTCTGTCATTTCTCAGTACAGATTCAGAAATAACTTTCCATTCATACTGGTTTCTTAAGCTGAAGTGTGCAATTAAATTTTGAGTTGCTTATCGGCACAGCTGTGTTAGGTTATGTGATAAAACTCATCAGCACACCCACAAAAGGAGCTCAGAGAAACAATGGTCAGAAGGGTCCCCAAATAGTACCCTGTGAGACTATTCCCAGGCTTATCACAGGGACCATCAGCCCATGAAAGGCGCATTCCCACAAACCCAGAGGAGCACAGGGGCACAATGGCAGGCAGGAACCCAATCGAGGTCTCCCAGGGAAGGAATACCTTGTCCCAGCACCTCCTAGGGTTTTCCCAGGAAAGCCATCAGCCCTGTGGTCCAAGTGTGGAGCCCACCGCTGTGAGTCATCAGGACCAGCTCTCCAGATCCCCTTTTGGACTAAGGGGAGTTTTCAGCAACTGGGAACACTGGGATCCAGAGGGCAAATACTGGATAGACTGAATGTCTCGACACAGCTACTGTAAGGATCCATTCGTACATATGTACATATATATATTGTCACTAATGAACCTCCATCCTGTCCAGCTGGAGAGGGGAGCAGATGAGGACATCGGTGCTGCCTGTGTTCGTGTGGGTGCTCTGAGTGTCTGTGATCTGTGTGGCTGGTGATGCATATATGTATACATGTGATGTATATGTGTGTGCTCTGTGTGTGTGTGCCTGCTGGGAATACATCTGCCTTGCTACTGGTTGAACTCAGGGACATGGAAGAGCAGCAGTCTTTCCTCTGTCAGACTGTTGGATCCTGCATGATACATTTTCCTCTAACAAACTAGTCCCTATATACAGTAATTTTAAGGCACTTGGAAGAATTTCAGTGTGACAAGCTGGCATAACCTCTGTGTGCACTCTTACACGTTCTTGTCTTATCACCTCATTAAATGTCCTGTATGAGAGCCTCAGATTAGCTCCAGGATCTTCTTGTGATCCCTGCCTGTCAGGTGTGTTAGACTGCTCAAGTCACTAATCATCTAATGTGAGGAGGGGCTTACAGGGTGACAGACACCAAAAGCCTTTTAAAAATTGACTTTTTACCAGTAAATCTTGCCTGAAGAGGAATGATAAATAACTCTAAAAATGAGAAAAAAATTGCTATTTGATAGTGTTATTCTTATAACCTTAAGGCCTTAATACAGCATTGTATCTCTCTCAATTAAAGTCTCAAGGAGATGATGGAAAATCCAGACTGTTAAGTGTGTTTGGAAATGTTATAGAGAATACCATAGAATTCAGTACCAGAGCTTTCAAGCCTTTTAACCCATCAGCGGTGTCTTCTGTAAAACTAGTTTCTTCTAGATTTGCTGCAAGGACTTGCATAGTTGAACACTGCAGACAATCTCTTGTTTTACAGTCAGCATGGACATGATGAAATATTCTTCCATCACAGCATGTTCGCTTGAAATGAGCTTTTAGCTTAGAAGAATGATACTTTGTCTTCTCATTCTGTGAGATTCTTAAAAGGCTCAGGAAACTCAAGCAAAGGGGCTTCAAAAACATTAATCTTCAGCCAGCATGTGAAGCTGAGATGCATGCTTTGCACTGGAAACAATCTCTTTCCAGGACATGGACAACATGGTCTGCTGCTTTGAAAACCTTATGCATATCATCCCTGGTTGCTAAAGAATTCCTTATGAGTGTCACGTCATGTTGGTTGGACATGACTAAGTTTAGACTATGCATGATGCAGTGGATCTTCAGAGCTGTTCTCCTGATATGGGCTTCTAGGCAATTAAAGTGGTCATTTGATACTGCAGTCTCATCAGAGCTGTCACTACATCTTACTTCTCTCCAGTCAGTGTGGGAGCTGCTGTACCTTTCCCTGCCATGTCGCACAAACTACGAGAAGGATACTCAGGCACTGTGTCGATCACAGGGCATGCAATGACCAAAGACAAGTGCTGCAAGCTCACAGTCTCTGTATTCTTACCTGGGAACACAAAATAACAGCTTTGCATGCTGATCTTCTTTATGGAAATCAAGATGATTAGGCAGTTCCGTATTTTAATTTTTTTATTTTAGACATTGAACTATTTCTTCTGCTTCTGCCATTTAACTTCCACTTTTTCTTCAATATTACATCAGTCTTGGCACATAAACTGAGAACAGCATGGACTTTGCTGTCACTTTTCTCCAGGCTATTATTGCAGTGCAGCAGGAGTCTCTGTGTCCCTTGAAGACAAGGCCTTAGCTCTGGAAAGGATAAATGATAACAGCTTTCTTGACTGTCTGACATTTTATTTCACTCTCTAATTGCATGGAAATTTCATGCTGCTTACTAGATATCACATTAGACAGGTTTTCCAAATCCTCTATATTTGTAGCAATGCTGGCATTTTTCACAAGCAGCAAAGCTCTTGGCAGTATCTTTCCCCTTGCCCACTGCTAATGTGCATAGCTATCCTAGAGGCTGCACACCCAGTGACAGTGCAATTGGCAGGAAGCGTGCACAATATTTGCAAAACGCACCATCTTGAGTCTTGGAATAAGCCAGCTGCTTTTTCTGAAATCAAAGATTCCCAAGTCTTTGGCAGGAAAGAGGAAAAGCTGGTCTCAAGGAACCATAAGTTCTCCAAAATCTGTATTTTCTGGTCACTGCTTCTCCTTTTGTCCAATATTACTCCTGAGATCAAAACACAGTAAGACCTGCAAGATAATGCAGTGAGCTCCAGGTTGTCACTGCAGTGCTGGCCAAAGTCAGAGCCTGTCTGCTTGTTTCATTAATGCTTGTAGGTGTTTCCATAGATGCCATGCCATTTGCTTTCCATCCCTTTATGACTACATGGTCTTTTCCTGACACAGCGGAACATGAAACATTCTGGCCTCTTGTCAGACATGTTGAAATCATGTATTGAACAGTGAAGTAAAAACTATGTTGCTAGTCACTGTTTGTACCTAACAAATGCTCTCAGAAACTAAGCCACAGTTATCAGTCACTCATGCGGACACACACTGTACAAAGTGGATTGCCTGCTGTGACTTGGGGAATAGCCAGAGCATATCTGAGCTCTCTCTAGTGCAGCATGCCCAGTGTCACCATAGCCATGGATCAGTAAATGGTATGTTTCACGTATATAATCCCTAGAAAATGCTACCACAGGGGTGTGGAGAGCTTAAATATCTGCCAAACCAATGACAAAAAGGCATTTATCCTCCACACCCCACTGAAATGATTACCTGTAAAATAACTCTGTTTGACAGTAATAGATGATTTCCACTTTATTTAACTGGAAATGTAACATTGGATAATTTTTTACATGATTCCAACCCCATTCTCTTCCTCTGAATGACTTTAATAAGGATATCATATTTCTACAAATGAAAGAGAAACTTTCATTCATCACAATTTTGCTGGGGAGAAAGAAGAAAACATCATAAATGTAAAGCCACAAATCATAAACTTGGGAAAAGGTTGTTTAAACCGAGGATGAAAGGCCACTTCTCTCTACATATTCTTGTAGGGTTTCCCCTGGGACGCCCTTCACATTTTTCTTGTTATATGTGCTTTGCCTGTTCCATTATTATTCCTCCATAAAACACTTTGTTTCTTTGCTTCCTGAGACTCCACCAAGGGACATGTCTTGAAGTGGACTATGGAAGATACTTCAAACTACACAACTACAGCCATCTGACTTCTGGCTTAGCTAGTATAAGACCAAAATTACTCAGACAAGCTTTCTTTATACTGATGTATATTACCCAAACTTCAGAGGGAAGGATCTTGGCCCTTCAACACCTAGTATATAGACTTCTGCTTTGAGGTCTGGAGGTACTGTTTTCATTCCCCAGATGGTAACAAAAATAGAGGTTGTTAGAAAGATACATTTTTTTCTTTTCTCCCCTCCTATGCTCCAGTCATGCTATTCTGACCATTTTCAGTCTGGATCAAATATAATTTAGTCATACTAAGCCTGATCTGTCACAGATTCTTAATGCTTTATATACCTGCTAGACACTTGAATAAATTGCTCACAAACAAGACTAGTGACATTGGAAAGAAATGCCATTCAGTCATCAGCAGGTTCAAATTAAGATACAATACTTAATATAGATATAGTATTTATTGTTTAAAATTTAACACGTCTTCCTAAGCCCATAAAACACATCTTACGTTTAGAGAAAAGCCATTTCAAGCCCTTAATAAAAATCACATTTAGAGATGCAGATCTGAATTAGTATCATTAATATTTTAAAAATTAAATCCCTAAGTCTTTCTGATGCAAATTTTCAATGGGCAAGCCATCTCTGAAAACAATAGGAGAAAAACATGTGTGTGTCTGCATGTGTGTGCTTGCCTGTGCAAATGAATGATAAAGATATTGTCATGACTTTGTTAGAGAAAAATATATCACACTAATGCACACCTGTTTTTATCAACTATTCATACATCCCTATAGCATGTTGACATTGCAGTTTCTTGCTTCATGGCAGACTGACATCCTCCTGTTTGCAAATAAGTAAAGAAACATTTTATATATCATTTTGAAATTGCTCAGTTATCACAGCCTTGGAAGAAAGGAAACATTCTAGGTCAGCTCCCTTATTTTCTCCCAGGGCAAGGTGGTTGCAAAAAAATCTACATGCTACAGCTTTCATCAGCTGAACTTCTGCTGAAATAGAACTACCTGATCTTAAATTACAACAGAAACTGTATCATTAAAATTGAGTAAGGGATGACAACGTTTGAGGGATAGTTCACAAACGCATCTGGGTGATGTTGCAAGAAAAGGCCACAGCAGCTGAAGTGGCTGAGACAAACCCAGGGAATCTGTATACTTCTGAATTCTGCTTCATTTTCTGAACTTCACCTCTGACCAAAACCTTCAGCATGGATTAAATCTTCCATTTTATGGGCAAAAGCAGCCAGTGCCAGAGAGACTGAACAAGACCATTAACATTTGGATAACCTTGCCCTACTAAAACAGAAGAGAATGGCAGCCCCATCTACTGTTAATAGCCTTCTGCCTAAACCTTGGCAGAGGTTGGAGAGAAAAAAAATGAGGTGTTCAGAGTATTAGGAGCTGTTTTTTATGAAGAGATGGTCTCTTACATTTTGTTTAATGGCTGGAAGATTTAGCAGGAGGCAAAGTAGCAGGCATCCTGTATACCTCAAAGTCCTTTGTATTTCAGTAAGATCTGAAAGACTTTCACTGATAGCATGGAATTAGAGTCTGCAGTTTCTAAATATCTGTATATTTGGAGCCTTTGCATTCATTAAACATTTAAAGACATTAATTTCCTGGGATTTCCTAGTGCTTTTCCTTCTGCTTAGTTCTCAGCTGTAAATCAGCAAGGCCCAAAGGTATGCATGAACTATCAGTGAAACTCAGTGATGGTTGGCATTGGTCTTGGCAAACATGTGAGGTTCCAGGGAGGGAGCCTGACTCCCAGAGCTAAACTGAGGAGCTGGACAGGGTGATGATGACCACTCTTTCTATATTAGCAATGGGCCAAATTAGGAGCTTAGCTGCCCTTTGAGTGACTAAATTCCATACTCAAACACTACAGAGATCTTCAAAACCAGCACTGAAATATTATCTCACCTTGTAAGTCCCTATCTTGTGCTGGTGGACATTTACAAAATCACCTAGCTCAACAACCTTCCATTCCGGGTTCACACTTCGGCTTTGGCAGGATTCTCAAAATCAACCTAAAGAGCACTGATTCTTTACTGAGGAAAAGGGAAAGAATGCAGCTTGGTAGGACACTCAGCTGGGATATCATGCTCTAATTCCTGTACCAAGTACTATATAAATATTTGTGTGATGGAAACATTGAACAGAAGGAGCTGAAGATAATCCCACCTGATAACACCCATAGACCAAGATTAGGACATCCATCAGGGACACAGGAAAGCAGCCTTTAAACACATGGTCCAAATACAAAAAGAGAAAATAGGGATTTGAAGTCTCCAAACTCCAAGGACAGTCCTCCCCTAAGCATAAGTGAGTTATTGGATTTATGGATTCTATGTTTCCTTTTGGAAAAGACCATATTGACTTTTAAAGCAAGGAAATAAATACATAGCACAGAGAGTAAAGACTGATAATTTCCTTCAGTCCAGAGTTCACAGGTTATTGCTCAGAGTTTCTTATTAGTTATTTTACATGGCTCCCTGATTAGAATGATGTTTTGTCCTGTTGAGGACATTCCACTGGCTTATAACAGGACCCTAAAGAGCTTCATGAGAAATTAACAAAAGAAGACATTTCCAATAGACTGTGACTTACATATCATCAGTTTGACTACTAGCTTTGGCAGAGACTTCTTGCATGATCTCAAAAAAAAATATATTATTTTCAGTTCATTCACTACCTGTTAAAAGGTGTCGATAAGCAGGGTCACAGCAAGGCTGGGGCAAAATCAGTACTCCAAGCTGATGCAGGTTTTGCTCTTTTATCACCATTGACAAACAGAAAGAGAGCAGTTTCAGAAGAGGATGAGTCAAAAGCAGTGTAATACTGATTGAAAATATCCCAAGATGATGTAGTGCTCCTGTCAGAAAAGTTTGGGTAGAGGTGTTACTGTCTCCCATTCTTGTGTGAGAAGAACATTCATAATTGGGAAGATCACATCTCAGTGGCATCCCATGCAAATAAGAGAAAGTACCCATGAGAAGCACTGACATCTAGAAAACCAGACTTAGGCTCAGTTAGCTTTGGTCATTGCCTATTTTCAAGGGGCAATTCAATAACGCAATTTTAGGACCTTCTTTCAAGAAATATGACTTAGAGAAAATGTAACTGGAACAAAACAGTGGAGTGTCAGAAGGCATTTATTACTTCCATAGTAGTTTGTAGGAAGCAAGGGCAAGACACTCTTAAAGAGTCCTCAACAGACACTTGAAAGTTTTGTGATTAAAGGAGGGAAGTTTCAGGCTTAAAGGACAATGCTAAGGAAAATGTAGAAGAAGCTGGCAAAGAGGTGACTAAGGAGTGACAATTAATGGATTTAACATAGGTAAAATGGGGTTAGATAGCAGATCTAGAAGATCTGGGAGGGGTCCTGCTTTCTTTCCTATGACTAAGATTAGAAATACCAGCAAGCCAGTTCCAGTGGTCTTATTCTAGACCTTCGTCTCCTAATTAGATCAAGAAAGTAGCAGATGGAGAAATTAAAGAAAGAACAGAGAGAAATTACGAGACTGTGAGGCAGACAGACTGTTGCAAAAATAAATGTGCTTTCACATTATTGTAGATAACCTAAATGGAGAATTTATATACAATTTTGTGTTACACTTTCTTAAGAACTCCCATTGCCTCCATTTAGAATATTTTTTAAGTGTTTTTACTGGTTCTTTGGACATGTATATGTGATATGATTCCGCACAAGCAGCTTGGAGAGTACTTTCCTGCTCCTTTTGAAAAAGGAATGAGGAAACTGTGTTTTCAAAATGAAATATCATTGCGTAAAAATACAGCAAAAGGTGAGTGAGTGATTCATTGTGAAAAATTCGGTTGAAACATTTCCCTTTTTTTCTTGGTATTGGACAATAGATTGGATAACAAGACTTGGGTTTATTGTCATTCAAAATTACTCAAGAATTTGTTTTGGACTTCAGACCCTTCGAATACCAGCTTTTGATATTTTGAACTCAATAGGCAGAGAGAGGAAAGACTTTGCATATGTTACAGTGAGGTAGAGTGAGGCATAAGAAGCTTCTCGTTACTGTGAACATATTTTACTTTCTATATTGGACTTGGGGAAGAAAAAATTGTAATTAGACATGAAACAACAGCTGATGACTCCATGGCTCCATAGCCAACCTGTTGGTTTTTATGAATGAAAAAGTTATCATGTAAGCACACCAGCTAGAAAAATACTCAAAACAAGTGAGTTAAGATTATGAGACCAGATCTTGTTAAAAAGTACCAAGAATGAACATAAAAGAGGGTACAGTAGACAATAATGGTGTGTAGAAGTCTGGGAAAGCAGCACTGACCATATCTTTACCAATGAATACAAGAAGACCACAGAGCCAATGGCATCAGCTGGTTTTCATCCACCCTCCTTAAGCACATTTGTCTTAGTGAAAGCTAAATTGAGTGGTAAAAAACAGAATGAGGAAACAAGCTGTGGATAGTCTCTAAGCCCATTGTTTGAAATGTGTGGTGGTTTAGTCCCTGCCGGGGTCTGAGACCACGCGGCCGCTGCCCCTCCCCCACAAAGGGAGTGAAATACAAAGTCCCGGGGCTGAGATAAGGAAAGGTTTAATACAACAGTGCACAGCAACACAACAAACAACAACAATAACAATAGCAGTAACAGTGATAACAATGAACAGAGCAAAATATCTACCTGTACAGCAGTGAGAGAACCATCTGCGCCAACCCACGCGATCACCGATTCTTCCCGCGCTCTGGCGCCCGGACGTGACGTCAGCATGATATATGAATAACCCGGCTAGAGCTTCCCCCCACTGCTGGGGAAACTTAACCCTATCCTGGCTAAACCAGGACAAAATGACTGCCTTGTCCTCTCACTTTGCAATAGAAGTGTCCACTTTAGATCTTGGAAGATATAAGGCACAAGAAGTTCTGAGAAGGAAGTCCCAAAATGAAAAGGTTCTTCTTGTACCTGAGAGAGTAAAAATGTATCTGTAAATGAACATTGTAAATGTTAACTTTGCTTTGTTCTTAAACAGAGAGCAATAATGTAAAAAGTAATCTGCCATGTCAGGAATTTGATTGTGGTAGTTTTGCATTTCTATGACAGCCTTCAATAAAAACCTATTCTGGGTATTTGTAAGCAATCATTTTTGGAAACAAAATACTTGGAGTGAGTGAGAAAACTGAAGGTAACCCAATATGAAAAACTCTAATTGAGAGTTGTTGTTGAGAGAAGTTTCTCATGTCTAAAGTCTAAAGGTCCAAGGTTATGACCCTGCCTCAGAAAGTCTATAAGGCTCTATCAGGTCTCTCTATTTCTTTCCATCCCTTTATACCTTCCTATGTATACCATTCCTTTCATCAAGCTCTCTAGTGCATAGGAAGATGAGCAAAGAAGTGGCAGAGCCTGGACATTTCTTTCCACCTTGCAGTATACAATGCTGCTAGTATAATTCCACACACAGCACAAAAAGGAAATACAATTCCTCAAACACAAATAATTGGGGATGGTTATTTCCAAGGAAGCTATGAATGTGAAAAACTTTCAAAATTATTTCCGTATGTGGATTCCATTGGTGACCAGTAAAGATGGCAAGACTTAGCCCACTTTAAAAGTGTCATAACATTTTAAAAAAGCATGGACTACAATACACTGGAATAGAAATATCTTGCCTCATCTTTGAAGTAGTGTTAGCCCGCTGGCATAGGGTGTCCACATGGAGACTAAGTGTGAACTAGCTAGTGAGCTGGAAACAGACCATCCTTTAGGTGAATTCAGTTTGTCTGGAAGAGCAAATTTGTATTGTAGCTGTTTACAGTATTTACAATTCATATTATGTAGACCAGTGCAAATTGTAAAGCACATCTTGGTACAATCAAGTTGGAATCAGATTTCAGTTCCACAGACAATCCAAGCATTTCAGCTAAGAATATACTTCTTGCAGTGTTCTTGATAGTAGATTCTAAACATTAAATTACCACAGCAAGCTTTCATAAAATGGTGATGATTATGTTTGTATCCTAATGTAATCAATATTCATAGAAAGCATTTTTTCACTATTTTCTCAGCTATAATGTTCAATCATTTCTCACTGATATACATTTTACCTTATACTTCATAATTTCACAAGGCTCACAGGATTAAGTAGTCCTTCTAACAAGGAGATAGGTGTACTCTTCACTTCTGTATCACAGAAGCATTAAAAAAATAATTAATACTAACTGTAAAAAAAAAGGAAGAGAGACCTTTGAATGTAAAACAATGTAAGATGCATTCCTGAAATGGTATAGTTATGATACTGTACTGATTTTGAGAAGGAAACATTTTAATGAAATAAATGATGAGACTCAACTGTCTTGTACTGTAAGATCATGCATTGAAACACTTGTGTAAATGGGTAAATTATGATTATACATAGCTATCTTAACCCTCATATTTATTTGAAACATACTCCTTCAGACTGAAAAAAACCTATTCATTCAGTGGCTTAGTCTCAGACATGTACTCAGAGTAACAATTTTGTGCCCTTATCATAAATTCTCAGTCTAATACATTCACTGGGTTGTAACCAGCTTTATTTTGTATTTTAATGTTCAACACCAGTCATAACAGTTTGATTTGGTATTCAAACAGCAGCCACATGTTCCCATTGGGATTCCATTGTTGGTTAATATTAATGTTCCTTTAAAATGAAGTAATACCCAAATGCCTTCATATTTATTCAGTGTGAAAGCCTAGCCTTCCTAAAGATAGGTAATGCTGATGTGACATTACATCTTTTTGTCCTTAGGGTTTGGAGGCTGAACTTCAGAGGGGCCAGACAGATCGGGAAATTCGATCTCACTGTTTAAGACTGTGAGCCGCAGGATGTTCATCATCTGAGCACGCAGGAATTCACCTACACAGGTCAGCTGGTAGGAGCCCATGTGAATGAGAACACTGAACATTAATGTCGTCCCAGAGATGTGAGGGTCTTCCTTGCTGACAGAAATAGATTCCAGTAGCACCAAAAGAATACTTTACTAATGGGAGAACTGTGATTTGTAGCATGTCACAGGAGCAGCAGAGCAGGTTTAAATCAAATACAGTGGCGTCTGATTATTTGATAAAATAACTACTGAAACTAAACACAAAATTGTCATGTCCTCTGGATGCCAAAATAAATTTAAAGAAAATCAGACTGATTCATAAGGTGCACGTACTTTAGAAAAAGTTCAAATAAATAGTTTTCACCTCATATAACAGTTTGTAAAAGTGATAGATGAGCATGGCAAGAACAATGATCTGATACCAGCTGATCCATTGCTTGATTGCATTATGACTAAAGTTCAAATAACATTTTTCATTGATTGGATCAGTTCAAAGATCTAATTCCATATCAGAGAAACAGAAAGAGATCAGAATCAGGGGTGACACACACACACGGGACCTTTCTTCTGAAATAATTCTGAGTGCTTTTTCAGGTACATGCAACCACACTAAGAAGAAAAGGAGATAACAGATTTTGTTCTCCCTTCTGAGATTCACAGTGACAAGGAATTCTCCCACTGGCCACTAGTAATAAATAACTTCAGGGTGACCCAGAGGATATACTAGGACATACAAATGTCAGCATCCTCTCAGCCAACATCTGTTTGGTTGAGGAATCAACAGAGAAAGCCGCTGAGGATTCAGTGATATGCAGTGACAACCTGTATACTTCTCACTGTCCAGCACTGTCACTAGGAGTGTGGCATATTCAGAGAAGGAAGAGAAATAAAGGCAGTTCATTAACAAACAGATGATACTCTCTTAGGTATTCTGTGGCTAAGGTCACAGGCACAGTATCATATTTAACACAAAGAAGTTTATGTCGTTATTATTTTATGTACTTGTCCAATATAAAACCAGTGACTACAGTGAAGTTCCATTTCCAGTTATTCTACAGCTGTAAACACAGAGGAATGCCAGCCAATTGCTTCTTAAAGTGTCATGTTTCACTTAAGAAGAGCTTAGATTAAAACAGAGGTTACATATAGATATTATAAATAGCATATATTCCAGTAAAGTGTCTCCTAACAAAAAAAGCATGTCAGAGGACTCTATGAAGTTTGAAGACCTCACCATGTCAGCCAGACTTCTGAAGGAAATATTTAGACATGTCAGTGAACAAAAGCATAGGAAACTCAAGTGTAGACAAGAACTGTAATATTAAATGTCAGCATTCTGCCTTCTACCTTCCAAGATGAGCATTTTCTCTGCTTTACCTAGTGCCATCTGCACAGAACATGGAATAATTCCAAAACTTGAGATCTACTGCCCAAAAGGCAAGTAGAAATTTGAATTGTAGATTGGAGTTAAGTGCTAGGTTAATTCTTCTGAGAACTCATGTTCAAAATGTACATCAGAGCATCCAGTGGGGAACTGTACATTTAATAAAACCACCTATTCACACACCCAAGACCTGCAAATACAAGACATATAGTGACCAATCTTGAACCCAACTATCTTATTAAAAGACTCTGCATGCTTGCCATGTGTAGTATTAGAACATAGTTTTATTTAGTAGGCAATCTTTTATATATTGACCAGTCTTGGCTGGACTTTCAATTTGAATTCCAGTAATAGTCATTTCAAAATAGAAATACCTAGAAGCACAATGATCAGGTAAGCAGGTTGCTGAAGATGTATGAGCAACTTTAAACTATAATTGTTCAGAATGTGCTAAGCTTTATTGGCCATCTACATTACTATCTACCTTGGTCAGGTATTTTATGGCATCATTTCTTTCTCCCATATGACTTCTTTCAATTAAGTGCTACTGGGTTGGGATTTTTTTTGGACCTCACTGCTTCTACAGTAATATTTTCTCATAGTGATGCATACAAATTGCACTGTGGGAATATTACTAGTACAAAAACTGGCCGATAATTACTATTAGCCCAACAGCATGAATATATATAACTGTACCATGTCATACCACATTCGCTCTTAGAAGCAAGGATGAAAATCCATTCGTGTTTTTCCAATTGCTCACATGAGTTGCATTGATGAAAATATCAACATGAGGATTTCAAGTTCATCAGGTTCTTTTATGGCAGTCTCCTGTCTTCTTTCAAAGCACTAATGTAGTTTCTGACTCTTAAATTAACATTCAAAAATAGAGGACCCTCAATTTTATTGCAACATATAAAAACAAGTTCTGTTCCAAGTCATCTGGAAAAGCCTAGAAAATGGTCACCTCATTCTTCTTTTGCATTCTTCAGAGTTTATATTTTATAGTCTTAGGACTACAAAGGACACTTCCATTTTCCTAGAGACATACACAAACTGTCTACACTAGCATTCCCTGTGTACTGGGATGCTAAGAAGTCACCATTGGAGTTTCACCTAAATAGTGACTTATCAAGAGAAAACCAGGTGTCATCTCTTGGAGTCAGTGGTGATTTTGCCGTCTAGACTGGTATGACTTCCCCTAAGAGTAGAACAAGCAACAGCTAAACCTCATTATCCTCTTGCCTGGGAAATCTTATATGCCATCTGTTCATATCATCAGAGAAAAAACAGAAGCACCAGCAGACCTTTGCGTAGATATCTCCCTGCTCAGTTCCTAACAAAGCACTCAGTTCTCAGTGTGTTTACCCATGAGTGGCAACCTCCTTTTTTTTTTTTTTTTTTTTTTTTTTTCCTCTGTGTGTGTGTGCACACACATATATTGGTTTGCCTCACAGACATCAACTCTCTGCATCAGAGGTGCTTTCTCAAAGTCAAGCTCCAGGCTGGTGGCCAGATGTGCCACCTAAATCATACCCAATAGGAATCCCACGCTGCCTACAGTTTTCCATCCACACAGAAAAAGGAATGGTGTTGCCCAGACATTTCCCTGTAATGCATTAAATGAACCATTTACCTTTCACATGTAAAGATTTAAGATCAAAACCAGGGCTGCACAGGGAAACAAAGTAACTTGGGTGGAGAATTCTTTATGGTTTTGTTAGGAAGGGGCCACAACAGCTAATTTATTTTAATGTGGTTATTATTGAAACAAACTATCAGCTTCACTCATTCCCATCTATTGCTCATACAGAAGCTGCACAAAAAGCCACTAGTTATAACCTCTAACAGTTAATAATTTAGAACTGAATTTGTAAAAACCCCACCTCAGAAACAATACTGATTTGAGGATTTGAAAGAAAAAAAGCGTTTACTCAAGCACAGTACAAAAGAGCTTGCTGATAGCATCAGCTGGTATGGCACAGCCATGACCGCTAGTTTTTATGTCTGCTTTGCCAAGTGGACTTTGTGATAATACAATTCTCCTCTACGCAATTACTAGAAGAGGAAACGAGTGCTCCTTTTTTGAGATTTACCTTTCTGAATAAAATATTGCTCATAATACTAGTGACCTTCCTAGTATGAAAACATGAATTTATATTGAGTAGGACAAGCACTCTGAGTGTACAAAACTGATTTCTTATGTGAATATTAACCAAAACCCCTAACTACAGAAACTGTGTCTAAGGCGAATTGCTTCAGCAACCTGTACTGAGATTTCTTCAAATTCTCATCACTGTTACCATTAGCAACACAGCAAACAATTTCAGTGGCATATCAGTGTAATCGAAAACAGGCTAGAGGTGTAGGTGTATATTTATCTAGCTTGCTAAGTACCCATCCAAATGAAAGGGGAAATACAGCTGATAAGCTTTTATTCAGTTTAGTTAAATGAGACACTCTTGCATGATATTTTTAGCACATTCCCCCCTTCCCTTCCTCTCCTCAGTGAGAATGTTTAACCTCCACTGAGCTGCATTTCTTTTCCAATTTCCAATTCATTTGCCACATACCTTATAACATAATTTGTTCAGTTAGGATAATGTTAATAGCATCTGATGCAATATCATCCCACCATGCAAACTATTACTTCTAAATAAAAGAGGGCCAGCTGCGCCCTGCTTGTCTATGCTACCTAACTGCCAGGTCATCCTTTAATTTGTTTTTTACTATTCTCCCTACAATACAAATCTCTTGCAAAGGAGGATAGTGCTTAGCAGTATGGTGTGGGCTAGTCCGTGGCACCTGGACACAAAGCCTGAGGTTATCCTTTGGACTTCTTTAGTAATAAAGGCATAGCCAAATTGGCTCAGAGTCTCTTTAACTTAAGTGAAGATATATTTAATTTTGAAGTGCCTGGGCTTGCAAGGAGGACCAGTGCTGCTAAAATAATGCCTAAGTATTACCTAAGTCCACTATGTAGGTTCTCTTAAGTACTTTCAAGGTTTCAGTTGAGTCAGTCACCTTAAAAAACAAAGGGAGATATCACAAAGAGGAGTAATTTTGCCAAAGTGTTGGGCTAGGAAAATTATCTTATCAGTTACTTTTCTAGAAAGTTTGTATGTGAGAGAGCTGGGAAAAGTATCATTACTCTGACAGGAGTCAGAGTAAATCTGGATTTTAATATTAACTGTGTGGATGGAGAGGAAAAGACTTTTTAGAAGTATTATGGAGAAATAATCTGCAAATTTCCTTCATACCCTTTTTTTTGGATGTGGTGGTAGGCAAGGCAGTGATGTTTCCCTGCTATTCCCTGCTTTTTCAGCAGTGACATCCACTAGATAAAGGAGTGGAAGGCCTTTTTCACTGTGTTGAGCTTGAGCTGACAGAGAGACATTCATAGGAGATGTGAGAAAGACAAGCTGGAGTCTGAGAAGAGGCAGGGAAAAGCAATCTTATCCTATTCAGAATAGGATAAGATCTGTGAACTATCAAGCTTGAAAGAGAAGCTGAGTGTGAACTTGTGGATTCTGCTGCTTGAAGATAAGATGAAGGTGGGCAAGCCAAAGAAAAATCCTTGAGACACACTCACCAAAATTTGAGGGTTCAGGAGAGCCCACCAAGGAATGGAATTGTTCAAGAAACAATTTGAACCCTGGAAGCCATTCAGGAGAACAAACAGAGGAAGAAGATAGTGGAGGACAAAATTTGAAAAAGTATTTCTGGTCTGGACTGCATCAAAGATAAATGAGAGTTAGGAATGAAATGGAGCACTACTTCTGTAATCTGGGTGAAAAAGAGTTTTGGTGAAAGTGTCAGGGCTCTGAGTACACTAATATGTCTAATAACCCTGACCATCCTAACCTGGTCCAAGGCTTAAACTCTGGCCCTGACCATCCTCTCCCCCTGTCTGTGGCCCAGAAGTTCCATGTAAATTCATGGCTGGGCATCCAGACCTGCCCTGAGCTACATTGTAAGTAGGCCAGTCTCCAGTCTTGTCTTTTGCTTCATGTTCATTTGTTTTCTTGAAATCATCTTGCCCTTACTATCGATTCTTTACAACAGTGAGGTACAGTTAAGAAGATACTGTCATAGATATTAATAAAGGTGCCTATGCTGTCAATGCCAAAACCATCTGGTTTGGTATATTCCAGTGGAAAAATTCTTAACAATTATTCAGTTTTTATAAATGCAGTATAAATGTAGCCTGAAATACTGAGAAAATATAGAGATCTTACCCAGAGAAATGGCAGAAGTCCACATGAGTTATGAAATTTCCCTTTGTAAATTTAAAAAACAAAAAAAGTAGAATAGACTTCTAGGTTCAAAAAGTAATGACAGTTAGAAAAATAATTTCTAACAATTTTTATAGAGAAACAATAGAAAAATATTTTCAACAACAGATGTATGCTTTGAGGTAAAGTCTAAGGACAAGAGCACTGGAACAGCAAATTTCCATTTTCTTATTTTTTTACCATGTTTATTACAATTTATTCTGAAAGTATTCTTTCCTTCTTATCAGGTAGGAGAATGAAATATTTCAGCTAACCTTTCATCCAAATTCTATAGTTGCTAAAGAAAAGATATTTGCCAAATGCAAAACTTGAATCAGTATTATAGTTATAAACACTGAATTTTACATCCAAAAAAATTGATTTATTCCGTTACTCATTTTTCAAGTTAATATCACTACAAGATTTTAAACACTGGTACCTAATGCAGAAATCTATACTCATGTGTGTCTGGCAGGTTTTTCAAAACTGGTCGTACCTCATGGTCTGTGACTCATTATGCAGATAATCAAGGACAAGACCCAGGAACAAAATTAAGTTATTTGATCATATGTATGTTTCTTGAGATCATCATCTGAACTCCCTCTTTAAATGGTGGAGACAGACAAATATCTAACTCAGCTGGACCCTTACCTTAGAGGGAAATGAACTGCCCTCTGTTCTAGTCCATCAGCTATAGAAGAAACCTCTATACAGCTACATTTAAATAATCTGAATCTTATCTGTAAAGTTCTCAAGTAAAACAAGGTTATTCTTCCGAGCTCAGCTTCTAGTAGGACCTAGTTGTAGCTAAAAATTAGTTTCACAGATTTATTAGAATATTATGGTTTTCCTTTACCATAATTAGTAGTATGGAAGTGTGTAAAGCTAAAAGATGTAGAACATGTAGAACTCAAATGCTAAATGCCCAGGTTACATACCCTACCAAAATGCTTGCTAATGTCATCATCCATTCCATCAAAACTCACATGTGAAGGAGAACTGGAGTGAGGGAAAGCTAAGTTACTATTTTTTTACAAGTGGTAATTTTAAATTTAAGGAAGACATGAAGAATACTGTTACCCTGATAGTGCAATCACAACTACAAAGAACCCCAGAGATCATATTGTGAATTCTAGAACTAAGTGCTCAGAATTTATGCTTTTTCAGCAGCACTGATTTTATAAATGATCATAATAGTACCTATGAAAAAAAAGGGAACCTGTGACCATGCACTGTTGAATAAGGAGCAAATATCCCTGCTTGGTTAGCAAGGCACAAGCAGAACATTGTGACAGTTCTTTCAGAAGAAGACATAGTTGTATTGATGTTATGCTTCTAAAACAAATGCTCAGAGACTTACAGCTTGAATCCATATAGAAACTGAAGCTGGCTCAGAGCATACAGAGCTGACTGCTATGCCAAATATGCCCCAGTAAATACTAACCCAGCACTCCACAAGCTATATTATTTGTTTGTGTGCTTGCAGATAAAGTTTAAGTTGTTGATTTTGATTAACAGGGCCATAAATTAATTTAGGACCTCATAGGCTCTGTGTTCACCAGCCCAGATAAATAGACTGCCAACAGCCTGTTCAACAGGCAGTCCTTTGAACTGACTACTTTCAAGAAAAAAAAACACATTAACCCTTGGCTGAGCCAGAAAAGAGCAAAGCCTGCTGCTTCTGGTAGTCCTTGTAAATCTTATTTCACACATTAGACTTCTCCGTGAAAACCAGAGTGCAGTTAAGGGGCTACTTACATCTTTTAACTGGGAATAATTTCAGCTGAACCCTGGCACCTTGGTGATTTTTTAAGCAAACTGTGCAAAGGCAGCTGATTTTGTAGATCCTTACATACTATTGTAAAACTCCTCCATCCTCTTCATCATTGTTCACTTCTCCATGAAACAAAAGACTCTTCAACAGCTATAAGTCTTGTGATTTCATGAGATAAGGCACCAATTACTTGTGTAGTCCAGGAGCAGAGACAGGCTATAAATATGGCACTGCAGTCATTTTTATCATGGAGGTACAAGTCAGAAAAAGAAAAGCAATCCCCAGCAGATGCTACTTGAGAGTTTCAACTGCCCAGGTGACAATGAGGCACTCTTTTAATGTTTCACTGTGCTCTTCTGGAAGAAGTTCTTGGTTCAGACAAGAGTAACTTTCATCCTTAAACTCACCTCCTTTGAAAATATCTGTGTGTAGAATTCTTTGGTACAGTCTACATTTTCAAGAATTAAACTATTAAAAATTATGCACACAATATGCCTGCATAGGCAGCTTACCTTTGCCTGCTCTGAAGTGTTTTGCTATCCAATAAATGCACTTAAGGTGGCTATGATCACTCCAAACCTACATGAGTTAACGGTAATGATTTGTTAATACGGTGAAGGGTTTCTTTCTTTTTAAATGATGGATATTGAAATCTTGCTCTGTCAGAGCATGGGAACATTTCTTCCCTCAAAGATATAGTTTAAATTTTGGTCTTGGCACACCCAGCTGGGTATGTAATGGGGGATTGGCAGAAGTCCTCCACCACAGCAAGTTTAAGGGCCAATGACAATGTACAGATATTCCTCGAGGTGGTATCACAACAACAAGCTATTTTCATTTGCTTACCTGAAATGAACTTGATGTGTTTTGCAATAGATCCCCAAACCAGTCAGCTTGCTGGTTCTCTGTGGCTGAAGTTGGACTGAACTATAATAAATAGTGTTTTGATAAAGATGTCAGTGGTGCTGAAGCAGTTCAAAGTACAAGAAGGTGGTGTAGGGACAGATTAAAAAAAAAAAAGGAAAGCAGAGCAACAGTCTTGAAACATCAGTTGAGAAGAAGAATTGTTCTTCAAACTCAGCAAATATTTCAAGAAGAGATCAGTCTTAGTTCATTCCTGCTTTTAAGAATGGTGGACTTCCAGAAAGCCCAAAGAGTCAATTCTTCAGCCAATACAGACCATGGAGCAGGCCAGTCTGTTAGCTCCTAGGACTGCACCACCAGGGTAATCTGACAGCACAGCTTTGATACATCAAAATGGTTATATATTCTACTTTTTCCACTCTCCAGTATTTTGTCAGTCTGGTGAACTAGGTTATATGTCAAATGGATGTTATACTTAGCCCTACACTACAAAATCAGATATATCGTCAGGATTTGGGATCCAGTTTAGCTAGGTTATGTATTCCATCACAAGTGTTACTGAAGAAACTTACAGCAGCACTTGACTACCCAAGTGAAAATAAAAAGGATTTGGGAATAACGAATAACTTTTTGCAGGCACTTCTCAATAACTTCCTGCACAGGCTGAGAGTACTAATTTAGAAAAACAGTATTTCCTCCAGATACTGGCCAAAAAGCTGCTATGATTAAAATCGGTCACACTTGATTAGTCTTGAATAATAGTTTCAAGGCTATCTTAATTCTTCTGCTGTCTTTATGAATCATGTGTAACATATTGCACAGGATTTCCTAGTGAGATAAAGAGTTATTTTAATGACCCACTCATCGAGTAGAACATGGAAACCTCAAATAAACACTCAAGAAGGCTTCTGGATCCCTTCAGACCCAGTTTTAGTAAAGGCTTCTCTTCTGCTAAGGGAAGTCACTCTGCCTGTCTGCAACACTCCATCCTAACAGGTCATCCATCAGAGCAAGAATTGCCCTGGGTATTTCTTCTTTCCAGCTAGAATTCCTGTGCAGCAGGAGCAGTTAATTGGCAAACACAATATTTTCTGGCTGGTTTTGTTGTTCCCTTTCCCCTCCCCAAAAATTTTATCAGACCCACAGCCCTGATATATATTCATCAAGCTGTAATCACTCTGAAATTTTCTTTACCACATCTAGGCTACTCTCCAACTCAGGCAAATAAACTACCACAGCTATTTACAATGGCCACAAGCAAGCAATGACAACAACAACAACAAAACCTCTAGTGAAACCCTTAATTAGTTCTGTGAGTCCAACTAAATTCCCTTCTTTCTTCTGAAAGAGCCTGAGATTTTTCAGCCATAAGGGAGGATTCCTTTCCCATAAACATTATGAAAATATGGTTATAAGAACAGCCATTAACAGGAGCAGAGTGGCATGTTTAGAAAAATATTTTAACTATGCCAAAGATGTCTGGAGAACTTATGGAGAGGCTCAGTTGTTTTAGAAATCCATAAGTCTCAGTACATAATAAATAACACACAGCACAGTCATACCTAAATGTTCAGAATGCTCTATTACCCTTGATATATGTTTAATAACAGATAATAATATCACCAAAGAAATTATAAAAACCCCAACCCAAATACATAATAAAAACTGAAAAGAAGTCTCATTTGCAAATAAGCACAAAGGCAAAAATATTTGGGTCTTGAATTGGTTAAACATTAATTCAATGTTACATAAAGAAACTGAATGAATTTTTTGATTGTCTTTCTTCCAACTTAGTTCCAAGACCACTTTGTCCTAATTCCAAGACAACTTTTTCAACTTTCCCTCTTTAAATTTTACAATATTTGAAGTCATACACATACTAGTATTAGCATATACTATGATTATGACGGAATTTAACCTTGAGAAAAATATGTCAAGGTCCTCCTTTAAAAAAATAATGGAAAACTTGAACATACTATGTTTCTTTTAAGTCCATTATTTCTGTACCAAAAAGTGTTAGAAACACAGGAATTAGGTACTGACAGCTAGCCACTATGCACCAGCAGCAAGCAATCAGATGGTAAAATCATAGATAAAAATCAGATCCTCCAAATTAAATGTTCAACATACTTAAACAGAGATGAGAGAATATAAGGAATAAATGGCAGCGTTCCAAAAAAGACAAGCTGCCAAATAACAAACATAGCTAAGTTAAAAAGCATAAATGAAAAAGAGACTCCAGCAGCAAATGTAGTGGCAGGAAATGCAAAGTATAAAGACAGAAAACAAAAATTTCAAGAACCACTTCCCTTCAACTACATCTGAGCAGCAACTTAATTTTGCTTTAATTCTACCATTCTGAGACACAGTCTCTGTCCTTCAAAGGGTCTGAGAATTTCTGCCAACTCCCTGGGATATACAAATTGCCTTAAGGAAAGTGGTGGGGTAACAAGGCCTTTGAAGGAGAAATGGTCGTTTCAATTAAAAGTTTTTCCCATGATGGGTCTGGACTTAATGTGGGAACGCAAAGAGATCTCCCACGCATGGCCCTACAGACCCTGTGTGTAATCTCATAGAAAAGCTCACAAAGCAGAACAGAAGAGAATTGTTATGGAGAGAGGAATCTCTGGAGACTGCACACCCCAGGTCCCATATAGAGTAACCATTCCACGGGTATCCTCAGAAAGATTAAGGTACACAGGTGTTATTCTGACAAACAGGTCATTTTTCAACTGATTTAAGTGAAGACCTAGCAAGGTCCCTAATTAGTCCAATAAAGAGAAGGCACAAACCTCAGTCCTGTTTCATATCAGCCAAATGAAAGATTATTCCCAAAGGAGAGTTAACACGGTTCCTACCAATATTTCAGTGGTTTCTACTTAAATAAGAGGTTGCTTTTTTAGAACCAAGGCATTGTGTTCCTACTCATGTTCTTCTTTATTGTTTTTGGTGGCTTTTGAATAATTGTTCTCTTTGTGAAAAAATAATTATTTTTCATAAGAGGTGCTATATTCTGTAATTGAGAACACACACCCCAACAGGGAAAAGGAAAAGAAGCAAAGCAATTCTATTGTGTGAAAAAAAAAAAAGTTGTCTTAGTTCACAATACTATAAAGTGTAGTCTTTCTCCCATCCCATAGTCAAATAGGAAATAACAATAAATTGCAAGTTTTTCTAAGATGTAACATCTGTTTTGTATATATAATACATAAAAGGCTTCCAAATACCCTTAAATGAGTCCTCAATCTTCTATAAATTTGAGTCCTCCATAAATCCTCTGTTTCTTAATCTATATGGAATCTTCTTATAATGGACTGATCTCAGTAAGAATTTCCATTCTTCTTAGGCTTGGGGCAGGAGGAGGTAAAAGAAGGCAGGAGGAGAGGGGAAGTTCCAAAACAGAAAAGAAAATTGACTTTGGTTTATATGTTCTGCATTTTTTAATTAAAAAAAAAAAAAAAGATTGGTACATGCATGATGACTTTTAATGAATTTATATGGCTTTCCCAAGAGATTCAACCATTGTCCTAGTAGTTTATGCAGTTTCCCACCATGTTAGAAGATATGAACCAGAAAGACCACCAGCTGTGTTGGCTCATACCATCTGAAGCAACTAGCACTGGATCTACTAACAGTGGATCTTGTCCACTGTTTTCCCTAGTCTTGCAACCTCACTCTGGCATTGCAGCTTTAGGAGTGATTTCATTCCGTGTGAAGTGGATACAAACCTCATTTGAATGGTGGAATTTCACACTGAATTGTCAAAAGGAAGGCAGCATCGTATGAGAAAATATTTCAAGATCAGAATCTATTTAGTTATCTCAGAACTCTGTATGCCTTCAGTCAGGTTGCTTTTTCCTCTCTGAATAAGGGTAAACAATATGCTATCATAAAAAAGGGAGAAGTGTGTTAACAAAGGTCCTATTATTTGAATTAGAGAGAAATGAGCTTTCAGCTATTGACTTATATTGGTGATTCCATGAGTGTCCTCACAAATACTTTGCTAACTACAGGTTTTTTAAATGTGTAACACTGTTCAGATTGAGGGAAGGATTTCACTCATGCACAGATCTATTTCCTACAGGTCTGTATTCAGAATTTGGGTAATAAAGCATGGACTGTCTTTTGGAAAGAAAGGCAGCTAGTAAAGAAAAATCAGAAACAGCAAGAGTCCTTCAGATTATGATATTTGTTTACTAATAATATTTTTTAAAAATTCCACACCCTCCCATATTCAAAATATCTTTCTGTCTACTTACTAAGTAAACTACACAACAGGTAGCTCTTTGGAGACAAGGAGCAGGAGTACATGCCCCAACCAGCAGAGCACTGACTTGAATCTCAGGCTCCATTTTCAACTTCATTTCTCAGCATTTCCATGGGAGAAATGACTAATGGATACACACTGGTGGATGCCTCAGCTCTGTCCCTTCCAATACCTGGGGCACAGTCCAGAATAAAAACCTTGTAGATATTGGCAGTATAGTATGAAAAACAAGGCTGCATTCCTCCCTAACAGAAGACGGGAAGGTCACGGAGCAGGTCATGTCGAGTGACATTAAAAGTCATATAATGGACAACCAGATGATCAGGCCCAGTCAGCATGGGTTTATGAAAGGCAGGTCCTGCTTGACAAACCTGATCTCCTTCTATGACAGGGCGACCTGCTTATTGGATGAGGGAAAGGCTGTGGATGTTGTCTACCTTGACTTTAGTAAGGCCTTTGACACCATTTCCCACAGCATTCTCCTGGAAAAACTGGCTGCTTGTGGCTTGGATGGGCACACGCTTCGTTGGGTAAAAAACTGTCTGGATGGCCGGGCCCAAAGAGTTGTGGTGAATGGAGTTAAATCTGGTTGGCAGCCGGTCACGAGTGGTGTCCCCCAGGGCTCGGTTTTGGGGCCACTCCTGTTTAACATCTTTATAGATGATCTAGACGAGGGGATCAAGTACACCCTCAGTAAGTTTGCAGGTGACACCAAGTTGGGTGGGAGTGTTGATCTGCTCGAGGGTAGGGAGGCTCTGCAGAGGGATCTGGACAGGCTGGAGCGATGGGCTAAGGCCAACTGTAGGAGTTTCAATAAGGCCAAATGCCGGGTGCTGCACTTCGGCCACAACAACCCCCAGCAGAACTACAGGCTTGGGGAGGAGTGGCTGGAGAGCTGCCAGTCAGAGAGGGACCTGGGGGTGTTGATTGACAGCTGGCTGAAGATGAGCCAACAGTGTGCCCAGGTGACCAAGAAGGCCAATGGTATCCTGGCTTCTATCAGAAATAGCGTGGCCAGCAGGGACAGGGAAGTGATCTTGCCCCTGTACTCGGCACTGGTGAGGCTGCACCTCGATTACGGTGTTCAGTTTCGGGCCCCTCACTACAAAAAGGACATTGAAATACTCGAGTGTGTCCAAAGAAGGGCAACGAAGCTGGTGAAGGGTCTGGAGCACATGTCGTACGAGGAGCGGCTGAGGGAACTGGGGTTGTTTAGTCTGGAGAAGAGGAGGCTGAGGGGAGACCTCATTGGCCTCTACAACTACCTGAAAGGAGGTTGCAGAGAGCTGGGGATGAGCCTCTTTAACCAAGTAATGAGCGATAGGACAAGAGGTAATGGCCTCAAGTTGCACCAGAGAAGGTTTAGATTAGATATTAGGAAGCATTTCTTTACAGAACAGGCTGTTAGGCGTTGGAATGGGCTGCCCAGGGAGGTGGTGGAGTCCCCATCCTTGGAGGTGTTTAAGAGTCAGGGTGACATAGCACTTAGGGATATGGTGTAGTTGGGAACTGTCAGTGTTAGGTTAATGGTTGGACTAGATGATCTTCAAGGTCTCTTCCAACCTAGATGATTCTGCGATTCTGTGAAGACAGAGATGGCAACATTTGCCTTTATGGAAGATGCCTCTAATGAGAGCCAATTATGTCTTCCACAATAAGAAAAGTAAACCTCAGGTCTTTGCACTGTCTTTGCAGTTTTAGATATCCATTCAGTCCCACCAGCCTGGCTATGAAATAATAGTAGCTAAAAAAGTTTCTGTTAAAATAACCAGATGAAAAGTTTAGAATTTGACCCTAACTCCTCTATATTGTAACAAGCAGTAAGGAACAGTGATACTATTGGCAATGGAGAGGAATTTCTTAGATTTTTCCTTCAGCACAATTACACAAGCAGTATAAAATCATAGCCATCACTTTGGAAAGCTTTTTATTTCATTCAAGAGAACATGCTGGTCAGTTTTCTCTAAATGTGTAGCAATTTCAAAAGCTGAATTTCTAGGACTGCTGTTTAAGCATTATTTCTCTACAGAAACTTTGTTGTAATGACTCATTGTCTCTACTCAGGGACTGCACAGCAATAATGTCATGCAGCTTGCTTTCACCTTAGGTTTTTCACCAAATGGTAGAGAACACATACCAAGAAATCCATGGGAAGGCCTTAGCATCAGTGTGAATTGTCTCACATTGCAGTCTTGCATCCTGATGGAAGATATGTGAAGCAATCACAATTTTCTCTAACTTTTTTAGACTCAGCATGGGCTGAAGCCTCATAGTATTTGTGAATTTCAAAGTAAGCCTTGAAAAATGGGTAATGCATGCATTTTGACGTCACACCCTACTCATTCCTCTCAGACACACCTTTTTGTCTAGCTAGTTTTTGTTCTCCACCCAAAAAGTCTACTATTGCTAAAACCATAGAAACTACATGTCAGTAAGAGTATATTTCAATTTGACTGATCAGAAAATAGGAACACATTTTGTGGGTCTGGCAAAAAAATTCACTTTGAATCATTACAAAGTAGCCTTATGAAAGCTCGCACAGAAAAGCATTTTGGAGCATTTGAAATTTGTTGTTCACATCAGGTTTTTTCAATAAACTGCATCTTTTTCATGATCAAACCTTTCTGTGTAAAACTATGCTAAATCAAAATAATTTTTTTCATTTTCACCCTTTAAACTAACAAAATGGAATAGTCTAACATTTTGAAAGCTACATTTCTTCATTAAAAATTTAACCAGTTCAAATTCATCTGATTAAAACACTCTAGAGAGTCTTTGGCTTGAGTCTTTATAATGCCTGCAATAGCTTTTAAGGTAAATGTAGCTTATAAACCACTCAATTGTCAGTGGTAGAGATCCAAGAGTGAGACAAAACTGCCTCTCTGTAAAGTTTATTGATTCAGGCTCTGCCTCAGCCTAACTAGTGCTCCATGGTTTTGAGTTAAGAGGTGATTTATACTTCTCTCTTCCAGAGCATGTCCTGAACTTGCTTGCCTAAAAAACAGCATCCAAGACCAATTTGGGATGTCTTCTACAGAGCTCTTCTGCACTCTAGGAGGATGCACTGATGTACTACAATCTCTCAGAAAACACGAGGTGGGGATGAGGGACCTCAATGTAAGAAATGAAATCTAGGGAAATGGCCGACATTCCATTAAGTTCACTTTGCACAACATGTCATGTATTAATGTCACTTCGGCTATCCAGTTCTTTCATACAGACCCTCGAGCAGTGCATCAGGATGGCTGTCGTTTGCTTCCCAGCACTTCAACATAACCTGTTTTCCAGCCTTGTCCACTAATTTTTAACTTAGAAAAGCCTAAGTCTGGTGAAAGGCACCAAATGCTCTGCCCACATCAGGAGCTATGGAGCCTTTGGTTGCCCGGCAGCTTCTCATTCACATGTCAGTAACTAAGACTGCTGTTCAACAAGCGTCCTGTGTGATGCTCCAAGGCTCTGCGGCTCCCAGTCACTACATTTCGTTGCAGGAAGGAGTGCCAGAAATAACATTTTAGCTAGCAAAAAAAGGAATTTTTGACTCAAAGATTTACAAAATCTAAGTGCTTCAGGACTACTTTCTTTTCTGCTTCTGTGCAGACAACTGACTACCTATCTCCTTCACGTTCACTGGTACTGTGACCTTCTTTTCAGCCCCTTCATTTTATTTAAGTCAATATATTATTTAATCAACCTGCTCAGCTTGACTCAACAAATCCTACAAAACAACCTGAGTAACAGGATAAAACCTGTACAGATTCAAATATTTTGTGATTTCTAATGCCAACCTCCTACTCCTGGCCTAAGAAATCTCTATTCCTCCAGCTGTGGTCCTTGGGCATGGGTAGCTGCAGAGAGTGCTGTAAAGACAGACATGATTTCATCTGCCTTTTTACTCCACTGGTCAGGAGAAGTGGGCAGGCTGCCAAAGAAGTGATTTCTTCTGCAAAAGAAAGGGCTTCTTGTATCATCTTTTGTGCTGTGACTTCATGTTGGACACAGCAAGTTTAGGGAAATGGCAATGGTCCTGGTATCTTTTCCAAGAAAGGAAGGAATAAAAATAGTGGTTTATGTGTCCTTTCCCCCACATCTATCTGCATGCTAAAGCTAATTTTCAGTAATTCTTGGAGTATTGGGAAAGTTCCAGATGGCTGAAAGGAAAAATTCTGCTATGGCAATATCTTAAAAGGATTAATGAGACCTGAGTCCACAATAAGGTTGTCAGCAGGACTGCAGTCTGTGGTAAAATGAAACAGGAAAAGAGAGAGAACTTGGTTAATACAGCATTAAAGAAGAATAATGCAATTAATGCCAGTCGCCCTGGATTTATGGAAAATAGAATTTGTCAGACAAAATTTCCTATCTTTTTTGATGAGGTTACAAATCTGATTCATAAAAGTAATAGTGCTAATGTAATATACTTAGATTTCTGTAAAACATTTGACTTTGTACCACATAATATTTTGATCAGGAAACTCAAATGATGTAAAATCAATATAGCAGACACAACATTAAATTAATTAAGAGCTGGCTAACTGATAGGTTTCAAAATGTAATTGTAAACAGGCACCCACTACTATATGGGAATGTTGTTGATGGAGGCCTGCACAGATTGCATTTTGGACCTTTCATGAACCTGGCAGGAAAAAAAAAAAAAGAAAACAACCAAAAATCATTGCTGATCGAATTTGCAGATGACACAAAGATTGGTGGACTGAAAAATAATGAAGAGGAAAGGTCAGAGACAGAGCAACCTGAATTTCCTAGTAAACTAGATGGAAGCAAAGGATATATGTTCTAGTGCTGCATAAACATAGTGATCTAGAAACAAAGACAAGAAGCTTTATAGATTTATGCTGATTTTACAGTGGTTCATTCCAAGTGTTACCTTTCTTTTCTTTTTCTGTGTCTTTTCTAAGACACATCCTGGTCCAACGTGAAAGTCATGAGTTGTGGAGGCATCAGGTACAGTAATATTTTTTTCATGACTTATTGGTTAATTGTTTGCATGCATATTGGTTAAATATGATTTGATCTTTATGTAAACTTTTTAAACTTTTAACTGCCTTGGGGGTAGAGGGCAGAAGAAATCCTTCACATGAAGAGACCTTGTTTGTCCAGAAGTAGGTATCAGCCTTCCAATTAACTTTATGATGGAGCAGTCAATTCTGAACATACATAACAAAAAAAAATAATGCTATAAGATGACACAGTTCTTAGCCAGTTGTGGGTTTTGCTGGGGAAAAAAAAAAAAAAAGGATACAGTTAAAAAATTACAAAAAAACCCTCATTAGAGTTGTGCACCAGGGTAGAAATAAGGCTCTAAGTACTAAAACATTTGAGGATTATTCACAATAAGTATTCAGGAAACTGGTGGAAAAGGATTAAGCTGAGTAAGGTTCAACTCTAAGGAAAAAATAAGTGGTCAAGACATGTGAATTAATAGGAAAGATATACTGCTTCCTAGTCCCTTTACACATGTCACAAAAACAGATCATAAGCAACAGAAAATTACTTTGAGATGGTACAATTACTTTTTCATCTCTTTGCTGTCAAATGAGCAGGAGTAGTTATTGGGGGTGATCAGAAATTCCCCATGGGCTGCCTCGAGAGAGGTGCTCCCTTTCTGAAGTCTCTGGTAGGGCTGGGGAAACGCTGGGGGTATCTGCCAGCCCCATCACCTCCCAGTTTGCACCCTGTCTTTGCAGCATCCTACCTGACCAGCTAAGGGACAGCCAAGGTGTCAAGAACTTGAGCTGAGACAGTGCTGAAACTCTTGAATTTTTTTAAACCTACTTGCAGAATATAACTTAGAAATTATCTGGAAGGATGGGTCTTTTTCTTTATTTTCTTCCCCTTCCCAAACCACACCCCCCACCCCCCCCCCCCCCACCCCCCCCCACCCCCCCGCCTCCAAAAAACATTATATTTCGGTTTCATAGAGAAACAGGAAATTGGAGTTTTCCATAACAAACTCAAACGCAAATTTTATGGTTCCAGTGCCACTTTAGAGTGGACCCATGGCTTTTTGTAGTACAATAAAATATATTCCATTGTAATTTTACCCAAGCTTCCTGTCTTTATTCATGTAACTAATCCTGCCGTGGTCACACAGTATCAGTGAATGCACTCATTGCACTATAACTGCAATTTTGTCTGTTTTGTCTGAGCAGACTGAAGGGTTAAAAATGAATGTTCACAATCCAATCCCTATTTTGTCTTTAATAAGCACAGCTATATGCTACAGTAAGGATAGTAGGTTCCCACACTGATATAGCAGATTTTTTATTTTTTAAGGAGTTTTGGGGGTTTTTACACTGGAAATTACTCACCCTTTGCAGTAGAGGTCTTTTTAAAAAAAGGTCAGACAGCCTACTACCAGAGGTAGTCCAGGTACATTCTTCCATGATCATTATCAGGATGAGAAGACATTTTCAACTCTTACCTAGCCAGCCATTCTCCTGTGCCTGCATAATGTGGGATAGGGTGGGGAACAGGAAGATGAGGTTCTTGGCAGCTGAGTGCATTCAAGCTGAGATTTGCTGGAAACTCACAAGGCACAGATATATATTTGGATTCTAGGAGGCATACATTAACTATGTATTTCTGCAGCAAGAGTCAATGTGTTGGTATTTCAGCAGTTTCCAGGGTTTCTCAGTCAAGCCCTTTATTAAAGACATTGGCCAAGCCTTATAATTTAAGGCTGCCAGCTATCTTGGGAAAACAACATTGTATGAGTTTACATTACGTTTACAACATTACATGAGTTTATATTTTTAAAAGCTGTTCACAACTGTCAGAAGCAGAAGCCTATTAGTTTTTAAAGGAAGGAAGATATTCTTGAATGCAGTTAGTTCAGATTTAATTCTGTGAGTGAAGAAAATACAGGCATGTCACTAGGACATAGTTGAATTATAGTCCTAGTACACCTTGGAAATATGCTTTCCTAGTCTTAAACATTGGTGACTTCCACATTCTTCCCATCTGAAAGAGCATTCAATTCAGAATGGGACAAAGTGCTTAACAGCCTGAAACACCAAAACATAAATCTTCAAAAAGATTTGATGGTTTTGTCTGCCAGGATTTCTTTGGCAATTTTGAAAAAGTATTTTGCTTTGAGATCATCTATTGCTGTTTTGATTAATAC
Source organism: Strix aluco (assembly GCF_031877795.1). Taxonomy (NCBI): domain Eukaryota; kingdom Metazoa; phylum Chordata; class Aves; order Strigiformes; family Strigidae; genus Strix; species Strix aluco. The sequence continues at coordinate 92,219,012 of NC_133932.1, read as the reverse complement.
ATACTTTTACACATAACTCAGTACTAACCTCTCCTTTGTCTTAAAATGAGTATATTCCTTGTAAATATGCAATTGAAATTGTTCATGAAATTTCCAGCAGTGTCATTACAAATGTTTTATTTGCCTGAGGGTATAGTTTAAACTTGCTTTGCTGCTGAAGAAAATATTCATGTAACTACACCCTTACATGCTACAGAATAGTATTTTAAAGAACCTAAAAAAATATGTATTTTAAAGCCAGATTCCAGAGACTCAGACTCTCAAACTCAAGTTAATAACAAGGACCTTATATTTCTCTTCTCTTCTCTGTATAAAAAGAAAACAGCAATCAAGCCTAAAAGAGCATAAATGTTGAATATGCATGGAGGAAATGGAGACTCTCATTATCCCAAAGGACAAAACTTAATCACACACACTCTGTTGAAAGCTCAGATGGTCTACTGGGAACCCAATCTTTGCATATGTAGCACTTGCAAGCCTCTAGAGCCTAAACTGTCTCTAGAAGCCCCTAAATCCCTGTGACATATTCCCAAAGAGCACATCTTCTGTTCTGCAAATCTCCTGAGATCAAGAACTCAAAATGCAGTTGTACGTCCCATGGCAAAGTACCAACTTCTCAGATTCCTCTTGCATGCCAGAAATACGAGCCTTCCATCCTTGCATGTTAGCCCTTTAGTAGACATGCATGCATGTATAGAGAAGCTTTGCAAGGAATTGAAACACAGATCCTTTTACTCAAAGGACAAATTATAAATTGTTACTGAAGGTTATTAATCTGCCAAGGGTAGGATCCCACCCACCCAGTGTGCAGCACCTCACATAGACTTGATCTCTCTCTGGAAATCTCCACAAGCAGCTACCTTTCCCAATGACTGGAGAGGGATCCAAAGCACCTCCTTTAGGGCTGCTTCAACACACAGCAGAAAGTCAAGCACCTAAGTTACTTGGGCTGAATCCACCCCTAATACCTGAAAACTGTGCCCTTTGTTTTATCTCATTCTTCCCTCCGGGTCTGTTTGTATTCCGTTTCCCTTCCACTCCACTGAGTTCCTGGACCAGATATCTCTTCTTCATATTGAGCTGCTAAAAATGGTCCGTTATCCTTTTTTGTAACCTTCTGGTTCCTCTGCCAGGTGACATCTTTTGTATGCTGATCTGGAAAAAACAGACCCTAGGTAGGTGACTTTGTTGCCTAAGTGACCTGCTGCCTATTGTACCAAATCTGAGTAACAGGAGCTAGCTCATTGCTTAAAGCAATTATGCTTCAGTGATCCAGGAATCATGTCTATTCCTCTGCTGTCTGTGCCTCCATGATGTGAAGAATCAGGCCAACGTGCATGCAAAGACAGCAGAAAGGATAAAAACCCACCTAACCAAAACAGAGCTGGCAGCTTTCTAACAACACAGGCACAGCATAAGTCGTCCCCCACTCTCCACAGCCTCCTTCTAACAAAAATAAAAAGCCCCACAAGCACAACTCGCTTAGATTTATTTAGACATGGAAAATTTAGCTCACGGGGCTCCTTTCTCATCTCTTTCCCTCTCCACACTTTGTAGATATTTTATTGGCCTCGTACAGGCTGATGGTGCTCTCATGTTTGCAGTGTCTGAGTGCTGGCACAGCTCTACTCAAGCCCCATCCCTCCTGCCAACATCCCTGTGGCAGAAGAAAGGAATGGTAAAGGGCCTTCACAACAGTCCCTCACAACTTCTTCACAGCTCCTGCAGACTCTCACAAATGCAACTGGTAAGGTACAGAAGAATGGAAATCCCCTCTGTCTACTGGAAAGACTAAGCTACCAGCGTCCATGGTTGTGTGTGCATCACCCACCAGTCGCCTAACCTCTACATCTTTAACAATACAGTTCTCTCAAGGTAAAGAGGGCTCTATGTGGTCAAGGTATGTGGGAAGATAAATTTAAAAAAAAACAGAAAAGCTAGGAATACAACAGATAAATAGAAGAACCCTGCATAAAGCTGGTAAAAGTGTGTAATAAATGTACAAGCAAAATTGTATTGAGATACTGCTTTGATAGGGAAGTCACAGTACACAGAGGATGACTAGAGTGCTGTTACATAAATTAGTTGCACTTACTTGTTTCCAAACACAGCCTGCTCTTTTTAATTACATTTTTTAACACAATGCCTATGCAGAAGAATTCTAACTCCAAGTCCGTCCAAAGTTATTTTTATAGTCTAGTTAGAAACTTCTAAAAATAGAGCATTTCTAATACAAAACCACTGGCTAAACTTTAATAACTGTTATAGTATGCTGGTGTGGTCTGAGTAAGTCATATACTGTGATGACTTTAAAATGAAATATAAGAAAGAGGAGAAGAAGGAGTACAACTGACTGAAGTGTGACACAGGTAGGGGTCCCAGCTTGAAATTCTTCAGGACTGTTTGTGTACACAGTGGAATCCTCCAAAGTTTCATTTATCATGTCTTTCTGCAACATCAGCTGTTTTTCTACACAATGTTAATCTGTGCCAGTTAAGGAAAAGTTTGGCCTTAGCTACCAAGATCATTATAAAAATCCCTTACTTTTGTTCACCACAGCCAACCTTTCAGGAATATAAATAACACAGTTTGTCCTGCAATCAGAAATAAGAGCACCTCTAACCGCTCATGGATCAAAGCTGGGATTGTGCTGTTTTAACTGGTACTATTCAGAGAAACTGGAAGTTTGATGAACTGAATCAAGTACCATTTGCAAGGCTCCTCTTAAAGATAAATACTTTTTTTTTTTTCTTAAAATGAGACTGCTGTAATAAAATACAGATTTTCCTTTTACAGAGCAGTAACTAAACATTTTATGGCTTACACAGATTCCATCAGTGTTTCTAATGACAGCAGAAATATTTCTGGAGCAAGATAGGTTTCCCAAGAGGTTTACATCATGAGAAGAATAACCTTTCCTGATGAAAAACAAGTAAATATGTCTTTAAAAAAATAGTACTTTTCCCATCAGAATGAATTTGAGGCCAACATTTGAAAACTGCTGAATACTAGGTGAACTTCCAAGCCCATGTTGTTCACATGAGCATAAATTGTTATAATGATTCTTACAAAACATGGGCTCAGAATGAATAAGACAAGGATTGTGTGTGAATGAGTTGCTCATATTTGTTTTATCAACGCTGACATAAGAAAAGAACTAGTATTGTATTAAAAAAAAAAAAACAAACCACAACAGAAACTAAAGCTTCACAGATTATTAGAAGGATAAATAATTCTCTGCTGCTAACAAGCTGCTATCAATTTCTGATTCAAACCATGAATCTGAATTATTTGACTGAAGACATGAAATTATCCCCATGGTGCTGTGGTAAAAAAACAAAACCCTCTCAGTTCTGTTTTAATTGATTGTTAAGTATCAGTCCTTTAAATGACATTGTCTGAAAAAAAAAGCTCCTACAAGTGATTATCCTATGAAGTCTCCAAGATGTTCCAAATCAGGTTTTCTAGTACTTTGACTACTATAACACTGGAGAATATTGATCCAAGTCAGAGAGGATGGTTATGTGATTTTTCAGCCCCAGCAGAAAGAAAACTACATCTGTAAATTATGGTGTGCTCTATGAAGCAACACAGAGAGAGTAAGGATAAGAACATTTTATGAACTTAAGCACATTTCTACTTGTATGTCTAAACCAGTCCAATATATCAAAATGCTTAAAGTACAAAGTGAAATGAGTATTTCTTTTAAAAAGTCTTAAATTTCTTTTTCTCAAATACATTAACTATAGAGTTCTATTTCATTCTTTTTTGAAGGAAAAGATTGCAAACAATGTAACAGTCAGTCTCAGACATCAAAATAAACTGAAATGGCAGAAATTTATATTAGTTTTACAACATGTAACACAACATGCTTCATTAAGCACTCCCAGTTCATGTGTACATGAATAAGAATTCTACATATTTGAAAGTGATCTCAAAAAGGGGTGGAGAGCAAAGTGACAGGATTTGCTGCATGCTGCTCCTGTCTAACATACGCTGCAGATGGTGGTATACCCAAGCACGTTGTCAGGTTTGTCTTCTCATATTTTCCAGGGTGTTTTCTTTCGTAACCACATCCTGAGAAATTTAGCTGTAGAGCTGAAGGCCAACTAAAATCTCTTCTCCAACTGTAACACTTAGGATCCGCTGAGGCTGGAGCAGTGAGAGACCAAAGGATGCCCTGCCAAATCGGAAGGAGCTCTGCAGGTGATGGGATGGGAAAGGAAAGTGGAGGCAAGCCAAAGGAGGACAAGAGGATAGGCTGCACGGATATTACACACACATATTCATGGCCATGACAAATCACACACTTGGCAAAAAGGAGCTGGTGGAGCCAACACTAGAGCTAAAACAGTAATGCACAGAAAAGGCAGACAAGGGACTGTGCTTGACTTCTCTTCATGGTCCCATGTGCTGAGAGCATCTAAGCTGCAGCTGCAGTCTCTGTGCATCTTCCCTACGTTGAGCACACTTCAGATCTGATGACGGTGAAATGAATTTCATCCTTACATCAGGAGTTTTTGCTTTTGCCCAGAATGAAAAGCTCAGTTTAAGCATAAAGCTGTTAACTGGAGTTCTTCCACACTCCCTACTGCAGCCTGCTCTCAATTCCAAACCTGACAGCATGCCTCTAATCACACATATCATTTTAGAAACACTGTATTTCATGGTGAAACTAGTGTAGGCAGGTAGGCAATCAAGCTTTTCAGCAGACTAGGCAATGCTCTCTACTGCTATAAATACTCTTTCAACAACACAGGTATATTACATGTACATTTAGGCTTAAATCAAGATTGAAACTGTAGAGATCAAAGCTTTATGTTTAGTATTTGCAAAGATCTCAGTAATGCTGGATTTCGTTTGAATCTCTTTTATCTGCTAATAGAAACTTAACAATACCTAATGTTAAACTGACTGAATGCCTCTGAGACTGTCCCAGCCTACAATGCTAAGGCTGTGCAGACTGTGTTTCAGTAGTCAGATCCTTTACTATAATCGACTGAGGATGAATGAGTGTTCTGAAGATTTTCCTAGTCCTTCAGAGGTTTCCAGTAAATCTTTTATTCAAGTTAAGTGGAATAGTAGATTCTTCTTTGAACCAGCATGATGCACAGTTTGAATTTTTCCCAGATCTACTCTGAGAACAATACTAACTAAACTGTAGAATTAAACCTAGATCCAACCATTTAATTCCACAGATGTCCCTAGAGAGACAAGATGATATACATATGTAGAAAACAAATACCTCCCAGATACATATATAGCAGTTGCCCTCTCAGCATGATGGACCAGAGAAGGCAGCATCCATTCACCTGTAGGTAAAGTCATATTAATGCAACTGATTTTCACTTAGAGAACAGTATTTCTTATGCCCTTTTAGTGCCAAGTTTTGATAGCAACAAATCTTTCCCAGATGGAATATCTTGGGCTGATCACACTAAAAAAAAGAAACCTGTTTGCAAACATTTTCATGAGAAATAATTGTGTCTCAACAGCAGCAGTTGCTGTGACTTCTTGAGTACGTATTCTTCTCAGGCTTATCTTTAGATATTTTTCAGGTAAGCTTTATGCCACTATGCGCGTCCCACTCACGAGGCAACTCTGTACCAGGCACATTTCAAACAAAGAGCAGCAGCAGGGTTTTGAAACTTCCCCAGCAAATGTTTAATGCACTGGGGGAAATGTTTGCTACATATTGTTACACCGTTTAAAATGTGTTGGACTCAGAGGATGAAAAGAAAAGATAGCATACTATCTGGAGAATGTTACCCACAACTGCGAAAAGGAGATGTTACAGGGAAAGCTCTGATTCTGGATGTTACATATCAGACTACCAAAAAAAATTGTTTTCAAGAATCCTACAGTTCTACAATATCTGACTTTTAATGCATTTATATTATAGATCTGGTTCATTACACTACAATAGCTGGGATATTCCTGTTTATAAGTCGTTTGCCTATCCTGGGACAACAGAAGCTGAATAAAGAGTACACTTCATGAATAGATTAACTGATTGAAGATTCATAGAGGTAAATATGTTTTTATTGACCTCATTAGACAATGGATCAGACCCATAAGCATAATTAATCCCAGAAGTTAATCAGTTAATCACATTTAAGACTTTTTCAGAATTGTTATTTCTTTCCCCACTGCCTTCAAGGTGAAACCTTTCTGTTTATAATTTGTTCACACTAAGGCAGCATGACTATTAGTTAGCCCTTGAGAAGATCTTTAGCAAGCATAGATTTTCTGTTGAACGTTAAGAGGACACAGCCTTCCTCGGTGGCCCTTGGTGGTCTGTGCAGGATCCTGTCTCTCTGATATGCTCCTGGTCCTGTAGCTATGAAGCTGTTCCAGAAACACTGCTGCTGTATTTACCCTTATCTGATATGGCATGCTTTGTGATCTGAAATAACTCCTGGTTGTTTATTTTATATCTTTCCTCATGTAAATACTGGAGATGTTTCAGATTACATCCAAACAGCATGGTCCCAAACATCTCACAAATCAGATTTCCTGCATACTCCAGAGATTTCAGGATATCCTGTGCCCAAGAGATACACCTCACCAATTCGTCTTCCATCAGCCAAGAGACATCCTCCCTCCAAGCAACCCTGTTCTCCCTTCATAAGGGGAAGCAGACTTGTTCATCGCCGCTTCACAGAATCACAGAATCACAGAATCATCAAGGTTGGAAAAGACCTTGAAGATCATCTAGTCCAACCATTGACCTAACACTGACCGTTCCCAACTACACCATATCCCTAAGCGCTATGTCACCCTGACTCTTAAACACCTCCAAGGATGGGGACTCCACCACCTCCCTGGGCAGCCCATTCCAACGCCTAACAACCCGTTCTGTAAAGAAATGCTTCCTAATATCTAATCTAAACCTTCTCTGGTGCAACTTGAGGCCATTACCTCTTGTCCTATTGCTCATTACTTGGTTAAAGAGGCTCATCCCCAGCTCTCTGCAACCTCCTTTCAGGTAGTTGTAGAGGCCAATGAGGTCTCCCCTCAGCCTCCTCTTCTCCAGACTAAACAACCCCAGTTCCCTCAGCCGCTCCTCGTACGACATGTGCTCCAGACCCTTCACCAGCTTCGTTGCCCTTCTTTGGACATGCTCGAGTAATTCAATGTCCTTTTTGTAGTGAGGGGCCCGAAACTGAACACCGTAATCGAGGTGCAGCCTCACCAGTGCTGAGTACAGGGGCAAGATCACTTCCCTGTCCCTGCTGGCCACGCTATTTCTGATAGAAGCCAGGATACCATTGGCCTTCTTGGTCACCTGGGCACACTGTTGGCTCATCTTCAGCCAGCTGTCAATCAACACCCCCAGGTCCCTCTCTGACTGGCAGCTCTCCAGCCACTCCTCCCCAAGCCTGTAGCGCTGCTGGGGGTTGTTGTGGCTGAAGTGCAGTACCCGGCATTTGGCCTTATTGAAACTCATGCAGCTGGCCTTAGCCCATCGCTCCAGCCTGTCCAGATCCCTCTGCAGAGCCTCCCTACCCTCGAGCAGATCAACACTCCCACCCAACTTGGTGTCATCTGCAAACTTACTGATGGTGTACTTGATCCCCTCGTCTAGATCATCAATAAAGATGTTAAACAGGAGTGGCCCCAAAACCGAGCCCTGGGGGACACCACTTGTGACCAGCCACTAACTGGATTTAACTCCATTCACCACAACTCTTTGGGCCCGGCCATCCAGACAGTTTTTTGCCCATCCAAGCCACAAGCAGCCAGTTTTTCCAGGAGAATGCTGTGGGAAACAGTGTCAAAGGCCTTACTAAAGTCAAGGTAAACAACATCCACAGTCTTTCCCTCATCCAATAAGCAGGTCGCCCTGTCATAGAAGGAGATCAGGTTTGTCAAGCAGGACCTGCCTTTCATAAACCCGTGCTGACTGGGCCTTATCATCTAGCTGTCCCGCATGTGTTGTATGATGGTACTCAGGATGAACTGCTCCATCAGTTTCCCCGGCACTTCCCACATTCTCCACAGCTGTTACACCTCAGTAAGCACAGCTCTTCCTATGCGTTTGGCTGCATAAACACATTTTGCCCAGGATTTGGAAAACACAACAGTTGATCAGAATTAACACCTTTGTATGGATCAGATGGAAAAATCTTTCCTGTACAACAGCTATTCACAGAATCACAGAATCAACAAGGTTGGAAAAGACCTTGAAGATCATCTAGTCCAACCATTAACCTAACACTGACCATCCTCAACTACACCATATCCCTAAGCACTATGTCAACCCAACTCTTAAATACCTAAAGGTTAAAAAAGTACAAGTAATCACTGCAAATCACTGCAAACAATCCTATCAACTTCCAAGCAGGTTATTACAAGCAAACAGGACTGCAAAATGTGTCTAAAAGGCAAACCTTCATTTAAATCACTAGCATCTTAAAGCAAGAATAATATGGGAGCTCTATTTATTTACTAAGAACACTGATTTTGGGGCAATATCATATGATGCAGCCTATAATTGGGCAAGGTTTATCTTCTCTATGCTCATAGGCACATTTTGTGGGAGAGGATTCCTGTATAATAACTATGGTAACTGTGAGTTACCAGAACCCCTGTTTGACAGCTGCAGAACTCCCCATACAATACCTCATCTATCCCATCTCTATCATTCCCCCTTCATAATTTAAGTTCAAGCCTGACAATGTCTGGTACTTTCTTCTGTACATGTCCAAAGAAGGAAAGAAAACTCTAGGTAATGCACAGGTTTACCTGGAGAAGTAATTACTTCTAATAGTCTCGTCTTTCAAAAAGGGCAGAACAGTTTTTCTCCAGTTTGCAAAGGACTGAATTAATTAGGTAAATCCTGACAGTTCTTTTCAGAAGGGCACTTGGTACAAGCTCCAACTTCTTCAGCTTGGTTATATTATTAAGGCATATAAAGGGCCACTCAAGAGTCAATAGAGTAGTACACCGAGATTCAAAAAGCTGAAGTGGTTTTCTATTGAAATATTGACTGGATGAATCTAGGATAAATAACATCACCCAACTTCATTTCATTCATTTCCCAGGAAATAACTTATGTTAAAATTTCAACCTTGAGCATTAAAGAAATACACCCAACATCCTTTGTTCAATAACTGCAAGTCCATCCACACACAGAAAATTCTGTAGAACAGTTAAATCACCTCACAGTATCAGTGATGAACAGTCTTACTCAGTCTAAACAAAAAGACCTTGTAACACTTCTAGAAGTACTGGTTCCTTTTCAGAGCAAGTAATTGAAGCAGTATGAACCCCAAAACTCAGCCAGACACCAGACACTGCTTTTGTTCCCATCCTTTCCTAGAAGCATTTTGCTCTGGTACCATTACTAGTTTCTTACCCTGTTTTCATCATGGTTTCATCAACAGAAGTAAAAACTCCAGGAATGGTATGGAAAAAAAATGACAAGATCACAATTAATTGCACTCATTAGAAAATCTCCCTGGGGTTAAAAAAAAAAAAAAAAAAAAAAAAAAAAGAGTTGGAAGAGTGTCCAGAACATCAGTTATCTTATTTGTGAATGATAAAAGGAGTTGATGTGAAAGCTCCTTGAAAGGGAAAAATGAAACTGATAAGGATGCAATCCACTGAAAGTAGCACTTATTCTGTGTGTACACATTCACTATTAGATATTTATATTCATTTCCTTTTTCTTATTATACTGACAAGGACAAACCCTCTCCAGAGGTAGGTAGTTGATTTTTCTAATGTTGGGTCTTTGAGAGCAAAGTGGGAGCGCCAAATATGTGTGTCAGTTACCTAAAACTTTAAAAGTTAACGTGGTCTTATTCCTTCCAATGTTATTAGAAAATGTTACCCTCCAGATGCTCACCAAAGAGAACATCTTCTCTTTCTTTACCAGTTGCCCACAGTGATGCCTAATCTTCCTTGTAAGTCACTGCAAACACTTAAAAACCACTAGTATTTTACGTTCATTTACATTGTGCCAGAATATTAAAGGAGGAATATGATATGAAAACATAAAGAGATGCTGTGATCTTAATACAGAGGAAGCTGAAAGCCTGTAAGTAATAAACAAATGGATCAGGACTTCTTCAATTTCATTTGGTTTTACCTGTAGTCATTAGCAAACAAACTTTTCCCCTCAGCTCCCTTTTCTCCATATAGTCTACTGAATATTCACTGTATATATCTTTACAGAAAAAAATCATTATCAAGCACACATTTTCAGGTTACTGCTTTCTAACAGAAAACGGACCCTGCTGAGAAAAAATAACAAATTGAATATTTTGTGTAAAATATTTAAAAAAGAAAACTAAACATTTTTCAGGTTATCATCTTTGTTTTATATCAGGAACCTAAGAAAAAAATTTTTTAAATTTAGCTGAAATCTAAACATGAATTTTATTAATTGCTGTAAAAAATGACACTAGGAAGTTCTTTTTTACTAGCTTGATTAATATCATGGTCCTTTGAATGGGCAACCTTCTTTTTAGAATCCTTTTATGATTAGGGTATAACAGCTCACAGGATTACAAATCACTGAAAGATAAGAAGGCTTTGTAACATTAACGTATTTCATTAATTGTAAAATTTTCTGCTTAATTCTTTAGCCCTAGAGAGATTACTGCTTTCAGTAATCAATCTAACAGAGTATATTTAGATACAGTGATCCTGAGCTTGATCTCAAAAAGGCAATGGGAAATTAACTGCAACTCCCCTGGGATAACTGGACTCAGCAGAGGTATTCTGGTGTCGAGAGATTTTTCATGAGCTCCACACTGGTCCTTCACAATGATGCTTATACCTTGGTTTAGCAAGATGAAGCCTGTTAGAGGCCAGAAAGGCGGCAGTGTGCACCTGCTGCTGGAAATACCTCATGCATACGCAAGCCCACAATTAAGTTGTACCAAGTAGGCAAAAGGAAGTCCTGCAATTATAAGGGGAAGTGTCCAGATTTTTTACTCTTCCCATTTAAAAAGAAAAATAAAAATATTTGTATAGACACAGATGTGCTTACCAGACTTCAGTGACTGGAGAGATTTTATTTGCTTATATCTCATAACCAGAATAAGAAATTAACTCTGGCAGGTATTTTTAAAGGGCTGCTGTTGAAGATGCAACAGAGATCCCAGCTTTTATAGTTCTGTATTTCAACACTTTCTCGTTTCCCTGCTGAAGGCATATCAGTGGATAGATTCCCATTGATGTTAATTTGTTTTTTGTTAATTAACATAAGTGCTCCTTATCACTTCTGTTGGACAGAAGCAATATTTAGATACACAAAGATAACGAGGTAAAAGTGGTGAGACAAGAAATAAGGAAGGGCAGAAAAGAGGGGAGAAGGTAAGATTCTCTCCTACTTTATTTTTGTAGCATCAGAGATGCACCTTTCATTTCAGATCCTACTGCTTCCTATTTGTTCTCCTGGGACTTCTGCACCGCTGGACAGAATACCAGTTTCCCATTGTTACTTGACAGTGGCTGCCCCATACTGTGAGTTTAAAAATTCATGAATCTGTAATGCAAGAAAAGGACACATTTTCCTTACTGTATAACTTGAGCACTGCACAAAGGTCATGACACAAAAAGCCTGGTGGGATTAAATGGGGTATTTTGGGGTTTTTTTAAAGCACTGAAGGGATGTCTATATTAAGAAACAATTAAAATTGTTGTTTCTTATAAAGTCAGCAGCCCAACCCACCTAAAAGTCGGTGGTGTAAAAGAAGGAGCCACTTACAAGAAGTTCAGTTTTCTCCAGGGAGAACTGCCCAGATAGAGGAAATCAGAGACATGTTTGTCTGGGGCTTCCTGCCCCTGCACCTAAGGCTTTCATCTCTTCTTTATTCTTTATCTCCAAACCTCCTTATTACACTGTTTTCCTCCATGAATGTGAACTAAACAAGATTTTGGTCAAACTATTTAAGAAGAGACAACAATGAGTGTTGATACAGAGCAGTGCTGGTCCACAGCTGTCTGCTTGTGAATGTCTCCTTCCCACCACAGGGGTTTAGCGTGCCACATTAGCTGAGTAACCAGGAAGGTAAGAGGCACATATGGCCTCTCTCACATTCTGCCTCTGTAACCTGGTTTCATCTGGGATACAGCTATTTTTTTTCCCCTTTTCTTAGTAGCTAGAATAGTGCTGTGTTTTGGATTCAGTTTAAAACCATTACCCCTTGTCTTATTGCAACAGGTCCTACTAAAAATATTGTCCCCATCTTTCTTATAAGTACTCTTTAAGTACTGAAATGTTGCAGAAGGTCTCCCTGGATCCTTCTCCAGGCTGAACAATCCCAACTCTCTCAGCCTTTCCTCATAGGAGAAGTGTTCCATCCCTCTGGTCATTTTTGTGCCCCTCCTCTAGATCACTCCAACAGGTCCAGGTCTTTCCTGTACTGAAGGGTCCAGAACTGGACACAGTACTCCAGGTGGGGTCTCACAAGAGTGGAGTAGGGGGGCAGAATCACCTCCCTCAATCTGCTGGCCACACTTCTTTTGATGCAGCCCAGGATACTGTTGTCCTCCTGGGCTGCAAGCGCACGTTGCCGGCTCATGTCCAAATTTTCATCCACCAGTACCCCAAAGTCCTTCTCCACAGGGCTGCTCTCAATCCCTTCATCCCCCAGCCTGTATTGATACCGGGGGTTGCCCCAACCCAGGCTCAGGACCTTGCACTTGGCCTTGTAGAACCCCATGAGGTTCACATGGTCCCAGTTCTCAAGCTTGTCCAGGTCCCTCTGGATGACATGCTGTCCCTCCAGCATGTCAACCACACCACTCAGTTTGGTGTCATCTGCAACACTGAAGGTACACTCAAACTCACTGTCTGTGTCACTGACGAAGATATTAAACAGTATTGGTCCCACTATGCACCCCTGGGGGACACCACTTGTCAATGATCTCCATTTGGATATTGAGCCATTGACCACTACCCCTGGATGTGACCATCCAACCAATTCCTCATCTCTGAACAGTCCATCCATCAAATCCAGATCTCTCCAATTTAGAGAGAAGGATGTTGTGGCAGATCACGTCAAAAGCCTTACAAAGTCCAGATAGATGACATCTGTAGCTCTTCCCTTGTCCACTGATGTAGTCACTCCATCATAGAAGGCCACTAGGCTGGTCAGGCAAGACTTGCCCTGGGTGAAGCCATGCTGGCTGTCTCGAATCACCTCCCTGTCCTCCATGTGCCTTAGTATAGCTTCTAGGAGGATCTGTTCTATGATCCTTGCGTCCAGTGTTCCATGTTCCTTGAGTCCAAGTGTCACTGTCTGACTAATGCCCCCACTGCCAAGGACTGGACCCTATACAAGAAGTTTGTCTTAGAGAGGCCTGTTTGGATTAGCCCAAGAAAAGAGACTAAAAGTGGGCTAAAAACTGAAGCTGCGTGGGCAGACATACAGGGCTGAAGCTCACTCGCTGCCATTACACATCCACTCATGGACATGGGCTGCAGCTTGGGGGCATACCTAGATCTGCTCAAGAAGTTGTTTCTGCCACCCTCAAATCCAAGCACTGTTCCTATTACCAGGACACACTCCATGACCCAGTTTCCTCTTGCCACTCCCCTTGAGAATAATGTCCTTTTTCCCCTGAAAATCATTCCCTGAACTCCTCATTTTTGTCTTTTTGAGGAAAGTACGGCCTCTGACTACACTGAAATCTTGAGCTAATTTTGCAGCTTGTCTGTTGTACCTCAGGCTGCATTTACAACAGAGTTAACTCAGGTTATCCATACACAGGTAAGCCCAGCTCAATAAGAGTCACCACACTGTGAAATAACACTTAAGCTGAAAAGCAGTCATTGTGTTATAGTATAAAGGGATGGCATTAGAGCTGACAGATTGTGCTATCAAGGTATAGATTTTACCACCTGAAGGAGGGAAATAAATTATGGAGACCCCACTCTCAACTTTAAAGTGACTAAAACATCACATTAATGTAAATTAATATGCTCAAAAACTAGTGCAGTAACTTAACTATATAGTAATCTAAGTACGGAGTTACCTAAAGTGAGACAACAGCTACCAGTCAAGCATAGTGCTGGGCAAGCAAACAGTTAAGCTACTTGCAAAAGATGATACATGCATTGATTCTAGACCTTCTTTCTGTTTGTAAAATATCAGTTAAAAAACTCTAGTTTCTTGTTGGAATACCAATACCAAACTGTCTCTTTTCAGGGGACATTCATTCTTAGGGACAAGTTTCAGTAAACAGCTTTGAACCAACAGGCCTAATTTCTGTTTCTTTTAAAATACTTTTTACTTTTCTTACTTTTTCAACTGTGAAGAACTTAAAAATGTGTGTATCTGTTCCTCACTACCACATGCTTTGACTTTTTATCTTTTTTGAGTATTTTATACTGAAACAAAGAAGAACATGAAGAGAAAAGGTGGTATTTTCTGTCCTTTCATCTTAATCTTCTTTCAATGAGTAAGAAGTCAGGGGAAAATGTAAAAGAAGCTTATGAAAGGAGAAATCAAGAAAATTCAAAGTTTGGAAAAATCCAGTACCGAGAACTGAAAGCAAAACCCAGTTTGCCTAAATTAGCATTTCAACATGGAAAATCCAGTGATGTGCCTAGCAATTTGGAAACTGGCTGCTCTCCAGCAATCCTCAACTCCACAGACACCAAAATCACAGAACAACCTTATTTTTGGCAGGATAGTTAGTTCTCTGAGTGCCAAGATTTTTTATTTCAAAACATTGTACTTTCAACATTTATTTAGATTTTAAAAGAGAGATTGAAGAAATGATCAAATGACAAAAATAAAAAAAAAAAAAAATCTGCCTGGGGTTGAGAAAAGTGCTTTAAATTTTCCAGAGTTGGTATGTTCTCTTTCCTCTCCTCTTCTTATTTTAACTTTTCAAGTTATTTTTTGTATGTGAGAAATCAAACCAAAAAATCCATTATACCCATAATATGGGAAGGGTCCAGAACACCTAATCCAAACTAGTCCCTCTACCCTAGTAAATTGAAAGAAATGGTTACCTCTGTAACACAGATCAGATAATGTTAAAATACCTTCAGGAGAATTGTCCTATAAGAATGTTTAATTCTCTTCATTCACTGCATAGAAAATGTGAGGGCCTCTCTCCGATGCATACAAGATACATTTAGTTCTTATACATTTGACAGCTAGTCAAATAAATCCTACTCCTAGTGCCTTCAAAGTCCACCAGTGTTCCAGAAATCCCATCCACCTAGTTTAGGCACCTAAATTATGCTGACAGGATTTTTCCCTGGAGGCATTATAAGACACGTTTCTTCCTTAACTGGCTTTGTAAGGATCTTATTTTAGGTGGACTGGTTAACCACGCGCCTGAAGTGAAGGTGTGATTTAGGTAGCAGTCTCGATCCTCCCCCAGTAACATCTTCAGCAGAAGCACAAAGTTGCTAATGCAGATGGAAGCTCATTCTGTGAAGGAAAATAGTGGTTTTAAATCCCAAACTGGCTCTTTTTATATGTTTGTTCTACTGGAAAATATGAAGAAAAATTCACTGATTACCCAGCTGAAGGAATAATAATTATAGTAGCAGGTAAATGAGATCAGAAAGCCAAACAGATAAGATAGATGAATCCAGGGAATGTCATGCAAATGCATCATCCCTAACAAGCTCACTAGTGTCCCATGTCAGGTGCAGAAAAGCATGAACACCAAAGAATATACTGGATAACAGAGCAGGGTGTAGATTAGGTCATTACATTTTGCAGTAAAAGCAATGCATTTCATAACTGAGGCTCACAGTTTTCATTTCAATCACTACAGAAAATGCCCATATCCCAGAAGAAGGGCATTTATTCATCCTATTAATTCCCATCTTGCTAAAAATGCCTCTACCCTCTTTGCCAGGCAACAAGCCTAGTTTCAGTCATGAACAGTACTTATGAAAAAACCTACCAAAACTGTTTGAAATCTGGGAAACTCAACTGAACCATAAACAATACTTCCTAGCTCACAAGCTGTGAGTTAAACAAATTGTTTCACCAAAAGGAACTGCTGGGGGTGAAGGAAGAGGGAGAGAGGAAAGGAAAATACAATACATGTTATGAGTTGGCCCCAAACCTATTGTTTAAAACAAATCCTCTTCCTATTAACTACCAATGACTGCTGGCACGTCTTGTCACTGTCTTCCTCTTCAGCTGCACATCGTTCACAGTTTGTTGTCCTATGGGGTGTGTCAAGCTTCTGGGAGTCAACAACCTACGCTATGGTTAGGCTGCTGCACAAAGAGGTTTCGGTACAACTGCTGCTGATCTTGGTGGTCACCCTGCTCAGCTGCAATGCTGTCACCCATCATTCTCAGGAGGCAAATGCCTGACAGCATTAGTAAAGTGTGCAGCCTCCTGGGCCACCTTCACTGCTCTGGTCTAGCAGCTGGGCTGCAGGTCTCACCCCAGCACATGCAGAGACTTTATAAAACCTTGAAAGATGAGAAGGATACCAAAAAGAAGATATCTTTCCTTCTTTTCCTAGAGTTCTCAGGCACCTTTTCATCCCAGTCATCTGCCTTTAGAGCAGCCAGGTAGATCAGTTAGTTTGGGTTGAGCTGCTACACACGGCCGGGCCTCATGGTGCCCGTATTTCACCCAATAACATCCACAGCTCCTACAGCTTTTAACAAAAATCCCAACTTCCAAGATATTGACAAATACATGTGTAAAAAGATGTTCTCTCATTGACATGTGCCATCAACTTTCTCTCACAGCAGTGTTTCAGTCCCTTTGGGCATCCAACCCCCTGTGTCTTCTGAAGGATGCCGCTCTTCTCCCTCAAGGCCCCAGGCCACCAACACATTTCTGAAGACTGTCAGAGCCACATAAAAACATTGGCTGGGTGATCTTTTTGTGGTTTATTAAAATGCGAGTGCACAGCCCCAAACTTTTCAGCATGAAGGTAGAAAAGAGCACTCTTTCTCTTTCTAACATACTCAAATCTGTCTCTGTACTGTATATAGTTTGCACCAATTTCATAACAGGCTATGCTCTTGTTGTGCATACATGGGGCAGCAAACCTAAATAGGACATTAACTTGAATTTAGTAGGAAAATAAGTAGGTAAGAATTTTCTCCTGAGTTGTAAGCCAGGGGAGTTAATTTCTGGGTGAAGTGATAGTCTATATTTTGCCATTTGGGACTGTGCATTAGCCATGCTTTCAAAAAACAACAACAAAAAGTACATGTTTAGGATAATATAACAAATGTGAATATTTGTAAGAATAAAAATTTATGTGGTCCTTTACGACAGAAACCAGAAGTGTAATATTACCTTCCACGTCATGACACATAAACCTGGACATATTTAGATAACACTTTGCTATGCTCGAGTGGCCTTTTATCTCTGGATATTTGAGTGGTCTAAAGTGCATAATATTCATTGCGGACACTTTGCCAACAGACCCTTTTTTTTTGGTACAGATGACACTAAGCATGTGAGACCACACCATGAAGACTAATTCAAGCCTGGGAAGCCAGAATACCATTTCTTGTGCTACCCTACGACAGAGATAGTCCCAATTGCTCTAGTGCCCCAAGCAAACAGGAGACAGGACACTATTAAAATGCATTATATACTTTACCTTGGCTAGTCCTACCCTGGGTACACAAGGTCACCTGAAGATTTGGCAATGTCAATGATGCCTTCTGCATCTGGGATCTCAGGGACTCATTTGATGCTTGCAGTTCAGCCAGGGCTTCGTAGCCTTCTGCTTTCGGCTGAACCTTGAGTTCCTACAGCCTTTTCTGAAATTCAAAGTGAGTGACTTTCCCAAGGTCACACGGGAAGCATATGGCAGAGAAGAAATCAGCACTCTTCACACCCTTAACAGCAGATTTCTTAGCACTCAGCACTCAGATCTTTTAAGATGAGTTAAAGCCCTCTACTTCAACCTCAACACTGTGTTTGCTTATTAGCTAGCAAGCTGGGGAGAGTGAAAGCCCAAGGAGACCCACATGGATCTGGTGGGAGATATCAAATAGCTTGTTTGGTCTGTGTGACTGTAACAGTCCCCTTTTCACTGGTTTTCTTCATGTGGTATAAAATACAGTATATGTAGTGGATTAAAAGAAAGACATACTTATCATAAAAACGCATCTGTGATTGTAAAAAAGCTTAGAATTATGGCATGAAATGAGCAAAGAGAGTGCTGACAGAGAAAGAAAAATATTTGAAAGTTATAAAACTCTAAACAAATGCTTATTTTTTATTAACACATATTTAATTTCAGTGCCTAATAAACACAGATGAAAAAAGTCTATGTTAAAAATTCAACACCTTTCCCCTTTGGGGAGTCCCTCATGAACATGAAATGCTTTGTAATTACTGAGGGAGAAAAAAAAATGAGAGAGAGAAAAAAGGCGTTGCAAGAAATAAGACAATCTAAAATTAACAGATCAAGTAGGAAAAATATTACGAAGCCCCTCCAGCCACATAGCACATCCACAGAGTTCAGGATTTATTACAGACCATAAAGAAGAAAAACAGACACCAAGGGTGGGACACAGTGCCTAAATATAGGTACATATTGTGGTTCTAAATACCATATGGTCTCTCACTTTTTCTGCAGCTGCCAGCCCTGGAGGGCGCAGTGTCCTGTAGGTCCTGGGTCATGTCCATCTACCTACACAGGTGCTTAAAACACCCCATGGTGCCCCAGATGGAATAGATGCTTATGTTTAGGTGATTATTGTGTCTCTCATCATGAGATCTAAAACATATAATCATGGAAAAGTAATAGGATGAGTCCCAGACCTGGATTATTGGGAACTGATTCAGGTACCTAAACTTAGACATGCCATGCAATTTAAAATCCTGTTGGTTATCTAAGACATGAGATGGGAATTCCAGAAGACCTGCAACTGTCTGGGTAGGCAGGACTCCCTTGAATATCTTAAAGCATTAGATAACAAAGTAACTGAATCCCATCTTTTTAACCTGACGGAAAGTTGTTAATGCATCCTTTTCTTGTGCAAAATTCTAGAAGGAAAGTGTAGCTTCTGCCACACAGTCAAATAAAACTGAATATTCTTTTGCTGCTTATAAGGTTTTTTTCTCAGTGGTTCTACATGTTTTGGATTTTTTTTTTTTAATAGATTTTGTCTGAGTTAGCAATGTCAGACAAAATTAGAAAGGTCGAGTAACATTTTTCTTATACAACTTTGTGGAAGATAAAGAAAAGAGAAAACATCACCATAGAAAGAAGAATAACTTGGTTTCAAGTGTACCCTTTGGGCAATAACAAAATACCAAGTAATAAAATACAGAAAAATTATTCAAGGTATGGGGAAAAGTATGTTCAGATTCACTGTAAGACAGCCAATGTGAAATAGCAAAGCAAAGATATTGTCCTTTTAGGAGTGAGAACATGTAATTAGTCGTCTATATCACTAATTTGTACAATGTCTACCATCATAGCCACTAGGTGCTCTAATTACAGAAAAGTAATGATGCAAAATCTGCTAAGCAAATGTTAAACAAAACTAGTGCATATTCCATAAGCCCTAAAGGGCTGTTAAACTTAAGTATGGGAAGACAGAAAGAGGAGTGAATTCCTCAGAGGGGATGAAAATTCTGGGGAGGAAGAGGCTTGCTCCAAACCACAGTGTTCAAATTAGGGATGCAATCCTTAATATAAGGCTTAGTGGGTCCAGGAATCTATGCTACTATTTATATTACTAATAGTGCCATTGAAATCAAAATAGTTTTTCTGAAGTCTCTAATTAGTATCTATTATTATCTCTGTTACATTTGGCCTTGAATACTGTCATGAGTGCTTAGGACTGCTCTGACGCAGAATGTGCCAAGTTCTGGTTACTCCCATGCCCAGGGGAAAAAAGTATGTTGATAAGTGTATAAAATAGCTTGCTTTGCCTTTTCTTTCCTTCCTTTTTTTTCCTTGTTGCTTCTTTCTCTTGGCTGACAGGTACCAAGAGCAAGCACTTCCCAGCCAGGCAATGGAGAAAGGAGTGAAATGGGATTTCTCAAACAACCAAATGATCCACAGAGCATTCAAAGGCAGGCAGATGTTTTCTACATTAAACTGAGCCTCTAAGAAAACAATAGAGCAACATTTCAAAATTCTTATGCAAATTTCACTCATTCAGCTCTTTCTCTGAGGCATGGGGACAATGAAAAAAACCTGAAAGATAATTCACATGCTCATCCCAATATGGTACTCATCAAAAAAAGCTTCTCGCCTTCATCCATAGGGATTTTGCAAGGCTGATTTACACTTGGTCTTCAGTAAATCTCTTTAAGTCTGAAGAAGTTAAAAAAGGCATTCAATCTATGACACTTTAAAATGGGAGAGGTATCTTAGCTATTTCTAGATGGGAGCATGTTTATGTCACATTTACAAGCTCCAATACTTCCTTCTTCCTTCTGGTTGCTTTGTGACAGCCTTCACAAAACCTTCACACTGTTCTGAGACTGGGATCTGGCTGCTGTATGCAGAGTATCCCTCCTTTGCTTTACCAGGTAAATTTAAGTGGCTTCAAGTGCCTTTATTGCTTCATTTTGAGAATCTGCAATGGTATTTCAAAACCTAGGTGAGGTTTACTTCATATTTATAAAAAAGCATTTAGACATAAGAGGTGAAACGTGCATTAAAGCAACAAACCAGCCTACTTCCATGGTTAGTCTTATTTAAAGCACCACTTCCATACAGTCACAGTAAAACGTTTTCCTTTACACCAACAGGGATGGTACAGTGTTCTCTGCATTATTCTGAATGACTCAGAGCCCTTGAATTTAGCCTCATCTTATTCCTCAGGTTTCTCTAATATCTTTGACAGAAAATGTTACTAATTTTGTGATTTCTTTTTTTTTAATTTCTCAAAAACTGCCACAACTTGCACGTCTCAAGTAGTCTCCAGCTTGCTGATCTCTATTAAAGTATTCCTTCTATCTTTGAGCATTTTTTGTTTTTCTGGGTTGGTTTCTGGGTTTTGTGTGTTTGTTTTATGTTGGTTTTTGGTGATCATCAAATTTTCTAAAAAGTTAGACCCATCAGATGCATCTGTCTCATTACAGAAAAGCCACCATTTATATGACTCAGACAGACCACTTTCCCTGCACCAGAGGTTTCAGGTAGCTCTGAGCCAGCCTAGCTGGCTTGGCTTCCAGGGAGAAGAACCTGTTAGCACACACCTTTTACTTGGGCCAGGCACCCTCAGCTGTCCCACCAGCTTTTGCAGCAGGGTGATGTGACAGGCAGCATTTCTTCAGGGTCTTCCTAGGAAACAAGAGATGGAAGGCAAGGTGCCTGCAAAGAAAACACCATGCTGTGGGAGGACTCTGTGCACATGGTTTTCCTGGGACACTGTACCTCGTATTCACATGTTTATTGCAGTGACTAGATAGAGAAATAATTTGCATCATGTCATATTTTCATGTGGCCACAGGAATTCTCCTTGACAGTCTGGCACTTCCCTTAACAGAGCCCATTAGGGTTTCTCATGGCCTGACGTGTCACCATTTCTACAGGAATCTGCTGTAGGAATCTCCTGTGGGAATACTGATGGATCTAATGACAGACCCACTCTGCTTTTCCTCAACAGACACACACAGAGTTTTTTTTCCATGTCACCAGTCCTGTTTGGCAAAAACACAGAAAAAAAAGAAAAAGCTGTAAAAATTATATAGACACGGACTTTTTTTCTCCAGCTAAAAAAATCAATTCCACATCCCCCGCTTAAGACACTGAGAGATCTGTATCTTAACAAGCCACAAATTTCAATTTGTTCTTTTGTTTCCCAAATTACTGGATCTTAAAAATACTGTAAATCTAGGGCCCATTCATGTCAAAGATAAACCCCAGAGTGAACTGTCATTTCCAGATCCCATATGCAAAAAATATGTTTTTGGAGGAAAAGAAGGAAACATTTTTGTGGTAGTTCTTTCTTTTCTACCAAAAGAAGAAGAGGCTGTGTGATCTCTCGACAGAAGTTTGGAATATTAGTAGTAATTCCAGTGGAGATTAGTGGGCAAAGTGTAACTGAGGAGAATAGTCAAGGAGGAAAATACACATAATTTGTTTCATGGTTCCATGGTTTACAGAGAGAGACAATGCAAAGATATAATGCACTGCTCTGCTTACAAAGCTCCACCATTAATGAGAAAGAAAGTATATGAGCTATTTTTCTGTTAAGGAATCATTTTCCTCCTGCTTTTTTTCCCCATTAAACAAGTTATTTTTATTTGAGTAGTATTAACCAAATGGAAATTCTTACTCTTATGCTGGCTTGGTCTGCTTCAATCCATTTGTTTTTCTAAAGCTGTGCTTCCAGAGAGAAGTGTGTGGAACTTGTTTAGATTCAGAAGTTTGAAGGGGGGAGAAAAGTGGCTTTTAAAAAGGTTGTGCTTTTCAGCAATCCCATCCAGACACAAAAATTGATTTAGCTTTTATAATAATAAAGGCAGCAGGAAATTAGTTGCCAACCGGCCTCTTTCCTCTTCCTGGATCACAAGCTCACTCCAGCCCACAGCTTTTTTTCAGCATTGAAATCAATGTTTCAGGACATGTCTCACAGTTAAATGGATGTGTGTTTGCAGCAGAAGCTGGCAACATCTGGCCTACCTTGATTTTGTTAGAACAGATAAAAAACAGTAGCAAGATGCAGAATTACCCACTTTTATGGCTACACCACAGTACAAGCTTGACAACATTGTCACTTGTCTTGGTTGTAATTGAAGCTGTTGAAATTACATTAGCACAGGTACTCCAGCTCAGGCTATAATCCTGTCTAAATTCTGCTGTGTAGATGCAACCTTATCCATGCTACTATAGGGTTATGAGAGGTATTCAGATGCTCAGTCCCATAACAGATCTCTTAATGTAAGTCTATCTGTTAATGGCTTTTGTTAATAGACAGTTTCAAAACATACACTGCACTTCAGGGCACTGATTGGCTAATTCTTCAGCAGGATATAGCTGACATGTCCAAATTTGTTAATTAACAAGTAGGGAGTTTAATATTACATCAAACTTAATTGCACATCTGGCACATTATCTAGGTAATGCCCAGTTATACTGCCTCTGTTTTCAAATCTGTCATGATGCTTTTCATAGGCAAGATCTGAACATAAACAGGGATGCCAGATGTCTCCAGCCATTGCTAACTTGGAAAGTGTCAAGTCCTGAATTTTATGTAACTGATAAAAGAGGGACAGAATTTAGGCCCTACTGTCTACTGTATAAACACAGAACAAGGGGTTAGGTGATGAGCTCAGATGAATAAAACCATATTTGAGACAATTATTAATTTACCCTCTGTTAAATGTACAGGTCAGGTGTCCTGAATCCTAGTTCTGAAAGGAACTTGATGTATCCCCATGTATACATTGCTTAAACTTCAAGAGACTCAGTTTTCATCGTGAGAAAAATGATGAATCCCACCTAAATGTTACAACTAAAAGTACTGTAATGTGAACTTTAATGTGATCCAGTGAATTTTGGGGGATTACCTGCTCCTGGTAGAAATCCCACATCTCCTGAATCTGAATTCATTTTTCTGAACTTTTATGTGTGATTAGTCAGTCTTTTGGAGTTATTCACACACTCACACAAATATCCGCTATGTAAATTTTTTTAGCAGTTATTGAAATTTGACTTGATTCGGTTTAAGTTTTGAGAATTCAAAAGCAAACACATTTCAGGGGGGCGAGGGGAATTTCTTTATTAACAATTTACTCAACATTACATGAAAGGTCAGAGAGGTAAAAGTCCATCCTGCCACTGTGAGTGATTCACCGAGTGTGATTCTATCAAGACTAAGCATGATGATCAAAAGGTGAGCAGAAGGGCATTCAGTAAATATATTTATATCATCTCTTTCCAGATTTACTGGTATATTTTATTCAACTAAAGTAAATTTCAAAGGTAAATTTCAATAATGCTCCAATTCCTCAGTGCTATGAACTGCCGCTAAAGATGCATTAGAAGATTTATTTAAAAACACTGAAAAATAGTCCATATAAGATTTAATCTGGAAATAAGTCTACCATGATTTATGTTTATTCAAGTAAGGTAAAAGTCCCATCAGTGTTTGGTGTAGGAGTTGTATCCTGTGTACAGCTTGGTGCTTCTTAATTCCATCACAAGTTATTGCAATTAGCCACATACAGGGTCCACAGAAACCACCAGCTAGACATTTAGCTATCCATGCTAGTCAGGTTGCAAAACTCTTGTGAGCAAGACCTTGAATCACATAAGATGGCTCATCGAAGCTAATAAACCATTCATATGAAAGATGATTGGCAGGCATGTGCCTCTCATTTTTGCTGTTTTTCCAGAACAGCATTGCATTTCATAGAAGACAACCTTAAGGAAAGGGTATTGAAGCTGTTCTCCATGTCTGTGTTGGATAGGACAAGAAGTAAAGGGTGCAAACTCCAGTGCAACTCCAGTTGAACATCAGGATGAAAAGGGTAAGCAGTGAGGATAACAGAGCACTGAAATGAGACTGTCAAAACCGCCTAGGTAGGTGGGGGAGTCTCTATCATAAGAACATTGTAAGATCAGGTTGTGCAAAATTCAGTCAGGATGTCAGCAGAGCAATAACTCATCCCGTAACTTACCCTGCTTCAAGACAGGAGGATGAGTAGGTACTTTAGAGAGTCCCTCTGTGCTATCTATTTTTCTGTGATTGTAGGAACTAATCTGTAGCTGACATAATCAGATTTTTCTGTGTACAGAAGTCCAGTGCGCATATAAGATACACCCTGCTGATTAGAGGTATTACTGTTATTGAGCCATTGCTTTTCATCTGTTAATTACTAAACCCAGCTCAACTGTGGAGCATTAATAATTCTTATAGGTAGTAAATGCCATGACTACAGTTGCCATGGCTTCAAAAGGAAAGAAGTCTAAAGGAAGTATTTTGTGGAAAACAAGACACTCCCCCAAAATAAGAAATTACTAACATCCCTAGATCCAAAAATAAACAGGTTGTTCAGATTAAACACCATTCAGAACATTGTTCTGACTTCGAGGAAGACGATGAGATTCTATACATTATGTTCTTCCTCTCTTTGATAAAAAGAGTACTATTTTATTTTGTCTAAAGGAGTCACTGATGAGACCATAGTATTCTCTGCAATTGCACTGCTTTAGTATCTGCATATCTGACTCCCAGGGAGAGTTTTTACAGCTGAAGAGCTATGGTCTGTAGGAAAGAACAGCATTATACAAAGTATTATATGAAAAGCTGCAAGCAAACCTTTTTTGAAAGTATTCATAGGACCCCTGTGTATCCTGCAGAGAAATCTCAAGAGATACTCTCAAACATCACTGGAGAAATCATGGAGGGTTTTTTTGTGCTATTGCACAGGGAATGAGCTATGAAACTGAGCTATCTGAACAGATGTCCTGCTAGAACACGAAAAGTCAGCAACCATTCCAGATGACCTGCTGCACTTCTGATTTCTAAAATCCCATTTGTCTAAGAGTAAGATCCTCTCTGTTATTAGAAAAAATGCACACCAAGGACACTATCTGCATCTCCTTCCCAACTCCATGTAGACACCATGATAGGAAATCCTAAAGAAAAGCAGAGGAGAAGAGAATACTCTGCTTGGAGTGGAAGGAAAGGCAGAACTTGGAAATACTAGCTTCTCTGCAATGCTATTTTCTCCCTGGTTTGGCCAACACTTCATCCAGGGAAATCTGATCTCATAGTGTCTTAAACAAAGATTTACTGGCTGATAGCAGAATCTGTGGGTGTGTGAAAAGCCTGACAAAAACCTCAAGAATTTATTTATGGCTGCAAATATTACATCCATATGGGAAAGTTCATTTGTCTTGAACTTTTTTCAGACACTGTAGAGACTGTTATTGATTTAATAGTCTACTGGAATATAGAAAAAAAAAGCATAACAGGAGAAAAGCTAATTATTATAATAAGAGCAAGATATGCATAATTCCATTTAAAAAATTAGTTACTTCTCTTCCTCTATCATGATTTTTCCCTAACCACAATTCTCTGTTCATTAGGAGATAATTACCTTCACTGCCAAGCAGACTATAAATGCACTGTTTACATCAAGAGCAGATTTTAGAGTTACATTTCTTGTCAAAAATGTTATTGCTATTGAGGTAGTCTTACTGTATTACATCCAGTAGGTCACTAGACATGCAAGTGTATCAGTGTACATTTAGTAATGGTTCACAATTATTTCATTCTTAATGGGCAGATTTAACAAGGATGGTTTTACTGATTAGCTTTTTCATTCCAGCCCATTACTAGACACACTGAAAGTCATGCCAGCAAGAGCTCCCTTACTTCACCCTCCTCTGCCTCTCCCACTTTTCAGATACAAGCAGCTTCTGAGTAATGTGTCTTGTTTCTCACACAAGATTAAAAAGTGGCACTACAGCAATACAGAGCTAAGCTATCTTACAACTGAAGAGTACATGCGCTAATTAAACTTCACACCACCTATGCAAGGTAGGCAGCTAATTACCATCATCTTTATTTCAATAGATGACAAAATGTGAAACATGGGAAAGTGAGAGCATACAGCAAGACACAGGGTGACCTGCTTATTGGATGAGGGAAAGGCTGTGGATGTTGTTTACCTTGACTTCAGTAAGGCCTTTGACACCATTTCCCACAGCATTCTCCTGGCAAAACTGGCTGCTCGAGGCTTGGATGGGCACACACTTTGCTGGGTAAAAAACTGTCTGGATGGCCGGGCCCAAAGAGTTGTGGTGAATGGAGTTAAATCTGGTTGGCGGCCGGTCACGAGTGGTGTCCCCCAGGGCTTGGTTTTGGGGCCACTCCTGTTTAACATCTTTATTGATGATCTAGATGAGGGGATTGAGTGCACCCTCAGTAAGTTTGCAGATGACACCAAGTTGGGTTGGAGTGTTGATCTGCTCGAGGGTAGGGAGGCTCTGCAGAGAGATCTGGACAGGCTGGAGCGATGGGGTAAGGCCAACTGTAGGAGTTTCAATAAGGCCAAATGCCGGGTTCTGCACTTCGGCCACAACAACACAGCTCAAGAGCCCCTCTTGCTCATCTCCAGCATTATTCCTCTATTTTGAGCTGTGGTTCTGCATCACAGTTGTCATCTGCCTGGTAGCTAGACACAGTGTGCACGGCTGCATGGAAAAATCTACCTCAATCACTGACTGGGCTCCTGCACCTTAATCCACTGGTGAGAACTACCATGGCAATAAGGAAGTCCCTAGATGAGCAATAGGGCATTCCCAGCCTTCTTCACTGGGGATCTTCTCCACATCAAGCATGCAATAATAGGCATAGGTATTCCATATTACCATAATAGGTAATAGGCAATGTGGTCCGTATTTAACCAAGTACACAAGTTGCTCTTCTCCCTCTCGATAGTCAGCAAAGAGTTTGGTGCATCCAGGAGAAGATTCAACATGCCCAATATCTGAGTTGCCACATGTTAATACCAGAAATTATATCCTCCTGTAAATCATCTGGCTCCTAGTTAAAAAATTTACCGAGTCTAATTTTTCCTCTCTATTATAACTCCCCTACTACTTGCTGAATATGTTGGATTTCACACTGGCATCTGAATTTGCACATAGTAATAGTCATTACGTGATAGTAATGTGTAGTAATCCCTTTACTATAGACTTTCCAAATCCTTCATACCCACAAGTTCCTGGAAGGCCGATGCTGTAAAATTAGGATATGTTTCTTACTTGAAGGATTAAAAGATTTGAAACATTAAAAAAATGCCACACTGCGACTATGCAAAATAACATAGAATTGATTGCAAAACTATTTTATTCTCTGCCTTGAACAATAAAGCATGACAGAAAGAAAAAGTTCCCAGAAAAATGGAATAATGGGAGAGTAATATAATCTGTGGGGTTTGTGCCTTTCATGAGTTATTTTTAATGGGTCAGACCATGAGGTCATTATTTCTGATGCAGAAATGATGATTTTACAAAATCAGTGGAGTGCTATTAAAGAAGGACCTAAATAAAAGGAAGATTCAGTCACCCACTCCTATGGAGAAAAGAAAATGTGAAATATATGTTTCTCTTTTATGAATTTCCCCTGGATTGGAAGTCCAGTAGGAAGCTGAATATGTGCCACAAGAATGAGTTATTATTTGGTTCAGCATGCAAACTGAAAAGTTGAGGAAACAAAATAAAAATTTGGAGGAAAAAAAGTGTCACAAAATGAATAAAAGAGTGTTTGGATGGAAAAAAAACATGAAAAATTCCATTCGGTTGAAAATTATAGGTTTCTTTTAATTTCCAGATATTGTAGCATTTAAAAAAAAAAAAAATTAAAAAAATAGTGTGCATGAAAAGCTAGTCTGTGGAGCCATTCAAAAACCACAAAAAGTGTGCAGCAGAATTTGTCGCCCCTCTCCAGAGTAAGCTGATTAATGCACTCATCTGGGCCCAACTCCCCCTTGCTGAGCAACTTGGAAGAAAGAGTTGAGCTCAGGTTTCCCTCCTCTAGACTTCCAGCCTATGGAGTCTCTCTCTCCTTCCCAGTGAATATTTGTTTATAACAATTTGATTTCAAAGTGGAACAAGTCCAATAGAGAGAAAGAATAGCTAAAGATGCAGTACTTGATTGGTCAGTGGGAAAAGTCTCCTTAGAAGAAGAAAGTAGATATCCAAACTCACTTTCAGAATCAGATAGGGATGAGCTCTGGGGTCTTCAGTATGTTGGGCTAGTGCCCTAATCACCAGTATTATGAGAGCTGGAATTCCTTCAACAGATGCTCTTTTTGAATCCAGCTCAAAAAAATTGAAACATTGTGTTTGGAGAATGCTGAAACTAATCTTTCTGACATTGCCAACACTTTTTTTTGTTTTTTTTTTCTTTGCTAGCTTTCCTTCAGTCAGAGCTATTCTTTCAATTTGACCTAAATTTGCCACTGATTTCAAGTTGAAAATTGATTGTTTTGAAGTCATAAATCACTACTTGCTAGAAACAGAAAGTGGCTAGCTGCAGTCAGCACTGGTCTCAGAGTACCTCTGCCTCTCAGCCCAAACACCCTCTGCTCCTTCAGTCTCCATACCAATCTCCTGCTCTACTACAGCTACGATCTATGTCATCTTTCAATGACTGCCACTATCAGAAACTTTTTATCTCACAGCGGGAGGTTAAGGAAAATTAATCTAATATGAAGCTGCTGATTTTCTGGCAAATATCCCTCAAAGTTCTATAAAAGCTTGCACACATATTCCTGAGCACTTTGTGTTCAGACTCCCTTAACTCTCAACTGGAAGCCATCTCACAAAGTGAGCAAAGAAGGTTGCTCTGCTGACACAGCCCTGCAGGCTCTGTGCTCTGTAGTATCAGAAGAAATCTCTACGAGGCTGAGGCAATACTCAGTGAGAGTCTGCTGCCAGGGAAAGGGACAGCACAACATACAGCCCATCAAAGACATCCTGTAGGAAAGACCCAACCTTCCCAAATGAACCTAACAAAAGTGATTTCTGCCCAACTCCTTTTAGTACTTCTCCATGATTTTTTTCAGCATGGGCTTTCCTGTGCGCTTCCTGGTTTGTTCCTGGTTTTAAACCCATGACATGAATATCTATGTGCTTTATGATGTGAACATCAAAGGCATGGAAGTGGCCTCACTCTCTGTGTCTACAGCTGACAATGGGGTTGTATTTGTGCTAGCTGATTCCGAGTCTGTAACACTATCTGGGCAAAACACTTAGCCACCTGCAACAGTTTAATGTTGAGCACAGTTAAAAGGCTTTGACTTCCTATGGCTCTGATACAGCTCAGCTCTAACAGCTCAGCTCTGAGGTATAACAACTTATGAGTTCTAGCAAGAGAATTATTCATTGTTATGGGTAGGGCTGAACCTCCTGGAAACTGGTGGGTGTAACAACCACCCTTCAATGGAGATAACTTAAGAAACTCTTAACTCTATGGAACTGTTCTACTCAGACATCAGAGACCTCCTCACAAACACTGACAGGTTATTTAGATATTTGTCCAGGGAATGAGGCTTTTAGACATGTTTTAGTGGAGGTATCTGTGTTTGAGAAGCAGGAAAAATACAGGAGGACACAGACACAGGCATAATTTACACAAAGATGGTTACCCACAAATGGGAGCTTGAGCATGATTACAAACCAGAAAAAGCAGCGTGCTATACAGAGAGAGAGTGCTGAGGAACAGGTTCACTACACTGGAGCACACAAAGGATAAATAAAAAAAAAAAAAAAAAAGGAAGTGAGGTGACAATGAGAGAAACTAGCCCTGTGGTAAAGCAATGGGACATGATTGAGATATTTGAGAACCAGAAAGTGGAGAAGAATATGAACTGAAATGCAGACTATTCACCATCAAAACAGAAGATAGGGAGATGTACAGCCAAAAGGCAAAGAGGAAGGGAAAGGACAACACATGCATTTCAGTGTCAGAAAAAAAAGAGCCTGAACATGGTTGTAGACTCTTACTAAGGAGATCCATCAGGTTTGTCATCTGAGCACACCCAGAGCACAGAGGGCTGCACGGTCTGCCAAGAGGACAAGTACGTGATGTGGGCCTCAAGCAGGAAAGGACCAGGGAAGGAACAGCAAAAGTCTGCTGATCATTATTCATACTGGAACAAGCAATACTGGCAAAATTAAAACCAAATAAAACTTGATGCTGTATACCAGTCTCCCAAAAGGAGGAGTATGCTGCAGGAATGAGGAGATGCAGAGTCTGGCTGTGTTTAAGAAAGTGTCTAAAAACATGGTTTTTGTCATCACTTCTTGTGATGCAGGAGTGGATTCAGTGATGCCGGCAGTCTCACTACTTCCAAAATCCTGGAGAAGATGCTGTGGAGGCAGGAGTAACACTGGTGGTCTTTTGAAATCAAAGACAATGATTTTTCAAGTAGAGCACACTGGATGAGACATTTGTCTTCGTTGTAGACATGTGAATATCCTCTTAGACTAAACTGTGCTCTCACAGTGGTCAGTAGGGAAAAGATGTACCTACAAAGAATGATTTATCTCATCTGCCTTGGGTGCCCATTTTAGTACAGAATGAGTTGCTTTTTCAGAGACAACTCTCTATCAGCTATAGAGGGAACTAAATGGTTTAGATTTAGCCAAGAAATGGATAAACAAAACTGACATGGATCCCACACATGTTCTCATCTTTCAGTAAAACCATTTCCAAGTGATGGCTGGGAAATAACTTAATCCAGAAAATGTTCATTTCCAGTATATGTGAGAGCTTATATTTATAAAGAGATTTTATTTCTATTTGAGATTTTGAATAACTCTGCCAAAGAAGCTACTTTCTAATAATAGACTTAATAGTCCTAGAAGAAAACTTCATCATCTGCATGTAGTGTGACTTGGCCTGCATGGAAGTTACACATAAATATTTTTGTTTTCAGTTATTAAAGTTGGAGGGGAAGAGGAGTGAGAAAAACACTTTGAAATATTGACAGTTCAATGTTTTAGTTGTCACAAAATCTGATCTCTCAAGTGCTAAAAATGTGAAATTTGGGGATATTTTAAATAATAGTAATATGTATGTTTACATGTCACATTTCAAGATCTCAAAGAAATTTACAGGGAATGTGAAGTATTGCCACTAAGTATTTTCAGATAAATTCCTGAAAGGAAGACAGGTTGGAGTCATCTGCTGTAATTCAGATGCCTACCATTTGAACATTTGAATCCAATGTACTTACACTATGTTTCTTTTATGACTGTTAATAGATCCCATCTCCCAAGGGCAATCCGTCTTATGCTAAGACAGGCATTTATAACAGGTCAGAAGAATGGCTTTCCACCTATTTTCCTCCATTCAGTATCAATCAAGCCTAAGGTAGTTGTCTCAGATTTAAGTGCATAACTTTTCAGTATCCAAAATTAAGAAAAACAGTCCAGAAAGACTGTCCCTGTTAGCACTTCTCTTGAACATAAAAGATTCCTTCTGCCATTTTTGGTCCAAGGGATCTCCCACCCAAGGTCAGAAAGTGAAGCTGGAGCAGAGCTGCAAACCAAGTCCAGCATAGCATTTACTGCACTGTGCTGCCTCCTGTTCCCATGCCTCTGTTTACAACCAAAACCAAGATCAAGTCCAATTTATGTAGCTATTTGTATGCAAATTAGGGGATATTTTCAGATGTATTCAGCTTTATGTAGGAGGCAGGCAGCATTTAAAAATGTGTTTTTTCCCAGGATGATAGTGAGGTTTTCAGTTTCTATTTTGCTAATCCTGCATTTGTTGGCAGACTTGTTCCTGGCACTGAGTTATAAGTGTTTTAAAGCCTAGTGTGTCACACACTTCATTGCATCCAATGGAACTCTGTTTCTTCTCCTTCTCCCCTCCAGCAGAGTCTACCTGCTGCCTTCTCCTCTCTTGATACTTCAGAGCATCCTCTCACACACTCTGCAATGGTAGATAATTCACCTTTCTCTCCCCCCAACATGGCCAACTCATGCATATGACAGAGCTTCCATCAGTGCTCCATTAGCCTCATGCCAGGGATTTTTCTGTCAACCTTTTCTCCAGTGTCAAGGTCTCCTTCCCTTTCCTTTGTGTTTCCCAAGCACTCTGACTCCTCCAGTTACTTACCTGAGCCCCACATCTCAGCCTCTCCATCCTCCTCGCTGGATCCAGATTTGTTCTCTGTCTGCCCACTCCCAAGACTCGAGTGCCTGCTTCAAACTGGGCACACATCTCATTCCTTCACCTAGCACCCCAGCTTCTCCCATCACTACGTTATCCATCACTACCTTATAGGCTCACTTACTTTATCTCCCTGTTCATTAACATTTTTATATTTCCAGGTCTCCTATCTGCCACCTGTAATAATGTCTATGTTTTCTTGATCTTTGCTTTATTTCTGCTCCATCTTGACACTTGCCTTGTGTACTTCTACTAACAGTATCACTATTTCCTGTTTCACACATTTCTGCTCTTTCCTATCTGTCCACACATATCTCCCTCACAAAGATAATTATTGTCTTGCTCCTTCTGATGTTTCCTTTCTCATATTCATCTTTGTCGATTTGTACATCACTACTAACAAACTTTCTCTGCAACAAGCCCATTTCTTCTGATGTCCAAGTTATAGATAGTTTACCTATGTAGGGATATGTTCAATATTTAACCAGCTTATTAGCAAGCTGGGCTTTACCCATGCATTAAATTTTAGAAGACTGAGTTATAAGCAGGAGAAAATGGACATTTTTCTTCCAAAATCATGTGAGAAAATTTTTTATCTTGATCACACCAGGGCAAATCTACAGTAACCTCACTGAAGTCAGTGGAACTATACTAGTGTGAAATAAAAATATCATGTTGGTTGTACAGATCCCAGATAACTTGCCCTAGCCCTCTAAAGCTCTAAAACTACATACATAAAATAAATTAGTTTGTGTCAGGAAATGTTTCAGAGCAATAGAATTTAATCATCTCCCAGTACTGTTGGAGCAGACCCTGGCATGGTTTCAATACAAAATAACACTCTCCCAAAATAGTTCTCTCATGAGCAGAAGTCACAGACCATACTCGGTTTGAGGGCTGACACCTGGTTTGGAAGCTAAAAGATTTAATTGCACGGTCAAAGGCCATTCCATGCCAGCTGGCCTCTGTGTCAGAAAACTGTCACAAACACATTTGATTCCCTTGCATATATGTTCTTAAAGCTGCATCCCTACAGTCAGCCCACTGTTCCACATAAGTCCTATCTCCATTGCACATACATTAGTTCATCAAGATTCCACTCGGGACCAAATAAATAGTCATCTTGGTAAGCACATGTCAATGTAGGATAATCAGCCCTGAGATCTAGGTTCAGTTATGAGTATGGGCTAGCCCACACCTCTTTGGTTAAAGAACATTTTGAAGAGTTCCAATGTCAGTGACAAAGACAGGATAGGTATGAGTGAAGGGATACTCTCCAGCTGGGGAGGGCAAGAGTCAGGGACTGGTTCCTCCTGACCATCCAGAGGAAAGTACGTGACTCTGGGACAGCAGCTACTGGGTCTCTGAGTCCTGTGCTCTGCTACTATAGTCATATTACTTCCTTTCATAAAGATTTCAAGTTCTTCTCACTCTTGACATGGCCATCCTCTACCCTCCTGCAAGATCTTTCTAGTAACACAATCAGAAAGAGTGCCATGGCAGGTCTCCACTGGCTGAAGGCATCGTCTGCTGGGATTTCACCACTCATAACTTTCTACCTGCTGCAGGTAAACAAAAATAATCCATCTCCCAAAGGCTAAATTTTTTAACATCAGTTACTATAGCCTATTATTTACTTACTGTATTTACTTTCATACATTTGCATGTTGTCTTTGATACCATAATGACTGAAAATGATCAAATTATACATGTTTTCTTTTGCATTATAGACTTTACTGTTCTGGTAGACTGAAGGACTGATCTTGCACCTGTCAATAACTTACAGACTCTTATTTGAGTATCTCCCCCAAGAAACCGTTTATTACAGTAGTTAACAAGCATTCACTTAGTAAACTGCCCTAAGACAAAGCTAAGGACAAGTTAATGGTAGAATAAATCAGTCGTTATGTTAAATGATCAGTTTCCTCTGTACAGTATTATTGCTTTATTGACCCCTACTTAAAGATTTATCACAGTAGTATTTTATTGTGGTTGCAATGCAACAGGGTGCAGTTTAGCTTATGTTTCTGTTTTATTTTTAGTTTCATTTAGTTCTTGCTGTCGACAAGGAACTGAAAAAGTAGGAAGCGCAACACGTGAGGACAGAGAAGGTCATTTGTGCTGAATGGAAACAGGACAGCAGGCACTGGGGGAGTGATGGAACTAGAGGGATGCTTCTTGTTTACCTCAGAGCTGTAATGCAAACACAGAACTGATGAGGCTGTAGACAAAGACCCACAGACCCTTCTACAGTTTTGCCAGCCAAAGAGGTTACTACTCCCAACCCCATTTCCTTGGTTTTTCAGTGTATTTCCTCTTCCCATCCCCACCAATCAAGGGTTACTGTTCCCTCCTATCTGGCTGCAGATCTACTTTAATTATTATTTCCTTAACTGTTTCCATCAAATTGATGCCAGATCTTCTGGAAGGAAATCAGCTTGTTTTGGCTAGCATTAGAAAGATGTCACATGCATCTATACTGGAAAACATGAGCCTGACCATAAACTAAAACAAAAGCAGCAAAGAAAAGGTTAAGGTTGTAAAGCTAGAAGTCATCTCTGGGGGCAAGTGAGGATGTTCTAAGTCACCTGCAGTAGGAGAGAAAGTTTTGTGTATGTGTGGTGGGAGAGTATGGGCCTGGCATGGTGTTGGGAGTTCCCAGGCCATTTGGGAGGGAAAAGGAAATGATGGGAAAGAGAAGAAAGTCAGAACAGAGAGAAAATCTACACCAGCAATTGCTTCTCAGTGAAGCAAGCCTTCAGATTTAGCGTGTATCGAGCTCACTTGGCTAGTTCATCAACAACTAAGTCTAGACCAGCCATATCTATGGCATGTCACCACGTATTCACTGTTTGCCAGACTATTTACCTTCAAGAAAAAGAGAAACTACCAGCTCCAGATGAGACACTGTAAGCAGCAAAAGAAATATGGCCTCAAGGTCTGCAAAAAGGCATGAAGCTTCTCTGATTTCTCAGCAAGCATTTTTGGTTCAAGATCATTCTGGAGAAAAAAAAGATTGGGGGGGGGGGGGGGGGGAAGGAAAGGGGAGTAACAAAAGTAACAATATACTCTTTTCCAGCTGGTGAAATTATGTGGGACAAATTTGTCAAGAAAAGCCACTCAGCTCCTTCATACATATTTTACCGCGTTCATTAAAATGAGCTTTCTTTCAAGGTCATTTGGAAAAGACCCTTTAGAAAAGGATGGCATCTTGGGGCACCCTATGCAGCCACACACCAAAAGGGCTGATGCCTGGTTCTTATCTGCTGTGCAAAAGTAAATAATGAGCAATTCCACTAAGTGGTATAAAGGAATGAAGAATCAGGTCTTTAATGTACTGCTGGGAGAGAGGCAGTAAAAGTGGACATCAACATAGTAATATAGTATTTCTATAAGAGCATATATAAAGATAACTTTTCTATTTACAGAGCTTTTTAATTGACTTTTGTGCTAGTCAGGATCCATATTTGCAGTGGTCAAAGACATAACTGAAATACATACAGACATGTTCAACCTTGTTTTAAACTAGCTCTGTCTGGTAGCAAAATCCACCCAGCAACTGAGAAAAACATTCGGGTGGTTCAGCCAGTGCTGAACCCCAAGTGCCTTCTGCTTTGCTAGTAGCCCTACCAAAATGGGACATTTAAAGTTAGCTTTAGGTATGTCTACATGATCAGCAATCACAGCAAGAGATGCTGTGAAATACAGCTCCACTCATCTCCATGCATAAGAGATTATCCTTTAAAAGGCAACATTGGTTGCAAACAGATGTTATCTCCACATGTACTCCACCTCTGGATTTTACTAATCGAAAGAGTTCAGAGCTTCAGATCACAGCCAGGGCCAAAATATAGAGAGATTTCAAATCAAGTTATCACAGCAAGACTTTTGGCATTATTAACATTTCATGGCACTCAGGAGGAGAGACATAGATATTAAGTAAGGAAACTGGAAAGACAAAACCCATTTTCTTTCTTTATCAGTAGTCAGTCCTTCGTGTTGCCTTTACAGGTTTTTATCTGACATATTTTAGGCCTGTCCAGAAGAAACGGAAACAAAAGGAAGCAGAATGGCCAAAATATCAGGATACTTTATGCAAAACATCGAAGTCTTACAAAGAGCAATGGTGTATTCAGTGATGATCTATAGAGACATAGCCACAGAAATCGCAGAGGTCTATCTTCAACCAAGGTAACAGAAATATCCCCAGGAACATAAGATAAATATAACCTGCAGAATTTTCTATCAATCCCTGTGTTAGTACAGCTGAAATTAACAAAGAATTCCTATCTGCACCAATTAATGAAACCATAGTGATCTACCCTGTTATCCCTCAAATTTCTTATCAGAATATGACTTGTGTATGGCTGGACTAAAAGGCAAGACCACCTTCACCTGAGAGCCTGGTTCATTGGTTGGCAGATATTTTTCCTAGCTAATTTGTTTTATGATTTATATTGCTAAGAAGAAATTTATCCATCTAAGTCAGCCACAAATCTGGAAGATGTTCATGTCTCTGAGCCTAAACAGCACAACTAGCAGTATATGACCAGTATACAAGCCACACTTGATAGTCTTACACACTGCAATATAATTACTAATGGAGTTCCTTATATTCAATTTGCAGTCAACCAGTTTCAGACTGTGTAGCCATAGGGATGACTATGTGACAGGAACATGTCTAAGTCATATGATGATTTTTTCTGTCCCCCAGCAACCTGTCTCCCTCATGGGATTTCAGTTCTTCCATGAATTTGAAAACAGGATGTCTTTTCATAGACCTACTCTCACCATTTCACCTCTCTTCCCTCTTTCATCCATCTGATTCTCCTTTTATAAGGGAGCAGGGAAGCCCTAGTTTTGTGCCATTTTTATAGTAAAGATTTTTATATTATGTCTTGTTCTCAAAACAACAGGTATATTTTTGCACTATTTTGCTACTCAATTCTTCCAGATTATGTGTTCATTTTTTTTACTCCAGTTGATTAAAATAGCTTTAACAATCCATATGAAAGTCAACCCAGAGACATTTTTTATCTATGTATTTCTACATTACTGTAGCTACAGTCCTCCAGATCTGCAAAGAGGCCAAGAGTCTGTGATACACCCTTTCAAAAGAAGCATATATAGGATCAGAATGGAAACTCTGAAGCATGTCCTTCACTTCCTAAAACACTGGAGATGTAGAGTTTGAGGAAATTAATTTTTAGTATGTTGATCCAATGTGCACAAAACCTATTAAATAATGACTTTTTCTAGCAAGACCATATTTGCAAGAACATTTTCATTAGAAATGGTCTCTGTTTGCCTGAATTAACTTCAAGGATACATAAAGAAACATCACCTACTATAAGGTGAGAGTTCACTTAGTATCAAACTAAATAGTCCTAATCCTACATAAGAGCAACAGAGAAAACAGGAGAAAATATGTGGGGTGTTCTCAAAGAGACCACCAGTGCCATCTAAATGCATGGATTAGTGCTGGTCAGAAAACTGGAATGGTTGTTGGATTGTTTTCATCTTTCTCTGAAAAACCTTTTAAAAATAGCTTTCTCTTCCCCAAAACCTTCAGGAATTTCAGGCACGGGGTTCTTTAAAATAAAATATCAATGTTTTCCAATGGATGTATGCATTTTTCATTAAAGTTTTATCCAATAATAATTGTTTATTGAAAGTGCCTATAATTTTCACAGAAAAAAATGCAAGTGGATTTGTTTGAATTGTTGCTGCTTTACATGAAATTTTCAAATCCCGTATTTTTTCAAACTCTCTAGGTTTGTGACTGGTGTCATATCTCTGGATCCCAAAAGTACACATCCCAGGGGCAGACCTGCTGCCTAACACTCTTTCTAAGCAGCAAGAGCCCAGAATCCACCATCTGAAACAGCCGGTTCATATACAGTCTGCAAGACTTGATTCCTGGGACCACTGCTATGTATCCCTTTAGTCCTTGACGGCATGGAAAAGGAAAGAAAAACATATTTTGTGAATGTGATTTTTGTCAGTTTGCAGGCACACACCTTATTATTCATAAGCACAAAGATTATAGCTCCCTGACTTATGGTCCCCATGCCAGCCTGCAGGCAGTAATGCCCTGTGACGTTGCTCCTGGCAACGAACAACTTAAAAAATAAAACATTGATCTGCCATGCTACTGCCCAGACTGACAGGCACAGCAAAGTATAATGTCACGAGCAGTGTGGTTACTTGCTCAGCATTGCAGCCCACGGGCCCAGTCAGGGTCGATGGCCACTGCATTAATGTTTTGCATATTGGCTATAAATAAAACAATATAAATTGTCTGTGACACTTGGAGCTGTGCGGTGATATATAGATGTGCTCAGGTGGACAAAACACATGACATTAATTCTCCCTATAATAAAACAGAGTTACAAAATGTAAAGAAAAAAAAGGTCTGGAAACTATACCTCATATGTATAGGTTTATATGTACCATGTAAGTGCCCATGTGAGAAACCACAGAGTCTTGTAACAAATGTAATTTATTATTCACATATGACTGCTTTTCTTGAATTCTGGTCACTAATCCATCTTTCCTGGGATTACCTCTTAATGTTTTGAACTCTACCCAGCTTTCAACAAATGGTTTAAGAACAAGTTTTCCAGCTCCCCCTTCAAATTTGGGCTTTATTCCATATAATTACACTTTTCTGAGGTCTGGGATGAGTAATATTTAGTTCTGGAACAGTTGCAGGTATAAAATCCAACAGAGTAAAACTCATTCAGGCTGCAAATGCAAGCTCTGTCCCACCAGAAAACCAGGAATCACATTTAGAAAGGATCTAAGACTTTTATTTCCTTTCTCTTCCCAGTGCTATACTTTAGGTATAAGTTAAAGAATATTAAAAAATCAGGTTCTACTATGTATGGAAAAACTAACATCATTTAAATAGTTACTAGAAAGCTAAAGTCATAGAAACTTGTTTGGCTGGATACCTGGTACTAGGCAAGTCTGCATTGCAACATTTGGCCAAAAAGAGAAGAGCACAGAAAAACACCATTATGCTGCTGTGCAAATTCACAGTGCAATCACATTTATGCAGCTCATGTCATCCCATTTCCAGATCAGTCTAGCAACAGAGCTATGAAAGGTAGGGAGAAGGGCAATAGGGATCATCAGAAGGATGTAATAGCTCCCATATTAAGGGTCAGCCCTGTAGACTATGACTTATCCTGGAGAGAAGCATATCCAGGAGGATATGACAAAGGTCTGCAAAATCTTAAGTACTATGGAGCAGATGAAATGGGTCATGATTCTTATTATTTCTCATAAGAACTAGAGTTCCCAGTGAATTTTTCCAAAGCAATTTTAAAAGCAAACAGAAGGAAGTCCTTTTTTTTATACAGCATGGGATGGTACCATGGTATTCACTGACAGCCTGTGGTGAGAGTCACCCACAGGAAAGGGGTTTAGAAAGCCATTGACTGAGCAAACATCGGATGGGTAGGACCTCTGTATGATCATCTGCATGCAACTCTCTTCTCCAAAGCATCTAGTTTCTGTGAGCTGAGGAGGTTAGCAAATTCAAGGTCGCTGTTCACATACTTTGCCTGTCACCCTCTTCCTCAGCATCGCCACAGTTTGTGATTAGAGACTGACCCAAACATCAGTGTTTAAGACTCAAAATGTCTTGAACTCTGAACTTTTGAACACTGATAAAACTATATTGCTGTAAAGTGTCTGGACACGGAGGGAAGCATGACCAGCAACCACTCTGGAGGGCAGAGGCCTCTTTTAAGCCCTTGGTCTTTTCTGCCAGCCCCCCAGGGACAGCTTGGCTGTATAAGACTTTTAAGAGGGCACTGGAGATTTATATTTGTGCACCTGCTTCACTCCCAGAGAACATGGGATACATATGCACAGAGTATATATATATATGCAGGACTCCTTTGGGATGAGCTGGATAGCATGTTCTGGCTTGGCTAGCCTAAAAAAAGGATCATCTATTTTATCTCACCATCCTATAAAAACATATAAAATGGGGATGGTGCAGGAGGGGAGGCAGAGGAAGTGGCAGGGTTTCACTCTCAGCTTACAATCCAGACAGCTGCCTTTGCAAGAACACCATAGCAGCAATACTGCACAACAGCTTGCCAGAAAACACAGTGAGCTGCGGGTTTGGGAACGGCTCGTTTTGCTGGCCAGGCTGCTGGGAGGCCTCCCACCTCCTCTGCTCAGAGGACAAGGTTGTTCCATGCTTTGCCCTGCTCCTCCCTCACAGAGTAATTTCACGGGGCCCGTGTGTGCTGTAAAGTCAATAAAATGGGCTGGCGAGGTCAGGGAACCAGACAGAGGTATGCACAAACAGAGCTAGTTGATGGCTCCTATTTCTCCTCATTTTTCCAAAAGTCAGTGGAGGCTGGTTAAAATAAAGCTGACATGATGGTGAAATAGCGACTACCCTGTTTTCTGCCAGCGTTCCTGGAAACGCAGCTCATAAAATACACTGATTCATATAAAAGTCTTCAAGGATTCAGCAAGAGACAGGAAAATTAATCTTTTCTTCGTTGGCATCTATTTTTGTTATAATGATGAAACCATACTACTTCACTTCTTCTGAAAGTTAGACTTTTATTCAAAGAGGACCTGACTCTGCAATCCAGTCATGTTGAGTAACATTTCCAGGGGATTTCGTCGTGACAGCTTGTACAAAAAAATATATTGTTTTCCTATGAATCAGGCCAGCAGAATGGGTCTTTCAGCTTTTGTCACTGCTGTTGTAATTTTCAAGCTGGCAATCAGGAGCAATATGAAGTGTCAAGTAAAATATTTTGTATCCCTTATTCAATGGTATTCTACAAACTACATGCCATGACAGCTTAGGGGACCCATTTCTTAGAGTAAGAAAAGGGTTACAATAATACACCGTACTTGCACCAAAAAAGAAAAGCAAATGCAGGGAACTCCACTGTTAGACTATTGTGGAAGCAGAAAGCTGAGAGGTTGCACAGCACAAAACTGCCAAAATTACTCTTTTCAAAATCCATCTTCTGCTGCTAACACCTCCACAGCCCTATCCCTCCAAAAACCAAAAAAAAATAGATGTAATTGCATGAAGGGCTCCACTTTGCAGGTCAGGTGGAAATGTAATCTAATGTTTCCTGGTAGTCTGTTTAAGAAATATTGTCATCAGTAAGAAAGCTTTCTCCCTAGCTCTTTTTAAAGACTAAATAACATTATACTCTAAAAGCGGAAACAACCTTTACACAGATGTTCTAAATATGGTTTATTTCTTCTAAAAGCATCCTGTAAACCACAATACCTTTCTCACAGTGCTCCAAGGAGGCATCTCAGGGGCCACTTCTTGCGGAAGGGAACCAGGAAGATTTCAGCTGTTTTTAACCAGGGCAGTGGTGGTGGCAATAAAGGTACCATGTTTGGGTTGCGAAGGGACAGATCGAAGGGTTCTGAGATAGAAAGGGTCATGACTGCATGAAGGAGGCAGTGCTGCTGCTCTG
This sequence comes from Strix aluco, assembly GCF_031877795.1. Lineage (NCBI taxonomy): Eukaryota > Metazoa > Chordata > Aves > Strigiformes > Strigidae > Strix > Strix aluco. The sequence goes on along the minus strand of NC_133932.1, from coordinate 92,176,946 downwards.
CTTGGCTCTCCTGGGAAGGCCAAATTTATCTCTGCTCACCTGAGCCCCACAGGGAGAAAATAAAAAGTTCAAAGCACAGTACAGCAATAACAGCATTTTTTCAGACAACATATTTCCTTATGCGCTCTGCAGCATCTAGCTCTGTCTTCTTTAATGTCATTGGTGTTTGTGGCTATAAAATTCCTCATCACGAGCCTTTTAATGCAAGATAGACTTTTCTACAAAATCAGTAATAGTGACTGTTCACCTCATAAATACATGAAGCAACTGATATTTTATGGTGCTATCCATGCCTCATCAAGCATTAATGTATTCCTTGTAAACACATATTCTTTATTTGGTTAGGACAATAACAGTGCCACGTGCCAGACTTACCATTAAATCCCAGTTCTTCTATTTGTAATGGGCTGTAACAGATGTTTTACCCTCAAAGAATATCCTTCATTCCATTTTCTGCACTAAACACCCCAAAAATCCTACATTATTGATCTGTACCAGTTTTCCCTCATTGCCTTTCAAATTACCACACAGAAAGCACTTTGCTGCAGACACATGAATAGCTGTTGGGAGGTGACTGATTTATATCCTGGCACAAGAGTGACTGAGAATCACATTCATGATTTAAAATGTCGACGGAGCCGGGGTGGGGGGTTGGGGGTGGGGGGCGCACCTTAATAAATTGCGAACACATAATCATAAAGCTCCCCCAGACTATAAACGTCTTGCACTTTACCAGCCTGCGCCAGGGCCACTTCAAGAGCTGGTTGTGCCACCTCTGTTCAGGGCAGCCACCAGGCCCCCTCATGCCAAGGGTGAGCTGCTGCCAAGTCTAGGCTTGAAGTACCAGTCCAGGGATGCTTTTAATGGCCACACCTATTCTCCATGTAAATGCCATCTTAGACACGGGTGTGCTTCATTAAAGCTTCAGGGTGCCTTCAGGAAACACTTGATTTCCATCCTGTAGCAATGCTTGACTGATTGCCAGAGCTGAGACGGGGGTCATGAGCTCTCTGCAACTGACTTCTTTTTTACCTTGTTTTACATGCTATGAAGACCAGAAGAAATCAAATTAATTGCAGTTCAACCAGTTTCATTTCGTTTGGTTCTTTCCAGAATAACCCCATCATATCTTCCAGAAACTACTGTGTTCAGCTCAGCCAGGGGTCTAATAAACATATGTTCTCTTCTAATAGCCTACCAACAAGATGGATAAATCAGCTAGCAACTTTAGATCTGGCACAAGCTCCTAACCTGTTCACATGAAACCTTGTGTAGCTCGACTTACAGCAGAGTTTACTTCCAATCTGCTTTCTAGAAAGCTGGTCTGGAATTGAAAGCACATTATAAAACCTTGTCTGTAATGCCACCAGATCAATCGGCGTACACCACCCTGTCTGTACCTGCGCAGTACATCACCATGTGGGTGAGACAAAGCTACAACATGCTCTCAGGCAGGAAGACATCTCTTTCTGTGCTTTTATTAGGTTTCATTGAATAAAGCTTCAACTGCAATTGAGAAGGTGGAACTCAAATAAAAAACAACTACTATCACAAATCAAGGAAATAGATATTTCCCCCAATACTAATAGCAGGATTTGGCTCAGCAGAATAAGCCTGTAATAAATATAATCAAAGATACACAGAGAACGCCTGCTGATAAACCGCACTGCTATTTTTTTTTTTATGTTTTCTTACAAAATTGTGAGTTTCTACCTGCAGTAGTTTGATTAAGGCATATATGCATTTACTAACAGCGACACTACATTTCATGTCTAGACAGCTTTGTGGTCATCAGGTGCGATGTTTCTCTTTTGCATGTTTTTATGATTCAGAAAGAAATCTGTGTTTACCCCATTAGTGCTTTCAGCCAAGATGCTAATTGATTTGCAGTGGTTACTCAGTTCATTTTCTGATTTCTTCTTTGACTGTATAGACTCAAACAACAATATTTGTTCTATTCTGGGTGATTTACTGATAAAAATTTTATTGACCTTATTTGTCAAACACATTTTCCTCTGAATATATGTCATGCTGATTTTACTACTGATTCATATTAGATGAGTTTACATTCTGCATAGAAACTACAGCCTCTTAACCACATTCTCTTGATACTTAGATGAATTATACACTACACAGGATAACTGCATCCTGTGTAATATACAGTATTATATATTGCAATATGTAATTACATATTAGGATATGTAATTATGCAATAATATGCTAAATATATACCATTGTGAGACTGATAAAAAAGACAGCGTTATTGGATAGTGTTCTCAGTTCCTTGGTAAGGGGCAGGATCTGGAGGGTCACCGCTGTAGTTTGCAAGTTCATTTAGGCACAGTTTAGTCCCAGTCACCTAGTACATGCTCCTGACACTACTGTCAGGCCACCTCTGCCTCATGTTGCTCATCTCCCTGTGTCACCCTTCCCACTCACTATGTGCAAAAATGGTCCCATCTACTCTTATTCTAAAGTCTTAATTTCCTCTATCCACCATAAATCAGATTCCACAGGATCTCCAGCTTGAGGTGTTACTGATAAAATAACTTGAGATGCATCTTTCTGATTTTCATGGAGGAAATCAAACCAGCAAAACTAGCTTCTAAGTTCAGATTTGGAGCTAGCTGAGACTGAGCTTGTCCTGATTGAATTCCAGTTCAAGTCCAATGAAACTTCAAAATAAAGGCTCAGGTTCAGGGTCAGTCCTGATGCCTGAAGCAGTTGATAAGGGTTTTTAGCTTGGTTTTGACTCAACTCCTCGAGTCTAAAACCCACTTCTACTAAGGAAGACAATTCTGTGCCCTGCTTTTGGGGCACAAGGTGGGATTTTTTATGACTGTGATATTTCAGCTGCTAATGTGTTGAGAATCCTATGGGACCTTAATACTGGGGATTTTGTGTCATGGCAGGTTCAGACAGATTATTATTCCATCCTTTATTCAGGTAAACCCTTAAATTAATTTGTTAAATTATAACAATGAAATTTGTTGTTACAGAGGAAAGAAAATTCCCGACTATTGGACGAGGGAAAAGCTGTCGATATTGTCTACCTGGATTTTCGAAAAGCATTCAACACAGTTCCCCATAGAATTCTCATAGAAAAAGTGGCTGCTCATGGCCTGGATGAGTGAACGGTCTGCTGGGCCAAGCACTGTCTGGATGGACGGTCCCAGAGAGTGGTGGTCAATGGGGCTAAATCCAGCTGGCAGCCAGTCACAAGTGGTGTTCCTCAGGGCTCAGTGTTGGGACCATTTTTGTTCAACATCTTTATTGATGATCTTGATAAGGACATAGAGTGTATCATCAGTAAGTTCGCAGATGATACCAAGTTAAGCAGGAGTGTCGATCTGCATGAAGATAGGGAGGCACTACAGAGAGACTTGTATAGATTGGATCGGTGGGCCAACGTTAACGGGATGAGCTTCAACAAGGCCAAGTGCCAGGTCCTGCACTTGGGCCACAACAACCCCATGAATCGCTACAGGCTTGGGGAGGTGTGGCTGGAGAGCTGTGTGGAAGAAAAGGATCTGGGGATTCTAATTGACAAGCAGCTGAACATGAGCCAGCAGTGTGCCCAGGTGGCCAAGAAAACCAACAGCATCCTGGCTTGCATTAGAAATAGTGTGACCAGCAGAAGTAGGGAGGTGATAGTCCCCCTGTACGCTGCACTGGTGAGGCCACACCTGGAGTATTGTGTCCAGTTTTGAGCACCTCAATATGAGAGAGATATCGAGGTGCTGGAGCGAGTGCAGAGGAGGGCAACGAAGCTGGTGAAGGGCCTGGAGAACAAATGCTATGAGGAGCGATTGAAGGAGATGGGACTGTTTAGTTTGAGGAGGAGAAGGCTAAGGGGAGACCTCATCACTCTCTACACCTACCTGAAAGGACATTGTAGAGAGGTTGGTGCTGGTCTCTTCTCACAGGTAGTGATAGAACAAGAGGGAATGGCTTTAAACTGCAACAGGGGAGGTTTAGACTGGACATTAGGAAAAAAATTTTCACAGAAAGAGTGGTCAGACAGTGGAATAGGCTGCCCAGGGAGGTGTTGGAGTCACCATCCCTGGATGTGTTTAAGGGTCGTTTGGATGAGATGTTGGGGGATATGGTGTAGGGGAGAACTTTGTAGAGTAGGGCTGATGGTTGGACTCGATGATCCCAAGGGTCTTTTCCAACCTGAATGATTCTGTGATTCTGTGAAAAGAAAAAACAGAAGCCTCTGTGGTACCTTCTGAACAAACAACATTCAGAAACCCTTAGAATAAACCGTATATTCAGTGAATGTAATTCAGGAAATCAATTGTACCGAAGGCTGCTTTATGGTGTTAGGTTCTGAAATTATGGCCCTGTTAAACTTGATGATTGTTTTGCCATTAACTTCAAGTGAGCTGGGATTTCATCTTCTTGGTCTTCCTATAGGAGACAGAGGCTTGCTGGAGGAAATAGGGCCAAAGAAACGTCACCACAAAAACAATACAGGGAAGAAACTATACATAAGCAGAGCTGCCATCAGGTGATAACTCAAATACCTAGTCTATATGGGTTCAGGTGCTGACCACAAGTGCACAAACGGCAGGGAAAATAAAAACACAATTTTGCTCTGAATTTTTCATCATGTCTCAATAACACCTCAGTATAGAAACAAGAGTAATGATTTAATACAAGACCAGAACCTCTCACTTTCTGCTAAAGTAGCAGAGAATGGGAATTTTCATCTTGTTGCCCTACAGAGGCATAGGATTGTACTTTGTGATGTGGACCAGCTGTTAGAGCAAAGCCATTAGTGTGAATATGGCACTGTCTCTCTTGCCAACACAGCCAAAAAGCTAGTCACCTTTCCATTTTTTTTCAGTGATCTAACTGGGGACCAATCCAAAAAATGAGCTGCGCACCATTGTCTTCTACCCATCTGAATGCTAGAAGATATTATAAACATTAGCAAGTCCTGTTAAGGCAAAATATGCTTAGAAATCATCACAGGCAGAGATGGGGAAAGCTTAGCAAGTCATACTTCCAGTTCCGTGCTCAGTTCCTCAAACCAAATTTCCTCTAGTAAACACAAGTGGCCTCCATGTATTGGCATTTATAGCCCACATTCGTTCAGAAGCTGTGCAAATCTGAGAAGGAAAATTGCTGCAGTAGAAAGTTCAACATGTATGTTTTACTTCACGGACACCTTTGTAATTTACATTTTTTTCCAATTCTAAGAAAGAAAGGAGAGAGAAATAGTAATCATAAACTGGGAAATAAAATGAGAGGACAATATCCAGGGCAAGTCACCTGTGTCTGAGAGAGGAAAACCCTGGGCCAAAGGAAGAGCCAGCCTTGCAGGAGAGACATCTCAAGAAGCTGTGATGGGACAGGCGGGAAAGCAGAGCTCAGCCTGGAAAAGAGTCTCTGGAGAGCTCAGCATAGTAACAAAACCAAACACACATGTATAAAAAATGTCTGGTATGAGGGCATCTCAACTATGTGTCTAAAGAGCACAGAAAGTGCAAAAATGAAAAAAAAAAAAAAAAAAGTTGCTATTCTGTTAGGTGTGGTTCTCCTTTAAACAGTAAAACATCTCAAAACCAGCATTTCTTACAGTTTCTCCCAGTTCTTAGCACCGGATGCCAGGAATGCAAATGAGCAGCTGCCCTTCCCAGCCCCTATTTTGGATTTTACATAGTTGAGAGAATCTTTAGACCTTAGAGCATATTTATTCTTTGATTTCTTTTGCTAAAACAGTCTGCAGCCTGGGTAAACACTGAAGAGGGCATTGAGCCAAGTGGTTTGTCTACATAGGCAGCTTTTTGTTTCTCCAGCCTTCATTCAGATTTACAGCTGAGCAGTTATAAGCAGTGGATGCACCCTGGAGGATCTCTTTCAACCCACGCAAACAAAGCTGAAATCTGTGAAGTTTCCTTCTCACGTCCAGATTCAACCAGTTCAATTGTCCGTATATATCTCAGAGATGATCTGGGCAACCTATTGCATAGTCTGCAAAAAGCACTCACCACCATCCCAGTCCCATGAGGTCCAGGTCTGATCTCAGACCACTTTATGCTAGCATAGGTTTTTTAGCACTAGCAAAGTTTCTTCCGATTTATATGACTATAACAAGTTGAATCAGACTGCCCTAGGTCCAAGGTGTTGGTACTCAGTGAAAGGTTCATGTCTCTACCTCATGGTTTAAAAGACCTTCACTTAGCAACAAAGTGCTTAAAATTCACCTTTCTATTAAGTGTGTTGGTATTTCCACTTATAGGGCTAATGAAATATAGATTAATGGTTAACCTAATGGCTAATCCAATGGCTAGAACATGTGATGGAGATTGATGAATCACTGGATAAGGGACCATCTTAGATAAATAGTTTGTTATACCATGCCTCACCTGTCACATTGGTTTGCGCTCAGACTGAACCACAAATCACACTCATAATCCCTGTTCATTTGATAATGCTCTGCCCCAAGTCTGGAGTGAGCTGAGAGACCCCATAACTACAAAAGTACACTTAAGTACGTAACCCACATTATATGAATAGCCTCTACTTGTCCTGCAGATGACTTTGTAATGAAGAGTAAATAAATATAAACAAGGTAATTGGCATTTCCTAAATTTCAGGTTCTTGATTTTAGTAAATTAAATAATATTAGTGAAATTTTACTGTTTGTTTTTATGTGCAACCGTTCTATATTTGTAGAGTTTTCTTTTATGCAGCACTTCTGTAGCTCCCTGAAGTCCACAGGAGGGCTGAGTAATTACCCTTTCCAGTGGGATAAATCTCCTATTTTAGCTTTATTGAGACTGCAAATAGAATTTAACTGCTGATAAAAAGCTGAATTTTGCACAGCCTGCACCCTAAGTCATTATATGTCTATATTTAGATGGATGAATGAAACATACTTGAGGTAGATCCATTTGTTTTGTTTTAGTTGTAACAGCAGATTACAGTCTGAAAGTACTCAGAAGTTTAGAGGAAGAGCCAGTGGAGAGGAGTTCATGGATGGTATATAGCTGAGGCTGGTAAACCTGTAAGTATCTACCATCTCTGCCTCAGTGACACATAGCACTAGTCAGTCTATAAATACTGAAGACAAATGTATTGACACTGTCTAAAGCGAGGTAAATCAGGGAAGGGCAGTACAATATAGGTATCTTTAGTTTCTCAAGTTGTATATAAGTATGTGTGCCTAAATATATATCTCTCTTGTTTCAGGTTTGGGACACTAGGCTTAATATTATTACACAAATATTTGCAGATAATAGAGAATACAGGGAAGAGGTGAATTTACATCTCATTTAATAAATTCATATTTATCATATATAGATGCACATTGTACACATAAAAATATGGTCTTATAACTTGTTTTGATCCAAACTAGTTTAAAATAATAAAAAGGTCTGCATTTTAAATGATTTACACAGAAAACTTTGTTTCATATGATTCTATTGGTTCTCTCCATGCAGGCATAGCTCATCTTTTTAGCTTACACAGTATGGTTGATAAAGTATTAAGCATGGTGTAATAAGATAACTGAAAGCCTAATGTTGGAAAAACTGTAGGAATGGAGGAGGGAAAGAAGACCAATTTAATTTAACTCAAATATTATTTGTATAATAGATTTTCAGCTGAAGTAAACTAATCCTTAAAATCAGCATTGTCATGACTCTACTTTCCTAAGACTTTGCTTCCTGGAGTCTCAGAACAAAAGGCTACAGTGTCATTTTCTTCCTGCTGCCCTGAGTAATGTTAAAGCCACAAGCAGTTGATCACAGGATCCTACAGAGCAAAATGATTGTGGCAAATTGGTCAAACCTGGAACATGTCTCCACAAGACTTATACCAGAGGGATAGTACTCCATTATGTCTGGTATAAGACTGAATCCATATTAAGGCAGAAAATTAAATTTTTTATTAATCAGATTCTTCCTAGTAGGTTATGCCTTTTGACAGACAGATTATTTTATTTTATCTCCTTCTACACTGCAACTGATCTACAAATAATGAGATACCCAATGTTTAGCATAGTTTATAAGCTTACAGTCTTTAGCACTACTTTCTAGTAACCATTTTTGCCAATTTTCCTCTAGCGAGTTGGGTTTTGGTCACAGTGATTGACCCTTTTTGTCCCAGTAGGTACATCTGCAGTGTATTTAAAGCAAAGGTCCAAGACCAGCCTCAAGTTCAGATTTTCCTTCAAATCCTGTGCTTATATAAGAAAACTCAGACTTGGGCTACACCTTTGCACTAGCTCGAACATGGAACTACTTGCACTGTAATGCGCTGAGCATAGCATCTCTCATCAGACAGCCACGTGCCAGGCAACAAGATCACATCCTCATGGGTCTCCTTCCAGAAGGGTACTTGCATTGCCTGACACAGAGGCACCAGGAGCTGCTGAGTGGCAGAGCGTGTAGGAATGCAAGAGCCAGGTTTTAGCTCATTGCCCAGCCCTGGCTTTTAGGGAAACAGTGTAGGTACCTCCTGTCTCAGTATCTCCTTTTCCCCACTGCCCTAATAAATTTAATAGTATAGCTACACTGTTGAAATGCGGCATCAACGTACAGAAAGTACTGGCTGCGATCACAAAGCACTACAGATGGCTTAGTACTGCATATGGGACCATACAGCATAGTGTTTTACACCACAAGACATATAGCTCCTGGACTGTAGCTGGGGTTGTGCTTCAGTTTGGACAGAACAAGCTGGTATCTGTCTGCTTTGGTCCATGCAGACACAGCCCAGGATGGCTATGTCATTTCTCACCGGTGGGGCTGCAGGAGGAGCCAACTGCTTCCATTCCTTGCTCAGCCACTGACAGAGAAGCTGAGAAGCTTTGAAATTATTAGTTAGTGCCAGAACTGCTAACAACAGCCATTAAAATTCTTGCCAAAGATGTTGTTTTCATGCTTGGGGATGCACATTTAACAGAAGGGAAGGCAACAAAGAGGACATGAAAAAAATGAAAGAAGGTGAGTCATTTTTTTCATTCGAAGAAACAGTGAAAGTGATTATTTCTCAGGTTGTTCAGTAGTTCAGGACTGTATCATTTAAACTAAACTGTTTCTAAATCAATATAAACAAGGGTCAGCTCTTATATGAACACCCTTTATTTTTTTTTAATTAGACAAATTAAGATAGACAGATACAAAACCAACTAGAACATGAAGTAAGCAGGAGCTGCTAAATGCATCTTCTGGTGTTTCATTTTTTATTTTATTTTTGCTTTGATGAAGTTGGGTTCCATTTTGCAAAGGTGTTATAGCAAAGAAGGCACAATATTAGTAAATCTGCTGATTCTGTAGAAACAGGATTTTTTCTTCTGGTGATAAATTCCTCTTTTTTTCCTTCGGTAGTGAATTTATCAGAGGAAGAAAGAGTCAAACCTGCTTTTTATTGGCTATCAAAAAAATTATTTTTCTTCCAAAAAATAACACTTGGTAGTATTGTCTAGTTGAGACAGTATCAAGGTAGGACACAAGAGAGACCTCTTCTACTTGTCCACTGTGTGCCTGTGAAACAAGTCATATCATCTCTTCATTCCCTAGTCTCCCCAGTAGCCTAATTTGTAAAGTGTTTGAAAATGCATTGATGAGTTATCTCCATTTTGTCTTTACTGTGAGAATCCACTGAAGACAACCAGGTTGGACAAATGTCACCAGTGGAAAAATTTGCCTGTCATACACTTAAAGAAAAAAGATCAGTGTAATATTCAAATAAAAAAAGATTACAGTCTACCTTTCAAATCTCAGGCTGAGATTGTAATTTTGGCAGCTGGGAAACCCAAACAAATGCATTTGCCTTGAAAACTAGTGAGACAAAACCATGCATCGCTCTAGTGCTATTCATATTATTGCTTCTCACAGTCAAAACGTATTTTAGGCCATAGGACATGGTGGATTATACCTATCTCATGTTATAATAGGCAGGAAACTCCCAAATATTATATGAATACACAGAGTGGTACAAGGTGTTATCACACATCTTAGTTCAGGAAGCTAAAAAAAGTACTGTTGGTCTCCAATGTGTCCTTTGTTTTGCCTATATTACCATCAGCTTTGATTTCTCACTTCTATGAAGGTGAGTAAAAACACATTTCTAGCTGTACCTTAGACAATGAAGACTTTAAGAAAACCTCTGCACTGTCATCCTACAGACTCTATCCAGCTGGCACAGGTGCTCAACTTTAGGCTGCTCCTTCCTCTCCATCCTCTCACAAACACCCCTTCAAGGGTTTGTTCCTGCCTCCCTCCATGGCACACTGAAAGTGCAAACCTGCACCTGACCAGGGCAGAGCCGGTGGGTCAGTGCTGGTGCAGGACCAGGACTCAGCCTCCCCATGCAGCCAGGCTGGGCTTCTGCTGGAGGGTGCGGGGCTCCCAGCAGGGATGCGCACCCCATTGCCTGGGGACCTGAGAGCTGGGGGGGGTACTGGCAGTGGGAGGAAGAGCGTGAAGCAGGCATAATAGGGGGATCTTCTCATTTATCTCTTTTCCAGGAGAAATGTCTCTGTCTTCTTATTTCTACTGCCCCTAAAAGACCCACTCCCAGTGAGCTGACACTCTTGACCACCACTCCCACCTCCCTGTGGCACATATTTATTCATGGCTCTCCAAGCAATCTCCTCAGATCCCTGCCCACATCCATCACAGGATTATACCCTCTACCTATTCCCACTGTAGTGCTGCTTCTGCACCCAGAGCTGGAAGTGCTCAGCAGAGACACTGCTGGTGCTGAGCAGTGGGATGTGCTGTCAGGGGCAAGATTCTGATGTAGCCAAAGTGTGGGAGCTCTGGTCACCTCATCTGAGCCTTAAGGATGGTTTCAATAAGCAAGTTAAAGCTCTGGTGCCCCTGTGAGCTGTGTTTTTCCAGCAGCTGAGCTGGTTGCAGTTTCACTGGCTGTGCACACCAGCATCACTGGGGACTCACCCTGTCCTCTTCCACCCTCCTCTCCATGTCCTGAGCCCCTAATTCCCAGAGCCGCGCTGGATCTCCTGAGCCCAGCACAAACATCTGTGTGGCCAAGCAAAGTATTAGACAGGGGAACTGATCCAGACCAAATTCAGAGTGTGACTTTGGGATAGAGCTGAGCTATTTTGGGATAGAGCTGAGCTGACCCAAGTGGCTGCTGCACAACTAGTCCTGACTCTCCCTGTCCAAGGCACACAGTCCATCCTCCTTTGCTGGGCTGGCATGTCTCTAGGCAAAGGGACCTAAACTAGAAGGAAAATATTCCTCTTGTTATTTTAGTAGTTACTTTGCTGCTAGATGAACTCCCTGAACTGGCACACCACAAGATCAGCAAAGCTATCTGTGCTGGTCCAAGGGAGCAGTGGGATGGGAATCTGGGAAAAAGTAAGATCTCTCCTTGCAGCAGCAAGCTGGCAGTGCAGTTCATCAGCACACCAATAACTGTACCCCGTTCTCAGCCGTCACACATGCTCCTTAAACTTACTCTGGAGCATCCTCCTCCTCATCTATGCTACATGGCCCCAGCAGAAAGGACGGGTGCAGTGCAGGAGTGAGCAGGTAGGGATGGGAGAGAAGGACTGCTTCTCCCAGGGGCTTTCTTAGTTACACCAGCAGATGTGTTTGTGAAACAATGGGCTCAGAAATCTTTGTGCAGAACTACTGAGTATTTCTAATTGAGAATTTTTCTTTGATTTTTTCTTTTTTCTTGGAAAGTGTTAGATTGCTGAGTACTGGACTGTTCTCTATGATTTGAAATTACGAATTTTTATTTATTAATATATGCTGGTTTGTACTTATCTTTTATAGGAGGTATAGCTGCTTTTTGGAGATCAAAATAACTGTTCTTTAAAGTAGCTCATTTATAACAACAAAGCCTAAAAATCTGGAACAAAAATTTCCAAATGGCCCAGTCCAATTTTTGGCTTTTTTTTTCTTTCAAGTTGATCCCTTTCCATCCCAGGTTTTCATCTTTTCATCCTGATTAAGGCTAGGAAAAGCCTCACAGATTCTCCGTCAGACATGAAAACCACTTCCTATGCATCTCTGGCTCTGAAACAATGTTCACAATAGCTAGTGTCCCCTTATCCTGCAAGCTCCTGTGCCAGGGTGGCCTTCACTGACAGTGAAGGGAGCAGAAGGACTGTGAGCTACAGTTTGGATGCACCAGAGGCCCTGCAAGATTGCCTACAACCTCCACCACATCTCAGAGAATACAAGTATTCTGGGACCTGAATCCCCAGACAATATTTTTAGCAGGAGCCACCCCCCACAGGGAGAATTATGAAAAGGAAAATCTGTGAGCAAGAACTTAAAGAAATGTATTTATCCCTTGTTTAAAAAAGATGAAGTGTTGCAGGGAAACGTTGGTCTCTAGTGGGCACTTCCTAGCTGCGGCAAGTTTTCTTTGTACTTAGGTAGTTGGCAATAGATCATCTACTGCTGTAATAACATGACTCTGAAGTATGATCCCTGATGCTGGATTGGAGTTCACAGAAGAAAATCGTTGCTGAGTTATTATTGCAGTCTCCATATGTCTTAAACATGGCTGAGAACTACCTTCGCAGGTACGAGTCTCCTGGCAAGACAACAATACTTGTTATTCCTTGTGCTCGTGAGGATGGGGCCATTTATATAAAAGCTAATCACCATCAAAACTGGGCAGAGAATTGTTTCCATATAGCTGGGGCTAGTTGTTTGAGAAATCAGTGGGATATTTTAAACCATATTTGAAGTTCCTACTGCTTAAAATTAGACTGGAAATTCATTAGAAAAATACTTAGCTTGTATGACAGACCGGATGAGGTAAGAGGTATTTTTTTATCTCTGATGTAAATTATTTTATAATTCCTTACATGGGCATCATCTTCAAGGTGATGGAGTGAAGGAAAATGATCCTCTTTGTAGTAGCTGAAGCCTGGGAAGTCGAGGCAAAAAAAGATTTTCCTGAGTGCCTGTCAGGGGCATAGATACACACAATGGAAGAAAGCTTAATGTGCTATTATATAAAGAAGCGAAAGACTATAAATACTGGATAATTAGGTTTTTCATTTTTATGGCTCTACATATCTATCAATTTCTTGGACACAGGACTGCATTATTTAAAGACAAGCGCTGGACAAAATCATAAACCTTCAAGTACTTTTCAATTGCCTCACATTCCCTGACTGATATTAAAAACAAAACAAACAAACAAAAAAACCAAACAAGAGACAGAAGAAAAACCTTGCTAAACATGAGGTGTAGCCTTAGACAAGCCCATCAAGTGCTGAATTATGATTGGAATGTCATAGTAATGTTTTTTTTAATACGAAAAACATGTTTGATAGGCTAGACTTGTGTTAGAGAGTGCTGATAAACACTAATAGCCTAAGTCATGTGGGTGGACATCTCTCCTGATCAGATCCAGAACTGCTTTAACATACTATTCAGAAAGAAACTATGGAAAGGGAGGCACACATGGCTGAAACACTTCTGGCCGGCTTTCAGGGTTTATCCACTGATTATCAACATCGTTACAGCTCACTGTCAGCACTTAATGTTCTGCATTTGCAGGCAGAGAAGAGAATCAGGAGTCCAGCAACATCTTGAACCACAAGAAAGTTGATGCCAACCCACGGGAAATGAATTTTCAGACTCAGAAGGGTGAATGCCTGTGCTGTTTGCTAACATCCTCCTTGCAAACTAAAGCACATCTTTGCTTGCTTCTTCCCACAAACTTCTGAGTAAGTAAAAATTAGGATTTGTGAGTGGATAAAATTTCCTCATTTCATTCATTCCTGTTCCTGAGCACTGCTGGTCGGAAACAACAGCTGCAGTGTTTGGAAAACCCAAATAAAATAGTGCTTCAAACTCAGGAGAACTAATTTCTTTTGTCTTTCTTGGTAACACAAAGTATTGAAAAGGAAGGTAGAACAGCAAGCCCTGCAAGGCACAAGATAAATATTCATTATGCAACAGGAAGAAAAATTCTCTAAATAAGAAGATATACACCTTCCTTCACCCACTATGAGTATCTCCTGGCATTTTAGCACTTCATGAGCTAGACCTTCTCATCCATTTTCACTGCTCAGTGTAACAAGTTAGTGAAAAGGAGACTCCCCTTTGGTTGTAGCTGCGTCCCATGCCCTCACTGAGCTGCCACTGCCATCTTTTCCTTCCCCTACTGCCTGTGGTGCAGACAGTGCTCAAAACAGCCACAGTCCACTAAAATCTCTTCACTTAGGATAACCTGGCAAATGCTTAAAAGTGGGACATACAGATGCAAACAGCTGCCACAGCTGCATTCATAGAAAATTAGGTTGTAGGCATTCAGGATAGGATTCACTGGCCATCTCGGTTTGACCAGGTCTCATAAGGTCATTTTATAGAGAGCAGAGAGTGCAGGCATTACATCTAACCTAACAATTGCATTAGAGTGAGATGACATTGTCTGAGGATTCCTATTTCTTTTTGCTAAAGGAGCTTTAGGGGGGACTAGCTCAGGATTTTGGCACTGTGTTAGATGCCCAGCTTAGGGCCGATAAGTCTGTAAGAGTTCATAGAAAGTCTTCTTCAAGTTCCCCCTCAAATCACAGAATATCTTTAGTATCTGGTACCAAGCTTTAAGTCTACAGTAAAAGACTGAAAACACAGCTATAACGAGCCATGGACAAAAGCAGGAGAGCTCAAGAACATCAGAAGTGGTCTAGATCCCTACAATAAAAGGGCATGTGTTAAAAAGAAAACTCACAGAAGTTCTTAAAAAGTCATCCAAGCTCCCATGTTATGGTCACAAATACCCTTCAGCAGTCCCTGTCAGTTTTACCTGGAGGAAATCTTTTGGTGCCCACGTGGGGAACAGCTTCACCTGTGGTAAGACACACTGCAGGCATTCAGCAGACAATAATCTGAAATCTTTAGTATCAGTACACACCTCTTGATGTACGTCCTCTCTGTCTGAAGGGTCTGGACTGGCTTATGACCAATGCCAGCGCTCCAGTGAGGGGAGAGAAATGGTCCAAGTCGAAGCAGAGGAGCTGGGCAGCTGAGAGTGGCTACAAGGCTTCATGATGTGACCCTCCTCTGCCAGGTACCTGAAAACATGAAAGGTATTTCATATTTCAACACAATTCAATGTATTTCAACAGTGGTAGAGTCTTCCAGTCTTTACATTTTATAACATATAAACACAGTTTGCTCTGGTTTAGGACGAAACGTGCAACCCACAGGCAAGAGTCATATAGAAATGCAAGTCTGAACAGTATTCAGCAAGCTGACTTTAGACTTACTTCAAGTGACTGAAATAAAGACGTACTGGCCATTCTCTGCACTTTTTCTGTCTTGGCCAGTTGTTTCTCTGGGGAAAGGACCAAGGTTTGCAAGGCAGAGCATCACATGCACTCTGCTCGCTTTCCTGAGACCTTGCTGTCTGCAACAGACCAGGTCATCGTGAGTAGCTGCACTTTGCAGCATATGCATGCCTACTACAAGGCTTAAGCCTAAATACAAGAGGAGTATAGATTCCCTATCTCAGGAAATCTTCCTCACTCCTGTTGGTAGTGAAATGTTATGAAGGAGGACTCTCTGTCTTTCTGAAAAGAGGATGTTGTGCCTTTGAACTGCACCATCTGTGCTTGTATGTACACAAGACATTTCCAGACAAATTTCCCACAGTTTTCCATCCTTCAGGTTTCAGTAGATGCAGGAGTCCAACCTGCTGGCATGTCTTTCTCTCTTTCTCTCTCTCTGTCTCTTCTGCCACTTCAGTGACACAAGTAATACACTGGGCTACACTCCCCATGCATTTGCCATGTCATTCTTCACCAGTTTAAAGTTTACCATGGGCCATTCCTACCATGGGCCAGATATTTAACAGTGCCCAGTAGTGATCGTAAGTCCTGAAAAGCTACCTCATAATAAATTGCAAGTTTGTCTTGGCAAGTAGAGCACTGTTTCATTGCTTATGATAAAGGATTCCCTAGAGCTGGACATATAATAGGTTCTCAAATCCTCCTTCTGCTTAAATTTCTTATATATCCTATGTAGTTTGTGGTATTAAAGCAGTTACACAAGGAGATATTTTTGTTTTGTTTTATTTTAATGGGGAATGTCTCAGAGTACTGAGTGACTCAGCTAACGTGGCTTTTGAAAACATACTGCCACAGCAAGACACTTGGAGATACGGGGATTTCTTCATTTCCTTCCCCTCCCACCCACTTTCTCATTGTTTGTAATTTCTCTGGCAGAGGAGTGGAAAATCAAAATCTTACTGCTGGAGGGAATATACTGTACATCTGTTTCCAAGTTCAGATATTATTGAGATCATATTGTTTGTGGATCTACAAAGACATTCCCTTGTTCTAACAAAGACTAATGCCAGTTCTGTCTTGCTCCTGCTGTACATAGTTATATTATTGCTGTTTATATTTCCCTTATTACTTTTGAAAATTATTGCACTTCATCTTGATCATCAAATTGGTACAACACACAACAGCATGTAGCTGCTTAATTATGCATGTGAGTGTTCAGTTTATCAAAACTATACCTTTCATGTGCAAGTCTCTAGTAAGGCAGACTCCCATGCAGCTTCTTGTGAGACACATCCCTGCATGACTTTGCAGCTACCTGCACCATAGTGTCACAACATTCACATCATAGCATGCAACAGCATGCCACCATGAAATGCAATGAGAAAATAAGAAAATACTATTACTATGTCATGCTGACATTGTCTACTGTAAAATTTGTAGCAGCCACATTTCCTCAACAAAACATAAGACTTACCCTCTCAAAACCAGCCTCATCGTGGAGACCAGAACTGAGGAAGGAGCCCTTGGGTGCACTTCCAACCATTACATAGCCACTGTTGTTTGTCTGCAGCTTTGTTGCTGTCAGTGTCACACCTATGCAATGGCACTGGGATAGAGGGAAAATTTTCCCCTTCATCAAGGTCAAGAGACATTAATTCTCCAGTGCAATGACCCAGCACTCTGAGTCCAGACCAAAATGGACTGGCCTCCATATCGAAAATCACCCTCCTGGTGGTTTCAGCACACAGCTAATCATTGAATACTCCCTTTACTCCAAAAGTTGGCTCTGTGGATACAGCAGGACAGTGCATAGAGCTAACATTGCCAGAGTCTGATCTGTAGGTACCGTGAGGAGAGATTGAGTCATTCTGTCCAATGGCTCTTCACATCTTTCAACATTATCTGGCCAAAATATAAAGAAACACCTATGTGATTTCACTGTTTTGATTGTCCTGTATCTTTTGTAGATTGAAGGATTACTTGTCAGCTAGAACTGTCTCCTTTGATTTCTGTATTAGATAACTCTATTCTCCTGGACAAGGAATGTTATGCTTCTTAAACTATTCTTCTGCAAAGAAGACCTAAATGATTTGCTCCTTTGGCTCATTAGCTTGTCCTTGCTGTTGAGAAAGGACACTACTGCTTATGAGTTAAACGTCCACTTCAACTAATAAAGAATGCCGAAAAGATTAGCATGGCTTCATCTCCATTTTGTCCACACTTCACATTAAATTTCCTTGAAGATTAAGAATTATGTAAAATGCTTAAATCATTACAGAACTGTTTTGTGTGTGCTGCCCTGTGGGTAGTAACATATAATACTGCAAATGACAGACGGGCAGAACAAAAAGCTGGAATATGGCAAAGATAGGCAGGATAATGACATAGTGATGAGCAAAGCAGCAGGACAAGAGGCTGTGGACAAATTTGGGAAGTAAGTTACAGGGAGGTAAAACTCATGATGAATATGTCATTTTCCTACAGACAAGTGTCTAATGACCAGATTAAGGACATTTCCCAAAACACTGATAAGTTTATTTTAGTGAATTATGGTGTAAGATAGTCAGTTTTCCCATAACCATTATCTACTTTTCCATGTGCAATGACAAATAGCACATTAACACATGAAAGAAACTGCATGTGAGGTGAGTTCCAGTGTTCAGCAGATCTTAGCTGTGGACCTCCTCTTCTTCTCAAAGCTGGGCCCCTTCCCATCCTGACAAGTTATATTGAGATGGCACCTGCCAAGGACTCATATTTTACCTTTAAAACCCCTTAATTTTATATGTTACCCAGAATTCCTTGCTTTCTAATAGCTGCAACATACTTTTAAAGTAATTAGACTAGCTGTGTATTCATTCTTCTCTTGATAGAATTTTCCCTTCAGTAGGGACATTACATTTAATAAGCTAAATTCTGTTCAGTTATGTCAATATAAATACGTCACTCC
The DNA here is from genome assembly GCF_031877795.1 of Strix aluco. NCBI lineage: Eukaryota > Metazoa > Chordata > Aves > Strigiformes > Strigidae > Strix > Strix aluco. The sequence goes on along the minus strand of NC_133932.1, from coordinate 92,158,746 downwards.
CTCAAAATATGTAGTTTCCCACTCTTAACATTCAGTTGAATCTGTTTGTAGTTACTTCTGGATTTGAATTTTTTTAATGATAGCTTTGGTGTCCTTAGTTTTAGGAAATTATAATATTATATGGATTATTTTTCTTGGCCTTTGTATAGAATCCTTTCCTATTAAATACAGAAAATCAGGATTCAGTACTAACCTTATTGCTTACACCATGAAAGCAGATTGGAAATATGATTGCTGCTTCCTTTCATTCGTATAAACAAGAAAATCTGTCCAATTGCTAGAATGGATTTATAATGATTCATAATGGACTAATCGTTCCTACAACCCTACCAATTAACAATATTACGCCAGGGATTAATTTGTCTTGTGACATTTAGGACACATGTTGACTTACCAAGAGTATATGTGGGTACCCGTTAATGTAACCTGACAATCATATTTGTGACTAGCTCAAAGTCTTTCAGTGAAAATCTACCAGTACCCATAATCACCTCTGTAGAAAACAATCATTAAAAATATACTCTGAGCAGTTGCTGCCTTCGGTATTTTACATATTAGCTGAGCTAGAGTTTTGTATCATAAAATGTCCTTAGCCATGAAATATTGCCGTTTGCAAACACTTCTATTCATCAAAGCAGAATGCATAGAGTGTTTCTACAAGACTGCACCCTTTAAAGTCCTGATCCTGCAAATGCTTGACTTTGATGACACTTGAATGTGGCTATTACTCACGTTTCTAAGGTTAAACATATTCATGTCCACTGGATCACTCTTTAGCTCCTAAGCATCTTGAAGCAGGAACATTGCCTAGAGATGAGTATACCTCTGGGAATAAATTTTCATTGATGTGTTTCCATGCACAGTGTATAAAGAATCAGTGATGTATGTATTTCTTTTCTTTTAATGAAGATAAATCCATGTTGTGTCCTCAGCGAGACTAGTTTATCACCAGTACATCACAGCTAAATGAGTCACAAGTCAGCTAAGGCCAGTCCTTCATCTTCAGACCTCACCTCCATGTCCCATGCTGGTTTCTACCCACAGAAAACACAGCCTTTAACAGCACCTCATCAGGACTTACTTAGTGGAGGACATGATTACAAGTTCAAATCTATGCATTTTATATATTTCAGGTAAATTCTATCCTATTTTTATAGGGTCATACCGTGATGAAGCTCAAACAGAGAGGTTTGAATTAAACTACTGTGGCAGCAGATGACCCAATGAGGGATCAGGGCTGTAAAAAAACATTAGTCACATATCATTATTAAATACTGTGGCAGAAGATCATACCTAGAGTTCATTCCTGCTAATTCAGCAGAACAGAAGAATAACTACTTGTTATTGTTTACACAGGCATTTACCACTTCTGAGCAACAGTAAAACAGGAGAGAATTGGGACTGCAGCATGTGAGCAGCAGAGCAAGAAATACACAGGTTCAGGCAATCACAATGTTTTCAGTCGTACAAGAAATACTTGTATCTACCCAAATACGCTGTTGAAATCAGCATCCAGGGTCTCAAAAATAAAGTTGTAGCACTGCGTTCTTTAAGAGAGAAAAAAGACAACAACAACAACAACAACAACAACAAAACCCCACACCATAACTTCCAGCATGGCACTGCACACACAATTTTATTGCCAATGCCAGCTCTTCATCTGCCTCACAGCTGGAAGCAGAACCAGAAGCTTCAAAGCACAACCTGGACAAATTTTGCACACAGATACACACACACACACACACACACACAGAAAAGGCAAAGATATGGCTCAGAAATAACCCTCTGAGCTCTTGCGGCACAGTTAATTCATCCCAAGGCTTAATGCCATGAAAGTCACCCCATCAGTGTCGTTATCGGGGGGATGCCCTACACTCAGGAAGGTCTCATCCAGCCCCCTCACCCCTTTGACTTCTCTGCCACTGGAAACATCCCTGCTGCTGCCCACCCCATCCACAGGCATTCTCCACTTCATCCTTCACCCCAGAGAGTCCCCCCCCCGACCGTGGCACTGCTCCCATCAGCAGATATCCATGGCAACCGGTCTCCAGCCCTGGGAGGAGGCAGCTGAGCTGGTCTGAAAGTCTTCCTTCTGCTCCTGCCTCCATCCTGCGTGGCAAATGGTCAGGCGAGTGGTTTCCCCGGCTCCCTTGGATTAGGATGTGCATTTCTGCCTCCCTTTGTTTCTTTCTTTCAAGCCATCACCAGCACTCTCGCTGCAGACACCCTCGCACTGCTGATGTTGCTCTTAACAAAGATACTGTCTGCTAGCGGTCCTCTTGCACCCTACCAAAATTAGCAGTCAGTAGATGAGCCTCCACAAATTACTGACAAACATCGAGGGTCTGGCCATGCCAAGGCTTTTGTTGTGCCGCCCTCAGAAACCAGGCAGCCATGTAATAAATAGATTCTTACAACACAATTAAATTGGGGGATCAAATAACTGTAATCATTATAAAGCGGTTGTTGATGCCACAGATATTTAGACAGGATAACAGATTGCACATCGCTTCCTCTTTCTCTCTCCTTGCCAGCAGAGCCCCGGCAGCTGATTTGCACACCATGGCCCTGTGGCATGGCAGCTGAGTCCTCAGTGGATTTGCAGCAAACCTGTCAGCTGTGGACCGTTTGGTCCACAGACAGCGAGCACACGCAAATACAAGCCTTCACACCAATTTCTGTTAATTTGAGGTATCGGCAGCCCCGGACCAAGCCAGGCTGCCAAAGAATTTTGAACTCTGTTTGGGGAGTATTTCCATCCTCATTTGTGAGCTAATGTTTTTGGATATCCAGCTAAATCTGAGTTGCAGTTTGGCTTTGTGATCCTTGAATGAAACACTTTTGTTTCACTCTGTAGCGCTCCTTGCCAGATCCCTGGAAGGAAGAACGACAGCAGGGTTTAGTGGAAACATAACACTAGCACATAGTCCTGCCTCGCCAAGGCTGCAGCAATTCAGAGGCTGATGTTAAACCTGATGGTGCTCCATGGAGAGACCAGTGTCAAATGCCTCTGGGTCTACATTCCCAAGAATCTGCCTTTCCTTTGGCTGGTGCACACAAACCCTTGTACAGCTCTGCAGTCTTACAAAAGTCTTTCAGGATTAGTCACCGATTACATAGTCCATTAATTAGAATACACCTATGAAACATCTCTGGTAAATTTAGGTTTTATGAAAAAAAAACCCACATTCATAACTATCTAAAATATTAAAAGTTGCTTTTTGCCCCCCCACAAATGCAGAAAATTAAGAACATCTGCAATTTGAAGAACCTTTTTATACCCTTTATAAAATCCAAATTCTGACAATTGTAGTGGGTGAGTTCTTGTTAGCTGGGACGTTTGAATGTTGTGGGTCGTGAATGTGCTTCAGGTGACTGATTGACAAAACTGGCTCAGATGGCACCAACATCTTCTTCAGCTGCACCATGAAAATAGCAACCTATAACAACATAAGAAACCTGTGTTTTCCCCAGACAGATGCAGTGGATGGGCCACATATGTAGCCTATTAATACAGAGAGATGATATATACAGGCTTTCTGCCTCATCCTTCTAAAAAGGTTATTAACTGTCTTACTTACATCTAAGGGGAGAGATTGGCCAGACCTGTCATATGTTCCTGTCAGATTTTTCATACTAGCACTGCAAATTAGGGCTTTGGGGAGTTAGCGAAAAATAAAGATAGGTGGTACAGAGCTGGGAGGAGGGAAATGTTGAATGCCGTATTTGCATAGGGTTTAACAAAAACCAGGTCAGAGTGAAATTCATCCCTGTTGCAGAGGGCTAGCTTGAGTCCCATGAAACACACCATTAAACCCCGATGTCTCCACAGCTAAAGTAGATCCTTTGTATACAAAAAATACCCCCATTAAAAATGAGCAGTCTGGCTTGGATGTCCACAGCGTTTCCAACTGACTCCAAAAAGATACAATGCAGTGTCAGCATACATGAATACCATCCTCAAGTACATAAGACGCAGCTATCACTAGAACCTGAGAGATAGAGATATCACAGCAATTTTCTCCTGCACAGGAACAGCCATTATTGGTCAGGAATACAAGGTCTATAGAAGTGATGAATTTCTGCACTAGAAGTCCAGTTACAAGAATCCTCCACTTTTGTGTGATTTGTTCACCGTATGTTCATATGTTCACAAAAATGACATTATCAGGCCTTATTTTTTCCTGTTGGTTATTTCTTTATGATATTGTACATGTCACAAGTTGTCATAAGTCTGGGCATCTCAGAGGCTGCCCCAATGTGCAATTTCTGCATTAAAAAAAAAGGGAAAGTACCTTAGCCAAGCTCCAATCACACCTGTCTCAGCCTGTTCCCACACTAGGGATGTGGTGCTTCAGTCAAAAGAAGGTTTCTACTGAATCAAACCACCTCACAATATTTCAAACCCCCCCCCCCTCATTGAGCCTGATGGCTTTGCTTCAGCTCTGTTTTGGCTACCCACTGCCTGCACTGGTTTGCTGCTCGCTCCCACCTGTGCTTGCAAGTCTTAGCTCCAGTGCTCTGGAGTACCAGGCTCAACACATCTGAGTGCATCGATTGCCCTGATAAAGCCGTAATAACTGCCTAGATGTGACTTCCAAAGAGAAGAAATGGAGAAAAGATGAACTAATCAATTCTGGTAAGAGTAAGATTCACATCATGAGTTGCCTGAAATTTGACAAGTCTTAAAAAAGAGCATGAGTGTCTTGAGAAACTGGCTAAAAACCCAAGCAAATAGTAAAAATCATTAACTGCCTGCATTTAGAAGTTCAAAGTACAGAACTGCCACAGGAGAGTTTATTTCCAGCCTAACCCAAGCTTCACTTTCTCCTTTGTTTAGATGGTTCAGTGCAGCTGGAGGCAAAGACTTGTCATTTTATTCATCTGTAAAGTACCATGTACACCTCTTGCCCCATATGTACTGTAGAATACTAATAGTTATAATAGTAGCAACGGAAAGCTCTTGTGAAAGTTCGCTCTTTGAAGACTTCAAGACCCATCCCTACTCAGTTAAAAAAAAAGAAGTCCAAATACATCAGAGTAAACTACAAATGAGTACTAAAAGAGTTTCCAGGATTTTAATGTTTCTCAAGGATTTACTGTGCATCACTGGAAGGCTTTGCTCATCAGGAGAAAGATAACAAAGCTTGTTTATGCAACTAGCAATTTGACTTTAACAACAATTTTCCTCCTATTGTTTTTGAAGATATTTATGTTTTGTTAAAAAAGAACTTTCCCTACCCAGAACCTGTCTGCTTCTTCTTGATTCTTCGGTGAAGTCATCATAATCCTGTTTTGTGATGCCACAGTCTGTTGCCATGAAAATAATTGCTGTCATAAATTCAGCATTATAACTTTACTGTGAGATGAAGAAAGATAAAACAGACTGTGAGGTTAAAAATACCTGGTGAAGCAAACAAATGCCTTTGAAAGTAGCCACAGAGGATTGAGGGAAAAAGAAGATAAACCACCTGAAAGGTAAACAGATGTGGGCAATGACACAAGTCAAAGTTGTCTCCAGTGTGAAAACTCCTACACAAGACAAATCAGAGCATTTATGTCACAGAATAGTCATGCCTGCATGAAGGGCTGAACATATGGAATTTTTTTTGTGTTAATTAGGGTGTGCCTATGGCAAGGCCACTGCAGTTGGATTTGCTTCAATTCAGAAATGCTCAGCTCAGCACAATGGTCTGGTTGGAATTCAGAAAAGAAAACCAAGTGGGTTTTTTTGTCTTTTTTTTTTTTTTTCACAAATGCCAGAACAGACAATATAGAAATTGGAAGGAATGGAAGAGTCCCCAGAGCCTTCAAGCTGGGGCAGTGATGCCCCAGGTGAGACACCCAGGTTTGGGATGTCAGGTAGGACACAGGTCCTATGCCTTTCCATTCTGCTTAGGGTCAGTTTTTGCCTGTCACAAAATGAGGATAGTGATGTTTAGTTCACTGGGTTGGGACGAAGGGGATCTGGATTTTGTTCTTGTCACTTCCATCACTGTCTGAGTGATGCTGGGCCAGTTCCTTTGCTATACCCCAGTTTCCTCAGCTTAAACAGGGCTAACAATACCGACCTCCTCTATAAAGAGCTTCCCAGTCCACAAAAATCTGGATGTTATTATAATGATTGGCAATCACATCACGAGGGTGGGATTAATTTGTTCAAATGCAGATGTTTAACATATTTTTAACTCTTTCATACAAACCATAAGATCATTCTTATAGCGAGTTTAGAAGTTAGCATTCTCTTTTGTGTTTGTGCACAATATTTACAGGACTCAATCCAATCACCAAACAATAAATGCAGTCCCGAATATGAACTACATTTAGAATCGCCTTTTGAAGAAATTGTTGAATGCTCAGGAATGGAAATCTTAACCTATGAAGTGAAACACTCTGGTCCCTCAAAGAAATACGTAATGGAGCCAGCTTGTCCAGGCTTATTTTCTGTATACCAATGACTTAGTAATAAATAGAAGTCTTACTTGTGACTCTTAAACAAAGCAAAGCCATCTATATAGCTGTTAAGGTGATGCTTGTTTCTCCAGTGATATGTTTTTTGTCACTTTGTTTTTCTTCCCTCTCTCTTTTCTTCAACAAAAATTCAAATTTGGGACTAATAGTGACGTGGAGTTCTGTGGACTTTGGATAAGGTCTATGGTGAACTACAGTGTCATGTCTGCACTGGGCCTTATGAAAGTATGAGCATGTCTTTCAGATGACTTTCCTTGTCACAGCACCCATGATGTATCTTATGGACCTGACAGGATGGGACAATATGATGCTCAGGGAAATCCTTAAGTTTAGTAAAGTCCCTCAGTGCTCATAATAAACTTCAGAACTGAAAGAGGCTTTTTAAAAAGCCTTTTAAATTCTACTCTTTCCCCTGAGCATGAATGGGTCCAAATTAACATTTTGAATAATTTACTATGGATCCAAGCAGGTAATCAATCACACTTCATCTAGGTCTTTCCAGAGGAATAGAGGGTGAATGAAACTGCAGCATTTAAAAGAAAGAACAAAGAGAGAGATACACCAGCCGTGCTGCCTGTCAGCTCCAGAATAAAGAGAAGGAGATTTTAGGAGTGTCCACTACAAGGAGATGCCCCTTTTATGAACAAGCTTTATTAAAAAAAAAGCTCACAGCTTTCATTCCTGTGGTAAAACCTGAGAAATGGACCAAGCAAGACTGGCCAGTTATGTTTGAGGTACCATTCTTATGGTTCATTTCCCTTTGAGATTTTCTGTTACTGCCGCACGTATTTGCTAGTTCATTTTACAGCCTGTGCTGCCTTATACGTAGACCTGCTTATTATACCAGATTCATTGAGGTTCAAGAGCAACTCGAATGTGAAAGAGAGTCCTCATTTACTTTCACAGGAGTGTTGCAAATGCTGCACTAAGGTACCTGTAATTTGCTGAAGGACACACTGACCCACAGACCACTGTGGGACACCATGATTTTCCATCAGTGTTGCAGGCATTGTGAACTCAGAGTGGGTTTTGGTGGGTTTTGTTGTGGGGTTTTTTCCTGCAATGATTTAACAATGGAAATTTACATCACATGAGATCTTCCAAATATAGCATGTACTGATTAGAAGAGATATATTTATCTCCCTTTGTACTTCTCTAAGACCACCACAGATACAAAGAGTAGAGGTTATTAAGAGTGATATCCCAGCTGTATTAGCTTCTCTATAGTGCAGCTGAATACATGGAGTTGAATTTATTGACTAGATTTACATTACTGAACACAGGATCCCAGAAAAAGATTCCTTCACTGAACTGCAGAAAGAGATTGGATTAAAGCAACAGAGGTTTTGGCTTTTATTCAAATAAGAATTTAAAAAGAAATCTTTGAAAATACAGAGCAGCAACAAGATGTTTTCCACTGTAGATGTCTTTGAAGTACAATGTATTAGAAGCTTGTAAAATTATTCACGGTCTTTTTCTCTGAGATAAATCAGTGGAGAAAGAGAGTATCTCCTCTCAAGTACTTTCTCCTAGGCTTGAGGTAGCCTCTGATGTTGACTAGCTTACTTGAAGTTCAGCAACACGTGGCAAGAAAAATCAAATATTAGTGATGAATAGAAGCCAAAAGTTGGATGCTTTATTCAAATAATCATCGATATTTTTTCTGGTTTATTTGAAATACACAGGATAATATCTGAAAAATTCCTGAAATGTACACAAAACCCCCAATAATTTCAAGACTCATTCTTGTTGTCCATGTCTGGACAGACTTTCTAAAATGAGACATTCTTATTCCTTATTTATGCTCATTGCTGCCATTACAGAGCAATTCAATTTTTTTTTTAACAGAAATTTAATGAAGGCCATTCATTCTTGATTGTTTTCACCTCTGTTTTACCACATGTTATGTGAAGGACAGCAGTGTCTCCAGAACTGTTTCTGCTACAATCCCCTTTGTTAAGTTACTAGTAATTGATTTCATATTTTCTGCTACTTTTCCTTCAGGGTAGGTCAGGTTTTAAGCAGTGATTAGGATTCTATCTTACCGATAGCCACATCCAAGAAATTAAAATAAGAACATGGTTTATCTGAAAACAATACCTTTACTTGATCAGTTAAGGAGTCTACAACTTTGTGTTTGTAAATTCAGTTGAGCTGCACAATGCTTAGGTGCAAAGCCTTTGCCTTTCAGTATGGATAATACCTTTCCTTGGCCAAATTCTGGAGGGATTTCATTACAAGTCTAGACATGCCTACTTAATTGACTTATGCCAGAAGGAAGATGTCTTATTAAATAAAATGTTATTTGATTTAATCATGTTTCAGAACTGACTCCTTCACTGATGATCTGGAAAATCCAGGAGGCAACGTGACACTTGCATCCTGAGTCCAGTGTGAGCAGTAGCTGTATTACCCCTTAAACTGTGCTTCTTGAACAGTTTGCGGGTAGAGAAAAAACTAGGCAGTATTTATAAAACTTCAGCTGGTCATGTACTTTGATGCTTAAAAACCATACCTGGGGATTTGGTGGCAAGAATCCCCAACTCAAGCCAATTCATCAGATGGGTGAAGTACAGATGAGTTATCTGAAAATGCAGAAGTGTTCCCTAGTCACTATTTGCATTTAGTGTGAGTGACAGACATTACAAAAAGTGTCAATACATTGCTCAAACAGCCCATGAAGTTTGGATTTTTTCCTCAGAAGTAGACAGCTACAGTAAAGGGATTCTTGGACAAACATTTATATGAGGGCAGGATTTAAACAAAAAGGTCCTCCCACAGTCCCTCAGGCATACCTTTACAGAAGTTTTTTCCTCTAAAATAAGATATACCACAGCTGTAAAAAGAGGACCTGGATAGGTGTGATCCACAAATGACATCTTTCCTCATCTCTTTCCCTTTCCCACACCAGACTGAAGCAACATTTGGAGACAGCCTTGCAGAAACTCACAGCAGACTTCTCCAGCTCACTCTGCAATGTGGAGCACATTGCCATCCTCTCTCCACAGGGTGCCCACAAGTCTGGTCTCTGTCCCAGACCCACATATACTCATCCCTGGGCTGCAAAAGCAGCTGCAAATTGCTTGGATATGATACAAGGAAATGATCACCTGCTTTGCAACTTATTTACTTATAGCAACTTATAATGATCTCTGAATATTGCTTAATACTGCTTGCCCTGAATGTTCTGTGGAAACTTACGAAGAACTACTATGTTTGGCAAAAGTAAGAGACACTTCCTTGAAAAGCAGATGTGTTCTAATAAGTTTAGTCTTTGTAGTGGATAGATAGCCATATATGGGTGGTAGAAACTAATATACTAGTTCTTTTAGATAAGATAGAGGTGGTAAACCAGCTGGAACCACTCTTGCTATTCAAGAAATTGGCTAAGAGAATCTGCGCATGCTCTGAGGAAAAGTACAAGGTGAAGAAGTCTGTGAGCCTTCCTCCAAAAGACCCCCGAAGACGACCACCAGGAGTTAATGCGCAGGCACAAAGATAACTTAAACTGCTGACACCAGCCTTTCGAACTAACCCAGCCTTGCTTATGCATATGTATATTTGTATTGTGTAATCCAATGAATATGTATATCCACACTCCGTAGTTTCTGGTAAAATGTGCTGTTGGTGTGCAAGCTTTGTGGAGAAAGTCCCTTGCACCCCAGCATCAGAGTAAACATGCCTGCTTTATAACTCTCTCTGAGTTGTAGAGTCTGTTTCTGCAAATCAGATATACAGAGCAGGTGGCAAATCCCTGATCTGTGCCAGGGCTGAGAGGCCTTCATTGTTAAGGTGCTTTAGACCTTACTTGCATTCATCCTGTAGAGATAGAAGTGACTACACAGCTTACAGGAATTAATCAGACCCACTGCGCTGAATCCAGAGTAGCAAAATGCATACTTTGAAGCCATGGCAGAGATCTCAACATGGGGACCAGAACAGGAAAATATGGAAGCGTGTGTTTGGTGGAGGATGAAAATCAGTACAGGCAGCTGCCCATCACATAACACAGGAGTACGCAGTGTATTGGGCAATGCTCACAGAGGCACAAAGGGTTATTTTGTCCTCACTCTGTCTTCTAGACAGTCCATGCTAGGTGGTTACTTCACAGTTCTCCCCAGTACAACTGGAAGAGCCAAGGATCATGTCTCAGCATATAAAGTAAAATCTACCTTTCCAAGAAGAAAAATCTCATTAAAACCACCATTTCCCATATCAAAGAACAGCAACATCAAAAATGTCACACATCTACCCAGGTATAGAGTGCATATTTGAAAAGCAAACCTGAGAAGCTCTGCCAAGTTCCCTTGCCTATGGCAGAAAAGGTCATCTCTGCCCCAAAGCAAGACCCAGTGCTGGTAATCTCCAACTGATGAGTCAAAACAGAAAAACATGCTTGCACACTCGTTGGGTTAACTTTACCAACATAATTTATGTTATTCAGTTATTTCTTGAGCAACAACAACAATATTCACTGCTCACTGAAAGCCTAACTCTATTAGGGTAGTAATTTTCCCCATGAAATACGCAAATAATTGAAGGAGCAGAGATCTTTGCAAAGAGACAGGAATAGTTGTTTTTTACCTATCAGATACAAGTTAGCTTCACTATTGTGATGGAGCTTCAAAGCAGAGTTAAAATGTCAGGTGTGATTCAGTTTATTCATCCGTGCATGCCAAAGGTCTGGCACAGTACCCACTTGAAATGAGCCACTTTCCACCACAAAATACTGTGTTCCCCATGCAAGGGGATGGAGTCGGAACCGTAGTCAGCTCTTTCCCCTTTTGCTTCTACCAGCTCATATATTCTAAGGATACACAAACACGTTGTCTTCTTAGACAACAGGCTTCAAAACCGGGGGAAAGATGTGTTTTCCCAGGTCTAGATGGCTCAAAGAATTATACAGCTACAAAGATCTACCCACAAGGGAATTCACATGAGAAGACACACAAGATATGACAGGGGGGAATTAAAAAAAAAAAAAAAAAATCAAGACAGCTTATGAGACTAAGAAAAAAGAAGGTGTTCAAACATATAAAAATTCCCAAATGTGATGCTTTTCAGGATCCTAACCAGTAAACGCTGAAGCTGTGAGAAGACAAAGATCATTGAACTGGAATATTGGTAGTAGTTCTTCCACAAGGGAATAAAAGGTCACGATGACGTCTTCCCTCCAAGATGTAGTTTTCTAATTTTCTCCCCTGTACCAGGAATGAATTCACTGAGAAAGACATGCCCTTGTTGAAGGCATGAAATCTTCTGCTTAATACTTACATCTTTACCAAGTGGTAATATGGAAAACAGGTTTGGGGAATATAGAAGCAGGCAGCTTGGGGAATACTCTGGCCTGGACTGAGCCTCTGCAGAGGCAGACAGCCACCTACCGCCAAAAAATGAAATAGAAAGCAGCCACACAGGCTTCCTGAGAGCTGCATTACAGAAAACCATGCCTCACATGAAACAGCTTTGCTTGGCACACCAGGCAATCCATACTAGCCAGCATCAAGACAAACCTGTCTCAGGAAACTTTTTTTTTTTTTTTTCTTCCTCTCACTGACATATTCACGCTGCATCTAGGGGGGAAAAATCAGAAGCAGATGATGAAGTGGAAGCCTTTCCATATAGCTATGCTGCAGGTTTTCAGTTTCCATTTGTGGAAAATCCCTTCTCCCTCTCCCTTCATCCCCCTCCAACATGCACAGCCGAATTCACAGTGAATCCCCACAAGACTCAAACATTCTGAGCTCTGACAATGAAGGGCAGCAAAAGCAGGCCAGCAGTGTAAATTGGAGCAATGGGAGTACACCGCAGGTAGCCAAATATCAGATTATCCAGGCACCACAGCCTACAGCTTCCACCTAGAAGGAAGAGAAACAAAAGCCTCCCTTTGTGTCCCAGGGTTTTGCAGGAACTCAACACAGCTCCCCTTTGTGGCAAACCCAGAGTCTCACCAGGAACAGGGGGCAGCCAGTAAATTCCCCAGGCTGTCCTCAGGGAATGGCCTATTTTAAGCCTGCTTGCAAACATCTCCCTGCGTATGTGCTGTATTTTCACGGAAGAATAATTTAATCTTCATTGCCATCATTAATTTTTGACAGAGAGCACCATACGACATCCTGTTTACAGCCCACTAAATCTCCATTATGAAGCCATGCTTACAGAAAGAAGAACAATCTGAAGAGCCATGTTAACTTTTATGATTTCATTCCAGCCCTGAAATACAGAAAGAGGATTAAAGTTAAAAAAAAAAAAAAAGTATAAAAACCCCAAACCAAAACCATTAACATTTTGCTATGCTGTTTTCAGACTCCAGAGCAAGAAAATCTTGTTTAAAAAACCTACAACAATACAGCAGATAACTTTAAAAATGCATGTTTAACATATTGGAATTCATCCTTATTGCAATATTTACCCTGTTGTCTTCAGCTGCATTGAACAGCACAGGTAAGTGCCACTATTCAGAGACAACAGAAATTCTGTGACAGAAGCAGAGATTTAACTGCTAATACTTCTCGCACTCATATCCTTTCATTTAGAAACCTAATGAGAATTCTGGTGAGAATTGTTAATTTCCCCTGGGGTAAAATGACTCAGAACCAAAACCCACCATCAGCAAGGAGAACTGAGGAGAGCCAAGAGCTCCAGAAGGCTTTCAACATGGAGACATCATGCACAGCCAAGGTTATGAGCGGGACTTGTAAACCATCACCAGATTTGACCATTTGCATCCATACATATGGAAAACCTGCATCAAGGTAACCACCACTGAGCAGTTACAGAAGATCAGATCTCTATTGCTGTCACCTTCTGCTGATACATGGCAAGAGCATGTAGGTGTTTCATCGCCATTTCCCAGTGCAGCCACATTATCAGCATCAGTCCTGGCTGGGGTCAGACCTTCATGTCTGCAGTAGGACTCCACACCAAAACAACCTGTAACTCTAGTGCTGGGCTGGCTGCAATCTGGTCCTATGCGTCTGGCCATTTTAATGATAGTCTCTTGAACATTCAAGTTCCTCCTTGTTCAGGGTCTGCTCTGAAGAGCAGGAGATACCTGGCCTAACACCTCTGCCACAGGCTTGTGCTCTGCCAGCAGGTCCAAGTGAGGCAAGTTATAGGTAGAAGCTTTAATCTTTTGGGGTACTATGTGACACAAGAGGTGTTCACCACAACACAGCATGCAATGATAGCACCATTCCAACAAAAGGGAAAACCCAACATTGAGGCCTAGGTTTACCCAAGTAAGTTATGTGCACCCGATAAATTTAACACTTCCTCAAAGGTCAGTGAAACAAGAGAAGTCCCTCCAGAGAGTAATTCCAGTTTGAGACAGACTAAATTACTTGAAAGTTAGCATAAAGTCTGGATTATCCTGTGGACATCTCCCACTCCTCCCCCCCACCCCCCACCCCCCGCAGAGATTGCATGGAAACACTCAAAGTGCCTCACATTGTGGGGTAAATCTGGACAATAACTGTCCTCTAACCCACCACCTTTCCTTAGCTTTGAGATGAGACTTTCTCTTTTGCAGTGGTTTGAAGGACATCCATGACACAGACAAGATTTCTAGCCCTACATAACTGTTCCAAGTGAGACTACTCTCTTCCACTATATACTTTAGCAAGTATAAGTATATATTCTATTAAGTATTTTATGAAGCATTTAAGTATATATTTAATACAGTACTTCCCTTTCAATCCTGATTCTAGCAGCAATCATTCTTCACATACACCAAATCTCCTTCGGATTTAAGAAAGTTGAGTCATGGCTCAATACTCTAAAATAATGCTCATTAATGTTAGCTCCCACTCATCAGTTTCTAGGGAATAACCTCAGTGGCACTATTAAGGTGACAGCTCATGACTATTCAGGGCAAACCCAGGTTGGTGTGTGTGGGTATCTCCATACAGTGGGTGTCTCTGGAAAGAATTTATCCAGAAATCAAGATGATAACAATCAGACACTGCAGCCAACAGCACTATGGTTAAACTAATCTTCATAAATTAAGAAAAAAGTTCTACAAAGTTTATAATTGTGTATATTTTGCAAATTTACACAAAGCCTGAGTTTCAGATTCATTAGTCTTTTCAGTCTCCCAAAATCTAGCAGCAAGCACCCCTAACTCTCTTTGTTAGAGGAATGAATAAAATTCTGCAGGTTTAATTTTTCTGGTGCTATTTTTATATTTGGGTGATAGAAACAAAATAGAGAATGACTAACAGTTTTGACTGTTTCCTAATGAGTTTCCTCACAGTCAAGGGTTTTGCAAAAAGAGCAGGAGACATTTTAACCACTACATTCAAATACTGTTATTCATAGCATGGCACTACTTGTAGCTATCAGCTATGACCATCTTTTTTTTAATTTTATTTTTATTATTCGTATAGTCTGCTGAACCTCACACTCCAGCCAGGGCATTACACAGCCTTCATCTGTAACACTGATGCCCTGTTTGACACCTCCTCCACAACCCACATGTCCATTTCCCTAATTCTGGGTTTTTTGCCTCTTCCATCCATTTTCTTAAAGAAAAGTTATTCTCCTTTCTCACAGCTTAATATTCCCAGCTGCCTCCTGCCTATTTCACACAATGATGACCACTGCCCTCCTTAGGTCTTCGCCTCCCTCAGTCCTCACAGTCCCTATGCTCCTTTTGCTTAGAGCCACACACTCCTGCTTCCCATTCCTATCTCAGCCTTCATTGGAGGGTTGCAAAGAGGCTGGTGAAAGAGCAGAGGAAAGCTGGGCACCACTCCTCAGTCCCTAGAGAGTCCACCTTGCCTTTGCTGTCCACGGTCCTCTGTGGAGCTCTGTCTGCTGCTGCTCCACCACCACCTGCATCTGACTCTTCACTTTAGGTTTCTGGACTGAAGTGTAAGGAGCAGGGGTAGGAGACAGACAGGGAGGGCACATTGAGATAATCTTGTTTTCTCTGAAGATTACATCACTTCTCAATTGCCCAGGTCATCACTATCTCAGCCTGGTGCCCTGCTGCTCTATCCCTCCCTGCCACATCTGCAGCGATCCTTGCCCTCTGTGAGCTACCTTGCTTTCTCTCTCCTTTCCCTCCAGCATGCAGAGCAAAGAGCAAATAACAAAGCTTTTAGTGCAGGCTGTGGTCAGAAAGGAACCAAGTGAAACAGTTACTTTTACTGACATTTCTTTGTTTCTGTGGCTATTAGGGACAAAATTGAATAAGGAGGTAGAATTGGCAACCACTGCACTGTGGTTAAAGGGTTGCAAACCCTGCTGAGAAACTGGTGATCATCTTTTTGGTTTCTTTTTCTTTCCCTCTAAATCCAATGCATTTATTTTTAATTGCTCTGACAATATTTGCCTAGTGGAGATCAGATGTAGGATTTGGAAGAGAGAGTAACTGTTAATGAATGTAACAATTAGATTATGTAAATGAGAAAAGTGCTTAAATACTTAGGTAGCAGACTTTGCAGAAAGCTCAACACCCTAAACCTTTGCAAGCTCAGTGCTGTACTACATAGTATAATAGCCATGACTATGTGTGGCTTTTCATGTGGAGGGAAGTATTAAAAGCTTCTGTAAAAGGATGCCCAAAGGAAGCCACTCTCAGTACACAAGTTTTATTTGCCCTGCAAAATCAAAGAAATATGCTATACACCCTTGAGCCCTCTGTAATGAAATTGTATTTATCATTTACATGCACAGAGCAATGTATATGTTTTAACATTAAAAAAAAAAAAAAGAAACAAACAGCCCAGATGGATGCTGTTGCATTCGTTCACAAAAACCTAATCCCAATGAGGTCATGTGCTCTAACTGCCTGGCTTGGTATTTGGATTTTTCTGAAGACAAGAGCTCCTCTTCACCCACAGTTCAGAGGCCAGGCCCAATAGATGAGGGGGTTTTGTGCACTGAATCTTCACTCAAAAGCTCACCTCTTCCTTTCCTGGATTTCAGAAGTTTAAATGGTGCTGAACTTGCTCTTTGGGAAGGGAGAAAAGTTTTACTGACCAGTGCTAAAGTGCCTTTGGTTTTATAGCAAAACCTAGCACGTGGCTTGTTTCATGTGGGTAAAGGAACCCTATTTGTGGGGAGCCATTATTGTGGGGGCCAGCAGGGTGTTTCAGGGGCTACCAAGGATTTGGTTGTAGGCGCGTTTTCCTCCCTGCTTTGTTATAGTGAAAGGGAGGTAACCATTATATCTTGAAATGTTTACAGCTTAGAGAGGGTTGCTGGCAGAGCCCAAGAGAGATATCGCTAACCTGACAGGTGACTCTAGACCTCGTGGTGACAGGCACCTCCAGCATGCAAAGAAAAGTGGCACAGGTTTCTCCTCACAATGCCCAATGCAACCCCAGTCCTTGTTGTCTCCTGCAATACATGTTCCCTCCTTCTCCTGTTTCTTCTTTTCCTGCCCTGCTTTTGGGCCATTATGCTTTTAGCTGTGTCTGGAGTGGTTTGCTGCTGTGCACACACTACAGATGGTGGTAGAGCACACATTTATTTTATGATAGATATATAGAATCAGGCCCTAAACTCCAGCACACTATCTACTTAAGGCATCTGCAGCAGCAAATCCTTCTTCCTCCACCTTTCCCTGCAGCTCCAGGCAAAGTTTCTTTGCTATTAATTTTCCTATCGCACACAGGATGGACTACAGTTTATTTCTGTGTTCAGAGGTTTACACTGAGACTCTCTTCAGAGTCTGACTCCCCTGGGACTGGGATGAGGAGAAAGAAAAGGAACGGGAAAAAAAAGTCTACTAGCTTAGATGACACCGCAGTTGGAGAACAGCAGTGCCTCAGGTCCTGGCATGTGCAGGAGGGACAGTGAGAGCATCACACTCCCCTCTTCTCCCTTTCCTGTCCTCCCCGACATGGTGGCTAGAGACCCTGACTCTGGGGACCAGGAGCAAGAAAGGGCCAGAAAGTCCTATCAGGATCCTGGTTCACACAGGGGAGCAGGGAGAGAGATTTATACATGCTCCAAAGAGCATAGGATCTGCCACAGCCCAGATAGCCAGAGGGTTCATGTTTTGTTTAATAGCATGTTCATTATAATTACCCTCAAAGCATGCCATAAATGGGAGAGATTCAGTAACTGAGATCCTCTGAGGGTTTAATCATGATCATTATTTGAATCTCTAAGTATAAGAATAAACAAGCAGACTGTGAAGGCTGCCCATGGTACATATTTCCACTTACATTCTTTCCAGGATGCATTTCTGACCAGAAATCAGGCTTTTCTATTCCTTAACTATTGTGCTAACCATTAGGTTATTATATAGAGGGAAAGAAAAGCAGTACCACACCTCTCCTCTTCTTGCTGGTGTCTGGGGCAGGTGAGAGAAAAGAAAGGAATGGTCAAATATTTTGGGACCCACCACAGCCAGAGAAAGTTGGGTATCAGAATTAGATGAATGAGATTTACTCTTTGAAGGCATCTTTATAAAGTCAGTGCTGAGCCAGAAAGCTTGATGAAGACTAAATCAAGCCTTCCCACTTCTAAAAACAGGCATCTACAATATAATTGTACATCTGCCTAAACTGATCATAATTGCCCTGGGCAATTGCCACACTGCTCTTCTTACCAACTGCAATTGCCACACTGCTCTTCTTACCAATTGACTCTCATCCTTCTTCCCACTTCTTTGATTTAATGGTAAATTTCTTGGGACACTGTACATCTTTTGCCATCTTACCAGATCTATGTTGTAGCATCTCTCTAGGCCCTGTTATATCACAACTAAATATTGTTTCCAAAATGCAGGGTTCCCCACTTAGAAAATTTGCATCATTTTAGTGCTTTGGCTCTCTAGGATGCTATGATCATTTCAGGTGGTGCTAGAAAAAATACATACTTTTTGTAAGAAGTAGGACAAATATCAAGAAGCCAGAAATCCTCAAAAATTGGCATGTTATCATGTGCTTTGGTATTAATAAGCTTCTCTAAGAGCTTTTGTGTTTGTCACATCTACTTTATGATTTCCTGCCATAATTCCATTTCTTTCTGCCCTCCCACATACAACCACTTTACACATCCCCAGTCTCCCCAACTAAACTAAATTAAAGTTTCTTTGAGGGCTGTTTAACGGCATCAGGATTACTTCCACTGAGAGACAGTTAAAAAAACCCACCACCTTCATGTACTAGGGGTCTTACTGTCAGTCATCCAAACCCTGGACTTTTTTAACAAGGAGCCAGCTGTGGCAGGCATATGAAGCATCCTCTTGCATTGCTTGTGGGGAACCTCTGCAGTAGCATGCAAACTAACTCCAAGGAACAGCCAGACAAGGCTGTCTGCCTTTTCACAAGAGATGGGCAGCAATGCTACTGCCCATCAAGCTGATGCAAATGCTTTTCTTAGAAAATCACAGAGCTTTGATGCTATGTTTCTCCAGCAGGCTGAGGTTGGTGAGATCACCCACAAGCCAAGGAAATTGGCAGTGGTCTCAGCCTTTGTGAAGAATGAAAAAAGGAGGGGAAAGACTACACACGTGGGGACCAGCTGGCCTAAGGGGAAGACAAGATATGCAGAAGGATCCTGTCCTTCTGCAGAGGATGTAAAGTTGGAGAAATATGAGGAAAAGAAACATCCCAGTTTAATACTAGTTTGCATTTTGTTCTAAGAAGGTCAATGGGGACCTCCCAGGTCAGGCTGTGAAAGGAGTTGGTATCAATTGTCAGAGCTGGGCTACTATCCACTGCACTCTTATGTTTCCCCCCACCCACTGACATAACCAAATGACCCAACCCTTTCCTACAAAGCAGTAGTTTTCTGTGTGAGAATAAACTTGACATAGTGCTGCAGTAAAGAGGAACCAAAAGCTTTGTGGAGAACTTTACCTATTGGTCTCAATTAGAAAACTGTGAAAAGTTACCCTCCAATTGACATATTGCTGTAGTTATGCACAAGCACATGTTACTAAAAGCAGTTATGCCACTGTGAGCAATTTAGTGGTTATGCACACCTTGTTTCTTTTCACTGGTCCATTCGGAGTAGGAGGGACCATGTAACTTTTACTTGTTTTAGCCAGAAAGTGATAAAATTATGTTCTTCCAAAAAGGTTGCTACCTTTGCTCCTTCCACAACATGCAATATCTGGAGTCAGCGAAAAAATACCCATTTCATTCAGCCCATCAAAGCTCTCTGAAGTTTTCAGGATTAACACAAGGGCAGAGGACACAAACATCACAAATTTTGGTCAGGACGATGGCTTGGCAATACATCCAGCCTCAACAGCCGTGATTGCTCTGCAGGCAAAGGATGGCAGGGAATCACTGCTCCCGGGACTGCGCAACCCCATCGCTGCTGCCAGGACCATAGGCTGTACAGGATGGGGACGTATCTGGTGACCAAATTTTTAAGATCCTTTCTCCCTCTCCAAAGCCTTAAGCACTGCTGAAGTTAACGTTGTTTCTAATTGTTTCTTAAATAAACATGTGACATCAAAAAATTACACTGTAGATTCTCCCTCATCTATATTTACCCAGGCATAATACCAGCTGCCTACACAATTTTTGTCTTGCTAATGCACAGCAATAATCATAGATCCACCCACAGCCCATCTATTTTGGTAGAGTGCAGAAATAGACATTAAACCTATAAATGTCAGAGCATGCCTTCATTTTAGATGTTAGTATTATTTAAATTAGCACTTGAATGATGTTTCCACAACGTGATAGCTTTTCAAATGATGGTATATTGCACATGAAGTGCACTGGCCCGGCTTTAAGCACCTTCAACCCATTAGGCCCATCTATAATTTGGTGCTTTTACAAATGCAGACGCATTGTAGAAGAGATGTGGTCTCTTTGTTTATGCCCAGAAGTCCCCAGGGAAATGCTGATGCCATAATTACCTGAGCATGGTTTGAACATTAGGCTCTGGTTTGGAGGTAAACATGCCTTGTGCTTGTTGTCCAGACGTAGTTGAGAACAGCTGTGCCTTGGTGGTTGGAACAGCACATTATATTGAATGTGTCCTCTGCATTTCAGAACAAGTGTGGCATCTGAAAGCAATGCTGTTGGAGGGAAAAAGTGTTAACTGGAAGATGGAAGTAGCAGATCATGTTTTCTCTGTAGTTCTGGGAAAAATAGGAGCAAATCCTTCATTTTTGTTCTGATCACTGAAAACCCAGTAAGATCAATTAAAAGAAAACCTGGGAAGGACTGGTTCTTTGAGACTTAGTGGGCATGGAGAAGCTTATTGCAAGGAAGCCTTATTTTAAAAAAATAAAAATGAGTAAATGCAGAATTGGACTGCAGTTAGATCCGATCAGCTCAATACTGGTTTCAGGGGACATAAAAATAAATCCTGCTCGACCAGAACAGTACAGAAGGAGATAGCCAGGATCAGATTGCTGGGGACAATATGCCTGTTGTAGGGTGTAGAAGTGCTTCCATAGTTCTCTCACACAAGAGCAGAGGCTAAACACTGCAACTGAGGCATCTGTTTCTGAGAACGCTGTATCTGGCATTTAGTAAATCCTCTCATTACAATAAATTCTTTGACCACAAACATCACATTTTACTACAAACAGTGTGCAAATAGAGCATCATGCTTCATCAGGCAGGAGAATAAGTTAATTCTCCTCTCTAAAATAAGAGCCACAGTGTGTTGCTCACATACTGTGCATAGCACAGCAGCCCTGCAACACGACACCGTCACACACACACACGAGCTGCACGTACAAAAGCAACAGTGACACCTCGTGGGCAATATTCAGGTCCAAATTTAGTAAGTACTATTTGTCCAGAAGAATCAACTTTAGCCGATTTTAAGACAAATGCTTTTTGTAGCACCTTTATTGAGTGCTGGAGAGAACAGTGCAGGCAGCTCAGCAGTTTCATATAAAACTAGTCTTGTATTCTCCTGGAGAAGTACTGATGGCATGCTGACCAGCACTGGGGGCCTACAGCAGGGTTCTAGTTAGCATCAGGTGTACATTTTGAAGGAAATCTCCCACTCACCCCTACTTGCTCCAGTTTGGTTTGCATCCTAGTGCTCTCTCAGCACATGAAACTAAACTGGAAGACATCTTTCAGGAGCACAAACTGCATGGGACAAATGGGTACGCAGTCCACAGGACCAGACTTGACCTCGTCTGAAGCAAGGAGCCCTGAGATGTAGCACAGAGTCCAGTCCTCCCAGAGCCGTGCACAGACAGCATTCCTGGATGTTCAGAAAGCCAGGCTTTGCATGGCGTTATTGCGGCTGCTACCAGGCTGTGGCTTGCCTGGATCCACTCTTCACACCATGCCCCTAAGTATCTCTATTGTGTAGGACTGCTGACAATAATAAACTAGGAGGAGCTGTGGACTTCCTTGAGGGTAGTAAGACCTTACACAGACATCTAGATAGGCTGGGGAGCTGGGCAATCACCAACTGTATGAAATTTAACAAGAGCAAGTGCCGGATTTTGCACCTGGGATAGGGTAATCCAGGTTATAGATACAAATTGGGGGACAAGGGGCTGGAGAGGAGCCCCGTGGAAAGAGATCTGGGAGTCTGGGTTGATGGCAAGTTGATTATGAGTCAACAGTGTGCCCCAGCAGCCAAAATGGCTGTGTCCTAGGGTGCATCAAGTCAAGGGAGGTAATTGTCCCACTCTACACTGCACTGGTGTAGCCCTACCTCAAGTATTGTGTGCAGTTTGGGTGCCTCAATACAAGAAGGACATTGAACTTTTGGAGTGTGTCCAGAGGATGATTATGAAGATGGTGGAAGGCCTCAAGGGCAAGACTTACAAGTTGCAGCTGACGTCACTTGATTTGTTCAGCTTGGAAAAGAGAAGGCTGAGGGGTGCCCTCATCACAATCTACAACTTCCTCAAGGGCAGCAGCAGAGGGGGAGGTGCTGATCTCCTCTCTCTGGTGACCAGCGACAGAACACGAGGAAACGGAAAGAAGCTGCATCAGGGGAAGTTCAGATTGGACATTAGGAAAAGGTTCTTCACTGAGAGGGTGGCCGGTCCTGGAACAGGATCCCCAGGGAAGTGGTCATGGCACCAACCCTGTATGAGCTCAAGAAGCATCTGGACAATGCTCTTAGTCATATGGTTTAGTTTTAGGTAGTCCTGTGAGGAGCAGGGAATTGGACTCGATCGTCCTTATGGGTCCCTTCAAACTTGAGATATTCTATGATTCTGTTTGGGGTAGCCCACTTGCCCAGCCAAGGGAAAAGCAACTATAGTCTCAAACCAGCTCCTTCTTCACTGTGTGTGTCTTCTGTTCTGAAACAAGCTGGACAGCTACTCTGGACATGAAAAGAATGCTTATACTATACAGAATGATTCATTCCTGCTTCATTCACACTCAAAACTGGATGGTACAAGCAGTTTAAGCTTGTTAGACAAAAATGGCCATATACATGTAAATAGCTGCAACTCCAAATACTAAGTGTGCACAGGCGATTGAAGTAATCATTTGGACAGATAACAGCATAAGAGTATACATAGTCAGTGCAACTAAGTCTCTACTTTGAAGTTGGATATAGACCTATTTACCACACCAAGAAGTCACATCTCTTAGTCCAGCATTTTACAAGCACAAGCTCACTCAATACTTCTCACCATGTACATTCCGGCAGGACATGATGTATGGCATTTATGGCATCTCTCAGCACGCATTCTAACCAAAAATAAAAACAGTATATTAAAACCTACTAAATTTCTTTTATCAGAGTGAAGACTTGAATAAGTTGTAATTTGAGTACAAGAACAGTTTGAATGAGATCCAAGAGAAGTTTTTCTGATGGTAAGACTACGATCAACAATTCCCAAGTCCTTTGTTAAGAAGTGGTTGTTGAGCAAGAGTTCTGAAGAGAATAGTAAAGGAGTGAAAAACCTTCTCAATTCCAAGGAAACTCCAACACAACATTTTGGTAAAGGAGCACTGCCAGCTCCTTCCTTTGGTCCAGAATTAAGGTCAACATTAAAATAAAGGCAAACAACACACCGAGTGCCAATCTGTCCAGATTCCACTTCATTGCAAGCCAGTCAGCACACAAACCATTATCTGCTCAAGGCACACAGTAAATCTCTGCTTTACTCCCCAGCTTTTTACTGTTGCTGCTGAGTTTAATATGCTTTCAGACAGAATGAGCTAATATTAAACTTTAAGCATATAAACTCTATCTCTTGCACACCAGATGTCTGGAGGAAGGATATAGCTAAGCATTCAATAAGTCTTTTTGGAAAAGAAAGTTAAACTTCATTCTTTCTAGTCACTAGAAAGACTAAGGAAAGCAAAGCATATGTTAAATGCATTCAATAGCTAACACTGACAGTAAAAGCTGAACTACAGAAATACAGAATCAATTACAAATCTTCAAATGGATGGTGTAGCCTGGCATAAAGCTTGACACGTTACGGCCTGCACATGCCTGTCAACACCCATCTATGACTACAAAGACTGAGTGGATAATCACTATTAACAGCGCACAAAAGGCTATTCACTCTAATACCTAGGTTTAGATTAAGTGTCCAAACATAGACCCTCTGGATCATACTAGTGATATCAATTTCTTGGACTAAACTGCTGAAATTCTTTCCTATGTTACAAATTGTTAGACTTTCTTGTAGTGATATTAAGCAAAGCAGTATCATGTTGAAGAGGGCATAGTCAGACAGCTTAAGATTAGCTAGATTTGTGATTTCAAGTCAGGTGTTCAACTGAGGCATGACATTTATCAGGAGACTAATCTTTTTCAGTAAAATCTGATGCCTTTTTAGAGAAAAGTAAACAAAATTCAACTTAAAGGCACCTTAAATAAACATTCGTCTTTTTAGGAGAGAAATAGATACTCTCCTTTTTAGAAGAGGGGAAAAAAAAACCCTAAACAAAACACCAAAACTTTCTGGCCAAGTTTTCCATACATAAAAGATGTGAATACCAGAGTGTTCCCTACATTAGACCTTCTTACCAGACTGGCCTATTTCAACTGTATTCCTGGCAAGTAGTACTCTTCAATTATAGACTAGTATGCTAGCTAAAAGGACGGATGTCTCCCCAGACTTTTAAAAAAGCCCTCTGCCAGCAGAAGCCAGTCTAAGTTAGCTGTTCCTGAAAATAGCAGATACTTTTTCCTCCTGAGTTAGTTCTCTGTAAGTTGACTGCAAAAACTGAGAGCACTGTTGTGCTTAGCTCAGACAAAACAAATGGCTTTATTCTGAAAACTTTTTTTTCCAAACACAAAAACAAGGTATAGGAATAAAAGAGCAATTTGTCCAAATCCAGGAACTGTCCCTTCTCTCAAGCAAGTATCTTTGCAGCTCTGTCTCTGGCCCACTGCACCTGAGGACTCCCCTCTTCACAGCTGCACACCTGCAACCAGAACAGAACAGCGGTAAAGCTACCTACATGACAGAGAGAGACAAAACAGATGGACACACACACACCATTCACAGACTTCTAGATCATCTTGCTGGTCATGCATCTGAAGATGGTCTGGAGGATATCTGCTTGAGTGAAGACTTCAAGCTAGACACCCTAGAGGTACCCAGTTACAAGGCACACGTGTTCGGAACACAAACACTATCACAAATGTCCTAATGTCATGAAGCACTTACCTCATTGTGGTTTTACTTCTGTAGTTTATTCCTACTGTTAATACGGTGTCCTCCTCCCAAGCTAGATGCACAGCGTTGAGTTCATCAAATTACTACTCTCAACATGCATATGTACTAAATGAACTGCTACAGAAGAAAAATACCTTTTAATAATTCCATCTTCAGTTAAGAACAACGCAAAACTATCTTCCTGGATAAGAATTTCTATCCTTATATCTGTCCTTCTACAGTCCTTTTTGCCCACAACTAGAAACTAAAACCAGATCTTTTTCATCTTTCACATAAACAGTATTATTGAGAATGAGATTGGTACTTGAAGTGTAGAAAAATAAAACTAGCCATAGGCCATGGGAAATGCAGCAATGACATTTATTGGAATTTCTCCAGGCATTACATGAAAAATCTTGTAAGTGAATCAGAGGATAAAGCACATTCAGTGCATCTTAAAAAAAACCCGACACATCTGAATAACCTTGACTCTTTGTAATACACGCTACTGCAGTTCCTGGGATTGGTTTTGTATGTATACATCAGCTAAAACTTACACTGAACAAAACTGCAAAGAACTGCCTTTTCACCTAGTACAATACAATATTCTTGAAATATCTAGATTCCACGTAATTTTATACACGGTGTTAAGACCTTTCACCCCAACTGTAAAAAGAAAGACTGATAAGTAAATCAATATCTTTAATCAAATAAAACACCATGGAAGTAAAAAAACAACAAAAAAACAACCCAGGAGACCCCAAGCCCCTAAGTTCCACAGCAGTGTGCAACAAATCAGCATTGTTGTTCCTCACTTTTATGTTAACATAAAGCATAATACTTAGAAAGCAGTGACATTCAGTCCTTGCTTTCTAAAGTGGACAACCTTATGCATAAAGACACCGCTGGATTTGGCACTTTGCTTAATTGTTTTTCTTACTAAAATAATGTTTCCTGAAATACAGTATAAATGGTAAGAGATAACATGAGCCACTGTAACACTCAATTAACCGTTCAGACATGCACTCCAAAATACGTGTCTATTACACATTTGTCTAAGCCTTCTCAAAAATTCCACTCAAAAACATTTTCAAAACTATATGCATCTTTTCATACCTTTATAAACATATTTTCTCCCTTGAAATGATCAGAGCTTACCTCACCTTCTGCCCAGAACACACAAATTCATGATTTCTGATTTAAAAAAGAAGACCACAAAGCAGTATTAAAACAGGAATAACCTGGAAAGCATTATTAAAACTGCACCTGTACTTCGGAATCCCCTCTGAAATGTATATCCACTGTGTATGTGAAAACTGAAATGTACACAATATTTGAAACTTGCTTGGTCCTTTCTTGTGCATTTATGCTCAACTTCCTGCAACCTGCCTCAATTTTCTCTTCATATAAAATTTAAGAACAGCTTTCTGGCTCCCATTACGGTAAGACAAGGCTTCTTCCAGTATTTCTTTGGTTAAAAGAGCACCCCTTACATGCCTAATTCTTATAACAGCAAGTCTCCTGCACAAAATTAACATCAGAATAAATACCATCCCACAGCCTTGCTTCCTTCCTCCTGTCATCATGACCAACCCCAGGACAGGTGGAAACAAACAGGCCGGGAAGAAAGTAGCAGTCACTGTTAGCTCTTGTCTTTACAAGTTCTGCGAGTGTGTAGAGATATCTATTTCTCAGCTCTGGGTTACAGAGGCGGAGCTATGACGTGATGCTTTTTGTTTCCATTTCCAACATGCATGTGGAATTACATTGCTGACCAGTACAGCCCAGGCAGCGGATGGCACTAGAGCTCTTTCTGTACAAACCAAGTCATGATGCTTATTCTGCTTATTGGTCTGTGCACACAATGTCAGTAGAATTAAAAAAGAGGCACGCATGAGTTCACAGATTTTCCACAGATGTGAAACATGCTGCTCTTTGGAGGGAAAATTACATTCTTTTTTTTTTTTTCAAGTATTATTCAACATACATATATATATATATATATATATATAAAGACACGCTATCCTCATTTCACTACAAGACAAGCACATCCAGAGTGAATTTGTAGATCACCATTATCTTGGCTTTGACTACTGAACTTTCTCTTTTCCTTTAGGTCAACTCTAAATATACATCTACTCATCATAATTACATGTGAGAATCCTTTATTTCCCCCTTGTGGTTTATTTACACAATCATAAAAAAAATTAATAGCCTGAATTTGCATACTGACATTTGAAGGCCCATCTGTAGCTATGAGTGTCCCAGCACTAGTTTTGGATAATACCGTTGCCTATTGCTAAGTCCTTTGAAAGCAGCATACTCATTTTTCTTTCCCTTTTTTTGAAGAAATGCTGCCTACAAAACCTTGGTTTATGGCTTACTCCTTATTTTATTTTATTATTTGGATTGTAGTTTACTTCCTTCAGGAGCAGTTCACAGTCAGACAATGCTTCTGCTGGCAAATACTTCATTATCTGTTCAAGAGTCTTTTGATATGTTATCTTCTCTTGTTCCAGGGACTGTATTACAGTCTTCATTTTGTTCTCTCGAGTCAAAATAGTCTCCAGGCTGGATTCCAGACTCTGAATTTTAGCGTGAGCAACCTGTAAACAGTAACATTACTTTATAATAAATTGAGACTTTCTGAATAACTTCTTTTATATTATGATATGCTATACGTTAAGGGAAGAACTTAATTACACCGATGTTCCTAAAAAACATCTGTGTAGGCAAATGATACAAGGTACATCTACTGTGTTTCACACACAGAATCTCCTTATAGTGACCAGATCAATCTGAAGGATTTCTGAAAGCTTTACAGAGGGATGAAGACATGCAAGTTGCAGCAAGCACGGGACAGTTCAGGGTAACAAGGAACTGGAGCTGCAGGGAGAAAAAGGAAATCAGCAGCTGGAGTAGCACTGGAAGAGACAACTTGTCTGACAGTGATGGAGCTATGTAATAAAGTAAATTAGCAGGATGGAGAGGTTAGGGGGAAAGAGAACCTTAACACTAAGCCTAGAAGCAGACAGTCTTCCCTCTTCTACAATAAAAGACCTACAACTTCCTCTGGGAAAAAAAAACAACCATTGACTAGTAATCAGAAACCCTGGACTGCAGCAGTAGCAAATGTCTTGCTGTGGGAAGTGGGGGAATTCTGACGTTTCTAGGAAAGGGCCCAAGCAGAGGAATGAAGAAGCTATACAAACAAAAAGATGAACAGGTGAAGCAACTGACAAAGATGCATTACAATACAGCACTCTGGAAAAACAGAAGAGCTACAATAGAACCTTTCAAATCAGTCACTCATCATTATTCTACACCCTTGATGCATTTTTCAGAACAGAGGTAAAAGACTAGGTAGCAGTAAATAAATAAATAAATAAATAAAATAAAGCAAAAAATAGTCAAAACAGCAAGTGATCCCTGTTTTCAATATCAAAAGAACACAGCACAGCACCATTAGCCCATAAACACTAAAGTAATAAGGACTTGATCTTTCTTTTTTTTTCCTGCTTCTATTTTCAGGTATCAGAATCTGAAGGTGCGCTCTCAGCTCTTCCCAATACTTGTTCAAAGTAACAAATATAACAAGAAATGGCCTGGTGATGCAAAAAGAAGAGCTTGGCTTTCAGGAAAATGCAAGACAATACATATTGAAACCTGAAACAAGTCTTGGCCAGGCTATGGGAGAAAGGGTGAATAGTGAGGGAGGAAGAGCAGACTTTTAAAGCATGATTTTATTGGGCAAAGTCTGGTGGGCACTCAGCTGTATTCAAGTTTGCTAGGAGAGTCCACCTTTCAAAAGTAGGACTATGAGCTTCAGCAGAAGGAAACAGAATGATACTGCCTACAAAGGTCTGGAGAGAGCAAGCCTACTGCACTATGGATTATTTCTTAAAACTTTCCAATAGGGAAGCAAAGATACAAAGGGATAGAGAATTTACTTCTCAGCAAGATACACATATTTTGCCAACAGACTTTATGGGACATAAGGGTAGATATAGTTTGAGAAAAAGAAATCTGCATCAAGAAGGAAAAGTCCAAGGAATGACAAAGGAGTTAGAAATACGTCTAACAGAAGTAAATCAATTGGCTGAATTATAGAAATGACCTCTCCATGAGTTTCTAGTCTTAAGTCATTTACCTGTAGCTTCTCCAACAAATCCATGTTTTGTCTCTTCAGATGACTGTTTGCCCTCTCCAGCTTCTCCAGGGGTTCACCTTCATCACAAGGATTCACATTTTCCTGCAGTTCATCCTGAAGAACGTGGTACTCTACTTCATAGGCATGGAGCTGTTTGGAAATATCCATCTCAAACACCTGCCATGAGAGAAAAAACAATTTTCAACTACAATTGAGAGCACTTATTCCACATGAATGTTTGGCTAAGAGGCAACTCTGTTTTAATAACTTTATTTTTTTTCCTGTCCCTCTCAAAAAATTATTTTAAGGGGAAGTAAGAACATTTTAGCCTCTAGAGTTCTTATTGTAGCCATAATAAATCACAGACTTCAGAACAGATTGGGTCATTGCTTCTACAATTATCAAATACCACCTCTTACTATGAGATGTATCAGCAGAAAAGTCTTATTTAATCCAAGAATTTTATAATATGACCAAGCCTTATCATCTCTTCCTCAGAAATATTAAGAAGTTCATGAAGAAATTTTTAAATTCAAGTCACCTTGTGATGGAAGCAGAATCACACAATGACGAAGAATAATCCAGGAGTTGTCAGATCTCCACCCTCAAAACTGGATCTCTTGACTCCAAGTGCCCATTTATAGACTTTTATAAAAACACTCTTCATGGTTACAGTTTCCCTGTGCTCTGTCTCTGCATGAAGATAGACTATTTTCTTACTGGGATGCTTTGGTAACAAAGCATTGTGAAGACTATGGAACTGAACATCTAACAGGGACCATATGACACTTACCTGTTTATACATCTAGTCACAGTCTCTCAGCTTCTGAAAGTTACCAAATAGTTCAGACTAGGAAGGGAAGGATGTCTACAATGACATTAATTCTGTTCCTTGTTCTAGAGAACACTAACATTACACCAACAGAAGACACACACAGATCCCCCAACAAAACAAGTTCTGCATTACGTTCACTGTTCTTCAGGTAATTCAAATAAGGTAAAACTTTAAATTACATATGGCGTTCAAGCTGGGCAAGTGCCATTCTCCTCTATGTAGCTACCCAGTCAATTCCTCATCTGTATATATATATATATGTATTATATATATAGTCTGCATAATGTCTACATTTTTTCTTTCATTATCTGCTATACTAGGACAGTCCTGGGAATTACAATGCTGAGACAGCCAAATGACTCCACCTGCAGCCAGCCTAGGTAGAAGCAATACAATATAGGCAGTCTACACATGAATGCAGATCCAGAAGGCTGCTCAGCATGAGACCACACCATAGGCAAGCAGACAACCTTCCCCTCAGAGCTGAACTGACCTGTGTATAACCACATCCACCTCCACTCAGGCAACATAACCCATTCTTCACTCAATCAGACTTGACTTTGCACAAAGTCACTTCTACCATGCTCACTACACCACGATTGCTCTACAATCCAGGCAGACCACAGGACAAAGATTTAATTTCTAATAGTATCAAAAATACTGAACTACCATCTCTACCATTGCCAGAATCAGTGAG
This sequence comes from Strix aluco, assembly GCF_031877795.1. Classification (NCBI taxonomy): domain Eukaryota; kingdom Metazoa; phylum Chordata; class Aves; order Strigiformes; family Strigidae; genus Strix; species Strix aluco. Next base: position 92,128,058 of record NC_133932.1, on the reverse strand, counting down.
TTGTGAAGACAGACACTAACATGCCTGACACAGCTTTAGCATGGCAATCACAACCAATGCAATGAGGAAATTAAGATTTACGTGTTGTCTAAAAATGAATTCTTAACTGAAAGCACTTGAAACATTCAAGCGTTAGCCAAGCCATAGGAATGCATCAGTATTAACTGCACTCCTGCATATGGAGATGGTTTTCTAGATCTCTTCTATTACCTCCTGAAGGGGGAAAACTGTTCACAGGTTCACAGTTAAGGTATTAGACTGAGGCTCATTTTCAATTTGCAGCTTCAATGAAGAGGAAGACAATGTAGAGACATGAAAATCCCAGCCACTGACAGATTTCACAAGAAGGTTTTACTATATCAGCATTAGTAATCCTTTGTTTCTCTTCTATTCTCGCCTTTTGCCATGAAGTTACAATGATATTGATGAAATAACACTACTCCAGTCCTCCCTTTCCTTACCCAAATAAGGCAGGCAGGGATCAGTCCTGAAGGGCTTTTACCTCTGGCACCAAGCACCTGTCAAATGTGATCCCTCCAAGGACAGGATTGAGGTGAGAAGGGGAAGTTGCGTGAGGATACTCTAAAAGTGATCCCCAGGAGGATAGAAGCTGCCCCCAGAACAGAACAACAAAAGTTTGCTTGACCTTGATTTTAATACAGATCATGAAAATGAGGCCTCATCAGCCTCCTAAACTTGTAGGATTTTAAGATGAAGTGTCAGAAAAGTTCCTACTGGGGTACGCGGCCCTGTGCAGCCAGAATTTAAAGGATCAGGAGGGGAAGTTGCTGTGATGTTGCCCTCATCCCATCATGGCAAGTTGTGCTTCCTGTCACAAACTGTTGGACTGTTCACCCACAAGCAGGGAGCAACAGTTGGGTTTAGGTTTTGAAAACTGGCTACTTTTACCCTTCTGATGGTGATGTGAAAATTATAAGCAAAGTCATGTTTTCCCAATAGCTGGGGCACAAAAGAACCTTTGTACTAAACCTTGAGGTAGCAAATAAAAGTCTTGCTAAAATTGCAGTTCAAAACCCATTGAAATTTGCTGATATCCTATTTCTATACAAGTTACTGGGATGATGACTCTTGCATTTCAAACCAAAAGGAACATACTGAGAAGACTTTCACATATACCTTAGGCATGATTCATTTAAAGTAAAGTAAATGAGGGGAAAACATAAAGAGAAAAATGACCTTACCTGAGTAATAATTTTTTCCATTTGAGGCTGAGTCATATCTGGAATAGTGGTTTTAAGAAAATCAACAATGTTCTCAAAACTCTCACATCCCATTACAGATGTTTCTTGACTGCTAAGCAGGCTCAGTGCTACTTTAAAAATTACTTCTGTTCCTTGAAGAAAAATAATGTCTAAAAAAGAAAATCATTAAAATATCCTGAAAATGAGAGCTAAAGTCATTGGATAAATATATATATTAGCTATTTTTCTTTGTAATCAATCATACTGCTGATTTACTCAGTTCAGAAGTGCAATCTTATTTCAACATGATGTTAAAGCGTTTTCTTTCATCTTACAGATGTGAGAGAGCATTAAAGAAAATAGCGCATGCTTGTTACGTCTGTAACTGTTATCTGCAATAAGAATGTCGATTACTGTCTACTGTTAACTGCTAACTGTTTTTAAGAGCATCTATGACTGAAAAGCAATTGAAAAGTGGATCATGATGTTCTACTGCTTTCACAGGCAAAAGCTAGTCCTTAAAAACCAATCATGTAGATTCTATAACTAATCATATTATTTTCAAAACCCATAGTAGTGATCACATTGGCTATAATTTAAGACCCAAACCCTTACTTTGAGGTATAATTACGTGGATGTGAGGGGAAAGTCCAGGCTTTGTAGAAGTCAGTAGACACATACTGCACAGAAACTGGAAACTTGATCACAGTAACTAGAAACTTGGTCTCGGTAGCAGCAGTGGACTTGCAGTTACTGAGATGAACGCAGCACATGAGCTGTTCAAACAAGCCTCCTGTGCTGTTGGCTCTGTCACACCACCAAGAGCAAGGCCATACAGCTGAACAAACTCAGCTTCTGATCCTGATACTGAGAGGGTATCCCTGGCCCTATTCCATTATCACACAGTAGCACCAGGACACTGGTGAGGCAGCCATCTCACTCATACACAGTTCCTAAAAGTCTCTCAAGTCTTTGATGCACATTCAAGCAGCATAAATATAAGTATATAATTTGTGATGGGTACACTTTAACCATCTGTTCCTGGTATGTGGCAATGGCCCATAAGACACTGAAGATGCAGGAATCCAAAGCATTAGGAAGTCAACCAACATAGTAACTTGAGTTTTAAAAAGGGAACATGCCTTACTCAGCTCATTTACAGAGAAATGAACACTGACCTTCCCACCCTTAAAAAAATTTGTTTTCAAAATTCAAAGCCTACTAAAGCAAAAAACAGAACAGAACACTTGAGCCTTGAAAAACAAAACAAAAAGAAAACAAAACATGAAATGTTTGAGTGTCCCAGAATTCAGTAATCCCACTGGGAAAAAGATGTACCAATCACGTGAATACCACTGAAAAACAGATACACCAATCATTTGTTCACCCAAAGAACAGTCAAAAAAGTCTGCCGTAAAAGGAAAAAAACTCTGTAATGGAGAAATCACTAGGTCAAAAAAAAAACTCAACCCAAAACCAACTAACCAAACCTTTCTTCCCCCCCAAACCACCACACCAAACAAATTGAAAACCTAACACACTCCAGTAATAAAACATGAGACAAAAGTCAGGTTGAATTTCTTAAAAAAAGACAAAAGGTGCCATATGAAATGAGAAAAATCAAATGAAAAAAAAATTCTGATTTAAGGGGAAGTACATGACATATGCTCCTAGCTACTTGGTGCATACCTGAGCACAGCGAGTTTTAAATTAATAAATAAATTTATTAAAAATCCTGCATTACTAGAGATTTCATTAAGCTGGCAGTTCTTATTGACAATAAAAGAATACAAACCCAAGTACTTGACATGCTGATACTGTAAACACTACAAGGCACAATCAATATTTAAGCCGCTGTACTAGACATTATCTGAAGAGGAGCATATAATGAAAAAGCTATCTAAATGGAATAAAAGGCATACTAAGACTAAGAAACTGTTCAATATGAGAACCTGAAACAGCCTCTAAATTCAAGTTTACCCAAATTTTTATTAGAAAGCACTGTAGAATCAGTTATTCAGAAACACCATCTTGAAAACTAATGCATTATCTTTTTTCAGTTTGCAAGTTCAACAAGATGTCAAGTTTTCTATAGCCATAAACTGAATGCTTGATGCATAAAATACATTTGCAACTTCCTACTGTTCACACTTCAGAAGTCTCTTGGTTAATAACAGCAGACATACTTAATTACTCAAGTCTGATGCTTCAAAGAATGTATTTCAGTTTGCCTCTTTGAAAAGGAGCTGACATCCCACCATGAAGAGCATTGCTACTTGCCACCCACAATAGTCACCCCAAATGTCCCTAGTATGTAGAGAACTACTCCCTGAGAGTTTCAAAACACAATGGACAACAATTGTTCTATCATTGCAAGAGAATAAACTTTCTTACCAAATACTCTGGCTACAAATCCTAATGGAAACTGAGATGCAAACAGTGTAAGAAACCACGGTGCAGCATAAAGACTGGGACTGATTTCATTTTCTTCAAGATGATTATACAGGTCTCTGTGATAATCATGAAGAAGCCTTGAGAGTTGATACATCTGAATCTACAGTGCATGAGGGGGTTGGGGGGGAAGGAAGTAAAGAAAGAAAAGTTCAGCTTTACTCAGTTTTCCAAAGCATTCAAATTTCACTTGAGGGAAATTAACTCCAGTACAGATGGCACTGTAAAATGAAGCTTCATTGTTGCCTAGGGCCTTGAAGTGATATCTACTCACATATAAGCAGCCCGTGCCTAATGAATTAAAACCAACACAGTAGTCAATAACAAAGAACAGTTTGAACCTGATTGTTAATTATCATTTCAGATTCACAGGCCTAAGGTAAGAAGAGACTGTATTGATCTAACTTTATCAACAAACCAGAGCTGTCAGTCTTGCAGCAATGAAAATAGAAGTACCTCTTCCAAGATGTCAAAACTCTCCATTATAGAGTTGAACTATTTCTGGCTAAATTTACACATTTTGGCTTTCATCCTTTTAATCTTGGCCATATTTTTGCTGCATTTGAAACTCATATGCTACCATCATCACTTTAGACAGCTTTCTGTACCCACACAGTACATTAGATATGGTGGGTCAACAGAGATGTACCACATATGTATTTCCCAGCACACCTCCCACATGGCAGTGGTCCAGAGAAATTTAAGATACTGATGCAAAAAGTGTTGCTATACAACCTGTAAAAGGTTGCAAATCAAAGTGGTTAAAAGTTGCTATTCGTTGCTAAAAATATCACTCTGTGGCGAATTATTTCCTTACAATTTTGATAGTTTATATTCCACAGTAAATCGATCCCAGCCCAGAGTGATGCTTCTCTCAGAAAGCAGAAGATGAGAAGCAGACATGTATTGATTAGCTGTCAGGTCCAGTTTTGCTGTCAACAATGCCTTATACTTAAGGTGAATCCATTCCTCGATAAGAAAATGACTTTATTGGATCCAGCTACTTTCCTACTTTTAGTGGTCGTGATTCTTCCCTACCAAAAACTAACTGCACTTGAAATGATCAGTCAGCACCGTCCACATGCAGACAGATCACCTCTCATTCAGGCAAATTAACTAGATTTGTGCATGCATTTGAGTCCCTGCTTTAATTGCCAATGATACTAATTAAGCACAGTTTTGACAGTGTTGATACAAAACACATTTACATGTGAAATTAGAGTAGCATCACAGAGGGAGTAAACCAACTGGATGAGTTCATTATGAACTAAGGATCTAGATTACTACTTTTTCCAGACAGCAATTAAAAATATAAGCCAAATAAGTTTTCATTATCCTAAAGAAACACCCAACATTTTTCTTCTACAGGACAGAAGCTAATTCTGCATATAAGCTTACTTGTGTTTCAGTACTGTAAATGCAGAAGAATTTGCAAGTGCTCTAGTCCTGTTAAAAACCAAAACAAACGGTTAGGCTTTAGTGAGATCCTCTAAGTCATCTTCAATAGTCTAGTTTGTCTTGAACAGACAAAACTTGTACTTTTGTCTAGAACGGGATAACTGCTTAGCAGCAAACTGTGGGGAAAGAGAGGTCATTTCATTTAAAGGGCAAACAGTACTACAAGCAGTAAACCTTCTCAAACGTAAAAATTGTTTGTCCTAAGAGCTTCTGACAATGAAAGTTTCAGACTCATTTAAATGAAAAGGTGAAATCCTGGACATCTGAACACTCTCAGACAATCAGATGTTTTGAAAGTCTACAACTGCAGTATAAAAATACAAACACTAAGAGAGGATCTTCTAGGGGGAAAAAAAAAAATCACACAACAACATATTTATCACACTTTGACCCCCACTGATTCAAAACATATTTGGGGGGGGTGGGGGCAGGGAATGGGACAGGAAAGAGGCAGAACAATGCTCTTTACGGCTCTTCACCCTTAATTCATCACAACAAACTTGTTATAGCATACTTACATCCACAATAAAACACTCTATCATTTTTAGAATAAGCACATACAGTTTCTTTAACTACAGTCTATTCTACTGTTCTGGACAATTGCCAAATAAGCACCTAAAGTGACTGATCATGAAAAGTGGACTGAAATTCCCCCTTAAGTTTCTATTTAATTAGAAGTGTTTGCTATGCAGGGAGCATGAAAAAATATGAGATTTCTGTATCTGCCTCTTAGTTTTCTCCTTCTCCACTGTGAATTACAAGCTTTAACTCAGCAGTGGTATGTTCTTTTATAATATTAGAGGCTTTAATTAAAGTCAGTGGACAGCTGCATCTCAAGGTGAAAGACTTCGCAAACTTTAAACCCTGAAGTTTATACAGATCTGAAAGATTTTCTGCCTCCTTCCTAAGCAGCCTTGAGTATCTATAGCTAGCTGTTAGAAGACTAATATTGCAGAGTACGCATTGTTTCATAAACAAACTAAATGATTAAAAAATCATCTGCTTTCTCTCTGTGTTGAGGGTGTTGGGGTAGCAGAAGATGAGAGAAAAGAGGTGCAAATGATGAGGCAGGACAGAGCAGTCCCGAGTACATGGGTGCAGAGTAAGTACATTGGCTGGCCACTGGGTGTCACTATTGATTTGACTCGGAGTTACAAGAGAAAAATCTACATGAGTGCTCACAGACTGAAGAAAGTCCAATTTATTTTTAAACTCCATCTATACAGATGCAAGCACATCGGTTTTTTTGCATAAGGAAGAGAGAGAAGTGAGGCAAAGAAAAGGAAGAGCAAAACAGCAGAGAAAGCGGAGTTTCCCAACAGGAGATGATGGGGACGTGTGACAGGAAAAGTCTGCAAGTTCTGAACTTCTCTGTTTACAAATTGAGAGGCAGAGAGAGGTTCGACAATAACATTTACATGCACCTCACAACCTCCAGAACAGCATAAAAAGCCTCATAAGGCCCTGTAAAACATCAGCAACCTCTGAGACTCACTTAAAATTCTGGTTTGCTTTAAAAGGACTGACTTACCTGTAGCGACATCATGTCTGGCCTGTACTGTTTACGGAAGCCAAGGTCATACATGAGGAATTTCAACATTTCAAAGGCCTGTTCTTCACTCATATGTAGAAGCAGCACTCCAGCTACAAAGCTTATACCTTGACAATAACCCACTTCTTTGTCCAGCAAAGAGTATGCTTTCAGGAGATTAAAGAGTGATAGCTGTCCTGCTCCCAGGTGAGCAGAAAAGTAAGGATGCGTAGGGAATGTCCGTCCTGACGTAGAGAGAGAAGAGTAGTTGATATTAAATTCTTTTCAAAGAAACCCAAATCTGACAACCAGCACTTCTCTCTTCCCATAGACCATTTCTCTTTGCTTTCATATGCAGGTTGACTTTAGTCAGATCAATCTGTATTTTGCCACTGATTTTAGACTGTATCCATTGAGCTCATTTAATATTCACATCTGCATAGAACCTGCAGAAGTGACTGACTGATTTCTCTTTTCAGACAGATGTAGAAGAGCATAAATACAAGTAGCATAACCTAAGAAATCATCTGCTTACAAGACACTAAGTGGCATACACAAAACATATCCTGATGATATGGAAAATGGTGCTGATACAGCAGCATCTATCTCCAGTAACAGTTTCCATTAAGACTGGGGTGTTTTCACTCAAAGACTCACAAAACAAGTCAGAAAAATCTCCCCTCTACAAACAGACATACCTAGATCTACAAGGATGGCGTGCTGTTGAGCAGTCAGTTGTTTCAGAAGTTCTTTGTAAGAGACGTCGGGAGGCTGCTGCTTGTTTGGCAGTCTGTGTCTGACTCGATGTTGAACAGCCAAAAACTGCCAAATTTCTCCCCGGCGACTTTTTGGTACACCTGCAGGTCAGTCAAAAAAACAAGACGCCTAAGCAGGGGCTTATTTTTAGTGCTGTAACACCAGAATTTGCTTTGTCATCATCTTGCCCTGTCATAATCTTGGTTGAACCACTCTGAAGGATCCTTTACAAACAGTCAGCTTCAGAAGTTGTCCACATTTCAGTGTATTCACTCAGTAACCACAGTTCAGTCCCACTAACTAAATATTAACTACAAACTTACGGTAATTACACTGAGCAGTATATTGGACAACTGAGGTACAGACGTCACTTGTTTTGTCGCTTCTGAGCTGTTAGCCTCCAGCAGGAAAAGATGCATGACCACATACAGAATGCACTTCAGCCTGTTTAGAAAGGCTGAACTAAATTCACAGGGGTAAAAATACAGGGAAGTCCACCTCCTCCTGCCCCTTCCCAAAGGGCTGCTCTCATGTCAGTCCATAGGCTTGGAGAAAGATGTACAGATTATAAAATGCTCAGTTCAAACCTAAAAGCATTAATGCTGCATACCAAAGGAAGGACACAGAACCACTCATACTGAAAGACAGCATTTCTCTCAAGTCAGCCAAGCACCTGTGAAAGCATAAACTAAATTAAAATACTACTTTAGGACTTTCACATACATCCCCCTTCAATATCTAACTCCATAAACCGACTTTTAAAAGTCAAAATAAATTGTCAACTCTGCTAATACTTTCCAGGCAAGTAATTATTATAACAAGACTACAAGTTAGAAAAAGTGTATTGTTGGCAGTTTTCCTTCAGTATTAAAAGGGAACAAAAAAAACCCCAAAACTTTTCATAGCTAAAAGCCATCCTACATAAATACCTTCTTTCAAAGTGGAATGAATATCTTCCATGTCACATCGGATTTTAGCTCTGCAGTTTAGTAACTTCTTATCCCAAACATTTACGACATCTTTCTGACACGTACCAACTTCATCATAGTCCAGTTTTACTTTCCTTGACTGGAGCTCATCCCTGCTTGCTAGAGCACAGGACACAAAGGAAGAGCACACGGAAAACCAGAAAGTTACAAGAAACATCAAATACACAAAACCCATTCAAGTTAGATATATCTATCTGATAATCTGACTAGGGATAAATACAGCTTCTACAATTCATCAGTTAATAGCCGAGATGGGGCCGGTCTTTTGTCATAAGATGCTGCAGGTAACAATTCAACTTCTATTACTGGGCCATGAACATTAGTAATTCATAAAGTACATGAAAACATTTTTTAATGCTTGGGGCAAGAAGAAAAAACCCACTCAACAGCATCAGCTTCAACCCATCTGCTGCTTCTTTCAACTGCAAAAACACCTTTGGTAGTTTTTCTCTCTCTTATACTGAACATTACAATTGTTTTGGTATGGAAAGTCCCAAACATATGAATGTTTATATCAGAGATTTAGGCAAGCAAGCTAGGCAAGTCTTCTAAATTGAAGTGTGTCACACTGGTTCCAGTTTTTACATGTCCCTTAAGAGAGTGATAAGAGCTCTTGGCACTGCTACCTGGCATTATCAGGCTGACTAGAAGTAACTAGAATGAACCAACATGAACCTTATCCAGAAAAGTACACCTGTGCTGAAGCACAGAACTCATGTTGCTGTAAGCTTAAAAGGTTTCCTGCATAGCACTAACTGGCACAAGCTATTTATTCCTGAGGACTCACTATTTCTGAAATAAAGCTGCACTATTACTCTGGAATTTCATAGAGGAGCAGCTTTCATTTCCATTACTGAGAAATTAACTGTGGTTATTTTATTATACATGATATGCATGCAGAAAAACAGTCAAATTCCTCATACTACTACTGTAAAAAACTGCAATCAAGACCTGAATGTGTCTTAATTTACAGAGATACGTTTAATTATCATTGGACTGAATTGCACATTTCACAACACAAGCTCTGAAAGCTACAACTGAATTTATCCCAAATTTGCCTTGATCCATGTGCAGTACTTGACTCCTTCATCTTACAGATGTAACCCATTCCCCACCATCATCCCTAGGTGAAAGCAAAATCTCACTCATGTTTTTATACAACCTGCAAAACAAGACAATTGGTTCCTTTGCCTAATCATCACTTTGGATATAGCCAATATTGGATGAATCCGTAGGTTCATTGCCCAGCCCACTCCAAAAATGTAGATGACAGATTATTTCTAAAAGCTGTATGTTACACATCTGAGACCGCATCTATTCAAGACTAGAGGGGGCCTTGTAGAAGCAACTATTATGCAAGGTACACTTCCATAAAAATGGGAATGCGATCTCACCAAAAGACTTTGCAGTCCAGTTGGGACAATTTTAAATGCTACTCTATTGATGTATGATTTCATCTGAGAATGCTCACTCTCATAAGCAGTACGCAGCAGATTCAAAACAGTAACATATTTCAGTGTGACAACGAACCCCAGGATTAAGTGCACAGGTTATCATTCACCGAATGGTACTTTGGCTCTGCAGTTAACCCTAGTGAAAGTCAGCAAGCTTGCCTGTTGACTGTACTTGCCCTATCTGCTGTGCCACCCTTGGTTACTTGCAACCATCCTTGTTAATGTTCTTCCTGATCACTGCTAGGTGGCCTGCTGCTTTTTCTAGTTCTGATATTTTTAGGTGATCTACTGGAAAAGGAGCTTTTAGCTGCTCAGAAAAAAAATAAGCAAGTTTGTGCAATTCGCAGAACTTACCTTCTGTAAAACAAAGAGCTAATAGTATTCAAGTCTCCTCGACAGCAAAAGGAACAGGAAAAGAGGTTCTATTAATATTTTGTAAATAAAAATCAACAAAACATTAACAGAAAACCACTGAAAAAAATTCCACATCAATTCCAGTCTTAAACCAGTCATATACAGCTGAATAAATTCACAGGTAGGAACCTGACTTCAAGCAGAGAAATGGCTGCATTTCTGTTATTACATTTCCCATTCCTGGGATCTACATTTAATTGTAGGCTAGAATGTCAACCACTGCCCAAAACAGCGCTTGTTTGGAATGCATCAGTTCTGCATACGTCCTGTCCATAAAACAGCCCATGTTAGAGCAGCCCACAGGAAGGAAGCCTAGAGACAGGCATTAAGACAGTTTACTTTTCACCTTTGAAAATAGTATGATGAATTCCAGCTAGCTAGAGCACTAGTTTCACTAGCAGTACTTATGAACCTACATACAAGAACGGAGACATGTTCCTTAGAGCACAAAGCAAAATGTGGGCTGGCGGATGAGTGCCAGTTCGGAGTCTCCACTGTTTACACTCCTCTTTTCACCACAAATGATCAGACAGAACATATCTGTTTTCTACATATCTGTCACAGAATGGAAATAACTTTTAACTGAGTCTTAAGGAACTGGACTGATTTAACAGTTTTCAGTACCTCCAGCCATACAGGGCAGGTACAGAAAAGAGTTTGTCCCTCAGCAGCTCATACTACCAGTGTGAATAACATGAAAATAGTCACTACAGCAGATGTCCAGCTTCCCCACCCCACAACAGCAGACTAACCGTTTGCTAAAACAATAAACAAAGATTTGGGCTGAAGTTAAAACAGACTTCTCTGTAGATGTTCCCTATGAATCTAGGAGTTTCCACAGAAGTGTGTGTCAACAGGGAGACAAACTGTAGAGAAAGTGCACAGAGAAATATACTACATGTGTAGGAAAAACGTTCAAGGATGTATGCTTGTAGGGACATGGAAAGGCTTCTGTCCTGCTGTTTTTCTTTCCTCTCCCTGCCTTCTCAGTAAGCACCACTAAAGAAGGAAAAAGAGTTAACTGACCTTAACAAGATCATCATATTTTGTTTGAAGAATCAGGCTACCATATAATGAGGTTATACACCATACAGGAGAGGATGAGGGCAGCAATTGCAGAGAGGACATATGAAATTTTTGACTTGCACCGAAAGCTATTAAGTCTATTATACTGAAGAACTTCTCTATGCTAGGATAGACATTGCATCCTAGCTTTTATTGGTGTGAGTCTTGACCAGTCATAATGAAATATCTTAGCCAGAAGCTCAGGCAGCTACCAAGTCAACATGGCCAACTTCAGATCCCTCAGTAAAGCACTCAATTTTCAGTGTACAGTGCTCATCTTCTGAAAAATGAACTTTCTGACATAACTCAAGAGCCAGTTGCTCAAAAATCATATTTGGATTCAAATATTTATCAATTACCACTGTGATGTGGTCAATGAAGGGCAGAAAGCCTGGACAGAAATGCCATGTGCTGCAAAGTACTGAAACGAGATACAGAGGGTAAGGTTTACCATACCTAAGAGTTCACATGGCATCTGTTCTCCTGACTCCACATTAGAATTCCTAGACATAGTCAGCTAGAACACAGACTGTAGCAACCTTTATCTAACATGCACTAAAAAAGGAAAAATTATCACCTTCTTCTTTAACTACGGTGACTCATTAAGAGTTGGCAGGTAGACAGAGAACCTGGTAGACTCTGAGACAGGACTGGGCGAACACATTTTTTTCTAGCACTGTTAATCAAAAAGTTACAGAACCACATCTCTCTCCGAGGTGCCCAACACCAGTACAATTTTCAACTCCAGGCAGCGGAATTTGTAATAGTTTTTAGAGATATTTTCTAAAGAGCTAACCTTCCAGCTTCTGGTTTTCTTTTTCCATTCGAAGTAACAGAATTTGTTGATGGATGGCTTTTCTCCACAGACTCTGTAGTTCTTCTGAGTTTTTCCTCTCTTCAGTTTTATCTGGACCATCTTCATTTTGCAATACTAGAACAAGAGGGTCCTCCTCCAGGGGTGGAGCAAGAGGGGATAATGGTAACAATTCACCTCCATCATGACCATCTGCAAAGAACCAGAAAGCTATTGCAGGAAACTCAGATTTTTTGACATATCACAAAAATCTAAGTCACAGCAGAACAAAAATAGTTGTCCTCCACATTCAGCAGTGAGGTGCCAATTCCAAAGACAGAGAAAATGCAGTTCAACAGCAAAGAATTGTTTTTAAATAAAGTGTTTTATTTAAATTAAATAAAGCTAAATAAAGGGTCATCCAGTATTTCAACTCTTTCCCCTGCTAGCTCCTTCTAGAGTTACAAAGAGGCATTTATTCATAAAGTCTCCTTTACAGCTGAGCTTGTTTACTGCTGAGATTTACCACACACTCTACACTAAAAGCAACTTTTTTCATCTGCTAAGCTGCACTATAGGCAGTGCTATAGCACTTTATGGTCACTAAATATAAAGATTGTCATTTAAATATCATTGTGAATTCTGCCAACGGGACTTTATCAACATAGCAGGATTTCAGATATTTCAGACGTTTCTAAGTTAAAGGACCTAAAGCTATAAGAATTATTAACACACTCAACAGGTGCTATGTGCAGTACAAGGACAAGGCAGAAAATTTAATATTTTCTGCCATCACTGCTATCATGTAAGCAGGCTAGAGTAAAAATTTGCTAACTGTTACAGGGTATCTTCGTCAGCAAGAGGTAGTTCTTCATTTCCTTGCTACCAGTGCAGCCATGGCAGATTGCAATCAATTTGATTTTGATGACAAAACTCTGTTCAAAGCAACAAAGACTTAAAGCCAATTGAGCACAACTGATCTCTAGCGAGGTTCAGGCAAGAATATTGTATCAAGCTGACTCCCTTCTCCCTTTCATATTTTCACATGTTGCAGTTTACTACAGTAAGAACTATTCAGTAACAACTGCTTGTTTATTTTCTTTAAAAGCACACACAGACCTGGATGCTGCATCTTGGAAGGAGATTTATTCATAGGTGAAGCTACCTGCAGGAATATTCTCCGCCGCCAGGAGATGCGGCGAGGTGTAAGCGTGGCCCCCACAGCATTTAGAGATTCACTGCTGCAGATGTTTGATGTTCTTTTCTTTCCCTCCCCATCACTGAAGGAAAGAAAAAGCAGATGGGGTGATCAAAGTCAGTCATCTTTGGAGGAAAAAAAAAAAAATCTTTATTAAGTCTGTCTAATATACAACCAAACCTGCAGGAGCATTTGCTGGGAAGCTTTAGAAGCGTGCTGTGTGTAAGCTTGACCTTGAACACAGAAGTGCCCTATTGTTTTCTTGTAACACAGTGCTGTTAAGTTTGCACTACCACCAGGAAGAATTCACGGCATTCATACAGTGCTCAGCTGGAAGCTCAGAATAAAAGCTGAACCTTCTGAAAAGCTAAGATTAAAAGCACAGTAATATTTAGCCTCTAAAATTGACAGCAATGGGTTTTTCTTTGCCAAACAGGGGCGATTTGATGCAATACCCCTAAAAACACAGATGTTGCTTTTGCAGAGCACAACTCTCCATTTAGTGCCATTTTGAATGGCACGATGAGCTCACAGGTGATTACTTCATTGGAGACAATGTTCTGGCCTTATCATGCAACCTCCTTCCTATGCTTCAAGAAGTGGACACTTCACTTGCATAAATGGGGCCAAATGCCCTCATGTTTCATCAGCATCTCCAGCTGAAGGAACAGAGCCTTTGCAGAGGGCAGGCTCAGTTCCTACCACAATGACCTGAAAGGAGCTGATCTCCTCCCCAGTTGCCATGTAGAAATATTTACACAGTGATTTTAATAGTAACTTATGTTGCTGAAAGAGGCAAGGAGAGGATAGAGGGAGGCTTTGCTGGGAGGTCATTTTAGGAGGACACCAAGCACACCTCTCTACTGACTACTGCCAGAGGAAAGGACCTTTAGCTTCCATAAGTACTCGAGCCACTTTCAGAAATATTTCAGCATTTTGCATTTGTAGTAGTAAAGTAGGTGCACAGATCTCGTATAGCAATGGGTACACTGATTATCTGCCACAAATCCTTCCATGCAATGCCAACAGTGTGACACACAACTACGGGCTTATTGAGAAGACAGCATCAAATACAGGGAGCTGTGTCTGCAGCTTCTTCTTCATCACAGAGAAAACTGCTATATCACCACAGCCGTAACTACACTGAAACCTTAATCCTGTGAAGAATTTCCATGCTACAGTGCAAAGTCCCTAAAACGAGTTAGATGAAAGGAAAACCCAGCACGTTAACATGTTCACTATGTTTTTAGTGGTAAGTCAGCTGCAGATGATCACAGTTTGCCAGCTGCGGTCCATCTCCCTACATTTGGCTTGCACAAAAGGAGAGCTCTACAAGGGAGGCAGACTATGAAGTTTCAGCTACACCAGTCTACCTGCTACACCATTTCAATCAGCAATTTTTGTATCAAATACTCTGTGCTGAATGATAATCCACCAAGCTAGAACTGGCCTTTTTGGTGACCAAAGTTGTCGCTACGCTTATGATCTACAACAGCTCCTCGACATCTTTAAGCCTCAGTGAGCAAACTAGACTCACTATCATACGCAGGTATCAGACCCTGCTTCCATATCCTCATAGGGAAATAATCGTGTCTTCAAGTTCACCTACCCAGCATTAGGCACCATCCCTGCTCTCCTCTAAGACAGCATCATTGGCTGGGAGCCCTGGATAACAGTCCAAATTATTCTCCACTCCTGATTTAGTTTCTACAGTGCCTCAGTTCCTTATGCGGCAAACTATTAGTAAGTGGTCTCAGTAAAGCCCCATGTTGTACGAACCAAGACAGCAACAGAAAACTCTGTGACAGTCTTCTTTGGCTAACTCTTACACAGTCTTTGGTGATGGGGTAACCACTGCTTGTGCTAATAAAACATAGACTACAAAACTAATTTTTAATCTAGAGGTGCTGTAGAGGTAGAAACACCAAAGGTATATTTCAGTCCAACAACTCTTGGAAACAAGGAACTGAGTTTGGATATATCAATCATTATAACTCATGTTTCTATAAATAACTGTAAAGAAACTACTTCTTGCTATTTCAACTCTTACATATCACATGTCAGAACACAAAAACTGAGTCATTCCAGGGAACATAACAAGGGAATGAAAACTTCCTTTCTACTGCTATGTACAAAAATCTACATTCAGCTACTTGTGCCCCTAAATGTGCAGACAGTCCTAGGCATAGTGTCCAATTTACAGTAGTAGAATTTACAGGAAAGTCAGAATAAGAGGGTGGCTATTTTAGGGTATGAAACAAAACTGTTTACATAATTTGAGTCATGGAGTTTACAGTGGGAAGGATTAGTCACATGTGTTACCTCGTGAAGTGTGCAAACCATACAATTCTGAGGAACTGTATTTCTGTTGTTAAACCCTCCCTTCAAAATTCCCTTGGCAGTTCAAGCAACTAATATTAATCACCTTCTCTTTCAAAGAGCTGTCTGATGAGTGATTAGAACAAAACTTTTCAAAGTCTCATGTGCACACCTTGCCATATTCAATGGAAGGCAAAGGCACCTGTGAAAACACCAAGATTTAGGACAGGAAGGCTAGAAAGGGAGCAAAGAGTTTCCTCATTTCAAGACAGGCAGACGAGTCCTAGCTTAATATCAGATCTGAAGGTGTGAAACAATATCCTACAGAGTAAAAGCAGGAAGAAATCTGAGTAAAATGGTAGCGTCTCCTATCCTGTGTTGAAATGGTTCAGAAGGCTGGCGCAAAAGACAGATGAGTTAACTATATATTCCCCACCTTGAAACAGGAGTTGCACAATACTTATTCCCTAGACTTTACCATCTCTCATACCTAAACTTAACTGGCTGACTTCGCTCTTGGTCAATTTGCAAGATTACTTCAGGTTTTAAGATAGCCATGGATTTTACAGCCGGGCAGGCAGGTGCTCTGCTCAGACAGGCCAGCAACACCTCATACAGTTCCTCTAAACAGGGTGAGGTAAAGAAAAAAAGTATATCTGACTATTAGCTATCAGCTCCCTGCAAAATAAAGAGGTTTATTAATGTAAGCAGAGAGACTAAGAGTAAAAGCAGCTCTAAAACAACAATGACTTAAATGGAGTTCAGTCACTGCTACTGAAAAGCAGAGCAGAGCTTTCACAGCCTCCCAACCTGGGGAAACAGAGACTCACAACTTTCCTGCCAGGACACTGATACTGAACCTCAAACACTCATGCGAAAAAATTTTTGAGAATTCTTAAGAAAAGACCCTGTTCTGACAGGCTTAAACATCTACATGGGAAACATGTTGCAAGGTCAACTAGCAGAAATAGTTCAATCATTAATTCCAGTTTTTAATGAAGTTTTCCAGTTTAAGAAAAAGTTGCTACTTCAAACTCAAGAAATTTATAACTGCTCTATAAACTATGGATTATAGAGCACAGACACTGAAGCAAGGCAGAAGATGAATATTTCTTGGGTTATACAGTGACATACCCACCAAGAAGAAAATAACACAAATATTTTTTACAAGTTCCTGTCCTGCTGCAACCTACCAACAACTGAGCAAGATGAAACGCACCAGAGTCAATGCACAGCAAATTCAGAGGTGGCAGTATGTAAAATCTTAATGAACTACAGAAGAGATATTTAAGAACTGAACTGCAAACTAGGACATGATTGTAAGAACTGATTTTTTTTTTTACACTTTATTTTTATTTATTTAAGAAAATGACAACTAGATTATGGTACAGCTTCTACATCAGCATATTTCAGCTTGGTAAAACAGACATATGAAAAGACAAAGCCAAATAGTCCAACAGAGAAATTCCACAAAATGGAGTATTTCCAATTTATTTCACTTACAGTTCATGTTTTAATCAATTAACATACCTCCCGTGCAGTTCTGGAAAAATGGTAACAACGTAATACTCTATATTTAAGACAAACGGATCATGGTTCAGTTTGAAGAATAATGGTTCTCCATAGGGCTACTTAACCTATGCTGCTGACCCAACACAGAAACCAAAATGCATTCATCAGCTTGTATGCAATAAAAAGTGAAAAGCTATAAATTCAACATGATGCCTCAAATATTTCAGCCTGTACTTTCATCTTTAAGCTGTTACAAGTGATAACCCAAGTACTCACAAGTACAGAGTACTGATCATCTAAGCTTTTTATCTCAGGTAATTCCAACTCAGTTTCACTGAAGCATCTTCCCATTCACTGTTCTATCAGATAATGCATAGTATGAAGATGAGACAGCTAGTTTAGGAAAGAAAAAAAGAAAAAAGAAAGGAGAAAACCCAAACTTGTTCAGATTACAGATGCTTATTGCTTGGTTTCTATTACCTAAATCTCTTGCCAAAACTGATCTTTAAAATGCTCCCAAACACTGGTATTCAAAAAACCACACAGCTACCCCATTTCTTGTGAACACTTTATACAATACTTACCTGAATTATTTTGCACTTGAGTCCATGCAAGCCAACTGACTCGAGAATAAACACTGTTGCAGCTCATGCCAAAGTTTGCATTTTTCCCCAGTTAGCTTTCATTTCAACTTCTTCTCTTGATTGCTCTAAGTAGCAATTGAAACAACTCCACCTACTTTGCAATTTGGAGGATGAGATGGTACAAAATCCCCCAGATCAAGTATGGAAAGACAGCTAGTATTGCAACTCCCAGGACTTAAGCTGGCAGAAGCCTAATACATGAAGTATTCCTCCCCTCTGAGAGGAAGAAAAACTAGTTCCGATCAGTTTACACCTCTCTTACACTCAGGAGTGAGTGTTTTTCACTCCTGTCATATATTTTTATTCTGAATAATTACTTTCTGCTATTTTGTTTAAAGAACATTCTTAAGTATTTTACTTTCTTCATAAGAAATTAAGATGGTTTAAAAAAGCAATCTGTTCAAATTCAAGTGGCAATAAATCAGCTTAAATTATCCTTGCATAACAAAGCAATGAACAGAGACAGTGGGAGCTAGTCAAACCTATGCTGAAGGTTGTCCCATTTTTAAAAGTGCTGCTTTTATTTTTATATTAAAAAAACACAGATTCTTCCAATAGTCTAGCTTTCAGGAGTAGCTGTTGAATAAAAGCCAGACATTCCAGAAGTTACAGAAATGCAAGTTTAAAAACAGATTATGCTCGCAAATTCCTGTTTGTTTACCTCTATGTTGGCAGGATATATTTTTTAAAATCCTTACGTGTGCTTGTGTTCAATATTAAATGCTGCACAACACACATGTCAAAAATCAAGATTATGCAGACCATTTCCACCCTAGACTTCTCTCTAAACAAATGAATCGACAATGCAGTAAAAACATTCTGAAGGGACCTACTAATATTGTGTCAATGCCCAACTTTACTATACTCTTCATTCCTTAAAGCAGAAAACATATCAGTGTTTTTGCTCTTCCACATAAAACATCACAGTAGTGACCATCAGAATTTAACCCAAAAAGCTCAGCCTCCCCACAAACATTAGGTAAAAAGATATGTCTTTCACCATTGTGAAATTATTTGGAGAATAATTATTTTTCTCCTGGCTTTAGGTATCTCCAACACAGTCATTTAAATCCTAGCAAGTCAACTGAGACTTCCTTTTTAATGGAGGCCAAGGCACCTTTAGGGCATTGATTCATGCTTTCTAAATGAACATGTTCCCAGTGACACGCACAACTGGTTGTATTAGTGCTCAGAAAGGAAGGTAGATAAATAGGCAGGATCGGTTCTGTAAATGTCAGAATATTAAACACAACCACATTAGGATGACAGCAACTGTGCTGCAGAAACACCAACTTCTCTCTATTGATTAGATGAGATGAAAATGTCTACAATCAGGTGAGAGCCACCGTACCCTGTAACTCCAACCCTCTAGTATCAGTTTCTGAATCTGTGACCGTATGCCAAATGTGATGTAAATATGGATATCAGAATCATCTTCTATACAGTAGCCAATACATAAAGACACATATATAATAAGCAATTTTCTTTTTAACACCCAGCTACCCAGGTGACCCTGGCTTGGTGTTATTTGCATAGGCCCATCTGACTGCTACAAATCAAACATCTTTCTAAAACGAATTCCAACTGAAACTGGCTCTGCTCCTGCACATCAAAAGTTCACCAGAAGACCAAGAAAAGCTGCGTGCTGCATCATGTGTGATCTCAAAGCTACATGATATGCAAAGTCAGACTATAAAGAATTTTTCTCTAGTGGTGTGGCTAGGAAACACTTCATGAATGCATAACAACCATGATTATTCCTAGAGAGGAAAATGCACTTAATTTTTAATAAGGGTTTCTAACAGTTAAAGAGCTTATAGTCTTCATATTTAAAGGACCAGCACACCGTGCTCAATTCCAACCTAACATACACTCACACAGGAACGCTAAGAACACCTCACACATTGAGCCTACAGGGATAGAAGATGGTCCTCTCTGTGAAAAAT